>NC_090436.1:837880342-838505342 GCF_031143425.1 Pleurodeles waltl | reverse complement strand
TTTGGATGTAAGGGCATTTTAAGGTTTTAGGGTGGGTATGGATTTTTGGATTTAAGGGCATTATTAGGTTTTAGGGAGTGTATGGATTTATGGGGTGGTAAGGGCATTTTTTGGTTTTAGGTTGGGTATGGAGTTCAGGGTGGTAGGGGCATTTTTAGGTTTTAGGGTCGGTATTGTTTGTTTGGGTGGAATAGGCATTTTTGGGTTTTAGGGTGGGTATGGGATTTGGGTGGTAAGGTTGTTTACGTTTTGGGGTGAATTTGGGTTTTGGGGTGGTAAGGTCATTTTTAGGGTTTAGGATAGGTAAGGTTTTTGGGTGAAAAGGTGTACTTGTGTATGTGTGTGTATATATATATATGCATATATATACACACACACACAAAGATATATATATATATATTTAAAATGGATGCTATACTTACCTCTACTTTTACCATGCATACTGTGAGATTTTCATGGTAAAGGCATATGCGTGGTAAAAACTTTTCATGGTAAGTGCATGCGTGGTGAGGACCATGCATTATACTTACCACGTTGTAAAGGCATGCGTGCAAGTGAATGCTTCATTCCATCATACATCTACGCAATGCATTTACCACAATGCACTTGCCACGCATATGTGTTTACCACGCATGGCTTTACCACGCATGCCTTTACCAAGCATACATTTCCAACAAATTTCATTGATATATATATCAGTGACATAATATTATTATTTTGTTATTCTGTTTAGGGTGGGTAATGGTTATTGGTGGTAAAGACATTTTTATGTTTTAGGATGGATACGGGATTTGGGGTGTTAAGTGAATTTTTAGGTTTTAGGGTGGGTATGGGTTTTGAAGTGGTGTTTGTCACTGGCTGGAGGAGGAGTGTTGGCCGGAAACAGATATTGCTCTCTGACCTGGAACCCGCTGTCTGTCCGTGAGCGTCAGTGGAGCTCTCCGAATCCCTACGGGCCACCTGCTGGGCTTTGCCGGGCTTAGGCAGAGGTGCGGTTCGTGCGGCCCATGCCATGCCAGAGGCCGGAATGGAGGCCTCCCCTGCGAGGCCCAGGGTACCGCAAGGAGCCGGAGTGAGGTGCTGGGAGGTGGTCGCAGCTACAGCGGTAACGCCAGTGGACCTGAAACACAAGTGAGGAGCCTACGGTTATCTTTGGAGTTTGAGGAGTTGGGGAGTTGTGGCAGTGAGCAGCTGCAGCGTTTTTCCTAGTGGCCTGTCCAGAAAGCAGAGTTAGGGGCTGAAGTGCAGCCGGTGTTTTGGGCAGTGACTCGCGGCTGTGAAGAGCGGCATCTCAGGAGTTGTGGCTTAAAAGACCAGGAGTCCAGAAACAGCAGCTGCAGGGGCTGAAGTGCTGCTACCCCCTTGGAAGTTAGTAATTGAGCAGTGGCCGGAGACACACAGTTTTAGCAGTTCCCATAGTGGCCCAAAGCAGGGCCAAGGAGATTTTTCCGCCAGGCCTGGGCCAGTTGGTGAAGAGGTTGGTGGCCGGAGGTGAATTATCTTGCCCGTCTCGTCCAAGTTGCAAAGCATCCGTGTCACTCTAAACAATTCAGCGCTTTCCATAGGTAGTAACTTAACTATGACCATGAAGAAGTTACGCTCAGGGCGTCTGCTCCCAGGAAGATCATGCTTAAAAACTAAATCCATCACCCTCCAGAATAAAGCAAATCCTGTAGTCCTGCTGAAGGGCCAGACGCAAAAGCAAATATTCACTTTTTGTGGAAAAGAAAAAAACTCCACTTAAGGAATCAAACGGAGCTGCCCCCCCAATACAACTCCTGATATAGAGCCATCTAAGGGGCCTTTAAGGGCGATTTTGAGGGAGTCTTCAAGGGAGTCTCACTATGGGGAAGAAAATCAGAAAAGAGGAGTCAAGGATTTGGAACAGGGTACTCGTGCCCTCTGTGGGGATCACAGAGAATGTCCGGCATGCTCGGATCTCTCAGAGTGTGTCCGGTCAGTCAGCCCACTTCCAGTAGCTGACACGGTGCTTAAAAGCCCCCAGGAAGGTGGTGCCCTTTTACTAAAGCATCTGCAGCCATTGGGCCACAAGACTTTGCTGGATCTGGACCTAGATCTCTGCCCGCAATATCGTTTTCAGGCTAATGATTTCTCTCCTCTACCTAGGGACTCCAGGACCAAGTGTATACCTCCGTCCACTGGCTTGCATCTGTTTAATAGTACTCCCTCTCTACAAGACTCGTTATACTCTCATTCTCATTTGTCAGCGACACCTGCCCTAGAAGTAAGTTATATCCATCCCATTCACCCTCCTGAATCAGAGGTCAGGCTTTCGGCCTCTTTGTTTAGCCTGGAAAATCTACTTGTGTCTTAAAGCTGCTAGAGAAATTTTTAGGTGGATCAGACTGCAACCTTGACTCCATGACAGCAATTTTAATGTAATTGACTAAAGACAATAAAAAGGGGGGCTTGATCTTAGATCCTTTAAGGAACAGAGCTGCTCCCTCGCAGCTATTAAAAGATCAAGGGTCCTCTAGAGCGACTTCCAGGGAGCTTTCTAGGGTACGCTCGAGTGTGGATGTGAGTACACAAGCCAGTAAACCTCAATGCAATAGCCCCTGAGAGGCAAAGACACTGCAGGTCAGCCCAGTAGATTTTATCCAATTAATTTCTGACACGCCAATGGCGAACCATAAACAATTAGCAAAGTCCAATCAGTACATGCTGAAGATATTCCCTATTTTTGAAAAATCCTCCAACCAAAAGAAGGGTCCCATGGAATCACCTTTTTCATCGTCCATCGCAGAAGGAAAAAAGAAGGGAGACTATGTTCAAGACGGGAAACAAACCAAAAGATCGAAAAGATCGAAAAGATCGAAAAGATCAAATCGACTGATTAATAAGAAAGGTAGAAGGAAAGTACTTTTTCTTGAGGTGATAGCCCCCTAGCAAATACACCCGTAGCTATCCTCTACGTCCCCTTATCCGCTCCTACTGTTACGGCCTAGTGTTTCCACCAGGCAACCCGGAAGGGAGCATAAAACTGATTATTCTCCCACCCTCCCCTTGAGAATTCCTTCAGCCTTGAATCCAACAGCTATGCCTTTTTTGCCTCCAAGGCCTGTGATTGACCTTAATGACATTAATGTCTCTTCAGCTAGGGAAGGATCTCCTTTAATAGGTCATAACGTGGACACCGACGTAGTAGACTTGTTGCCTATTTTTGATGCAGACCTAACCCTAAACAGATCTACTCTGTTAAGATGTTTCTCAGAGTCCAGTTTATTGAAACATATTTCAAGCCATGACATTGCCCTAGTTTCCCTATATGCAGGATTTAGGGCTAGAATTACCGTCGGCTACATGCATTTGGCAAACTTGTTTCTTTTAAATGCTGACTTTTTGCAATCTTGTGGGATTGATGTAGTACCTTTCTTGAGTCATACTGTTGCCTGTGGGGATAAGGTAGCGAATCAGGCCTTTAATTGTCCCTTACCTCCTGAGCATATTAAACACACTGGACATACTGTGTTTAGATCTAAAATAGATCTGCAGGCTCTTAAAGTCTCCCTAATAGGGAATTTTAGGTAGGTGTTACTGCGGGAATTACGATCTGCACCTAAGCAAAAAGATACTAATGTTCTGGATGAGTGGGGTTGGCTCCCGGGTGCCCTAACTCAGACGTGGGGGCCCAGGACCTTGCTCCAACCCTCTACCTAACAGAGGTCTAAAAATGATTTCCTGGAACGCAGCAAGGGTAAAATTCAGCAGGGAAAAACCATCCTATCTTAGCTCGTTAAATTCTGACCTAATCTGCCCCCAGGAAACTTGGTCTGATACGGATTTATTATGGGATGATTATTTTGTTATTGATTTAAGGCCTCCACTTCTCGAATGGGGCATGCCAAAGAGGGGGTAGCGTGCCTACTGTCCAATACATTTAAATAGGATTATGCTTGCTATAAAGATCCTAGTAATCTTTTTATGGCCTTAACCGTTCAATTGCATAATACTGTTCGAGGCTCCACCCAGTTGATATTAATTAATGTTTATGTCCCTTCTGAGGCAGCCAGTGATTCCTTGTTACAGAAGGTCTTCGCCTATCTTGAGGATGCATTAGACAGTGAGTTCCCCCCATTTGTAGTACTAGTGGGAGATCTAAATTGCAAAATATCTAACCATGCTTTATGCCAAATGCGTGAAGTGGAGAGGAGCTGTGCTTTGAATTCCAGCTAGCGTTTTTCCTCCCTCAATGAAAACCAACGAAAAAGGGAAACATCTCCTCAGCCTTCTTAAGAAAAACGATTGCATCATTGCTAATGGTAGGCCTCCCTCTGATTCTCCAGCTTCTTTCGCACATATTTCTTAGGGGGAAGGGCAATCTTAGATTATTTGGTGCTTAGCTATTCCACCTACTGTCTACTGGATGACCTTATTATTCTAAATACCCCTCATAGCGACCACAACTTGCTTCTTATTAATCTAGAAACAAACATACCATTGATGTAGTCTTGAAAGTTAGGTGGGTTAACTCCGAGCTTTGATAAAAAGACAGGGAGGACACAGTGGAACTTTAAAAGGGTCTCAGGTGTATCGGTGATGTTAGTATCCGTGGTTGCTGACATGATTAGTTGGGAGGTGATGGAAATGCTACATTTTTCCAAATTTTTGAAGCAGCTGTTAACTAACTCTCCCTCCGGAGAGTTAAAAAATGGCCGGAGAACGATCCCCCACACATTGCTCGATCAAAACAGGGAAATAAATAATTTGGTCAGGTCCCAGTATTTAGTTTCCTCGGGAGAAAGAAAGTCAGGTTAGTTCTGTTAAAAAGGAGAAAGAGGCGTCTGAAGGCCCGCCTCACAAAAGAATTTGGGGATAGACTTTGGATCCACCTCCGGGAAGCAGCAGTAAAGGGTCAGGCAACGCGTTTTTGGGCATTGGTGGGTGATGGTTGTGGGTCTAGAGTTCGATCATCACCTGTCGGCATAGCAGAAGCCCGCTGGTCTGAATTTATCACCTTCCTTAATGCTTCAAATGGGGTTGAATCATTCTGGGCCCCCGACAGTAATGGGATGCACTCTCTCACCCCTGCTTTAATAAAAGAGATAGATCTTGTCATACGTTCTATGCGTTCCTCTGCTGTAATGGGACCTGACGAACTTCCCATCTTGGTAATAAAACAAGACATTTGTTCTTGGAGCAAGATCTTATATGTAGTCTTCAGAAGATGCTGCCTCTCCAGAAGCATTCCTCCCTCTTGGGTTGGTAGCATTATTGTACCCCTATACAATAAGGGCGATTAAAACTGTCCTGCCAATTTCCCGCAGATCGCCCTTTTGGATGCAGTCGGTAAAATCTTCACCAAATGTCTGCTCTCTAGACTCACCTACTGGGCAGAGGAGAATAACATTATTCCCCTGGAACATTCTGGGTTTAGGCTCAATCATAGTACCCTGGACAACATTCCCGTGTTACAAGTTATCTCAGAAAAATATGTGAAACTGAGAGGCAGCCTTCATTGATTTTTCCACTGCATTTGATAAAGTGGACAGAGATATGCTATGGAGAAAGTTTGCCAACATGGGGATGCCTTAATTTCTCCTAGAGCTAGTTATAGCTCTCCACTATAATACTTGGTGTAGAATCCTTCTAGGGGGCAATAAAGGTCTATCCCATGAGATACCCACTCTGAATGGACTAAAGCAAGGTTGCCTACTGGCGTCCTTGCTTTTTTCCTTGTATATCACTATTCTTCCTTCTTTCCTGTCTCAGAGCAAGGGCTTTCCCCCCCAATTAGGTGGGTACCCAATATGTGGTCTGTTATACGCTGATGATATCCTAATTTTTTAACCTAACTTTTACCTAACTTTCTGTAACGATTTACAGAATTGTCTCCAGTTCCTGTCAAAATACTCCGAATTCCATTTTTTTAAGATTAACGCCTCAAAAAGCAAGGTTCTCTGCTTCCTGGAGAAAAAAAAGATGACATTCCCCAACTTCCACTGGTCATTGGGAATGCAAAAACTGGAAACTGATCCAGGAACCCCCATTTAGAGAAAAACTGGAAACCGTGAAATCATATCTCTTTTTAGGGAAAATAGTTTGCGGGAACCTTAGTGATGTCACTCACATTGCCTCTAATAAATCGAAGGCCAACTGTCAGTCAAGAGGTCTAGGGGCCCTATATATAGCTACAGGAAGAAGGTACTTTTCATACCTCTTATCAATATATTGAGTTACAATCCCTGCATCCCTTCTGTATGGTGTGGAATTCACAGATATCTCTAAATGGGGTTCCTGGATCAGTTGGAAGGAAAAATCCTTAGAAAACTCTTGTCTGTTAACACTGCTATTTCGGTGGCAGCCTTAAGGCTGGAAATGGGGCTTCGAAGTGCGTACATTCAAGGATTAACAGGGGTTATACGTTTGCCTACTTTGCTTATAAGGAGTGAGGACAACACCATAAGATCTGCACTAAGGAAAAAACCCTTTCAACATAAGAGTGAGGCTAAATATTCCTTTTGTAAGAACCTCTCTTATGCTCTTGAAAGGTTGGAGCTGGACCGAAACCTGGTTCTAGAATTATCGGCTTTGCATTTGAAAGCTAGCCTGAAGCAGGCAGCGTGGGCATTGAGTTTTCGGCTGGACCTCGAGACCCACGGAAAAAAAAGTTATTTTATGATGTTAGTAAATTCCCTAGCAATAAAAAAACACAACCCTATAGTACATGGAACATCCCACAGAGAGTTAGACGCTTTTGGATGCTACTTCGCCAGGGTTTGCTCCCTTTGAATACGCTACTGGCAAAATGGCATGGTACAGCCAAAAAGTGCAATTTTTGCCTTGCTGAAACCCAAGATTTCATCAATGTCTCATTTGTCTGCCCATCTCTTGTCTCATTCGGGCGTAAATGGCCAAAACCAATTTGTCTCCAGCACTCTCTGTTCTCTGCATCTGAGTTCCTCCAAGCCTTGGATGATCCACCTAATGAACTATTCTGTTTTAGAATTTAAAATGTTTTACAAATGTTTCTTATACTTATTATAATTATACATCATGTAAAGTAGGTTCATTGACTTATTTGTAAATGGGCTTTGGGTGCTATATGAGATAAAATATTTAGGTGGATTCGTTATAATAATGCACCTTATTCACCTATATCCCATAAGGGGTTGGGAAATAGTATCTGCTACATGCCTTCATGATGGGTTCTGTGGTGAGGTTGAACAAGGTAATTGACATGTTTACATGTTTATAACCCCATAATCTATACATGGTTTTTGTATTGAAGCACCTCATTAGGATGCACATAATGAAGAATTGGGTTTGGTCTGTGAACACTCTATTCTGTGCATATGACTATTTTTGCAGTATTATAGTGTTGTATCTGCACTTTTGCACTTGGCTCTTTTTATGTAAATATGGATGGTAACAAGCTTAAATTGCCTTAATACTTTTGCACTAACTATGCTTTCATTGCACTGATGCACGCATCTGCACCATTTTATTCTTCACACTTTATATAAGAGCAGAGTAGTGGACAAACACAAGTTTGGAAAAGTAATGTTGAGCACTCGTATAGAACCTTTTACTGAATACATTTTAAACATGTCCAACTAGACTTAAGGTGTAAAGTGTGGTAGGGACAAATGTACTGTTTTATGGCTTATTTGTATGTGGATCGCAATTGAGTTCCAAAACATAAATAAATAAAATTGAATTGAATTGAAATGAAGTGGTAAGGAAATTTTTTGGTTGGGTGTGGGTTTGTGCGTGGTAAGGGCATTCTTAGATTTTAGGGTGGTTATGGGGTTTTTGGGTGGTAAGGGCATTTTTTGTTTTTTGGAGTGGTAAAAGCTTTATTAGGTTTTAGGGTGGGTATGGGTTGTTGGGTGGTAAGGGCACTGTTAGATTTTAGGGTTTCTGGATGGTAAGGGTATTTTTAGGATTTAGTGTTGGTATGGGATTTGGGGTATTAAGAGCATTTTTAGATTTTAGGTTGGTTATGGGATTTGGGTGGTAAGGGCATTTTTAGGTTTTAGGGTGGGTATGGGTTTTGGGGTGGTAAGGTGCATTTTTAGGTTTTTGGGTGGGTATGGCTTTTTGGGTGGAAAGGGCATTTTTAGGTTTTAAGGTGGGTGTGGCTTTTTGGATGTTAAGGGCATTTTTAGGTTTTAGGATGGGTAGTGGTGTTGGCTTAGGAAGGGCATTTTTAGATTTTAGGTCGGGTATGGGTTTTGGGAAGTAAGGGCATTTTGGGGTTTTAGGGTGGGTATGGTCTTTGGGCAGTAAGGGCATTTTTAGGTTTTAGGTGGGCATGGGTTTTGGAGTGGTAAGGGAATTTTTAGGTTTTGGAGTGGGTATGGGTTTTGGGGTGGTAAGGGCATATTTAGGTTTCAGGGTGGAAATGGGTTTTGGGGTGGGAAGGGTATTTTTAGGTTTTAGGATCAGTATGGATTTTTGGAAAGTAAGGGCATTTTTGGAATTTAGGGTGGGTATGGTTTTTAGGTGGTAAGGACATTTTTAGGTTTTAGGGGGAGGTTTTAGGGTGGTTATGGGTTTTGGGGCAGTAAGGGCATTTTTACGTTTTAATGTGGGGATGGGTTTTGGGGTGGTAAGGGCATTTTTAGGTTTTAGGGTGGGTAATGGGTTTTGGGTGGTAAGGGCATTTTTGATTTTAGGGTGAGTATGGGTTTTGGGGGTAAGGATATTTTTATGGGTTTTTGGGGTGGTAAGGGCATCATTAGGTTTTAGGGTGGGCATGGGTTTTGAGTGGTAAGGGAATTTTTAGGCTTTAGGGTGGGTGTGTTTTTGGGTGGTAAGGGCACTTTTAGATTTTAAGGTGGGTATGCGTTTTGATGGCAAGGGTATTTTTAGGTTTTACGGTGGGTATGGATTTTGGGGTAGTAATGGCATTTTTAGACTTTAGGTTGGTTATGGGTTTTGAGTGGTAAGGGCATTTTTGGGGTTTTAGAGTGAGTATGGGTTTGGGGTGGTAAGGACATTTTTAAGTTTTTTACGGCGGGTATGGGTTTTGGGGTGGTAAGGACATTTTAGATTTTAGGGTTAGTATGGGTTTTTGGGTGGTAAGAGCATTTTTATGTTTTTGGGTAGTTGTGGCTTTTTGGGTGGCAAATGTATTTGTAGGCTCTAGGATGGCATGGGTGTTGGGGTAGTAAGGGCATTTTTATATTTTAGGTTGGGTATGGGTTTTGCGATGTAAGGGCATTTTGGGGATTAGGCAGGGTATGGGTTTTGGGGTGGTAAGGGCATTTTTAGATTTTAGAGTGGGTATGCGTTTTGGAGTGGTAAGGGCATTTTTAGGTTTTGGGGTCAGTATGGGTTTTGTGGTGGTAAGGGCATTTTTGGATTTTAGGGTGGCCATGGTGGTAAGGACATTTTTAGGTTTTAGGATGAGGTTTTAGGGTGGGTATGGGTTTTGGGGCAGTAAGGGCATTTTTTTATTTTATGGTGGGTATGGGATTTGGGGTAATAAGTGAATCTTTAGGTGTTAGGGTGGATATGAGTTTTGGGGTGGTAAGGGCATTTTTAGGTTTAGGGTGGGTATGGGTTTTGGGGTGGTTAAGGGCCATTTTAGGTTTTAGGTTGGGTATGGGTTTTGGGTGGTAAGGGCAATTTTAGGTTTTAGGGTGGATGTGGGTTTTGGGGTGGTAAGGGCACTTTTAGGTTTTAGGGTGGATATGGGTTTTAGGGTGATAAGGACATTTTTGATTTCAGGGTGGGTATGGGGTTTGGGGTGGTTAGAATATTTTTAGGTTTTACAGTGGGGATGGATTTTGGGGTAGTCAGGGAATTTTTAGGTTTTAGGTTGGGTATTGCTTTTGAGTGGCAAGGGAATTTTAAGGTCTTAGGGTGAGTGTGGCATCTTGGGTGGTAAGGGCATTTTTAGGCTTTAGGCTGGGTATGTGTTTTGGGGTGGAAAGGGTATTTTTAGATTTTAGGGTGGGTATGGGTTTTGGGGTGGTAGGCCTCTTTTTAGGTCTTAGGGTGA
This sequence comes from Pleurodeles waltl, assembly GCF_031143425.1. NCBI lineage: Eukaryota > Metazoa > Chordata > Amphibia > Caudata > Salamandridae > Pleurodeles > Pleurodeles waltl. The sequence goes on along the minus strand of NC_090436.1, from coordinate 838,495,369 downwards.
GTGTGGCTTTTTGGGTGGTAAGGGCATTTTTAGGTATAGGGTGGTTATGGTTTTTGGGGTGGTAAGGGCATTTTTAGATTTTAGGTTGGGTATGGTTTTTGGGTGGTAACGACATTTTTGAGGTTTAGGGTGGGTATAGGTTTTGGGGTGTTAAGGGCCTTTTTAGGGTTTAAGGTGGGTGTGGGTTTTTGGGTGGTAAGGGTCTTATTAGAATTTAGAGTGGGTATGCATTTTTGGGAGGTAAGGGCATTTTTAGAATTTAGGGTGGGCATGGGCTTTTGGGGCATAAGGGCATTTTTAGGTGTTACGGTAGGTATCGGTTTTGGGGTGGTAAGGGCTTTTTTAGGTTTCAGAGTAGGTATGGTTTTTGGGGTGGTACGGGCATTTTTAGGTTTAAGGGTAGGTATGGGTTTTTGGGTGTAATGTGCAAATTTATGTTTTAGGTTTGGTATGGGATTTGGGTGATAAGGGCATTTTTAGGTTTTAGAGCGGGTATGGGTTTTGAGATGGTAAGAGTACTTTTAGGTTTTAGGGTGGATATGGCCTTTGGGTGGGAAGGGCATTTTTTGGTTTTAGGTTGGGTATGGGATTTGGGGTGGTAAGGGCATTTTTAGTTTTTAGGTTGGGTTTGGCTTTTTAGGTTGGGAAGGGCATTTTTAGGTTTTAGGATGGGTATTGGTTTTTCGGGTGGTAAGGGCATTTTTGGGGTTTTAGGATGGTAAGGGTTTTTGTGGTGGTAATGGCATTTTAGGTTTTAGGGCGGGTATGAGTTTTGGGGTATTAAGTGCATTTTTGATTTCAGGGTGGGTATGGGTTTTGGGTGTTAAGGGCATTTTTGATTTCAGGGTGGGTATGTGTTTTGGATAGTAAGGGCATTTTTAGGTTTTAGGGTTGGTGTTGTTTTTTGGGTGGTAAGGACATTTTTAGGTTTTAGGGTGGATATGTGTTTTGGGATGGTAAGTGCATTTTTAGGTTTTAGGTTGGATATGGATTTTAGGGTGGAATATACATTTTAGGTTTTAGTTTGGGTATGGGATTTGGGGTGGTAATGATATCTTTAGGTTTTTCGGGTGGGTATGGGTTTTAGGGTGGGAACGGCATTTTTAGGTTTTAGTGTGGGTCTGGGTTTTGGGAGGTAATGGCATTTTTAGGTTTTAAACTGTGTATGGGATTGGGGTAGTAAGGGCATTTTTAGGTTTAAGGGTGGGTGTGGATTTTGGGTGGTAATGGTATTTTCAGGATTGAGGGTGGCTATGGGTTTTGGAGTGGTAAGGACATTTTTAGGTTTTAGAGTGGGTATGGGTTTTGAGATGGTAAGGGGATATGTATGTTTTAACAGGGTATGGGATGGGGTGGTAAAGTCATTTTTAGGTTTTAGGTTGTGTATGGCTTTTTGGGTGGTAAGGGCATTTTTAGGTTTTATGGTGGGTGTGGGTTTTGGAGTGGTAAGGGCATTTCTAGATTTTAGGTTGGGTATGGGTTTTGGGTGGTAAGGTTATTTTTGGATTTTAGGTTGGGTATGGGTTTTGGGGTGATAAGGGCTTTTTTAGGTTTCAGGGCAGGTATGGGTTTTGGGGTAGTAAGAGCATTTTTCGGTTTTAGGGTAGATATGGGTTTGGGGGTCGTAGGGGCATTTTTATTTCAAGGTGGATATGAATTTTGGGGTGGTAAGGTTTTTTTTTAGATTTTTGGGTGGGCATGGCTTTTGGGGTTTTAAAGGCATTTTTACGTGTTAGGGTGGGTACGGCTTTTTGGGTGGTAAGTGCATTTTTAGGTTGTAGGGTGAGTATGGTTTTTGGAGTGGTAAGGGCATTTTTTGGTTTTATGGTAGGTATGTTCTTTTTTAGTGGTAAGGGCATTTTTGGATTTTAAGGTAGGTATGGATTTTGGGGTGGTAAGGGAATTTATAGGATTTAGGGTGGGTTTGGGTTTTTGAGGTGATAAGCCTATTTTTAGGTCTTAAGGTGCGTGTGGCTTTTTGGGTGGTAAATGCATTTTTAGGTTTTAGGGTGGGTATGGAGCTTGGGCAGTAAGGGCATTTTTATGTTTTAGGGTGGGTATGGGATTTAGGGTAGTAAGTGCATTTTTAGGTGTTAGGGTGGGTATGAGTTTTGGGTTGGTAAGAACATTTTTAGGTTTAGGGTGGGTATGGGTTTTGAGGTGGTTATGGGCCATTTTTGATTTCAGGGTGGGTATGGGTTTTTGGATGGTAAGGCTATTTTTAGGTTTTGGGTTGGGTATTGCTTTTGGGTGGTAAGGGTGTTTTTAGGTTTTAGGGTGGGTATGGGTTTTGGGGTTGGTTAGAGTACTTTTAGGTTTTAGGGTGGGGATGGGTTTTGGGGCAGTAAGGGCATTTTTAGATTTTTTGTTGAGTATGGCATTTGGGTGGTAAGGGCATTTTTAGGTGTTTGGATGAGTGTGGCTTTTTGGGTGGTAAAGGCATTTTTAGGTTTTAGGTTGGGTTTGGCTTTTTAGGTTGGGAAGGGCATTTTTAGGTTTTAGGATGGGTATTGGTTTTTGTGGTGGTAAGGGCATTTTTGGGGTTTTAGGATGGTAAGGATTTTTGTGGTGGTAATGGCATTTTAGGTTTTAGGGCGGGTATGAGTTTTGGGGTATTAAGTGCATTTTTGATTTCAGGGTGGGTATGGGTTTTGGGTGTTAAGGGCATTTTTGATTTCAGGGTGGGAATGTGTTTTGGATGGTAAGGGCAATTTTAGGTTTTAGGGTTGGTGTTGTTTTTTGGGTGGTAAGGACATTTTTAGGTTTTAGGGTGGATATGTGTTTTGGGATGGTAAGTGCATTTTTAGGTTTTAGGTTGGATATGGATTTTAGGGTGGAATATACATTTGAGGTTTTAGTTTGGGTATGGGATTTGGGGTGGTAATGATATCTTTAGGTTTTTCGGGTGGGTATGGGTTTTAGGGTGGGAAGGGCATTTTTAGGTTTTAGTGTGGGTCTGGGTTTTGGGAGGTAATGGCATTTTTAGGTTTTAAACTGTGTATGGGATTGGGGTAGTAAGGGCATTTTTAGGTTTAAGGGTGGGTGTGGATTTTGGGTGGTAAGGGTATTTTCAGGATTGAGGGTGGCTATGGGTTTTGGAGTGGTAAGGACATTTTTAGGTTTTAGAGTGGGTATGAGTTTTGAGATGGTAAGGGGATTTATATGTTTTAACAGGGTATGGGATGGGGTGGTAAAGTCATTTTTAGGTTTTAGGTTGTGTATGGCTTTTTGGGTGGTAAGGGCATTTTTAGGTTTTATGATGGGTGTGGGTTTTGGAGTGGTAAGGGCATTTCTAGATTTTAGGTTGGGTATGGGTTTTGGGTGGTAAGGTTATTTTTGGATTTTAGGTTGGGTATGGGTTTTGGGGTGATAAGGGCTTTTTTAGGTTTCAGGGCAGGTATGGGTTTTGGGGTAGTAAGAGCATTTTTCGGTTTTAGGGTAGATATGAGTTTGGGGGTCGTAGGGGCATTTTTATTTCAAGGGGGATATGAATTTTGGGGTGGTAAGGTTTTTTTTAGATTTTTGGGTGGGCATGGCTTTTGGGGTTTTAAAGGCATTTTTACGTGTTAGGGTGGGTACGGCTTTTTGGGTGGTAAGTGCATTTTTAGGTTGTAGGGTGAGTATGGTTTTTGGAGTGGTAAGGGCATTTTTTGGTTTTATGGTAGGTATGGTTTTTTTTTGTGGTAAGGGCATTTTTGGATTTTAAGGTAGGTATGGGTTTTGGGGTGGTAAGGGAATTTATAGGATTTAGGGTGGGTTTGGGTTTTTGAGGTGATAAGCCTATTTTTAGGTCTTAAGGTGAGTGTGGCTTTTTGGGTGGTAAAGGCATTTTTAGGTTTTAGGGTGGGTATGGAGTTTGGGCAGTAAGGGCATTTTTATGTTTTAGGGTGGGTATGGGATTTAGGGTAGTAAGTGCATTTTTAGGTGTTAGGGTGGGTATGAGTTTTGGGTTGGTTAGAACATTTTTAGGTTTAGGGTGGGTATGGGTTTTGAGGTGGTTATGGGCCATTTTTGATTTCAGGGTGGGTATGGGTTTTTGGATGGTAAGGCTATTTTTAGGTTTTGGGTTGGGTATTGCTTTTGAGTGGTAAGGGTGTTTTTAGGTTTTAGGGTGGGTATGGGTTTTGGGGGTCGTTAGAGTATTTTTAGGTTTTAGGGTGGGGATGGGTTTTGGGGCAGTAAGGGCATTTTTAGATTTTTTGTTGAGTATGGCATTTGGGTGGTAAGGCAATTTTTAGGTGTTTGGATGAGTGTGGCTTTTTGGGTGGTAAAGGCATTTTTAGGTTTTAGGGAGGGTATGGTTTTTGGGGTGGTAATGTAATTTTTAGGTTTTAGGATAGGTATGGGTTTAGGGGTGGTAAGGGCATTTTAGATTTTAAGATAGGTATTGTTTTTGGGTGGTCAGGAAACTTAAGAGGTTGAGGCTGGGTATGGGTTTTGGGGTGGTAAGTGCATTTTTAGGTTTTAGAGTGGGTATGGGTTTGGGGGTGGTATGGGCATTTTTGGATTTTAGATTGGGTATGGGTTTAGGGGTGGTAAGGGAATTTTTAGGTTTTAGAGTGGGTATGGGTTTTGAGGTGTTAAGCCTCCTTTTAGGTCTTAGGGTGAGTGTGGCTTTTTGGGTGGTAAGAGCATTTTTATGTTTTTGGGTGGGTATGGTTTTTGGGATGGTAAGGGCATTTTAGATTTTAGGTTGGTTATGGTTTTTGGGTGGTTAGGGAATTTTTGAGGTTTACAGTGGGAATGGGTTGTGTGGTGGTATGGGCATTTTTGGGTTTTAGAATTGGTATGGGTTATGGGGTGGGAATGTTGTTTTTAGGTTTTAGGGTGAGTATGGGTTTTGGGGTGGTAAGAATATTTTTAGGTGTTAGGGTGGGTATGAGTTTTGGGGTGGTAAGGGCATTTTTGGATTTTAGGGTGGGATCATTTTTGGGAGGTAAGGACATTTTTAGGTTTTAGTGTGAGGTTTTAGGGTGGGTATGGGTTTTGGGGCAGTAAGGTCACTTTTATGTTTGATGGTGGGTATGAGATTTGGGGTAGTAAGTTCATTTTTAGGTGTTAGGGTGGGTATGAATTTTGGGGTGGTAAGGGAATTTTTAGGTTTAGGGTGGGTATGGGTTTTGGGGTGGTTAAGGGCCATTTTAGGTTTTTAGTTGGGTATGGGATTTGGGTTTGTAAGGACATTTTTAGGTTTGAGTATGGGTATTTTTTTTGGGTGGTAAGGGCAAGTTTAGGTTTTTGGGTGGATGTGGATTTTGGGGTGGTAAGGGCATTTTTAGGTTATAGGGTGGGTATGGGTTTTAGGGTGAAAAGGGCATTTTTGATTTCAGGGTGGGTATGGGTTTTTGGATGGTAAGGCCATTTTTAGGTTTTTGGTTGGGTATGGCTTTTGGGTGGTAAGGGCATTTTTAGGTTTCACTGTGGGTATGGGTTTTGGGGTGGTTAGATATTTTTAGGGTGGGGTGGGTTTTGTGGTAGTAAGGGCATTTTTAGATTTTTGGTTGCGTATGGCTTTTGGATAGAAATGGCATTTTTAGGTTTTAGGATGAGTGTGACTTTTTGGGTAGTAAGGGCATTTTTAGGGTGGGTATGGTTTTTGGGTGGTAATGGCATTTTTAAGTTTTAGGGGTATGGGTATTGGGGTGGTAAAGGCATTTTAGATTTTAGGTTGGGTATGGTTTTTGGGTGGTAAGGGAATTGTTAAAGTTGTGGATGGGTATGGGTTTTGGGGTGGTAAGAGCATTTTGGGGTTTTACAGTGGTTATGGGTTTTGGGGTGGTATGGCCATTTTTGGATTTTAGGATGGCTATGGGTTTTGGGGTGGAAAGGTAATTTTTAGTTTTTAAGGTGGGTATGGGTTTTGGGGTGGTAACGCATTTTTAGGTTTTATGGTGGTTGTGGGTTTTTGGGGTAGTAAGGGCACTTTTAGATTTTAGGGTGGGTATGGGTTTTTGGATGGTAAGGGTATTTTTATGTTTTAGAGTGGGTATGGGTTTTTGGGGTGGTAAGGGAATTTTTAGGTTTTATGGTGGGTATTGGTTTTGGGGTGCAATATGCAATTTTCAGTTTTAGGTTGGGTATGGGATTTGGGGTTGTAATGATATTTTTAGGTTTTAGGGTGGGTATGGGGTTTGGGGTCGTAAGGGCGTTTTTAGGTTTTAGGGTGTTGATTTTTGTGTGGTTAGGGCATTTTTAAGTTTTAAGCTGGGCATGGGATTTGAGGTGGTAAGGACATTTTTAGGTGTTATGGTGAGTGTGGCTTTTTGGGAGGCAAGGTTATTTTTATGTTTTAGAGTGGGTATGGGTTTGGGGGTGGTAAGGACCTTTTTAGATTTTAGTTTGGACATTGGTTTTGTGTGGTAAGGGTTTTTTAAGGTTTTAGAGTGGTTATGGATTTTTTTGGGTGGTAAGGGCATTTTTGAATTTTAAGGCGGGTATGCTTTCTGGGTGGTAAGGACATTTTTAAGTTTTAGGGCGGGTTTGGGTTTTGGGGCGGTAAGGACATTTTTAGGTTTTAGGGTGGGTATGTGTTTTGGGGTGGTAAGGGCATATTTAGATTTTAGGGTGGGAATGTGTTTTTGGATGGGAAGGGCATTTTTTAGGTTTTAGAGTGGGTATAGGACTTAGGGTGGTAAGGGAATGTTTAGTGTGGGTATGGGATTTTATTGTGGTAAGGAAATTTTTAGTTTTTGGGGTCGGCATGGGATTTGGGGTGGTAAGGGGTGTTTAGTTTTCAGGGTGAGTATGGGATTTGGGGTGGCAAGAGCACTTTTAGGTTTTAGGGTGGGTATGGGATTTGGGGTGGTAAGGGCATTTTTAGCGTTTAGGGTGAGCATGGATTTTGGGATGGTTAGGGGTGTTTAGGTTTTACGTTGGTTATGGGTTTTGGGGTGGTAAGGTAGCTTTTAGGGTTATCTGGAGTCATAGGGAACTGGACAACTGTGTTACTGTAGCCCTAAGCTTCCTCGGCAGAGGCCTAACCTGCTACTGGGAGAAGACCGTTTCCCTAATTGTGAGCTATTTATCTGGAAGAGGGAGTATTCTCAACTCCAGGCCCAAAGCTTCACTTAGGTGGTGATGTTGATGCTGGTACCAGGATCAAGCTACCACTTAGAACACCTTGGCAACCCTTTTGTGATTCATTGTTGTGCAAGTGCGCTGGTTCTACTGCTGCAAAGGCTAGTGCTAACAGTGGCGCGCCTCATGGAGTTTCAGGGTGTGATATGGCACATGTTGGCAATTACTTTGTGGGGTATGGTTATGTCAGTGCCGCTGACACTGATAATGCACAGGCCACTGCCAGCAGAGGCACTTCTGCTGAAAAATATGACACTAATTGACATCATAGGTGATTACAACAGTTCTGGGGACACATTGATGACCCTTTGTGACATCTGACACGCGTTTACAATTATCTATCAATTTTAATCAATTTGTCCAGTGGCTGTTACTCAATAGACAATGCCATTATTCAAATATTCAACATCAGGTGTACATTATACGATCCCCTGTGTTTTAGTAGGATGTGTAATGTGGGGCCCTAGGCCCTCATGCTAGTAAAGGAAGGGACGCAGACACAGTGGTAGGGTAGTACTGAACTGGCCTCAGGCACGTGCGCCCGGCCCCTTTTATTGGCAGGGTCACCTGACTGGTGACGTCTGTGTTGGGTGGGTGTAGGTTACACAAGTAAGACCAGCCCTCAGCAGAGTGGCTGGCAGAAAGACTAGAATGAGTCCAGCTGGACTCTACATCCCTCCCAAACTTTATTGAGGAACCAAACAAAAGTCCAACCTGTAAAAGAAACAATAACAAAGCACCACAATCAGTCTCTCGGCCTCGAAAAGGCAGACTGCAGAATTGCAGTGGACATGGTGCAGCTGGGAGCACCCGGACACCTCCGCACGAGTCCATAATTTAACCAAGTACAGCTGGGCACGAACACAGTGTGGATGAAGTCCAGATACTTCAGTCGCTTGTCCACGACCTCACAGTTCGCTGGAGATTGTCGATCCGGTCCTGCCTGGGCTCATGTGGTCAAAGTCTATTTACAGTTTCTGATGCGAGTGCATCTGGAGCAGTGGGGAGTCCACTGTAGACAGTTCTGGACGGCATTCTGACTCTGGAGATTGTCTACCTCCTAAGACTGCAGATGACGTGACGGCCTGGGGCGCCTGGAAGTCCAGCGGCAGAGCAGCAGCAGTCTTCCCTCTCATGCCAGACCTCCATCAAGCAGGAGTCTCCTCGAGGCCCTTTCGCGGGCTTCCACAGGACTGTGTGGACTGTGCTTGCCTATCTCAGGCCCAGCAAAGACGTCTCAGAGGAACAGCCTACAGGACCACATCCTAGTCTCGCATGGAGCCACAAGGGTTGTTGATGCAGGGTCCGCTTGCTCGAGCCATCCGGATTCAGGTGCTCTGGCCATAGTGCAAAGTCTTCAGGTGACCAGTCTCTCGATATGAGACCTCCGTGCTTCCGGATGCCTGACGTGGAGCTGTCTCAGATGCATTCTCTCTCAGCGATATTCCGCTCTCACAGGAATTTGTTGGAGGCCCTTGTCCCTGGATTGCGACGGGACTGCGTGGGCTGTACGGGCCAACATCGGCCACGCCAAAGGAGTCTCTCTGAACTCCCAACAGGGCCACGTCCTAGTCTTGTGCAACCCCAAGGGTGGATGGTCCAAATGATCTGGTCTGCTCTCACCGGCAGGCGTCTGGTTCACGGAGCTCATGGCAAGTGTTCAGATGATAAGTTTCTACGTTGCCAGACATGCCTTGTCAGCGTCGGTTCTTGTTGCTGACTGTCTCCACTCAGGTGGTGCTGTGCTCCTCCTTCGATGATTGGACGATGCACCACATCATGATGATGATGTTTTTTTTTCATCCTTTTGCAGATCAAACAGGTGGCGGCGGCTTCGTCAGCGGAAGGACCACTTGATGGACATAGCGGCCACGGCGGGTCTTGTGTGGCCTGTGCAGTCGGCGTCAGGGATGCCATCACAGCCAAGCAGCCGGTGACAGGTGACAGGACGGTCGTACTGGGAAGCGTGGGGGACCACCCGCATCGCTGTCTTCAGTGACGTCTGCTCACCCCGGTGACTGTCTTGTACTGATTGGTACCTCCTCATCTGCTCGCACGAGTCCTCAGTTGTGTCACTCTACTTCCTTCCACTTTCACACCTGCGATGGAGTTGATCTGTGGTGTGACCGGTCTGTCACACTCCTCTCATCATTTCTTGTTGGCATCGTGCCACTCTCTCTTCTCCTTGGTGTGGCGTCGTGCCACAGGTCACATGTTGCGGCACATGGACCTTGCGCTGCACCTCTGCTGGTACATCTTCCTCTTTGTCCTCGACGTGGCGTCGTGCCACAGGTCTCATGTTGCTTCACACGGACCTATCACTGCACCTTCGCTGGTGCATCTTCCTCTTCGTCCTCGATGTGGCGTTGTGCCACAGGTCGCATGCTGCCTCACATGGACCTATCACTGCACCTCCTCTGGTGCATCTTGCTCGGTCGCAGCCTCTCACAGGCTGAGTCCTGCGGGTAGGACATGATCTGCTCTTCAAGCAGACCTCTCCCGGTCTGGTCCGTTCCCGGATCCTCTTGGTGGACCTCTCTCTGGCAGGAGGGTCCCCACTCTCTTCCTCCTTCTCTTCACTCGAGGGCGCCGCTCTTGCGCCTCGAGGCTGTGCTGTTGTGGCGCTCACTCCTGCCATCTGCTCTGGCAGGGTCGGTCAGTTCAGATGACCTGCTCACTGATGGGCCAACAGTGGCCATCTTACATCGCTGCGCGGCCAGCTGACATGGCCTCTTTTCCCGTGCGTTACGTCACGCTCTCGGGTACTCTCTCCATCTTCACAGACTTTTACCTATGTCGTCACATTCTCTGGCGCAACTCTCTGTGCACGCTGCTCACGTGTCAGTCTCTTTTTTTCTGGACGTCCTGTGGCAACGCCTGGCATGTCCCTTTCTTGTCCTGCGGTGATGTCCATCACTGCTGGGGCATGTGGCGTTCTTTCGTCGGTGGCGGCGGACGACTGCCAGGGGCTGCGCAGACCATGCGCGCTCTCTTCGTATCTCACGTGGCACTGGCGTCCGTTTCTCACTGTTGCAGCTTGGCTAGGGCAGCTGCAGTCTTCTCCTTCCCTTTTACAGCATCGCTTCCTTCTTCTTCGCCGTTTCCGTCTTCTGCGCCAATTCTGTCCACGGGCGCACTCTTGGTTTGGAGCAGTCACTTTCTGAAGGTGCTGCTGTAAACTTTCCTTCATCCAAGCTTCTTTTACCTTTAAAACAGAAATAGGGTGCAATACCAACTCTGGCCACTGGATGCCAGTAGTGCACTTTTTTTTCCTAGCTTGAAAGACAATCTTTCCTGTTACCGGCCTCGTTTGTTTGAACAGATGCCGGTGAGGAGGACATGCTGCCGGGAGGGCTCCTCATGCTGGTGGGGGCTGCAGGTAAGTGCAATTTTATTTATTTTCTTTCTCTCTTTTTCTTCTTCTGTCCACTTTTTTTCTTTTCAAACTGCACAGCCTCGTTTGAAGAGGCGTGCAGATGGCACGAATTTTAGTGAGGGGGTTGGGGGCTCTGGGTACTGTTTTTTTTTTCCTTTACTGTAGGTGCGTGTGAGCACCTCTTTTCTGTATTCATTCCTGGGAGGTGGGGGCGCGTGTCTGCACCATGCTATTCAGTGTTTTCGGTGCATGTGTGCACTCTGGTATTTCTGTTTTCAGTGCGTGTTTGCACCGGTGCACTTTCAGTTTCGTATTTTGGCCGCGGCAGCCTTCCTTTGTCTTGGTGGCATTTTTCGGGGTGGGGGCGGCCCTGGGCATATTTTCATCGTTGTGCGAGGGCACCCCGAATTAAAATTAAAAGGGGCAACCGCCCGGCACAATTGGGCACCTCTTCTCTTCACTGTGCACGGCGCGCGACAGCGCCACTTTACATGGAAAAGAGAAAAAAACGTCCACTTTTCTTTATGCTCGGTGCCCGATGGCACCATGTCCTTCACACGCGGCCGCAGCAGCCTGACACGCTGCGGACCGCATTCTTTTCAGGGGGCGACCGGCCCCGGCCATATTTGGCACATTCTCTTCTTTTTTTTTCACGGCGCGCAACAGCGCCTTTTGACCATATGCTGCGCGGACCCCGCAGCCCTGCGGGCGCGCTCTATCCGACTCTGGTAGGGGCTGGGGCGACCTCACGGCATTTTTCCTTGGGCTGGGGGAAAAGCAGCTCAGCGCGCTTCGTAGCGCTTCATTTTCTGCGCCCACAGCCGTTTTGGCAGTGCGGGACACGCTGATAGGCATCACTCACCCCCTTCGTTCACACCAGTAGGGCTGGGGCTGCAACGGCCTCGCTTCTCTCTCTCTTCCACCGAGTAGAGTCCATGTCTGCGACCACGTGGGGTTTCAGATCCCACTCGTCGCCAATGTAATGTGGGGCCCTAGGCCCTCATGCTAGTAAAGGAAGGGACGCAGACACAGTGGTAGGGTAGTACTGAACTGGCCTCAGGCACGTGCGCCCGGCCCCTTTTATTGGCAGGGTCACCTGACTGGTGACGCCTGTGTTGGGTGGGTGTAGGTTACACAAGTAAGACCAGCCCTCAGCAGAGTGGCTGGCAGAAAGACTAGAATGAGTCCAGCTGGACTCTACAGGATGTATGATGGAACAAAGCATGTACTTTCCAACCATGCTTTTACTACGCGGTAAGTACAACGCATAGGTATTACAACGCATGCCATTACCAAGAAATGTTTTTCCACGCCTATGCTGTTACCACGCATGTCCTTACCACGAAAATTTGGTAGTAAAGGCATGGTTGATAAAGTCATATGCGTGGTAAAAGTAGAGGTAACATGCATTATATATACCGGAAAAATAGAATTGGGAAAGCTGCAGCTTACATATTGAGAAACTCTGTTATCCTGCCTTTTCTTTTATGCGTTTGATATCTGTTATGCTTCTAAATACTTCTGCTTTCATTGATTCTTACGTTGCCTGTCTATTTACTTTTAAAACTGACTTCCGCATTGCTTTGCAATATTATTTTTATTTGAGTGTTCTATGGCTTTCTGCTAAAATAATAACACGCTTTCTCTATTAATGTGTGAACTGTAATATTATAGCACAATTTAATGGCACGGTTTAACGTTTAAGTACCAACATTTGAAGGGTTGTAATTAAAGTGTGTCTTGAAATCTCTCAAGTGGAATATGGCTCAGGTGTATGTCATTGTTTTGTTATTCTATAGCTAGAATGAGTTTTAGAGTTAGCATTTTGCAAAGAAAAATATATGCAACAGTATATACACTTGCTAATGTAATGTTTTCTGATGTCAAAATATTAGAATCTCAAAAGCTGTCACTACAATAGGATTCGTGGTTCCTGCTGCCACCTTGTGGCAAGTTGACAGTCATACGGATAAAAACATTGAAAGTTTAAGGCGATTAAGTGTGCTTTTCGGCACAGAGTAGCGAAACTGAAATATCACCTTTCAAAATTGCTGTCATAATACGAAATAATTTTTGACAAATACTTTAGATTTTTGTTACGACTTAAAGCAGGTAACAATAAAACGGACTTGAACTCGGAATTATTTGACAACTGCGTTTGATGACAAAAAATAAATCCGTTATTATCTCCAGTCAATGTATCTTATATAAGCTTAAGAGAGAAATGTTCTACAGTATGTGAATGTTACAATGCCTGCCCCAAATATATAAGTAGGCGAACACCCAAACACAAGTCACCATAAAAAGAAGCACTGGGGTGCTGAAAGACTTCATTTTTCTGAAAAGGCTGGAAGCACCACATGGGTAAGGAGTCAAGGGTCAGTATGGCAAACACCAAAGCAAGCAGTGTTGGGGACCTAAGGATGACATTCTTAGCCCAGTACTTGCAATACTCATATGTATCAAGGAAAGCAATCTCTATGTACATACAACTGTTTTTATAAATCTATTTAGGCATACCACCTCTCAGATGTTTGTCTTGCTATGCTGAAACCAAATATATGACCATGTCAGTGACTACGGCGTTCCCTGGCATGCCATTGGAGCCCTTTACAAACACTTTCAGATATAAAGGGGCAGGAAGGATGCCAGAAACAGTTGATGTGCAGAGAGCAATACACAGGATTTGCAATACAGGTGAAGGGGACGTTAGCTTGTCACTGAGGCACAGGTGTCGGAATAGTAGAAGTGGTTGAAAAAGTCTCAGAGGAGGCAGGATGGATTGCGCAACAGTTATGAGTTGCATGCGTTGTTCCCACCTCTATTGCGGACATGTGCCTTTTGATTAAAAGATAATTCCCCACTGTCTTGTACCGCTCATGACCACAAATATGAATTATTGCATCACCCTTCACACCATAATCTTTCCCACACCATGACTGCACAGATTGGATGCACTATCCAATAAAAATGAAACCTCCAGAACGCCAAGCCCTTTTTATTTGCATTCTCATAATGACATTTGAACATCACACTCATGACTGACCACTTCCTCATGCACCCCATTCACCTTCTTGCGATTACAATGATATGATGGATAGTTCAGAAAGACATTGTCAGCTGAGCTACCCTCACACCAACCTTTCCAACTTTATCAACAGGAAAAGCAGCTGAGTTGGCATCAACACATTCCTCAGTTACTAATTTTGCTAATACTTTGACCTCTGCCTATATCCCATGAATGTATAGCCCTTAGAATCACATTTCCATTTAAACTATACTGTACTTCTTCATTCTATATTGCCCCCCTGGAAAGGTAGACAATGCCTTCGATGATCCTGATGTGAATTGTGACTTTACTCCTTACACCATTTTCATGTCCCCTGGAGACTCAATCCGAACTACAACAAATATCTTAACATCTGCTGCCCACAGTATTCAACCAGCTACTATCTAATAAGGATGGCTATACACGGACGTGAGGAAACAAATGATGCAAGCTGCTGGAAGCTTAAAAAAAGGAGGATGTCAAATGATTGTTGCTTAGACGCTTTAGCTTCTAACACAGTCACATACTGTGATGATATTCATGTTAGAGAATATGGTTTGTAACCCACTTAGGGGAATTCCATAGTGATGGATACCCTGATTTGACCGTTGTGGAGAGTTGTTGGAAACTGAATTCTGGGATTTAGCCATCGGCTATATTGATAAGTTGATCTTGTCCTTTAGATCTTCAGAGTCCCCGGTCCACATAGACTTTATGCAGGTTGTTTAAAGGGAAATAAAAATAATCGGACACTTTACTCGTTTCTCTATTTCAAGAGGTGGTGAGAACGGCGACATCCATCATCCTTGTCCAATTGTTTATTTGTTCGCATCTTCAAAAAATTACTTCGACAAGGGGCAAATAACTCTATTCTCAGTTTGCTCCTGAATATAGTGGAAAACATCTTTCCTGAAAAAAACTCTATAAGATTTGAGTGAATGGAGTCACCTTGCTGTGCTGCCCTGCACGAAATAGAAAGGGCAGGTATGCACCATATTTAAGCAATACTGGGGATTCCTGTCCTTCCTCCCTGTGCTAGTGCCCTTTTGGCTGCCTAGCTCCAATGCAGGCACCCTTGCACCATGTTGCAAGGGTGTCTGCTTTGCATGCAGGATTGTTGTTGTGCAGGAAGTGGCGCCGTCCTGCACAAAAACAATCCTCAGAGACATTTTCCTCATTCTGTGGCCCATATTTATACTCCCTTTGCGCCGGATTATTGTCATTTTTTTTCTTCTCTAATCCGGCGCAAACTTAACACCATATTTATATTTTGACGCTAGACCTGTCTAGCATAAACATTTCTGAGTGTGTGTCTTTTTCTGGATGCGTGAAATCACCTTGTCTCAATGAGATGCAAAGTAGGCGTTCCTGTCCAAAATATGACTCAAACACCCGTGCGCCATATTTAGCCAACTGGGCAAAAATGACGCACGGATGGGAGGAGGACCCGGAAAATGATGCAAATCCCGATTTGCGTCAAATTTTAACGCCTGGGTCAGGGCAGGCTTTAAAATGGGGGAAAAACACCAATATTTAAGGAAAACTCACTCAAGCAACATCTTTGCTCAAGAAGGACGACATGGAGGTGCTACTCATGCAGCATGCCAGAAGACGCAGAACCAACAGCAGGAGCTACCACCACACCAACGTGGACCCCAAAGGCAACGCAGAAGGCAGGAGAGACTATTCAGGACCAGGACAACCCTCCTGGGCATCAGGAAACATGATATCATCCAGAGGTACCGACTCAACTGGCAAGTCATACTGCAGCTGCTGTGCCAAATTGAGCCACAGTTAACAGACAGCTTGCAGACACCCCACATTATTCCACTGGAGACCAAGCTGCTAGCTGTCCTGCACATGTTGGC
Organism: Pleurodeles waltl; assembly: GCF_031143425.1. Taxonomy (NCBI): domain Eukaryota; kingdom Metazoa; phylum Chordata; class Amphibia; order Caudata; family Salamandridae; genus Pleurodeles; species Pleurodeles waltl. The sequence goes on along the minus strand of NC_090436.1, from coordinate 838,479,999 downwards.
AAGTGGCTTGTTTCAAACTACTGGTGCTCTGGTTGCCGGGGTCTCACAGCCCTCATTCTCTGCCTTCATTCCCAAGGTACTTGATGCCATCATCTCCCTCACACTGAAAGGACTTGCGGTCCACTCGAGTCCAGGTAAACAGGATAAATCTTTATTTAAGTTGTATACTCCTGACAGCTCCTTCCTCCCGTCCTCCCTCATCGGTCTCCGGCACCAACTGCCGCGCATAGCACCAACCCCACCAACATTCCACAATCCAGGTTCTTTGTTCGTCGGTTCCACAGCGCGAGGAACCAGAAGAGCAAAGCAGGACCCAACACCTCTCCTCCCTTACAACAGATTTAACAACAATAAATTTACAAGGAAAGAAAAATCTTAAATACACAAACTTTGAGGAAAGAAACACTGAGCATGAAAAGCATTTGTGTTGAAATAATCTGGCCAGAATACTAGCAGGTATACTCTTCTAATCTCACAGGAGCTTTAACAGTTCTGGATGAAGGTCTATAAGGATGCACAGGGAAATCGCTTGTTTTAGATGCATGGCTACCAAAACGCATAATGTAAACATCAAATTTCTTAGGAGGTTTAATAGCCCTCTTGGTATGTTTGATCAATTTTGTTGCAATTGGAGACTGTAATCCAGGACGTTCAATACACTTGCCACCACTGTCCCCACCCATGATGTGCCTTGCCGTATCAGGCTTGGTAAGGGATATCTTATCTTTATTCCACCACTTACCAGCATCCAGTTTAACGGCTCTGTCGCCTACTTGGATTATTTTCTTGCCGCAAGAAAATTTGGACAAACCTGTGTATCTTGGACACTTCACTCTCACTGCATCACCAACCTTCCAATCAAACTTACAACGGCGAGTTACATCTGAACTCTGCACATATTTCTGTTGCGCAACTTGGCGTCTCTCCTTCACACCATCAACCTTATACCATGGCACACAAAAATGACCCATCCACTCTCTGGTCAATTTTGAGGATGGAACACTTCCCAGTAATAAAACGAAAGGTGACACTTGGGTATCTGACTTGTTAGTAGTGCGCACAGCCCACAACAATTTATCCAACTCGCTCTTGCAGTGCAGACCACCCACCTTAGACAATTGAATATTGTCCTTGAGGATCCTGTTGAATCTCTCTACTAATCCATTACTCCTGGGATGGTACAGAGATTACTTAGTGTGTTTGATTCCTAAGAAATTCACAAATTTTGCAAATTGGCCCGAAGTAAATTGAGAACCATTGTCAGTCAAAATTTCATCAGGAATCCCTTCCCTGGCAAAAATTCCTTCCAACCATCGGATCACATTATTAGAGTCAGGAACTTTAACAAATTTTACCTCCGGCCATCTACTGTAAAAATCTACTAGCACTAACCCGTATTCTTGGGATCTATATGATAAATTCACAGGTCCAATTATATTAATTGCTAACTTGCTCCAGGGTTTATCAGGAACACAGATCGCTTCTATAGGACTAGGAACTGTAATTTGAGATTTGTCACTGGCTGCACAATAGACGCAGTCCCTTACGAAGTGCTCGACACATTTATCCACTCCAGACCACCAGAATCCTTCTCTGACTCTCCTTTTCATGGCACGCATACCAATGTGACCCTCATGCGCAAGGTTCAAAACCCTATTAATCATTCCCCTCGGCACAACCGACAAATTCGAACTGAATAACAATCCTTTAATTACCGACAGTTCGTCAAAAACTTGTTTAAACTTATCTTTAAAATCGCCATTTGAAGACCACTGTAACCACCCATTCACAACTCCCTGCACGATTGACTTGATTTCATCATCATCCTCACAAGCTTCCCTCCATTCTTGTTCACTTAACGCTCCATTCAATTGCTCACCTATTATGCAGACAACAACCTCTCCATCTTCACCTTTGGAATTGGGATACATAGATATTTCTTCTAACGAATCAGTGGTCGTCAATCTAGACAAACAATCGGCCAGAATGTTCTTTTTACCAGCTACATACTCTAACTTAAAGTTGTGCTCACGTAATTTATACTGCCACTTAGCAATTTGTGGAGTAGCCTTCTCCGCGCCTTTGGCTGTAAATAGTTGAACTAAAGGCTTGTGATCAGTTCGAACCAAAAACCTTGTGCCCCACACAAATTGTTTAAAGTGGTTAATACCCCACCAACATGCCAAGGCCTCACGTTCAATTACAGAATAAGTTGCTTCGGCACCTTTCAAACTCCTTGAAGCAAATGCAACACCCTCCTACCTACCATCCCTTTTTTGTAACAACACAGCTCCTAAGCCTTTCTGACTAGCATCAGTCATAATAATAGTGTAATCTCTGGTATCAAAAGGTTTCAAGGGAATTGCTTGGGAAATCTCTTGCTTAATATTACCAAATTCATGATCACAGTCGGCATCCCACACAAATTTAGTATTTTTTTTCAGTAACTTCCTCAGATTGTACGCTTTTTCTGAACAATTAGGTACAAATCTGGCGTAAAATTCTATTAAACCCATGAAGGACCTCAATTGGTCTTTCTTTTCAGGACAAACAAAATCCTGAATAGCTTTCACCAAACTCATCTTGGGTTTAATGCCATCAGCTGACAACTCAAATCCTAAGTAATTCACCATGGATATTCCAAAATTACACTTATTTGAACTGAGAGTTACCCCCTTAAGTTTCAATGTATCCAATACCTCGCTTAATCTATCATTATGTTCACACATATCTTTACCATAAACTAGAATGTCATCCTGGAATGCCATCACACCACTCATGCCTCTGAACATGCTTTCAACTGTCCTCTGGAAGACAGCGGAAGCTAACCCAAATGGCATGCGTTTAAATTGGAACAACCCAAAAGGAGTGATGAAATCGGTGTAGTGTCTGGAACTAGGATGGAGACTAATTTGGTGGTAAGCAGAAGTCATGTCGAGCAAAGAAAACATTTTTCCGCCCTTAACAGAAGATAACATTTCTGATATGTTGGGTAATGGATATTGATCAACCCAAATTTGATCGTTAAGATCACGCAAATCCACACACATTCTCAACATTCCGTTGGCCTTGCGAGCTAAAACCACCGGCGACACCCAATCCGAGGACTCAATAGGTTCAATTATGTCCTGTACACAAAGTTTGTCTAATTCTTTCTTGAAATCCTCCCTTAAGGTGACAGGAACTTTTCGCACTTTGTGCACCTTACGTTGGGCATTGTTATTCATTCTGATTCTATGAGAGAACCCTTTGTATAACCCTACCTTGTCATTAAAAATCTCAGGGTAGCAAGATTCCCACTGCTCACACGTTACAGAGGATATAGGCATGAATTCACTTCTTGTTATAACTTGTTCAGGGTTATTCGGATCCAAAACCAAATCCAATTTACCCTGATCAAACCACCCCAAAAGACAAGCATTATCCTTAGCAACATATATGGTAGCAGAAGTTGTGTTGTTCTTAAACCTGACATTAGTTTGAAACTCACCAATTACATCAATTGATTTCCCACCATACCCAATTGGTTGAATACGTGAATGGTTTAAAATGATCCCACAACCTTTAAACAATTCATTCCACTTGGAATCACTCAAGAAAGTAAAGGGAGATCCAGAGTCAGCCATCATCTGAACTTGAATTCCGTTTACCTCTAACAAACAGAAGGGTCTTCTTGTACAGTTGTCGGTGAGACCATTATTCACCATGAATACCTCCTCCTCATTACTGCTAGAAGAAGGAGAATCATTCCCATCAACATTGTTTACCCTGTTAGACTCATTTTTGTCCGATTTATAAGATCTGTTTGCCTTGCATACTCTTGCAAAATGGCCTTTCTTATAACATTTGGCACACATTTTATCGATAGCCGGACAAAACTTGGCATTACCCAGATGTGCAGTGCTACCACATCTATAACATTCTAATAATCTTGTGAATTTCTTATCGGATTTACCGCTTGAAGATTGTGGTGAACATCCCTTATTCCCTTTTTAAAATTTAGATTTAACAGCAAACACATCAGACCTCGGAGAATGAAATTTCTTTTCAGAGATAGACATTTGTTCCATAAAAGAAGTTGTACTTTCAATTCTAGTGGCAATCTCCAATGCTTTCTGTGGAGTTAAATTGGGTGTAGATAATAGAGCCTCCTGTACCTTCGTATTATTCGTTTTCTCCACAAACTGGTCCTTGATCATTTCTTCCTCAAAATCCTTGTAGTCACATGAAACCGCTAAAAGTCTCAAAGCACCAACATAGCTAGACGCGGATTTGCCTTCAGCTTGAACCCTTTTGTAGAATTGATGTCTCTCCAAGGTAACATTCCTGCACCTCTTGAATCTAGTATCCAGAGACTTAATTGCAGTCTCGTACTCGTCTTCAATTCCATCACCTTCGCCCACTGCAGTTATAACAGACACCTTAGGAATATATTTTAAAATTTTCCTACCCTCATTACCTAAACAATGCCTCAAAATCGCGAATTTCCTCTTGTGAGTGAAAGATTCACCCTCAAGGGCGTCTAAATATGCTTCAAATGCCTCCTTCCATTTATCCCAATCAGCATCAGGAGACGCTGGATTAGGAAGAAAAGGAGGAGGTGGAGAAATGGACTGTTGCATAGTAACCAAAATAACGTGACAAAATACAAAGGTAAAGTGAAGCTAGCAAAACTCAATTAAATACAGTGGTAATATTATTAGAAGCAACCAATGAGATAGAAAGGTGTGCGTATCACCGTGATACGCCTTTTCATTGAACTCAATTTGACTGTAGCAAGAAGGCACTTGCAACCTAGTACTCACATAACTACATAAAGGAAGCCGCAATACTACGTAACACACTAATGTAAAGCGGTAGAAGAAGCTGTCAGGAAGGAATCTACGAGTATTCAAGGAGACGCTTGCAGATGAAAGTAAAGGATTACTTGAAAATGTCCCAAAGATGAGCGTAACTCGCTAGCGTGTCTTATTAAAATGCACAAGACACGCGAGTACACCTTGCACCTATGCAAGATTAGCGTCTCAGTACCCAACGAGACGCCCGCCGGAGTGAGGTAATCTTCCTTGGTGTGCCGTTGCCAAGGAGACCCTAGAAGACGCTGGAGAAGCGCTGGAGAGGCGCGAGCACGTTCCGCTCTGCTCTAGCGCAGAACCAGTGTCTCAGTCTCCTAGGAGACGCCCACTGGAGCAACGTAAGTTTCCTTGGCGTGCCGTTGCCGGTAAATGCTTCACAAACGCCAGTAGACAAATACGGAAAATAAATAAAAATCAGGATCCAAGATGTAATGTCCCACGAAGGTAAAGAAATGATGTTCCAACAATAGGAGATGCAAACAGGAAAGTTCCAGATACTTGCTTGCAGAGAAGAAAGTAAAATTCGTAGCTGGTAGCCCTCGTCGCCACTGAAAGGACTTGCGGTCCACTCGAGTCCAGGTAAACAGGATAAATCTTTATTTAAGTTGTATACTCCTGACAGCTCCTTCCTCCCGTCCTCCCTCATCGGTCTCCGGCACCAACTGCTGCGCATAGCACCAACCCCACCAACATTCCACAATCCAGGTTCTTTGTTCGTCGGTTCCACAGCGCGAGGAACCAGAAGAGCAAAGCAGGACCCAACACACACCCTGCCACATCAGCTTCCCCAACACACAGCAGAAGCAGCAGGAGACCAAACAGGGGTTTTACTAAAATTAACGGCATCCTGCACATGCTTAGTGCCATTGACTGCACACATGTCCGGATTGTGCTACCTGCTGCAACTGAGCACCTATACCAGAATGGAAAGCACACCCACTCCATCAATGTGCAAGCCATTGTTGATCACTAGGGATTGTTCACCAACATCATGGCAAAGTATCCTGGGAGTGTACATGATTCCTTCATCTTCCGCCCCAGCACCATCAATCGGCACTTCCAGGATGGATGATATGGCAATGGCCTTCTTGTTGGTAAGTCCAGAAACCTAGTAATATACACACAGGACAGCAACCCTGTAGGACACATAAGACATACACCACTACATTGACACGTGGGCAGGAAGACACTGAGGTGTGACACTGGTAGTTATGTTTGATATCCTGACCTAATGGGATTCACACCTATGGACAAATGACGGCTGCCAATAACAATAGATGCCACTCTTGTGCCACAAGGGACCCATTTAAAATCACACAGTGACAATGGCATGGCGTTAACTGGCAGTACAACTTGGAAGATTAACCATTCAGTATCACATAATGCCACAGTCAATCCCACATCCTTCCAAGCAATAAATCGTGTGTAAGAGGTGTGCAATGTGTGTTGCTGCAGGTCAAACACCATGAGACACATAGCATGATGACGCTGAATCAAATGAAGGTGTCATGGAATTATTGAGGCAGTACTAACATCCCACATCACTCCTGAAGTGACATTGCCAGCTAGCAATAAGAACGTGGACTGTGCAATGAAAACATGTTGATGTGACACTAATGCAAAGTGCACACTGCTACACATACTGAAAGAAACAATTCCCCATCTACATAACAGATGTACAGGGAGATGGACCTTCCTACACTAAAACATTCACCCCCACAACCAAGTTAGCCAGCTCACGTGGAGCAAGTTCAGTAGTGTAGGTGCACGGTTCCACATGAGCCATCTGGGTGAGGGAACAAAAACAGGTTTGCATAGAACTGGTCACACATGGGATAATTGTGCATTGACAATACTGAACACTTCAGTGCTGTCAACGTATGGAGATGTGTTGTGCTTTGTCACCCAGCCAAATCAAAGGGCCTCACTGTTGCATTTCACCTGCAATTACATATGTCTTATTGGATGGGATGTCCAGGCCATATAGTGCAACCATATTACCACCACAGTGGAATCTATTCTGTGTGTGGAAGTATCATGTCACCTCCGGTGAATGCACACGGGCACATCTTTCTCACTACATAACGCATGGGAGATACACACTGAACTGCAAGTTTCTAAATATACCAGAGATATCAGGTCAATTAGCCAAACACCAGTTTTGCAAGTCAAACAACCCAATGCCGAAAGAACCTCACAGAAGCCTAGACTCCCACACAATACCACAAACACATATGAGTCACAGACGACACAAGATAACAACTGCCATTCAAAGTGACATTCCCGGTGCAACCAACAATAAAATACTTACCCCTATTTTCTCTTTCAGCTGATCAGGGTTACGGGATCCAACCATGGATCATGACCCTATTTGCCAACCCAAGCACAGCAGCAGAGCGTGACTATAATGAGGAACATCGGAGGGCACGCACCATAGTTGAACTTACTTTTAGCATCCTGAAGTCCAGATTCAGGTGCCTGGACATCACCGGAGGCAGCCTCCTATATTCCCCAGAAATGGTCCGCAAGATCATTTTAACCTGTGCCGTCCTGCACAACATTTGTGTTAGGAGGAATATTCCCCTATATGAACCTGAACAACAACTGCCTGAAGAGGAGGAGGAGGAGGATGCTGTCGGGAAAATGAGGGGGAACATCTTAATACAGCTACAGGAATGCGTTGTAGACAACATATAGTACAATTTTTTTTCCAACAATAGTCACTATCACCACTTTGTAATGATATGGAATTAAACAGCTCACTTTATCACTCAAGCATGCTCTGTGTAATTATATATGCATCACATGATCTCTAGGAATCATAATCCGAGTATTTCCTCATGGAGCATTGCAGAAAGACAAATTTGCATACTTCAGATGCTACATCACATTTGATGGGTATGAATGTACAGCAAACATCACACACAGTTTTTATGAAATACATCCTGTCTATTTCACATTTGAAGGGCAATTTCATAGGACCACAGCTATGAGACACATCCATGTTGCCAACATGGTCCATTGCAGCATATGACACACAACTAAGACACAATCAATCATAAGGTAAAAAAATGCATCATACATGAGGCAGTGGATGTGAAATTGCATTGGTAACAGGAATGTATGACCAGACCCTTGACAGCAGTAAGTGTGACATCAGCTATCTCTGCAAGGAGCATGTGTGACAAGAAGTGCATCAAACCTGAAAATGGATAGCACAAGTGCCCCAGGTATGCCAAGCAATGCTCACAAGACATGCCCTGCACAGTCCATCCCAGGTAATAAGTCCTGCCACTGCCATGTTTTAAGTCTCTGCCCACCCTTCTCTAGGGGGCACTGTAAAAGGACTGTCTGTACCCTGGGAGTCATCATCTACACTCACCCAGACTCCCATTCTGACTCCTGTGTTCTTCCCTTTTCAGTATAGCATGCCATAGTTCTACTTCATCAGTCTGCATGGACTTCAGGTCCCATAATGCACTGCCTGGTATCTGGTCAGACCTGTAATCATCTTCTGTCCATTGCTTCTCATGTGAAAGGTCCGGTTGGCCCCTTGTACTGAAATATCAACTCCAGGACTTGTGAAGCTGCACACACCTGGGAGCACTCTCGTGCAGCCAAGCAATTTGACTCTGCCCTGCCCTTGCTGCTGCCTGGAACTGCTTAGAAGCTGCCATTTCCTGAATCTCCTTGTTATGCATTGGAGTACATTTCATTTGTGTACCAGAGCCCTTGTTGGATTGTGTAACAGTGATGAGTACACCTGAAACTGCTCTGTTTCCACAGTGCTGTTCCTGCTTGTTCTAGTCAGACTATGCTCACTGTTTATCTGCCTTGTTCATGTTTGTTCCTGACAGAGAGTGCATCCTGTTAGCCAGACTGGTTCCAGTCTTTACGTTAACCAGAGACGCTCCCTGTGGCTACATTTGCCTCATAGTTGGTTTCCATGCCCTCCGTTTTCTCTTGGGGTATTGTGTCTGGTAGGTCTACGATCAGTCCTCAACTGTATAGAATAGTTTAATTTGTTTTCCTATCTTTTTTTGTTCCGGTTCATGTTTTCCAAGGGGCGAATCCAGCCCCCATTCCTTGTCTGGTTGTGCATGTATTCACTAGTGGCAAACAGTGACAGTGTGCTATGGCTGTATGCCTGGATTTGGTACGGTGCCTCCAGCCCAACAAACAAGGGCTGCTAATGTGTATGTAAGGACAATACATGTTTGTGCCCGGACGGTCCAGACACAGATTCACTTCTGCCGCCACCTTTTGATGGGGCTTGCATGGTGACTAGCTGTGAGATTAATCAGCACAGAGGCACTGATGTTCCCTGTTGCTGTGGGAATTTCAGAGCCCTACCCTGTGTACAAATGTAGCAACTAAACCTGCCTGTTTGTCTATTACTGATCCATAACGTATTTGACCACAACAAGGTTGCTCTGTCCTCACCCTGGGCTGACCTGGTAGCCCGAGAGCAGGACTTGCTGGACCACTTGGGTGTGGTGATTGGTGGCCCAGTTGGTGAGTACCAAATTGGCTAATCTGTACAGTACAATGCTCTGGAGTGACAGTAGCAGATGTTGTGACATGCTGCATACAATGTTTTTGGACATGTGGAATACAAGTTGAACAAACTGTAAGTGTACCAGGAATGGGATGTATTACACATGGTAATACATGGTAACAATGCAGTCCACAGTTTTGTTGAACCATGTCCGGACAGTATTCAAGGCCATGCATACCAAGCTCTTCATAACCTTCACTATTATCTTAGGCCCATATTTCTACTTTGTTCGTGCTGCATTTGCGTAATTTCTGGACGCAAAAGTGGCGCACACTTGCTACATTCAAATTTCTTTTGCTAATTTGCGCAGCTGTTGCTTCAACAAATGAAGCAAATGCGACACAAAATAAATTAGACATCTGGGCCTAAGTTCACTGTTTCTGTGTGTTTACGTCAGGACAAATAATCATTTACATGGCCAAACCCAAATGGGCCATTATGCTACCAGATTGCATTATCACAGAACAGGGTCATCTCGTGGCATTTCGGAGTAGGTGTTGAAATCCTATCATTGAGTAGCAGGGCCCAAAGAAATTTTTTGCTTGGGCACAATTGCCGGGACTGAGCTACTGCAATTACCATCTGTGTCACATTGGTGCCAACCCATTTTCGAAAGTGAAAGGGTCAGCATGGGATCCCTGCTCTTTGTGAATGCATGGTCACAAACTATTTTTGAGCATGATGTTGTGCAAGGGACCACTGACTGCTTCCATAATACTATTTTAGTGAAGAAATAGGTTGTTAAATTACTTTCTGTACACCCCGGCTGAAATATTACAGCATTTCTACAAATGTAAACTTCTCAGTATGAAGACAGTCACAGACATGGTGGTCTGCTGAGCTCAGCAGGCCAGAATTCCTGTGAATGCCGCCATTCCCAAGGTGTTTTCAAATAGAGACCTACCTCATCATGATTGCAGAAGTAGGACATTTGCTACCCCATTTTTCATTAGCGAACAATGTCAGTTTGGGTGTACTACCTATGATCACCCAACTTGCTAATTGTAAGTTCCTGAATCTGGCAATGTGTGATTCACAATACCTGATATAGGTACACATGGCCTAGAGTGACACATTTCAGGTGCAATGACTACACCTGTGCCCATTCATTCTGTCAACGATGATCAACTAAGACACTGTCAGCATCCATCATTTTGCAGTTTTGAAACAGAAAAGTGGCCAATCCATGTTTAGCATAACATTGTCATCAATTAACACACAGGATCCCTTCCATCATGTTGTCATAGGGGGCATATACGATTTAGGGTACACTGCCAATGTGGCATATGTAACCTACATACAACAGTGACACACATATTACAGACCACTGAAAGCACAATAATACCTGAAAGCAAATCAACCAACATGACCATCACACAGTTACTCATTGTCCCTTGATGCACAAGCCACAATACCTGACTCACTGGTATTGCAGTGCACCAGGAATGTGGCAGTGCATGTGTCTCCCAATTACAAAAGATGAAATGGAGTACCATCTGGAATGTATTATCCACAAAATTGAGTAATCATGTTTGGCACCACATGATTGTTAGGGCCAGTGCATATGTGCATATGTGTGTCTATCACTCATTGGAGTGATAGTGTCAATGCATGTTTGCAGTGGTATGTCTGTTGGGGTGTCTACATGCCTGATGTGCAGCTCTATCATATACAATGTCACACACAGTGATTTGTTGTTCCAACGTTTGTACAGTGAGCAGACATTGAGCACATATCACCCTTTCATGTTTTACAGGTGGACCAACCCCCTACACCATAGGTGAAGTGGCTCGATTCGAGGACCCAGACGTATCCAGTAAGTGTGAAAATGTCTGACCTGTGTTGTGTTTGGAGCTGTTGTGTGATTGACTGCTGTGTGTTGGACTCATTGCAAGATATGATGAGCTGGCACATGATCTGATATGTGACTTGACATGAGGTTGACAGAGTGTTCCATGGAAGAGTTAGACATTCACTGGCAGCGAGTCATATATTGGGAGACTAGTGCTGCGCAATAGGCATGGGCAGGTGAACAAGGTGATTTGTAGCCACATGTATGCCAAAAATTGATTTGGAGGTGGCCAGTGTCATAATTTAGTCAGCAAGTCATACCCTAATTCACACAAAACAGTGATGCATCAGTTTTACACACAAACTTGCGCATCCCTGTTAAGTAATGAACATGTAGGACTGTATGGGTGACTGTCCCACAGTATCTAGTCCCAAATGTTGTACTCCATTTACATGGCACTTGAGTGATATGTTATAGGCGTGCATGCAGGTCAAGGCCAGATGGGTGCTTGCATTAATGTGGTTGATTTAGGAAATGGGCCAATGAGATCTGATGTTGATGGTTGTCCACAAATGGAAACATGAATACGGATGTGATTGTCCAATGGTTGCCTCACTCCTAGTTGGCAGGCTTCCTTACCTGTGTCACACTGACTAAATCCATATACAGCTGGACAAGGCTTCGTGGTTGTCCTTGATGGTTGAAAATATGTATTGAATGCCCATCCCCTCTGAGGCACAGGGTTAGGGGGAGAAGATATATATAGCTAGGTGTGATGGTCACAGCATTGATGACAGACATGTAATTCAAGCATTCATGTGTGCCAAACTACAATGCCCACTTGTGATTACCAACTGTATAGCATCCTGCCAGTTCCATAAACAAATCACAGGTCATGTGTGCCTTGAATTTGATCCAGAAGATAGGGATTAGTTGGCCTGGTACATGTTGAGTACTTGCAGCATTTGTTATGTGACCAATCACACTACACATATGCACAGATCAGTTAATTATGTACACACCTTGTTGTGTATTGCTGTGCTGTTAAATAGTTGATGGGTAGGCTGTGTTGGCATGTCATTCCTCAGGGACAGTCTATCATCTGTACTGTGATTTGGACTGCATGTGCTATTTGTGAGGAAGTGTTAGATCATCATCTGTACATGTATCACACAATGATATCACTAATGTTTACCTGTCTATTTTTTACAGCCACCCACATGAATGCACAGGAAATCCGTGAATTTCAGAGGCGGGCGGTGCGGTACAGGCTGGGTCCCGCATGATGGGTAGGAGGTATCGTCACGAGAGAGCCACAGGTGCATGAAGGGCTTTTAGCCAAGGGGAGCCAGCATTGGCCACAACAACCGCCACCACACCAACAACAAACACAGTGGACACTGGGATAACAGCCACTCAAGCTGGACCCTCAACCTCATCAGCACAAGGTCCAACAGCAGCACCATCTGTCCCACCACCTCCAACCATGGCACCAGCACCTGCAACATCAAGTGCAACTCAGACCACCACAGCAGGAGTAATGGACATGGCAGCATTGTGCCACCTCCAACGTGACATGCAACGTATGAGGTGCATGGACAGTCTACAGCAGGAGGTGGCCTGCAACAGCAGGAGACTGAGGTAAAAAAAAAAATACTGAGAAGGGCAAATCTATGAGTTCATTTTTCCTCACCCCTAGGTCCGTCCCCTCCCTCCTCTTTCCTCATACTGTTTTTTAGTGGGTTTAGGGGGCTTAATGATAGGCTAGAGTAGGCTGTTAGTTTAGTTACGATAAGTGGATTAGGGGTTAGGGGTTTGTGGGTGGGGGTTGATGTTGGGGTTTATATGTGTTTAAAAAAAAAATTAAAAAAAAAAAAAAAAATACAAAAAAATATATATTTGTTTAGGATTAGTTAGTATGTGTTTAGGTTAGTACATGTTGTCCTACATGTGTCCCGTCATATAAGGGGAGTGAGGGGTTGATGTTTAGAGTGTTTACTTACATGTGGTAAGTAAGTTTAGCTTAGGGTAGTTAGGGCCAGTTGTGGGTAATGTATAGTTAGGATAGGTTAGGTTCGTTTAGGTGTTTGACATAGTTTAAGTTTCCTTTCAAACATATACAATTAAGTTGTATGTACTCCTTTACAGTATGTGTCATATGCTTGGGGGTCAGGGCCTTTTCATGAATGTACAGTGTCAAATTTATGTTTGCTTGTGTGTTCCATCCTGCAGCCACATCCCATTCTTGACATGGTTATTCCCACTTCCAAATGAGCTCTCATATTGGCAGCTACAACAAAGCTACTTCTCTATGCATCTGCCATCCATTAAACCCACTACTCAAGGTGACTATGGTTCCCAATGTATTGTAAAGGTAGGTGTGATTTTAAAGCTGTCATCGTTTGAGTCCTGTGTTGGAATCTTGGGCACTGTGGTATGTCTGCCTGCAGCCTGATGTTCATGTGAACTCTGATAAAGTGAGTGGTGTCATAATCTTATGAAGTTCAGTATACATAAATCACACCTATGATTTATTACATTGTACTCCCAGATGACGTTATTGTCCAAACACTCGTACACATCCATTCCTGTTGTATGGTGTGGGAGTGGGATTAAAGTTTAGAGTCATATATCACATACACAATGTTTGTCTTGTAGGGGATGTGGGCAGCATTTAGTTTCATCTTGTGGATACTTTGGGCTTGACATATACATTTTCTACACAGCATTATACTGTTTGTGATGCTTTGACTTCAGAAATAAGCCAAAGGTAGCACAGATGATGATAAAATCCAGACCCTTGTGCATGGAGATCAGCCCACATTCTTTCTACACTATTAGATTTACATTCTGTGGCTATTTACATGTTACATGCATCACAAGACTCCTGCACAGTTGATGTGTCACATTACACAGAGACAAAGTGGTTGTGTAGGTGCTGTTTATTTTAAAGTGCTGTAGTGCAATATTTACATAGTCCAGGATTATAAGTCCATTAGTGTGAAGCATTCTATTGTGACGCAACACAAGTACAATGGTGAGGGACATGTCATTGGACATGCTGTGATGGAGTGTCATTCAGTGCAGAGGAACATGAATTGCCAATTAGGTAGTGAGAGACAATTGTAGTTTATATTGGTAAGGTAAACAGTGTGTTGGAGAACAGTGCATGTTACCAACTGTAAAAAGACTGGCATGTTATCAAGCATAGGACATAGGAAAATCACTGCCCATGTGGCATGGAATGGTGCTACCGGGTACTCCTATGGGTGAAGGTGATCTGTTCCACGTCTTCATCTTCTGATGTGTGTGTAGTCTCCTCTGCCCTTGGTGGTGGTGGATTTGAGGGGGCAACACACACTTCAGTGTTTGGAGAAGTGGACTCTGAATTCCTGATAGCTGCCAACTGGTGAGCTATGAAGGGCATAACTGCAGCAAGGAGGAGCTGCTAGTTCTTGAGTACAGCAGCTACGTCGCTGTGGTATGCAGCGAGGTTAGTCCTGAGGGGGTCATGTTTGTGGTCATGCATGCAGTGACATTTTTGCGATGCCAGGTGTTGTGGCAACTCCCTCACTGCAGTGGTGAAGTCTCTCACACACTGTTGTAGTCCTTGCAGTAGAGATTGTTGGACTTGCATGGCTGCTAACTGTCCTGCGGATGTCATCATGCACATGCGCATCCCCTCAAGGCTGGCTGCCATATTTTGCATCCCCATCCGCACCTCCTTGGCCAGCTCCCGCTGTACTCCCACAACTATCCTCTCAAAAGTGGTCCCAGTTTCATCAGAGTCCTCAGCTGTGTTTGAGCTGGCAGGTCGTACTATTGGGGTGGTGGGTGGGTCCTCTGTGATGGCTGCTACATCTGTGCTCCTCCTTGCGACTGAAGGTGTGGTCTGGAGGGTTCCCATGACATCTTGGAGGGTTTCCTGGCTAATGGTTTTCAGCTTGTCATCCATGTCATCAGGGTAGTCAAGGACAGGCATATCCACAGGAGAGCTATTGTCCTCTGCCATGAGATATTGTACAATTAGTGTGTCTGTGTTGTGGCAGTTGTAATGTGACATCACTGATTTCCTATTAGTGGAACATTGTAATCTTGGTTCCTGTTCATTGTTCCTGTCATTAATATTAGCATTTTCACAGGCATATGCCCGACCTGCATCTCACATGTAGTGTGGACAGTTTGGGGAATTGTCTGCGTCACATCCTTTAGGTGTAGGTTCGGTCCAAATTGTGTTTTGCCACCTTCTTGTCCCACTCACCCCTCCCTCTACTTCCATTAGCATGGTGAGGCCTTGCAATGCCTGTTGGTGTTCTGATGCCACTTGCACCACACATAACAATATGGGACTGGCCCAGTCTTTGATATTTCACATACACCTATACGTTGCTGTGACTTAGCACATACCATGTATTGCATTGGCATGACACGATACAGGTGTCAGCATTGGTAGTGTTTCATGTTGATGATTGCCAATGTGTGCTACATTGGATTTCACTGATGGGCCTGGAAGTGTATCATTTCCTCTTATGACTGTGCAGGTGTGTTTCACTAGCTAGACACATATGTCCTCCCCCTCAATGCTGTTGTCTTAGCAGTATGACAGTTGAGATGTTGCAAGGTGGCATTGCATCAATTGTAACACAGGCACGGGATAGACCCTGGAATGGGCATCATGGGTATGACATTACTGCTGTGTACTTCATAATGTAAGTAACAATACATGATGTTTATTGCGCCTATAGACATGATCATTTGACAGGACTGACAATACCAGCTATCCTGTGACAGCAGCCCAGATTTATATTCTACACTAACCTCCTGGTCTGCTACAGCATTTCCAGCAGCCTTGGCATGGCGGTGTACCCCCACGCAAAGGTTGTTGGTGTTGTGTTGTGCTGTGCCCCTGAATGCCCCTGCACAGCCCATGCACCCGTGCCATGCCCCTTTCCCCTTTCCACTGCCTGATTTCCATGGCTGACATGCATTGTGTAGTAGGTTTGTACCTCCCCCTGCTTGCAATTAACATTTAGGGTTTTTGGTCCCCCATGCAACTTACCCTGCATAGATGTTGTTTCCTGGTAGTCTGCGCTGTCCTGTCCTGCGATTCCTGTGATGATCTTCTCTGGAATGACGGCTGCCATCATCTCCTTCATTGCGTCCAGGGCCTCCTGGGGTGCTGGACTCCCACCTCCAGTCTGCAGTGCTGCCTTCCTGTTCCTCGTCATTTTTTCCTTTGTCCTGTGCTTCCAGTCATACCAGTGTTTCTTGCACTCCGTGACAGTTCTCCTGACCTCTGCCACACTGTTTATCTTGTTGCCAGTTTGTTGCCAAATTGCCTCTCACCTCCCAATTGTCAGTTTTGAGGTGATGAAAAGTTGATGCTGGTGCTCCGTCACCTCTCTTACCAGTATTTCATGCTCCTCTGCACTGAAACAACACTTTCTTTTATTCTTGTCTCTCCCCTGGGTCTTGTTGGTGTCCTCCTGGCTGGTTCCTGGTAGATTGGGGTGTCCACTGTGCGTCAAATAATAAATTTGACGCACGGGTGGCACAAAGAAATGGCGTTAGCCTGCTTAAATGTTTTGACGCAAAACTACGTTTGCGCAGTTTTGTGTCAAAAAGTATAAATATGGCCCTATGTGTGCTGCAGAATCTGCCGATTTCTTTTTTTTTTATATGTGGACTCCTTAGGCAAAGGCCGCTCCCCGGGAAACTATATTATTGTTAGGCCATTTCTGCCCCCCTTGGGGGCAGATCGGCCTATTTTTATTAGGACAATCTGCCCCCAAGGGGGGCAGAAAACACTAGACACCAGGGAATTTTTTTCTTTAAATATTATTGAATGAGGGGAGCAGCCCCTTGGGCAAGGGCAGCTCCCCAGCGGGGCAAAATATTTTTAGGCCTTTTCTGCCCGCCTGGGGGCATATCGGCCTATTATAATTAGGCCAATCTTGCCCCGGGGGGGCAGAAACCCCTGGACAGCAGGGATATGTATATTCTTTTGTTTATTTACTTTTTTATTAATAGGGAGCGACCTCTTAGGCAAGGGTTGCTCCCCTGGGGGGCAAATTTATTTTAAGCCATTTCTGCCCCCATTGGGGGCAGATCACCCTTTCTTTTTTTTAGGCTGATCTTCCCCCAAGGGGGGCAGAAACCACTAGGCATCAGGGATTTGCAAAGGATTCTGGGTAACAGAACCTGGTGAGAGCCCCACAAGTCACCTCATCCTGGATTTCCCTAGGCATCTAGTTTTCAAAAATGCACAGGTTTGGTAGGTTTCCCTAGGTGCCGGCTGAGCTAGAAGCCAAAATCCACAGCTTGGCACTTTGCAAAAAACAGGTCAGTTTTCTTTGGGAAAATGTGATGTATTCATGTTGTGTTTTGGGCATTTCCTGTCACGGGCACTAGGCCTACCCACACAAGTGAGGTACCATTTTTATCGGGAGACTTGGGGGAACGCTGGGTGGGAGGAAATTTGTGTCTCCTCTCAGATTCCAGAACTTTATGTCACCAAAATGTAAGGAAAAAGTGTTTTTTTGGACAAATTTTGAGGTTTGCAAAGGATTATGGGTAACAGAACCTGGTACGTGCCCCACAAGTCACCCCATCCTGGATTCCCCTAGGTGTCTAGTTTTAAAAACTGCACAGGTTTGGTAGATTTCACTAAGTGCCGGCTGAGCTAGAGTCCAAAATCTACAGCTAGGGACTAGATTTCAGTGTCATATGTCAATGTAAAAATGTGATGTGTCCATGTTGCGTTTCCTGTCGCGAGCATTAGGCCTACCCATGCAAGGGAGGTACCAAGAGACTTGGGGGAACACAGAATAGCAAAACAAGTGTTATTGCCCTTTGTCTTTCTCTAAATTTTTTCCTTCCAAATGTAAGACAGTGTGTAAAAAGACGTCTATTTGAAAAATGCCTTGTGATTCACATGCTAGTATGGGTACCTCTGAATTCAGAGACGTGCTAATAACCACTGCTTCTCAACACCTTATCTTGTGCCCATTTTGGAAATACAAAGGTTTTCTTGATACCTATTTTTCACTCTTTATATTTCAGCAAATGAATTGCTGCATACCCAGTATAAAATGAAAACCCATTGCAATGTGCAGCTCATTTATTGGCTCTAGATAACTAGGGTTCTTGATGAACCTACAAGCCCTATATATCCTCGCAACCAGAAGAGTCCAGCAGACGTAACGGTATATTGCTTTAAGAAATCTAACATCGCAGGAAAAAGTTACAGAGTAAATCGAGGGGAAAAATGGCTGTTTTTACCTCAATTTCAATATTTTTATTTCAGCTGTTATTTGCTGTAGGAAAACCTTATAGGATCTACACAAATTACCCCATGCTGAATTCAGAACTTTGTCTACATTTTAGAAATGTTTAGCTTTCTGGGATCCAGCATTGGTTTCACACCTATTTCTGTCACTAACTGGAAGGAGGCTGAAAGCACAAAAAATTGGAAAAATGGGGTATGTCCCAGTAAAATGCCAAAACTGTGTTGAAAAATTGGGTTTTCTGATTCAAGTCTGCCTGTTCCTGAAAGCTGGGAAGGTGATGATTTTAGCACCACAACCCCTTTGTTGATGCCATTTTCAGGGGAAAAAACACAAGCCTTCTTCTGCAGCCCATTTTTCCCATTTTTCTTTTTAAAGAACAAAATTTTCGCTGTATTTTGGCTAATTTCTTGGTCTCCTTCAGGGGAACCCACAAGGTCTGGGTACCTCTAGAATCCCTAGGATGTTGGAAAAAAGGACGCAAATTTGTCGTGGGTAACTTATGTGGACAAAAAGTTATGAGGGCCTAAGCACGAACTGCCCCAAACAGCCAAAAAAAGGCTTGGCACTTAAGGGGGAAAAGGCCTGGCAGGGAAGGGGTTAAACAAGTGTGTTGTTTTCCTCCTGGATTAGGATCCGAATCCCTGTCAGTTATGGCGACTTTAGATGATCTGATCCTCACTGATAGTAAGCCGACTGGACTTCAGCACTGGGTAAGGGAACTCAATGAGTCCTTTGAGATGAATAACTTGAAAATAACTAGGGCAAAACAAATATCCTCGTTTTCAGTAAGAAAGCACTGACATTACATTGAAACCTCGAAGGTATACCTACAGAAAAGGTGAAACATTATGACTACCAAGCGTTTAATATTTCTTCTTACGTATCCTGGTTCCCAACAATTTCATGGGTTGAAACAGAAAGTTCATAGGCAGCACCAGGCATCTCAAAATGATGATAGCACCATATCTTATGGTCACACATTATGGACTTTTGAGGTCAATATGAGCTTGATTCTAAGGTAGTATACCATACTAAATGGTGGAATTAGTAATGGGTCTCTCAATGCATTAAAATCACTTGATTTGAAAAAACATCTGAGGTTAAAGATTGACATTCCACAATTTGTTGTTTGTTTTCAAGTGGGAAAACCACAATAGATATATGAAGTAATTGATTCACAGGAAACCTCTTTGAAGTTTAAAGACGTTGAGTTTATTCTCTAGGAATAAAGCGTGATCCTCCTCCCCTGGCCAGCTGACACCAACTGCCACGGTAGGAACGATCGCTCGCCCACATTCCACTCACATAAACAATAGAATACTACATACCCGCCTCCCTTCCGATCTTCCAAAACAGCCACACGCACAAAACAAAAACAAAAAAAATAGAGAATAACAAGATACTAATATAGCAACACAGCAAAAGTAATTAACCTAATAATAATGTTAATAACTGAAAAGCAAACGTAAACCTAGATACAGGTCAAACAAACTGAATATAATCTCTTAGATAGCCAGGCGGTCTGCGAACCCTTGGGTTGCGACCACCATCTGTGGAGTTACCAATGGAAACAGGTTCTGCTGAACCAGAAACTGCTCCCTCCTGAACACACTCAGTACCACTCGTAACCGGACTATGCAACACTTGCTCTGCAGCACCAGAAGAATTCTCATCCGACTTGGCAATTAACTCTTTATCACTCATGAACATAAAACTATTGTAATCCTTACCAAAAGGAGAATTGTCTTTGTAATCCCTACTAAGAGAAGAATTGTCCCTAAACACCACATCACCTTCTTCCCTCTTTTGGTTAAGCGCAACCTTCCTTTTATTCCATTTGTCCCTATTTTCTAACTCAACATGATTAGCTCCCACCTTTCTGACTTTAAAAGGACCCCAGAATTTAGAAAGACCACCAACAACTCTATCATGCCTGATCTTTACCCAATCACCTTCCTCAATATCATTTTTCCTTGTTTCTTTGTTTACAAACTGTGTATTACATACAACACCATTCAATAACCATGCTGGCAGTAATTTCGAACCTGGCTTCCTTCCCCTCATTCTTTCAAACGGGGTTGTATCTGTAGACTTATTTAATGTAGTACGGTGGGCCCAAACCATCTCATTCACAATTTCCTTAACATCTTTTCCACTCTGCACCCCCATTAAAATTGTGCCTTTCACCAATCGGTTTATTCTCTCTTCCATTCCATTGGCTTGAGGATTATATAGAGCAATACGCTTATGAATGATCCCCGAGTTTTCTAACAAACTCTTCATTTCATGAGAGGTAAGTTGAGTTCCATTGTCAGTTATTAGGATTCTGGGAAGACCTTCTTCCAGAAAAACTTCCCTCAACACTTCAATAGTGCTCTTGGTGGTAATTTCACGTACAAATCTTACGACCATCCATCTAGAGTATACATCAACCATGATCACAGCATTTTTGTATGCATTTCCTACACCCTGCATGGGACCAATGAAATCTAAACACACACTCCACCACGGTAACCCAGGATCTTCAATATGGCCCTGAATTCCATGCACACCAGTTTTCAACCTTTTTTCGCTCTCTTTACATGTTGCACAATCTACAACCCACCTTGAGATAATATCATCCATGCCAGGCCACCAAAAGTGTTCCCTGACTCTCTTCTTAGTAATGGTTTGACCCAAATGACCCTCATGGGCCAACCCAAAAATCCTCTTTCTTAGACCTTCTGGTGGAATAAACTTGTCATTTCTCATAAGCAAGTGTGAATCTAGAACAGATAACTCATCCACCAATTTTAAATAAGGTCTCAAGGAAGGAACAACCATGCTGTCCCTCCTTTTACCTTCTACAATCATGCATATGACACCCTTGAGTACTGAGTCTCTCTCCATACACGTCCTCTACTCCTCTGCCGAAAACGTGCCTTCGCCCAACTCCTCAATGTCACTCAACCAAGCTACTGCTCCTTCTTGTTCTTGAAGTATATCCTCACCCTTGACCAAACCCAATGAGTCTACAGGGAGTCTAGAGAGGCAATCTGCCAGAGCATTTTCCCAACCAGGAATATAACTTATACTGAAGCGAAATTCTTGGAGTCTAGCAGCTAATCTTGCAAGCCTAGCGGAACCTTTACCCACACCACCAGGACTCAACACTTTGAGTAATGGTTTGTGATCGGACCGTAAAGTAAAATCTATGCCCCAAAGAAAGGTTCTGAAATATTCAACAGACCACACAGCCGCCAAAGCCTCGCGTTCAATTACAGAATAATTCCGTGCACACGCCGTTAAAGACCACGATGCAAAAGTCACAGTAGCTTCTTTCCCTTTACTTACTTGAGACAGTACGGCTCCCAAACTACAAGCACTTGCATCCACAGTCAGGATTGTCCTTAGATGAGTATCAAAAGGAGACAGAATACCAGCTCCACAAGTATCTCCCTTTACCATATCAAACGCAAGTTGTTGCTCCTTTCCCCACTTGAAGTTGAACCCCTTCCTCAGCAACATTCGTAAACTTTCAGTTTTCCTTGCAAAATTCCCAACAAACTTGTTGTAGTAGTCTATCAGACCAATAAATGAGCGCAGCTCATCTTTAGTACTAGGAATGGGTGCTGACCGAATAGCATTTAACAAGTTTTCTTTGGGTCTGTACCCATCTCCAGATACTGTATGACCTAAGTAATTAATTTCCTCGACCAAAAATGTACACTTGTCTCTCCTCAATGCCAGACCACTCTCTTTCAATTTGTTAAGAACAGCCTTAAGAACAGAATTATGTTCATTTACTGTTTGACCAAAAATTTAAATGTCACCTTGAAAATACAACATGTTATGTAATCCCGAGAAAAGGCTCAACATGACTCTCTGAAACACACTTGCTGCAGAGGACAGCCCAAATGGCATTCTGGTGAACTGAAATGTACCTTCCATGGTCACAAAAGCAGTGAGGGCACGAGACTCATCATGTAATCTAATTTGGTGGTAAGCACTCCTCATATCCAATTTTGAAAAAAAAAACTCCCCCCTTTGAGGAGAGCCAAGAATTCATTTATGTTTGGAAGAGGAAAGGAGTATGTGACTACAAATTTATTCAAACTGCGTAAATCCACACAGAAACAAAGCTTGCCATCTTTTTTTTTTTGTAATGACAACTGGTGAAACCCAAGGTGAGGTCTCGACAGGTTCAATTATGCCCTGATCTTTCATAGTTTGCAACAATTTCTTCACTTCTTCTCTCACAACCAACAGTACTCTCCTCACTTTGTGTTTCATTGCCACAGCACCATCTTCCAGCACTATTTTGTGGACATACCCTCTCAACTCCCCCAACTTCTCATCAAACGCAGCATTAGCATCATCAAGAATTTTCTCTAAAGGTTCATCTTCTACTATCAAAACCTTATTGTCAGAATGAGGGTCAATGATGATGTGCAAATCATACTGATGCTCCCATCCTAAAATTGGTGGACCAGATTCTGCCACATAAACTTTCCCTTCCACACAAAGATTTTCAAACTTAATGCTAGAAGTAAAGTAGCCCACAACATCGATCTCCAACCCTTGATACCCTCTAGGATTTATATCTTTAGGTAACAAAGAAATATCATGCCATAACTCAAGCCACAATGACCTTGGGACAATAGTATACAGTGAGCCTGAGTCCACCATTAGTACTACTTCTTTGTCGGCTATAGTAAAGATTCTTTTCGGCCTGGTTTTTCTCTCTCTGTCTGTTCCAGAAGCCTGAACAAGTAAGATGCGGTCACTATCACAGCCTTCCTCCGCCGGATCAGCTAGAGCAACTCTCGTTTTGAAGCTGTCTTTACACATTTGTGCAAAATGCCCCTTGCGACTACACTTCCTGCAGTCTTTATTAATAGCAAAACACCATTTAGCATCACTGGTATGCGCAACGCTCCCACACCGTGTGCAAACTTTAGGTGAATCTCTTGATCCATGTTTGCTATTTGAAGCACCACTGTGCTTGAAATTATTAGGTTTCTTAGATATCACAGGAACTTCCTCTCCACCTTCACTGCTTCCATTCCCTTTTTTGTTCATCTCTCGCATGCACAAATCTGATTCTTCTACGATCTTTGCGATGGAAATTGCATCCTTCAGGGAAGGGTTCTTCGCAGCCCATAACCGCTCTTGCATTTTTTTACTCCTGCACTGTACAATTAATTGGTCTCGAATTAGCTCATCAGTCATAGGACCAAATTTGCACTTTACCGATAGTTCACGTAAACTAGAGACAAAGGTGGTCATTACAACCCTGGCGGACGGTGTTAAAGCGGTGGTAAGACCGCAAACAGGCCGGCAGTAAAAAAATGGGAATTATGACCGTGGTGGAAACCGCCAACAAAGACAGCCACTGTAACACTCCGACCGCCACGACGGTACAGACAAACAGTGCGGCGGTCACCGCCAACATACAGGCGGAAGACAAAGTACCTCCCACAGTATCACAACCTACCAATCCGCCACCTTTTCTGGGGCGGATTCACCATGGATAAAAACATGGCGGAAACAGCCATTTCAAAGGGAAAATGCTCACCTCTACACACTCCACGAGGAATCAGGAAACCATGGATCCGGAACTCCAAATACTCCCTGCGATAGTCTTCCTGCTCCTGTACGACCATCACCAACGTCGGCGCCGAAGACAACGGTGAGTACTGAACCTACGACATATGGGAGGGGGAGGCAAAAGTCAGGGACACACACACGCAACACCCCCACCCCCACACCGACCCTCACCCACTACAACACTCACACCAATGCATATCCAAACATTACAGTAACAACCCCCAAACATCCCGGAAAAATGCAAAGACAAAAGGAAATGAGTGCAACCATTGTAATATATCAAAATACAGTAACCAAATATATACAGATCAATAGACACATTCAACAAAATATACATCACGATTAGTAGTGCAGGTAATGCACCATTCAATGTCCGTGGACCACTGGGCTCAAAATGCATGGGCGAGGCCCACATCAGATACCTGATCAAAACGGAGAGAACACTGCCGGGGCATCAGATAGAAATACAACAGGCACCTCAGGGGGAAGGTAAGGGGGGGCACCTCAGCCAGATGACTGCACGACGCCAGATCCACGAGGGGTCTCCATGCCCATTGATGTATCCTGGGGAGTGCAAAGCCACAGTCTCTCAAGTCTCTACGGCGGGTGGGTTGCCCACTGTTACATCCTGGGGAGTGCAAAGCCATAGTCTCTCAAGTCTCCCAAGTGGGTGGTTTGCCCACTGTACCATCTTGGGGAGTGCAAAGCCACAGTCTCTCAAGTCTCCACAGTGGGTGGTTTGCCCACTGTACCATCCTGGAGATTGCAAAGCCACAGTCTCTCAAGTCTCTACAGTGGGTGGGTTGCCCACTGTACCATCCTGGGGATTGCAAAGCCACAGTCTCTCAAGTCTCTACAGTGGGTGGGTTGCCCACTGTACCATCCTGGGGAGTGAAAAGCCACAGTCTCTCAAGTCCCTACAGTGGGTGGTTTGCCCACTGTACCATCCTGGGGAGTGCAAAGCCACAGTCTCTCAAGTTTCTACAGTGGGTGGTTTGCCCACTGTACCATCCTGGGGAGTGCAAAGCCGCAGTCTCTCAAGTCTCTACAGTGGGTGGTTTGCCCACTGCCATATCCTGAGGAGTGCAAAGCCACAGTCTCTCAAGTGGATAACAGTCTCCACTGGTTCTGGAGGGGGACTGGTGCCCAGAGTGCTTCATCCTGGTAAGGACAGACTGAGTGGATGCTGTTCTCCACTGGTTCTGGAGGGGGACTGGTGCCCAGAGTGCTTCATCCTGGTAAGGACAGACAGAGTGGATGCTGTTCTCCACTGGTTCTAGAGGGGGACTGGTGCCCAGAGTGCATCAGTCTCCCCGTGACGGTCCCAGTTCCGTCACTGCCCCTGCCGCACATGGGCTAGCGGTGCTTGAGTTGGCGGTGCTTGCCCTGTTCAGCGGTGCTTGCCATGGCGGTCTGTGCCCTGTTTAGCGGTGCTTGTCCTGTTCAGCGGTGCTTGCTATGGCAGTCTGGGCCCTGCTAAGCGGTGCTTGCCATGGCGGTCCTTCATTGCCCAGCGGGGCTGTGGCTGCCGGAGCCCTCCTGGGCACTGACTCTGGCGGTGGCCACTATGCCACTGACGATGGGGCTGCCCTCCTGGGCACTGACTCTGGCGGTGGCCTCCTGGCCACTGACGATGGGGCTGGCGGTAGCTTCCTGGGCAGCGGGGATGATGGCAGTCTTCTCCGCCGTGCTGCTCTTCCCAGACTTTGACGATTTCTTCTGCCCCTTCACCAACTTGGGAGGAGTCACAGCTGAGTGGACACTCCCCCCGGGACCCTTGTGAGCGGCTTTGCCTGCTGGAGTCTTCACCCTCTCCCGCCGGGCACTGTCCAACTTCTGGTGCTTCACAGAGGGGGGACTGGCTGTGCTGTGGCTCCGTGTCACACTGGCTGCCCTGGTGCCCGGTGCACTCCACATACCTCTAACAGGCACCACTGGTACCGGCGATTCTTTGGCTGAGGTGCTAGTACGGGACCTATGAATTGGAGGGGGGGTGGTGGGAAAGAGGTCAAGGTTGCTCAGGAAAAGTTTCTTAGGAACACTGGGACGGGTAGCTGGAGGGGGTCTGGGAGTGGAGGAAGAGGAGGTGGTTGTAGGAGGTGTAACTTTTGTGTCTTTGGGTGCAGGTGCGTGCGCTGGAGGCTGTCGTGAGGTGGATGGCTGTTGGGTGGGTGTGTGCCTGCGTATCTGTACTTTGGGAGGGGGCATCACAGACACTCTGGGAGAGGACACAGGGGACGTGTAAATGGTAGTGGGGTGGTGAGTGCAGGTGAGCGGGTGAGGTGGTGGGTGTGCTGGTGCGGGACCTAGTGGCTGTAGTGGTAGTGCATGCAGGTGAGAGTGAAGACAACACTGGGCGGGAGGAGGGAGACGACGAGGAGGGGGACACAGTGGAGGCAGTGGATGTTGCTGTGTCTGTATGTGTGTGATGATTGTGTGAGTGCCTGTGGGATGTGTGGTGCTTATGTTTGCCTCAGCTTCCCTTGTGTGTTGATGTGTGTGCAGGCTGGTCTGATGGTGTGCTTGGGATAGGCTGAGGTACAAGGGATTGGGTCTGGGTGGAGGAAGTTGGAGGCTGGAGGATAGAGACAGGGACAATGGCTGCCATCAGTGCTGAGGCCAGAGATTGCAGGGTTCGATGAAGGGCAGCCTGACCAGAATGAATGCCCTCCAGGAATGCATTTGTGTGTTGCAATTCCCTTTCTACACCCTGGATGGCATTCAAAATGGTAGACTGCCCAACAGTGAGTGACCTGAGGAGGTCAATGGCCTCCTCACTGAGGGCAGCAGAGGTGACAGGGGCAGGGGCTGAGGTGCCTGGGGTGAAGGTGATGCCCACCCTCCTGGGTGAGCGGGGACTGGGCGAAGGCTGAGGGGCTGTTGGGAGGGTGGTGCTGGTAGGGGGGGTACCTGTAGAAGTGGGGGGCACAGATTTTGCCGCCACCACAAGGGAGCTCCCATCGGAGGACGAGTCCGTGTCGCTGGTTGCTGATCCTGTCCCCACCGTGAAGCTCCCCTCGCCCTCCGTCCCACTGGTGTATTCTGAGTCCGTGGTGTGGCCCTCCAGGGCCATGTGGGATGCAGCTCCCTCGTGCTCCGATGCCACTGTACCTCCGCCTGATGATGCTGATGCACACAAGAACAGGGAGACCACAAAAAGGGGGAGGGACGACAGAAGAAAGACAGGTTGAGTGCATGTCTTACCGCTACCGTGGGCGGACAATACAGACACAGCAGCCCCCTGCACTACGCCGCGCTGTTTGGCTCTACAGATGCAGTTCCTGGGATATGGCCTACATGGCTATGGTGGACATCAGCACACATAGATGACACAGGGGCATGTATACCTGTACTTGGCACTCTACAGAGGTGGGGTGGAGTGCCACATGGCCTGCATTACCGAGGGGCCTAGCCTACGGAACTCGCCCTGGCCTAGGGAAACCCACAGCCCTCCTCCCCCACCCAGACACCTTCACTGCGCTCAAAGTCCGCAGAATGATCTTGTACTCACCCCCATGTGTCTGCTGTGATGCCCTCAAGCGCCCATCCAACTCCGGGTAGGCCACCTCCAGGATCTGGAACATCAGGGGGGTCATGGTTCGACGGGCACCCCTCTCACGTTGGGAGGCCATCCCCAGCTGAGCCTCCGCCGTCTTCTTTCTCCAGCAGCAAATGTCCTCCCATCTCTTCTGGCAGTGGGTGCTCCGTCTCTGGTGGACCCCCAGGGTCCGGACGTCCTTGGCGATGGCACGCCAAATATCCTTCTTCTGGTGGGCGCTGACCTACATGACATGTACAGGGGAAGAAGAGAAGTCATTAGCAACTGCACCGACGAAGTGAGAGGCCCACATCCCTCGCCTTGCCATGTGGCACATGCATTCACAGTCCTTCATGCACGCAGAACTCTGCCCCCTTCCTACTTACAACCAGCCCTCTCCACACAGGCATAGCCCATACAACATGCTCCCTGTGTATTCACCTGTTGGCCTGGAGGACCGTAGAGTAGTGTGTACTGGGGGAGGACCCCGTCCACGAGCTTCTCCAACTCCTGTGCAGTGAAGGCAGGGGCCCTTTCCCCAGACGCACGAGCCATTGTCTCTTCCAGACCGAGGTCACAGCAGCACTTGCAGTGTAGGTCCTCTCCTGTTGAAGATCAGGTATCGAGTGATTGAACAGATAGAAAATGGCGGTCACGTCCGCGGTGCACACATCCGCTGCGGTGCATATTATCAACGCCGTCGCACTTCCTCATTGGATCCTGGGACCCATAGGGTCCAATGTTAACCAATGCAGCATTGCGCCGCGGTCTTCGACCGCCTACCGCGATGGTGTACAACGCCAGCGCAGTTACCTCACATCCCATTGACCCAGTTTAGAGGTCAGGCAGCCGCCATTTCAGGGGCCCACATGGCTTCATTTTCAGCTGCGTCACACATTCGCTGATGTCCTTCCTAGGCACCATCAGCTGGGACATGTGAGGAGATGGCGGAATCCTCCCGTGTACCGACCGCTGGTAGACCTGTTGACAATGGAGGAGCGATATTTAATCATCACCTACAGGTTTGACAGTGCCACAATCCAGGAACTGTGTACACAGTTGGAGCCTGACCTGATGTCAGCTATCCGCCATCCCACAGGAATCCCCCCTCAAGTGCAGGTGCTATCAGTGCTCCATTTCCTTGCAAGTGGGTCATTTCAAACAACAGTGGCCATGGCATCAGGGATGTCCCAGCCTATGTTTTCCAACGTGTTGTCCAGAGTGTTGTCTGCCCTGCTGAAACACATGAGGAGCTACATCGTTTTCCTTCAGGTGGAGGATTTGGCTACAGTTAAAGGTGACTTCTAGGCCCTGGGACATATCCCCAACATCATAGGTGCCAGTGATGGGACCCATGTAGCTCTGGTCCCCCCCCACAGGAGTGAACAGGTGTACAGGAACCGGAAGAGTTATCATTCCATGAATGTACAGATGGTATATTTGGCAGACCAGTACATCTCCCAGGTAAATGCTATGTTCCCTGGCTCAGTGCATGACGCCTACATCCTGCGGAATAGCAGCATCCCTTATGTGATGGGTCAACTCCAGAGGCACCGTGTGTGGCTATTAGGGGACTCTGGTTACCCCAACCTGTCATGGCTACTGACCCCAGTGAGGAATCCCAGGACCAGGGCAGAGGAACGCTACAATGAGGCCCATGGGCGGACTAGGAGGGTGATCGAACGCACCTTCGGCCTCCTGAAGGCCAGGTTCAGGCGCCTCCATATGTCAGGTGGTTCACTATTCTACTCACCAAGGAAGGTGTGCCAGATCATCATCGCCTGCTGTATGCTTCACAATCTGGCTTTGCGACGCCAGGTGCCTTTTCTGCAGGAGGATGGTCCAGATGACGGTTTTGTGGCAGCTGTGGAGCCTGTGGACAGTGATGAGGAGGAAGCAGAGGAAGAAGACATTGACAACAGGGACTCAGTTATCCAGCAATATTTCCAGTGACACACAGGTGAGAACACATTCCTGCCTACTACAAGTACTTTCATACTTCTAACTCTATCCTGTCTATCAATTTCAACCAGTATATGGTAACTGAGTTGTACATTTCCATTACGGTTTCACAGGTGTGGTTACCAACGTGTGTCATCTGCTTACATTCCTCATGGACTTGTGATGTGTGACATAGGTATGTTGACATTACATTTAAGAACGGATTTTGTCACTGTCATTGGTAATACACATTTTCAAAATCACAGACTGACTCCAGATTGTTTTGTGGTTCAAGGGTGTTTATTGAAGTGCTAAATATTGGAGGGGGGTGGTAAAATGGTGAGGGGTGATGGTGGAGGACTGTCCATGGCAGAGTCCAGTCTATTAGTCTCACAGGAGCACTGCCCATATGGGCATAGGAAGTGGAGCTGGGGCAGTTCCAATTTGGACAGGGTCACAAAGTGGGACAGTGGGATGACAATCAGGGTGGTCTCATTTCTTGGTGGGGGTCTTGCCATCGTGCTCTGTCCTGTTCCTGGATCTCAGGGACTGCTTGCGGGGTGGTTCTCCATCTGCAGGGGGTGGGGTGCTGGTGTGGTGGTCCTGTGTCGGTGCCTCCTGTCCACTAGCGCCGGCGGAGGTGGTGGGCAGTTCATCGTCCATGCTAGTGTCAGGGGCCCCTTGGAGTGCCACGGTGTCCCTCCTGGTGTTAAGTATCTCCTTCAGCACCCCTACGATGATGCCCAGGGCGGAGCTGATGGTTCTGAGTTCCTCCCTGAAGCCCAAATACTGTTCCTCTAGCAGGCGCTGGGTCTCCTGAAACATGGCCAGGACCGTAGCCATAGTCTCCTGGGAGTGGTGCTATGCTCCCATGATGGAGGAGAGGGCCTTGTGGAGAGTGGGTTCCCTTCGCCTGTCCGCCCCCTGTCGCACAGCAGCCCTCCCAGTTCCCCTGTGTTCCTGTGCCTCCGTCCCCTGGACCGTGTGCCCACTGCCACTGCCCCCAGGTCCCTGTTGTTGTTGGGGTGGTGGGTTATCCTGGGTTCCCTGTAGTGGTGGACACACAGCTGATTGATGTGTCCTGGGTACGGAGGTATGGGCCCGCTGGGTGGGTGTTGTGCTGGTGTTACCAGAGGGTGGAAGGTCTGTGGTGGTCTGTGCCTGTGCGAGGGGAACCGACTGTCCCGAGGCCCACAATGGTCCGGGCTGGTCATCTGGATCCAGTTGGCCAGAGCTGCTGTCATTACTGTGGGCCTCTTCTGTGGGTGGGGTAGAGATGCCTGGACCCTCCTGTCTGGTGACCTTGGGTAGTGGTCCTGCAGGGGTTTAAAAGCATGATTATTGCATGTGTGTGTGTCATGGTGTGCAATGGGTGGGTGAGCGTGTACCTCAGTGCTAGCATTCCTGTGTGGGGGCTTGTGTGATGACGGTTGGGGGGGTGTTATGGGTATGTGCAGTGGGAATGCTTTAGTGAGGGGTGTCCATGCTTTGTTGTGTCATGCAGGGCTTGGTGTTGGGATGGGTGGTTTGTGTTATTAGTACATTAGTGAGGAGTTGGAGTAATGGGGGAGAGGGTGAGGGTGGGGGTCTGTGATAGCATAAAGGTAGGGTGGGGGTTATGATATTTAAGATTTGACTTACCAGAGTCCATTCCTCCACTGACTCCTCCGAGGCCCTCAGGATGCATAATGGTCAAGACCTGCTCCTCCCATGTTGTTAGTTGTCAGGGAGGAGGTGGGGGTCCGCCGCCAGTCTGCTGTACGGCGATGTTGTGCCTGGAGACCACGGAACGCACCTTCCCCCGTAGGTCGTTCCACCTCTTCCTGATGTCCTCCCGATTTCTTGGGTGTTGTCCCACTGCATTGACCCTGTCGACTATTCTTCGCCATAGCTCCATCTTCCTAGCTATGGAGGTGTGCTGCACCTGTGATCCAAATAGCTGTGGCTCTACCCGTACAATTTGCTCCACCATGACCCTGAGCTCCTCCTCCGAGAACCTGGGGTGTCTTTGTCGTGCCATGGGGTGGGGTAGGTGATGTGTGGGGTGGTGTATGTGGTGATGAGTGTGGTGATGTGTAGTGGTGTGTGGTGTTTTGTACGTGGATGTAGTGTGGGTGATGGTGTTGTGTGCCTCTGTGTGGTGGGGTTGTCTATGCTGTGCAGTCTCTCTGGCCTTCGTCAAAGTTTTTGGTCGTAGGGGTTTGTGGGTGATGTGGGTGTGTGTTTTATATAGTATTGATTGTGTGGGAGTGGTGTTTGTATGTGTATCAGGTGTGTGTATTTGGAATTGTGCAATGTGGCGGAGTTTTGGAGATGTGTGTGTATTTTGAGAGCGGCGGTGTGTACCGCCAATGGAATACCGCGGTTGAAAGACCGCTGCGTGGATTCGTGGGTCATGATAGCATGGGTGTGTTTCTGTTGGCGTGACAGTGGAGGTTTTGTTTTCGCCAGTTTATCACTGACCTTTGGTGTGGCGGACTTGTGTGGGTGTCTGAATTTTGTCGGATTCCGAGATGTGGGTCATAATAGCTGTGGCGGATTTCCACGGCGGTGTGTTGGCGGTCTTCTGCACGGCGGTAAGCGGCTTTTACCGCCAATGTTGTAATGACCCCCCAAGTCTTCTAACGACTCTCCATCCTTTTGTGGCCTGGTATAAAACTTGTAACAAGACAACACTATATTTTCTTCCTTGGCAAATCTCTTTTCAAAACGTAGTTTTGCCTCTTCATAGAAATCACTCGGTTGTCCATCGTCATTACGAATTTCTGGTAGATATTTAAAAATATGATGAGCTTCTCTGCCAACTGTACTTAATAACAGTGCTATCTTTCTGTGCTCAGAGAAATTTTGCCCATCTAATGCCACCAAGTAGTTTTCAAATAGATCTATCCATTCTTCCAATTGTATAGAGGGTTGCCCTTTGTTATCCAAAAATGGTGCCGGTATATTTACAATAGAAGCCATGACAACATTGAGTTAAAAGTGTCACTTTCAACCAGTGTGGTTGCTAAGGACCTTTCCTTTCCCTCAGCCAAGGAAAGAGTAGTGTGCTTTCCTCTAATCACGAAAAATAGGGCAGGGCTTGTAACTCCCTCGGTTCACACTGTGATTTCTCATAACGGTGTCAAAAACAAAAGAGGCAGACGAATTGGAAGAAAAAATGAATTACCAGGTGAGAAAACATGCGTTCTTCCTTGACAACATTCCGCTCGTGAACTCCATACACCGTCTGCTAGCACACTTGGATTCGTTGGGACCGCGTTTATTCCACTACAGCTGGCCCTGGTCGCCAAAATGAAGTAATTGATTCACAGGAAACCTCTTTGAAGTTTAAAGACGTCGCGTTTATTCTCTAGGAATAAAGCGCAATCCTCCTCCCCTGGCCAGCTGACACCAACTGCCACGGTAGGAACGATCGCTCGCCCACATTCCACTCACATAAACAATAGAATACTACAATATACATTGTCAGTCCTGTTCATAAATGATGTCACTCATGTCTATGTGTTGGAAAATTGAATGTTTCACATGAGAAGAAAGTAATTGAAAATATTCCTGCAGAGTTCTTTCAAACGTTTTTTTCAACGTTTTCATTAAAAACCTCTTGGAAGGATAAGGACCTGTTTTTTGGTCAATTTACCATAAAACTTCATAGTTTTGAGTTTGAGTTGACACTAGCATAATGTGATAGAACAGAGTTTTGAACATTTTTGACAGGTTCTATCAACAGTATTTGGGTGAAGTCGTGAATTAGAGGCTGAGTGTAAAGTTCATGCATTTGTGCCTACAGTTTCATCGTCACCTGCCTAGAAGAAGCCCTATTGGTGTTGGTCCTTTATTTTGGTTATTCATAAGTGCAGGCTGTGTAATCTCTACTCAGAGCCTATGACCCATTTACTCTACAGCTGTCCTGCAGTATTATGGTAAAAACGACTTTACTGAAAACAGCTATTCAGAGGCCGGAATATTCACTCTATAACTTGCATATTTTCATTTTGCCTGTAATACCATGCAGAAATGAATTGCTGAAAAAATGACTATCAGGAACAATACTACTGCAAAGCTAGCCCTGATGTGATTTGAATGGCATATTTTGTGGGGATAAATCCTTGTGATTTGCTGCATTGAGACCAACTCCCATAGTTTATATGGTTGTATGAGTTTCATGAACAGATTTGTACTTCCCTTTTAATTGACGGATTTTAGTGATTTTTTTTAATGTATTGTATTAAAAAGCATGCCCCAACTAAGATAAATGCACCCTCAATACAATCAAATCAGTTGCTACCTAGCCCTCATCACCTTCCTCAACGCTTACCCGTGGGACTGCATCATAAACTCTTCCCTCATATCTCTGTGCAATCCCTCCACGCTGTCATGATTTACAGCAACTATTCTGCCTTCTACATCTCTAATAAAACCTCCTTTATCTTTAATAAATTCAGAACGTAATATAATGAATACCATTACATTCAAGAAGAACGTTTTTCATCCACCTGCACTTTCACTTATATGTAACAAACGGAGGTCATCTATGTACTTCAGATAGCAAACCCTTCATCGGCCCTTTCTGTATCTTCTCCTTAGAATTTCAAACTACCAGCCTAATCCTAAAATGTCTGAAATTGCTTCCCTTTTATTTTTAATCTTTTACATCTGTCTGGATCAGTGTCAGGTGGTAATTTGGCCTAAGAGTGAGGCGGATGGGCCACACATTGACACATATAAACTCACTCACACCCATGGATTCACAAACACACAATCACACATTCACAATACTCACAATAAATTCATACATTTATACATACATACATGTACCCACACAACAAACATTCAAAAACATAAAACTTACCTGCCCTGCATCTCCCATAGAGGAAAGGATCAGAGAGCCAAGGAGAGTTGGAACTACTACCTTCTCTTGTTGGCTGACCCTAGGTCAGCCAATAATGGGATACAGCAGTCCTTCACTTGTCACAGAGTGGGATGGGTCAGTGAGACTTGCCGACCCCACCCCACTCTGTGACGAGGTGTCACTAATTGACACTCAGCCCCAGTTATTTCAGGGCTTAAAACTGAAGCACCCAAGTCTGAGGCAATCAGTGATGCTCCCCCTTGTCACAAGGGGGTGGGCCTTTTCCACTTTTGTCAGGCTGATGATTTCACACTAACAGGGCTGTGAAATCCTCAGAATGGCAAAATTCAACTCAGACAGCCAGAAGCCTATGCATTCAGTGGATGTGTAGCTCCTAGCTGCCTGACCTGAACAATAAGATTGTCTGTCATGCTGACCTTTGTTTAGCCTGACAGAGAGTCTTCTTATCTGGAAAATGGTGAGGGGCCAGGGCCCATCCACCCATATGGGCATGCCATTCTTGGTCTGGCTCCCATCTCAAATCTAAAAAGAATCAGTAGAGTAGTAGTTAAGATTTTTCTAAAGTTTCATTTGAAAATAGCACCAGAAAGCACAAAACGCCACTCACAGTTATCTGGCTGCACTGGAAGAGGGTACAGTCACAAGTTTGTGGCAACCACAATGGAACACGGGTCAAATACATGGATCAGATTTGTCCCACTGCAGAGTTTACCTTCTTGAGCCACAGTCCACATAGGAGCTGCAGGTGGTGGTTCATAGGGGCAGTAAGGAGGCAGTTGTGAGCCCAAGTACCTGGTCCGGCATCATGGACTGTCGCTGTTTTGACATGTAGTGCCATTCATCACTGCTGTTGCATACTGTCGGTGTTGACACAAAATGCAGTCGCCACTGGGGATTCGTGTTGGTGAGCATCACAGGCTATCATAGTTCAGTGCGAAGGGTCTGCTATGCGGTCAGAAGGAGTTGAAAACATCTGGATTTTCACCTTTAGCTCAGGGGGAGTACCCTGATATGCCACATAGGGTTAACTCCAGCGGGATTGATTCCAAGAGAAGCCAGCAGCAGAACTCAGGAAGGCCTTGGCAGGTCCAGTTGGTGCTGGTCAGTTGGGCAGTTGCAGGGAGGCCTCTAGAGCTTGTTATGTCTGTAGGTCAGAGAGGAGATCGGTCAACTGACCCTTGGAGTCACTCAGGTAGCATGGGATGAAGGGACTAGGTCCAGTGTTCCTTCTCAGATAGCAGTGCAGGCCTCAAGCAGCAGTACAGGCC
Organism: Pleurodeles waltl; assembly: GCF_031143425.1. NCBI lineage: Eukaryota > Metazoa > Chordata > Amphibia > Caudata > Salamandridae > Pleurodeles > Pleurodeles waltl. Next base: position 838,444,295 of record NC_090436.1, on the reverse strand, counting down.
TTGGGCAGCAGTGTGGTGCTTTGCCTGTAGGATCAACAGGTCCAGATGTGTGATGAGCAGTTTGTCTGAGGAGCCAAAGTTTACACCTGGTGCCAGCTTTAAAGTGGGAGAAACTTCTAGACTTCCCCACATCTGGTTCAGGAACTTCCTTTCTCCCTGCCTAGGATGTCTGGAGTCACACAAAGCAGCTAGTTTAAAGTTCTTTATGTGTGCACTAAGGCAGTTCCTTTGAAGTGCAAGTGGGGCTGTGCACAGCTGCGCCTCTCCCATCTTGTCAGGATGACCCATTTTGCTAACACCCTGTCCCTTTTTGTGATACTGTCTGGGAAGAAATACATAGAGGCCATCTACCAGCTACACTTTGTCATGTGACCCAGAATACAGGCTGCAGGCTCCACATTACCAGAACAAAAAATTGCAATTTTTTAAAAGTGCCATTTTTATAATTGTGATTTAAAATCTGATTTTACCGTCAAAGAGGGTTTTATAATGCAATTCATTAAAGACCAAACCTGACTTTCCTACTCGTTCTTAGTCAAAAGTTAGCACTTACTAAATGTAATAAGGTGACCCAATGTTAATCCTGTGGGAGAGGGAGGCCTTACAGTAGTGAAAAATGAATTTAAGAATTTCTCATTACCCAGATATGTAAACCGTAAAAGTACATGTTCAACTTTTTGAATAAACTGCACCCTGGCCAATGGACTGTTTAAGGCCTACATTAGGGGTTACTTATACATATCAAAAAGGAAGGTGTATCCCTAACAAAAGGTTTATATCATCATCACACAGGCCCTCAGCCGCCCGCCAAGATCTGACCGCCGGGAGGCCGCCAATGTGGCCGCACTCCCACCGCGGTCATTTGAGATCCCCGCCGGCCCAACGGGGATCTCGGCTGCAATACAGGAGCCGGCTCCAAATGGAGCCGGCGGTGTTGCGGCCGTGCGACGGGTGCAGTTGCACCCGTCGCGCTTTTCACTGCATCGCAGACAGTGAAAAGCTGCATGGGGCCCTGTCAGGCCCCGCGGTGGTAATGACCCGGAAATCACCGCCAGCCTGTTGGCGGTGCTTCCGTCAAAACAGCCCTGGAGGTGTTGGACCGCCAGGGTTGTAATGACCCCCACAGTCTTTACAACCTTTTACATATTTTATCTCTTTTTCCTGGTATATTTTGAGCTATCTTTTGTAACATAGAACTCTCATTCCAAATATTAAATGTGCAGTCCCTTATTCCACAATGCATGGTAAAGTACTTAATAGGTGATTGTTGAAAGTGCTTTGCAGTGAAGGAGCTTTTGCTAGAATTCTGTTTTAAAATGAGAGAACTATTTCAGAATTTCTGTGAACTAATATGGACATTCTTTATCATTTGGCTGTAGAAATTCAGTGAAAAAGAGAAACACTTCCAAATATTGAAAACTTGTGGGAGGGATATAGAAAGAGAATCTCCTGATCGGAATGCTCTAAAGTCATTGTGCAGATGTGAAAGATTCTTACCTGTACCTTTGGCGTAAATATTGACAGTTAGTAAGTCTTGTGTTTGGCATGCAGGTTGTGCGAACAGTGATAAATGGTCAGTGGTGCTGGAACCAGAAATGTGGAAACTGTTGTGGCACACCTCGATAACCTGAAGGAGCTGAGAGGAGTAATAAGAAATAAAAGGATCCACTGACTGTTTTTCTACTGAGAGCATGAAGTGTGTTTTCAAATATCAGGCAATCTTCTGCCAAACTGTTGAGAATTATTGTAACAGAAATGTATATGGTTTGATTTCCATTCTCTGAGTGCGGGCTGTTGTTATGGTACAGCCAATGGAAGATTGTTACAGGAGAAAGCTCTGCAAAGTCAAAGTCAAAGGTTTCCGATATACAAATAAAGATGTGCAAAATACATGAGTCACATAGGCTCTTAATCACACAAAGATTTTAGTAGGGTCAAAACGCGCTAAAACTAATTTGGTCATATTCACAAAGCCAGTTGCACATGTAAATTTAATTTATATGTGCAAATTGCTCACTTTGCAAGTCCAGGTTCTGTATCATAACTCACAAAAGGAGAATTGTCACTACTAGGGAGGGGGGTTCATATATTACCGAATATGTTGTAACATTATGCTTAAATACATTCTCTCCCAAGGATGAGAAATGGTTGTTACAGGGTGGGATCCCCTGTTAAGTTTGGGAATACCCACATACTTATCAATTTGTGGATATTCTTAAACTTTTCATGGCTTTTGATTGCTGTGGCTTCCTTCCATGTATCACTTCTATTGTGGTTCAGTGTTTCAGAGTGAGAATATATCTGAAATTACACAATATGTGCACACATACTAGTGAACATATAAACGTTCTTTAAACTGCAGAGGAGTAATGCTTTCTGAGCACTGTTTTTAGTTGTGAAGTATTTCTTGAGGCCACTATCGGCTCCCGTTTTTTCCATTTTTAGGAGGAGGTTCAGTCCCCCAGGGAGAATCTGTTTAGTGGTGCCTAAGAACTGACAACTTTACCAACAGAATTATGCAGTTCTTTTCTTATAATCCCAACTGCCATTTAAAATGACCCCCAGGGAAAGTCAAACAATGAAAGAAATGCTGTAGCGGAGGCAGCGAACTGTCAATTGATGAGGAAGACGTGATGGGCTGGAATAGGAACACAACACACAGAAAGCAGAACTCAGGATGCGCCACCTGAAGTATTTCACGTTTACATGCACCCACCAACAGTTAAGGCTCGGGTACAACCTGTTTACTTGGAGATGGAAGGCTATCAGCACTGTAACCATTAATAATGTTGAAACACTTCGGCCCTGATTTATGCTTTTTTTGTGACTCATTAGCACCATGTTTTGACGCAAAAGAGGCCCAAACTTACAAAATACAGGCCCATATTTATACTGTTTGCGCTGGATTAGCGCCATTTTTTTTACGCAAATCCAGCGCAAACTTAACACCATATTTATATTTTGATGATAGACCCATCTAACATCAAAATATCCGAGTTTGCATCATTTTCTGGATGCATGAAACCGCCTTGCGTCAGTGAGATGCAAGGTAGGCGTTTCCGTCCAAAAAATGACTCAAACACCTGTGTGCCATATTTATCCACCTGGGCAAAAATGACGCACGATTTACGTCAAATTGTAACGCCTGGGTGAGGTCAGGCGTTAAAATGGGGCAAACACTCCACTACTTAAGGAAAACACACACAAGCAACATCATTGCTCAAGAAGGTCAACATGGAGGTGCTACTCATGCAGCATGCCAGACGACGCAGAGCATAGGACCAACAGCAGCAGCTGCCACCACATCAACATTGACCCCAAAGGCAACGCAGAAGGCAGGAGAGACTCTTCAGGAACAGGACAACCCTCCAGGGCCTCAGGGAAAAGGATGTCACCTGGAGGTACACACTCAACTGGCAAGCCATACAGCAGTTGCTGATCCAAATTAAGCCACAGATAACAGCCAGCTTGCAGACACCACACAATATTCCACCGGAGACCAAGCTGCTAGCTGTCCTGCACATGTTGGCAAGTGGCTCATTCCAAACTACGGGTGCCCTGGTTGCCGGGGTATCACAACCCTCATTCTCTGTCTTCCTTCCCAGGGTCCTTGATGCCATCATCTCCCTCCCACCCCTCCACATCAGCTTCCCCAACACACAGCAGAAGCAGCAGGAGACCAAATAGGGGTTTTACCAAATACATGGTTTCCCGCATGTGCTTGGTGCTATTGGCTGCACCTATGTCCGGATTGTACCACCTGCTGCAACAGAGCATCTATATCGCAACAGAAAGCACACTCACTCCATAAATATGCAGGCCGTTGTTGATCACCAGGGATTGTTCACCAACATCTTGGCCAAGTATCCTTGGAGTGTACATGATTCCTTCATCTTTTGCCATAGCACCATCAATCGGCACCTCCAGGATGGACGATATGGCAATGGCCTTCTTGTCCGTAAGTCCATAAACCTAGAAATATACATATGGCACAGCAACCCTGTAGGACACACAATACATACACCAATACATTGACACGTGGCCAGGAACACACTGAGGTGTGACACAGGTAGTTATGCTGGACACCCTGACACAATGGGATACACACCTATGGACAAATGACGACTGCCAATACCAAAAGACGCCACTCCAGAGCTACAAGGCACCAATTTCAAATCACACAGTGACAATGATATGGCCTGTACTGGAAGTACAACTTGGAAGATGAACCATTTACTATTACATAAGGCCACATAGTCAATCCCACACCCTCCCAAGCAAAACATACTGTGGAAGGGGTGTGCAAAGTGTGTTGCTGCAGGTCAAACACCATGAGACACATAGCATGGTGATGCTGACTCACATGTAGATGACATGGAAATACTGAGGCAGTACCAACATCACACATCACTCCTGGGGTGACGTTGCCAGCTAGCAATAAGGAAATGGACTGTGCTATGAACACATATTAATGTGACACTAACGCAAACTGCACACTGCTGCACATACTGAAAGAGCCAATTCTCCATCTAAATAACAGATGTACAGGGAGATGGCCTTCCTGCACAGATACATCCACCTCCACAAGCCAGTTAGCCAGCTTACCTGGGGCAAGTTTGGTAGTGTAGGTGCACAGTTGCACATGAGCCATTGGCAGAGGGAACCTCAAAGGTCTATATAGAACCAAGTCACGCATGGGACAATTGTGCATTGTCAATACTGAACACCTCCGTGCTGCCAACTTAGGGAGATGTGTTGGGCATTGCCAACAAGCCCAATCAAATGGCCTCACTTTTGGTTTTCATCTGCAATTACATATGTCCAAGTGGATGGGATGCCCAGGCCATGTAGTGCAACCATGTTACCAGCACATTGGAATCTATTGTGTGTGGAAGTATCATGTCCGCTCCAGTGAACACACACTAAAACATGTAGCTCACTCCACTACGCATGGGAGATAAACACTGACCTGCAATTTGGAAACTAAACCATAGGTATCAGGTCAATGGGCCAAACACAAGCTGTCAACTCAAACAACCCAATGCAGAAAGAAACTCACAGAAGCCCAGGATCCCACACAATGCCACAAACACATATGAGTCACAGACAACACAAGATATCAACTGCCATGCTACATGACATTACTGGTGCAAGCAACAACAAAATACTTACTCCTATTTTCTTTTTCAGCTGATCAGGGTTACGGGATCCAGCCATGGATCATGACCCCATCCCCAAGCACAGCAGCAGAGCGTGCCTATAATGGGGCACATCGGAGGACACGCACCATTGTTGAACGGACCTTTGACATCCTGAAGTCCAGATTCAGGTGCCTGGACATCACCGGAGGCAGCCTCCTATATTCCCGAGAAATGGTCTGCAAGATCAGATTGACTTGTGCAACCCGGCACAACATTTGTGTTAGGAGGAACATCCCCCTATATGAACCCAAACAAGAACTGCCTGAGGAGTAGGAGGAGGCGGATGGTGTCAGGGAAAATGAGGGGAAACATCCAAACACAGCTGCAGCAATGCGTCGCAGACAGCAGATAGTTCAAAACTTTTTTCAACAAAAGTCACTATAAACACATTGTTAAGATATGGAATTAAACACCTCACTTTATCACTCAATCCTGCTCCAGGTACTTATTTATGCATCACATGTTCTCTAGGAATGTGAGTATTACCTCAGGGAGCATGTCACAAAGACAAATCTGACTACTTCTGATGCCACATCACATTGATGTGTATTATTGTACAGTAAACATCACACACAGTTTGGAAAAAAAACATATTTTCTTTTTCACATATGAAGGGCAAAATCATAGGACCACAGCTATGACAGACATCCATGTTGCCAACATGGTCTACTGTAGCACATGACGCACAACTATGGCATATTCAATCATAAGGTAAATAAGTACATCATACATGAGGCAATGGATGTGAAATATCATTGGTAACAGGAATGTATGAACAGACCCTTGACATTAGAAAGTGTGACATTTTCTATCTCTGCAGGGAGCTTGTGTGACAAGAGGTGCATCAATCCTGAAAATGGATAGCATGAGTGTCCCAGGTATGACAAGCAATGGTCACAAGACATGCCCTGCGCAGTCCATCCCTGGTAATAAGTCCTGCCACAGCCATGTTTTAAGTCTCTGCCCTCCCTTCTCTAGGGGGCGCTGTAAACGGACTATCTCTACCCTGGGAATCATCATCAACACACTCCCATTATGACTCCAGTTTGCTTTCCTTTTCTATATGGCATGCCATAGTACAACTGCATTAGCTTGCATGGACTTCAGGTCCCATAATGCACTGTCTGGTAGTCAGTAAGACCTCTAATCTTTTGTCCATACCTCACCATGGGAAAAGTCCGGTTTTCCCTTTATACTGGAATTTCTCCTCCAGGACTTGTGAGAGACTGAAGCTGCACACACCTGTGAGCTCTCTTGTGCAGCCCAGCCATTTGACTCTGCCCTGGCCTTGATGCTGCCTGGAACTGCTTAGAAGCTGCCATTTCCTGAAGCTCCACATTGTGCATTGGAATGCAATTCATTTCTGTACCAGAGCACATGTTGGATTGTGTTACAGTCCTGATTACCCCTGAAACTGCTCTCTGTTTCCACAGTGTTGTTCCTGCTTGTTCCAGTCAAACTCTGTTCCCTGGTTTTCAGCCTTGTTCATGTTGGTTCCTGACAGAGCCTGCTTCCTGTGAGCCAGACCTGTTCCAGCCTTTGCATCAACCAGAGCCTGTTCCCTGTGCCTGCATTAGCCTCCTAGTTGGTTCCCTTGCCCTCCGTTTCCTCTTGGGGTATTGTGTCTGGTAAGTGTACTATCAGTCCTCAACTGTATAGAATTGTTTCATTTTGTATTTGTACTCGCACATGGTTTTCAGGGGGCTAATTTAGCCCTCATCCTTTGCCTAGTTTTGCATGTATTAATTAGTGCGAAACTGTGACAGTGTGCTATTGCTGTATCCATGGATTTGTTACTGTGTCTCCAGCCCAACAAACAAGGGCTAGTCTTGTGTATGTAAGAACACTCCATGTTTGTACCACCTTTCATGGGGCCTGCGTGGTGACGAGCTGTGAGATTAATCTGCACAGAGTCACTGACGGTCCCTGTTGGTGTGGAAAGTTCAGAGCCCTACCCTGTGTTCAAACTTAGTGAGGAGTCCTGCGTGTTTGTCCATTACTGATCCTTTACATATTTGTCCACGCTAAGGTTGCTCTGTCTTCACTCATCTGTATTATATGCTGTACCATAGCTGTCCTATCCCCTTGTATGCCTTTAGCTGATCTTCTGCTTTAGGACAAGTCTGCTTTTAAAGATACTCTGTGAACTAAAGGGTTGCCCCAACAGACTTGTGACTAGACCTCCACGAAACCGTAACACCATGGAGCCCAATACTTACACAGGGTACACATACCCACACATTTGAACTAGACACTTTTGAGCAATGTACCTCTGAAAATATGTGAACACATGCAGCCTGGGCTGCTGGTCCACCACAGCCACAGGAGGAACACAGGAAATTTACATTAGTCAAACTGACGTGTACATGACAATTTTATGATTGGAATTCAGGCTCTGTGTCGCAAACACTGTACCTACCAAACATGTCCAAATGCCTGACTTATGGGTAGTTTAAACACAAGTCACCATGAAGTGGTAGACAACAATTAATGACATGTGAGGGGTGAAATATCCGACATAGCCCTCATCAGCCATCCTCGATATTCCCTGTGTATTGTTTGTCGTGGGAAATGTATTGTCCCCAAAGTCAAACAACTACACACAGCAAAGGAGTCGACATATATTACAAACACATATCATGATTGTTGTACCTCATTGATTGCCATCTGATGTTGATACCCATTTGGAACACATTTATACATGAACATCACGCCAAATGTATTGCATGTCATTCCATCAGAAGCACACATATAGTTGTAACAGTCAATTCACACACAAAACACAGAGGCCATGATTTATATTTTTGTAGCGCAGCCTTGCCATCATTTATTGATGCAAAATCTGTGCAAACTTACAAATTCTATTTAAATTTCCTAACTTTACGCTGCTTTTGCATCAGTAAAAAAAAGGGAATTCCTGCACAAAGATAGTCGAAATGTGGACCGCAGTTGCATGGTCTACCACATGAGGCCAAACACAAGAACACACACTGCAGGCCATACCATCTTTGTCTAGATGCAGGCTGCATGCATGTTAAATAATGAAAAATCACACAAACACAGTTTGAGTCAGAAATTTTGATGCAAATGCGTTAAAAAAACACACAAACGCACACTAAACATCAATGGGTCCCTAGCGTTAATTCCACCAGCGCACCCCACGCATGCGGATATCCATAAAAAGAGTAGTTTCCCAGTAATGCGTGGAATTTTGCCTCACATGTAGCTTATGCATACAAAATATTCACGCAAACTACGTACGCATCAAAAAAATTACAAGCAAGACGGAATACGGGGCGCAAAGGGGATAGGAAGTGATGCAATAGGAAATCCTATTTACAGATATGGTACAGTGGGTGTACTTTCACTTTCACTTTGCAGTCTGTGATTTTTCTTGACTGTGTGGCTGTGTGTTGGTCTTGCTCTCTTGTGGATTGTGTATATTGCCTCTTGTGTGGTCTTTCTTTTGTCCTTTGGTGTATCATTTTTGTATTTTGTACCTGTGTACGTGTTTTTGTGCCTTTTGTTGTTGTCTGAATTGTATTTGTACTGTTGGGTGTCTGTTTGTGGGTTAGATTAGTTGGGGTAGTTGGGGTCTGTCATTGGGGTTTGTAAGTTTCCTTTTTTCTACTTTCTTGTCCTTTATTTTACTTTTTATTGTCAAAATATTGTACTGTACCATGTCGGAAAAGGCGAGACTGGGGCGCGTGGGTGCGGAGGAGCTTGGAGCATTTGTGTGGCTGGTGTGCCACTTCCTTCCAATGATGCTGGAGGCAGGGGGCTGTGTGTTACAGGGGTACCACATGGAGACAAGACGGCTGCGTTGGGCAAAAGTGCTCTTCCACCTTAAACGAGTATTCAACACCTCCCGGAATGAGCACCAGCTGAAACATCGCTGGACTGAACTGGTTGCCCGAGAACAGTACCTGCTGGACCACCTGGGTGTGGTAATCAGTGGCCCTGTTGGTGAGTATCACATTGACAAATGTGTACAGTAGAATGCTCCTGAGTGACAGTAGCAGATGTGTTGACGTGCTACATGCAATGTTTGTGGCCATGAGGAATGTAAGTTGAACAGACTGTTAGTGTACCAGTAATGAGATGTGTTACACATGTTAATACATGGTAACAATGCAGTCCAGAGTTTTGTTGAGCCATGTCCGACTATTATTCGGGGCCATATGTAAAAAGCCATTTATAATTTTCACTAACGGCTAAGTTTACTGAATTTTTGTGTTTACGTCAGGACAAATATTCATTCAAATGCACAAATCAAAATTTGACATTTTGCTATCAGATTGCACAGTCACAAAACAGGGTTTTCTAGTGGCATTTAGGAACAGGCGGTCCAATCCTATCATTGAGTTGCAGGAGGCTATTTGTTTTATTGTTGGGCACAAATGCTGGCACTAAGCTATTGTAGTTATCATCCGTTTCAACTTGGTGGTAACCCATTTTTAAAAGTGGAGGGGTCCCCATGGGATACATTCTTCTTTATGAATGCAAGGTCAAAAACGATTTCTGAGCATGAAGTTGTGCCACGGACCACTGACTGCTTCCAAAACTTTCTTTCAGTAATGAAATAGGTTTTTAAAATACTTTCTGTTCACTCCTGCTGAAATGAGGCTGCATTTCAACGAATATTTACATCCCAATATGAAAGCACTCACAGACATGACCAAGGGGTTTGCAAAATGAGACCTACCCCATCCTTATTTAAGAGGTATGTCATTTGCTACCGCATTTTTGAATTGCAAACAGTGTCATTTCGAGTGTTCTACCTCTGATCATCCAACTCGCTAATTGCTAGTTGCTAAGTCTCGTAATGTGTGAATCACAATACCTGAAATAGGTACATATGGCCCTGAGTGACACATGTCAGGTGCCATGACTACACCTGTGCCCATGCATTCTGTCAATGTTGATCAGCTAAAACACTGTCAGCATACCATATTTTGCAGTTTTGGGACAGCAAAGTGGGCAATCCATGATTAGCTCTACATTGCCATCAATACACACACACAATCCCTGCCATCATGTTGGCATAGGGGGCATATACGGCTCAGGGGGCACTGCTAATGGGGCATTTGTTACCTACATGCAACTGTGCCACATCTGTTATGGACCACTGAAAACACAATAATTGCTGACTGAAAATTGACCACATGTCCATCACACAGTTATTCATTGTCCCTTGATGCAAAAGCCATGATACCTGAGTCCCTTGTTTTGCAGTGCACCAGGGAAGTGACATTGCAATTGTCACTGTTAGAAATGGAATCTCTGGTTGGCAGTCAGGTTACCCTCCATCCAAGCAAGGACGCTCACTCTAGTCAGGGTAAGTCACACACAATCCAAATTATCCTGTGGCCACCCTCTGGTAGCTTGGCACTGAGCAGTCAGGCATAACTTAGAAGGCAATGTGTAAAGTATTTATGCAATAAATCATGCAATAACACAGTAGAACGCCACAAAAATACACCACACAGTGTTTAGAAAAATATATAATATTTACCTGGGAAGCAGGTCAAAACGATAATAATGCAATAAGTATATTTTGAAATATCACTGTAAAAATGATATAAGGTGTCTTTAGTCTCTTAAAAGCAACAAATGTCTCTTGCAAGCGCAAAGTACCTGGCTTGGGTGCAAAATCTCCACAAGGAACCACAGAGGAGGAGAGGTGTGGAAAACAGGGAGGTGTGCGTCGATTTCTCTGGCCGCACATGGTGATGCGTTGTTTGTTTTTCACGCAGGGAAGGCTTTGCATCAATTTCAGGCACTCGGACTTGGCTCCTCTTTTGGTTGTGGGGTTTTTGGATGCCCCAGGGATGATGCGTTGAAATCCGGCACTGGCAGGATGAAGTCACAGGGGCTGCATCGATCCGGTGGGCATTGCGTGGAATATTCTACCGCACAGCAGGCACTGCGTTGATTCCTCTCAGGAAGTCAGGCTGCTTCATTCCGGCTCGGCTGTGCGTCGATCCAGTGGGCCGTGCATTGAATTTCCGGTTGCTACGCTGGTGCTGCATCAATCTTCTCCTTGTGAAGTCAGGCTGCGTTGTTCCAGTTCAGCGTGTGGTGATTTTCTCACTGTGGTGCAGGCTGTGTGTCATTTCTGGCAGGCAGTGCGTTGATTTTTGCCGCACCAAGATTTCTTCTTGCAGGAATGAAGTCTTTTTGGTCCTGAGACTTCAGGGAACAGGAGACAAGCTCTACCCAAGCCCTTGGAGAGCACTTCTCAGCACAGCCAGAGAGCAGCAAGGCAGCAGGGCAACAGCAATGCAGCAGTCATTCTCAGAAAGCAGTCCGTGAGTCTTTTGGGCAGCCAGGCAGCTCTTCTTGTCAGGTTGCAGGTTCTGGTTCAGGTTCTCTTCTCCAGGAAGTGTCTAAGTTGGTAGGGGCAGACGCCCTGTATAAATACCCAAATGTGCCTTTGAAGTGGGGGAGACTTCAAAGAGTGGCATAGAAGTGCACAAAGTCCCCTTTCAGTTCCATCCTGTCTGCCAGGGTCCCAGTAGGGGGTGTGGCAGTCCTTTGTGTGAGGGCAGGCTACTTTCATTTGACATGTAAGTGCCAGGCCCTCCACCCTCCCAGCCCAGGAAGACCCATTCAATATGCAGATGTATGCAAGTGAGGGTGAGCATCCTTTGTTTGGGGTTTGTCTGAGTGAATGCACAAGGGAGCTGCCAACTAAACCTAACCAGACGTGGATTGTAAGGAACAGAAGGATTTAAGTGCACAGAAATGCTCACTTTCTAAAAGTGGCATTTCTAAAATAGTAATATTAAATCCAAATTCTCCAGTCAGCAGGATTTTGTATTACCATTCTGGCCATACTAAATATGACCCCCCTACTCCTCTCAGATCAGCAGCTACCACTCAAACAGTATATGAGGGTAGCCCTAATGTTAGCCTATGAAAGGAGCAGGCCTCACAGCAGTGCAAAATGAATTTAGGAGTTTTACACTACCGGGACATGTAAACTACACAGGTACATGTCCTGTCTTTGGTCTACTAGGGACTTATAAGTAAATTAAATGAGCCAGTTGGGTATGATACAATTTCATCATGTTTAAGGGAGAGAGGATATGCATGTTAGTACTGGTTAGCAGTGGTAAAGTGTGCAGAGTCCTAAAACCAGCAGAAACAGTGTCCAAAAAGTGGAGGGAGGCAGGCAAAAAGTTAAGGGTGACCACCCTAAGGCTGTCAGGTCCAACAGTCACCTAATTACAAATAATGAAATGGAGTACCATCTGAAATGGATTTGCCACAAAAGTTTGTAGTCAGGTTTAGCACCACATGATTGCTAGGGCCAGTGCATGTGTGCCTATGTATGTCTATCACTCACTGGAGTGTCAGTGTCAATGCAAGTTTGCAGTGATATGCTGTTGGAGTGTCTATATGCCTGATCTGCAGCTCAATCTTATAAAATGTCACACACTGTGAAATGTTGTTCCCACGTTTGTACAGTGATCAGACATTCAGCATGTATATCCTTTCCATGTCTTACAGGTGGATTGGCCCCCTATACCATCGAGTAAGTGGCTCGATTCGAGGACCCAGAGGAGAAGTGTGACTCAATGGTTAGAGCGACAGACCCTGATGCAGAAATCTGGCCCGGGACCAGGGTTTAATTCCCGCCTCGGCGGGTCTTGGGCTCAATTTCTTCGGACCTGATAATTCTCGCATCGGTGCCTAATCTAATTCATGGGTCCCACTCTGTAACTCTGGGCAATAGCTTGCTTAATCTCCACAATGGCCCCTACAGTGCTGGGATGCCTGGCTTCACCTTGGAGGTTGCCCAGGAGTGGGCACCTAACAGGGAAAAGCCAGGAGGGGTTCCACAGCGGTATGCGGACAGCGCCTTGAGACTCTAACAGGTGAGTAGTGCGCTGTACAAGTACGAAGTTTTACAGTTTATCCAGTAAGTGTGAAATTTCTGTCCTGTGTTGTGATTGCAGCTGTTGTGTGATTGACTGTTGTGTGTTGGACTCATTGTAAGATATGATGAGCTGGCACGTGATCTGATCAATGACTTGACTGGAGGTTCACATAGTGTTCCATGCGAGGGTTAGACATTCACTGGCAGAGAGTCATATCTTGGGAGTCTTGTGCTGCACAATAGGCAGCAGCAGGTGAACAAGATGATCAGTAGCCACATGTAGGCCCACATTTGATTTGGAGCAGGTCCAGTGTCAGAATATTGGCAGCAAGTCATACCCTAATTTACACAAGACAGTGATGCATCAGTTTTCCACACAAAATTGTGTATCCCTGTATTGTAATGTACATGTAGGACTGTATGGGTGACTGACCCCCAGCATCTAGCTCCAAATGTTGTACTCCATTTACGTGGCACTTAAGTGGTATGTTATAGGCGTGCATGCAGGTCAAGGCCAGATGTGTGCTTGCATCAATGTGGGTGATTTAGAAAAATGGGTCAGGCAGATCAGATGTTCATGGTTGTCCACAAATGGAAACATGAATGTAGATGTGATTGACCAATGGACATCTCACTCCTAGTTGGCTGGCCTCCTTACATGTGTTCCATTCACTAAATCCATGTACAGCTGGACAAGGCTTCATGGTTGTCCTTGACGGTTGTGATGATGTATTGCATGACCATTCCCCCTGAGGCACAGGGATAGGGTGATAAAATATATGTAGGTAGGTGTTATGATCACAGTGTAGATGACAGACATCTAATTCAAGCATGCATGTGTCCTAAACAACACTGACCCCATATGATTAGGAACTGCATACCATCCTGCCAATTACATATACAGCTCACAGGTCTTGTGTGTCTTGATGTTGATCCAGCTGATAGGCATTAGTCGGCCTGGCACATGTTGAGTACTTGCTGCATTTGCATTGTGACACATTGCACTACATAAATGCACCGATCACTTAATTTGGTACACACCTTGTTGTGCTTTGCTGTGCTGTTAAATACTTGATGGGTAGGCCGCGTTGCCATGTCATTCCTCAGGGACAATCTATCATCTGTACTGTGATTTGGACTGCATGTGCAATTTGAGGGAGAGTGTTAGATTATCATCGGTACATGCATCACACAATGATGACACTAATGTTTGCCTGTCTCTTTTTTACAGCTGCCAACATGAATGCCGCAGAGATTAGAGAGTTCCAGAGGTTGGCTGTGAGATACAGGCATATCCTTGATGTGGAGTCTGGCTTTCGAATAATGGCAAGATGCTATCGTCGGGAGAGAGCCACTGGAGCATGGTGGGCTTGTAGCCAAGGGGGCCCGACATTTTCCACAACAGGTGTTGCCACCACCGTTACTGCAGGCAGTGGCACAGTGGCCACCAGTATATCAGCCACACCTGCTGCACCCTCAACATCGGGAGCTACAGCCACAACATCTGCTGCACCATCCCTTCCGGCACCCCCAACCACTGAACCTGCAGTTGCTACAACATCAGGGACACAGACCACCACAGCAGCTGCTTTGGACATGGCCACAATCAGGCAGCTACAGAGGGACATGCAGAAGGTCCTGAAGAAAATGGACAGTCTCCAGCGGGACATTGATCGGAATATCCGGAGGCTCAAATCATTTAAGAAACTTCTGAGGAGGGCAAACCTCTAAGTCCAGCATTGCCTCGTCCCTATTCTGTCCCCTGCCTCCTCTTTCCTTATCCTGTTTATTAGTGGGTTTAGGGGGTTTAGTGATAGGTTAGAGAAGGCTATTAGTTTAGATAGGATAAGTAGTTTGGGGGGTGGGGGTTTATGTTATTACATGTTAGTTTGTTGGTGGGTGGGTAGGTGGGGGTTGATGTTGGGGCTTTTGTGTATTTTATGATTTAAAAAATATTTAAAAAACACAAAAAATATATATTTATTTAGTATTAGCTAGTATCTGTTTAGGTTAATGTTTGTTGTCCTACATGTGTCCCGTCATATAAGGGGGGTGGGGGTTAATGTTTAGAGTGTTTAGTTACATGTGGTAAGTAAGTTTAGCAAAGGGTAGTTAGGGCCAGTTGTGGGTAATGTATAGTTAGGATGGGTTAGGTTAGAATAGGTGTGTGACATAGTTTTAAGTTTTCTTTTAGACATAGTTAATAAAGTTTTAGGTACTCCTTTATGGTATGTGTCATGTGCTTAGGCATCTGGGCCTTTGCATGAGCGTACAGTGCCAAATTTGTGTTGGCCTGTGTAGTCTGTCCTGCATCCACATCCCACTCTTGACATGTTAATTCCCACTTCCAACTGAGCTGTCACATTGACAACTACAACAAAGCTACATCTCTATGCATCTGCCATCCGTTGTACCCACCACTCAAGGTGACTATGGTTCCCATGTATTGGACAGGAAGGTGTGATTTTTAAGCTGACATCGTTTGGGTCTTGTATTGGAATACTGGGCACTGTGGGATGTCTGCCTGCAGCCTGATGTTCATGTGAACCCTGATAAACTGAGTTGTGTCAATTTCTTATGAGGTTACGTATACAAAATTCACGCCTATGGGTTTACATTGTACTCCCAGGTGACGTTATTGGTCAAACACTCTTACACTGCCATTCCTGCTGTATGTTATGGTTGTGGCATTTATGTTTTGAGCCAAATTCACATACACAATGTTTGTCTTGTAGGGGATGTGGCCAGCATAGAGTTTAATCTTGTAGATACCTTGGGCCTGACATATACTATTTTTACACAGCATTTGACTCATTTTGTAACGTAACAGCAGCAAAAACTTACAAATTGCAATGACATTTTGTGAGATTGTGCTGCTTCTACTTCAGAAATGAGCCACAAGCAGCACAGACGATTTAAAAATCTAGACCCTTGTGCATAGATATCAGCCCTCCTTAGTTCTGCGCTCTTGTCTTGACACTCTGTTACCATTGACATGTTACGTGCATCACAAATCTCCAGCAAAGTAGATGTGTCACATTATACAGAGACAAAGTGGTTGTGTAGGAGCTGTTTATTTTAAAGTGCTGTAGTGCAATAGTCCAGGTTTGTGAGTCCATTAGTGTGAAGCATTCTATTGTGATACAACACAAGTGCAATGTTGAGGGGCATGTCATTGGACATGCAGCGATGGAGTGTCATTCAGTGCAGAGGAACATGAATTGCCAGTTGGGTAGTGAGAGACAATTTTAGTCCATAGTGGTAAGGTTAACAGTGTGTCAGAGAAGAGTGCATGTCACCAACTGTAGGAAGACTGGCTTGTTGTCAAGCACATGACAAAGGAAAAACAGTGCCCATGTGGCATGGGCTTGTGCTACAGAGTACTCCTACGGTGAAGGTGATCTGTTCCACGTCTTCATCCTCAGATGTATGTCGTCTCCTCTGCCCTTGATGGTGGTGGTGGTAGGTTTGAGGGGGCAACACACACTTCAGTGGTTGGAGAAGTGGACGCCGAATTCCCGGTAGCTGTCAACTTTGGATCTATTAAGGGAATAACTACAGCAAGGAGGAGCTGCTGGTTATTGAGTTTGGCAGCAACATCCCTGTGGTAGGCAGCCATGTCTGCCCTGAAGGAGTCTAGATTGCTGTCATGCGTGCAGCTGCAAAATTGGGAGGCCAGGTGTTGTGACAACTCCCTCACTGCAGTGGTGAGGTCCCTCACACACTGTTGGAGTACTTGCAGTAGTGATTGTTGGATTTGTATGGCTGCTGACTGTTCTTCGGATGACATCATGCACATGCGCATCCCCTCAAGGCTGGCTGCCATAGTTTGCATCCCCGCCCGTACCTCCTTGGCCAGCTTCCGCTGTACTCCCACAACTGTCCTCTCAAAGGTGGTCCCAGTGTCATCAGAGTCCTCAGCTGTGTTGGAGCTGGCAGGTTGTACTACTGGGGTGTTGGGTGGTTCCTCTGGGATGGCTGCTACGTGTGTGCTCCTCCTTGTGACTGGAGGTGGTGTCTGGAGGGTTCCCAGGACATCTTGGAGGGTTTCCTGGCTGATAGTTGTCAGCTCGTCATCCATGTCATCAGGGTAGTCAAGGACAGGCAGATCCACAGGAGAGTGTGTCTTTGTTGTGGCAGTTGTAATGTGACGTTACTGACTTCCTTTTGTTGGAACATTGTAATCTGGGTTCCCATTCACTGTTCCTGTCATTAATGTTTGCATTCTCTCAGGCCTATGCCCCACCTGCATGTCACATATAGTGTGGACAGTTTGGGGAATTGTCTACGTCACATCCTCCAGGTGTAGGTTCTGTCCAAATTGTGGCTTGTCACCTTCTTTTCCTAAT
Source organism: Pleurodeles waltl (assembly GCF_031143425.1). Lineage (NCBI taxonomy): Eukaryota > Metazoa > Chordata > Amphibia > Caudata > Salamandridae > Pleurodeles > Pleurodeles waltl. The sequence continues at coordinate 838,426,860 of NC_090436.1, read as the reverse complement.
CAACCCTCCCGCTGCTTCCATTAGCATGGTGAGGCCTTGCAATGCTTGTTGTTGTGCTGATGCCACATGCACCACACATAACAATATGGACCTGACCCAGTCTATCATTTTTCACATACACCTATACAGTGCTGAGACCTAGCACCATACCATGAATTGCATTGGCATGACACAATACAGGTGTCAGCATTGGTAATTTCTCATGTTGATGTTTGCACATGTGTGCTACATTGCATTGCACTGATGGGATTTCCTCTTATGACTGTGCGGGTGTGTTTCACTGGCTACACACATATGTCCTCCCCCTCAAGGCTGTTGTCTTAGCACTATGACACTTGAGATGTTGCATGGTGGCATTGCAGCAATTGTGACACAGGCACAGGGGTAGACCCTGGAATGTGTAGCATGGGTATGAGATTACTGCTGTGTACTTCATAATGCAAGTGGCAATGCCTGATGTTTATTGAGTCTATGGACATGAGCAGTTGAGAGGAGTTGCACTGGATAGGGATTGAAGGGGATTGATCACGTAGTCATACTGAACCCTCATTTTGAGTGTGTTTGTGCCATGGGCACCTAACTGCCATTTCCTAATAGATCAGCACACACAGCACAGGTAGTAGTGGCAAGAGTTGTCAATGGTAAATGCTGCTTGAGCCAATGGCCTGAGACTAGGCATTGTCCCCCAGTTTACATTCTGACAATACCAGCTGTCCTGTGACAGAAGCCCGGTTTTACGTTCTACCCTACCCTCCTGGTCTGCTGCAGCATTTCCAGCAGCCGAGGCATGGCAGTGTACCCCCATGCAAAGATTGTTGGTGTTGAGTTGTGCTGTGCCCCTGGATGCCCCTGGGCAGCCCATGCACCTGTGTCGTGCCCCTTTGCCCTTTCCATTGCCTGATTTCCAGGACATGCATTGTGTAGGTATGTACCTCCCCCTTCTTGCAAGTGCCATTAAGGCATTTTGGTACCCCATGCAACTTACCCTGCATATGTGTTGATTCTGGAAGTCTGCGCTGGCCGGTCCTGTGATTCCTGTGACAATCTCCTTTGGGATGACGGCTGCAACCATCTCCTCTGTCTCATCCAGGGCCTCCTGCGGTGCTGGACTCCAACCTCCGGTCTGTACTGCTGCCTTCCTGTTCCTTGTCATTTTCTCCTTTGTCCTGCACTTGCAGTCATGCCAGCATTTCTTACACTCCGAGACAGTTCTCCTGACCTCTGCCACACTGTTAATCTTGTCCACAGTTTGTTGGCAAATTGCCTCTCTCCTTCCAATTGGCAATTTAGAGGTGATAAATAATTGATGCTGGTGCTCCGTCACCTCTCTGACCAGTATTTCATGCTCCTCTGCGCTGAAACGGCACTTCCTCTCCTTCCTGTCTCTCCCATGGGTCTTGTCTGTGTCCTCCTGGCTGGGTCCTGGTAGATTGAGGTCTCCCTGGGGTCTCTCCTGGCTTCTAGGATCCCTTTTGGGGCTCCATAGCACTGTTTGCTGTGTTTGTGTCACTTTTTGGCACTATTGCGGTGGAAAATGGAACATATCCGGTTTGTGACATTTTCCATGTCGCAAACCGGATTAGAGTCATTTTTCCTGCGTTAACGTAATTTTGCCTTACGACAAGGCGCAATGGTTAGCGTCACAAAAAATGACTCTAAACTCTTCTTAGCGCCACCATGCGTCAAAGTATAACTTTGATGCACGGGTGGTGCTAAAAAATGGCATTAGCCCACGCTAAATTTTTTGATGCAAAACTGCGTTAGCGCAGTTTTGCATCAAAAAGTATAAATCTGGGCCACAATTGTATTTTGTAAGTTTGCGGCGCTTTTGCGTCAAAACATGACGCTAATGCGGTGCAAAAAAGTATAAATCAGGGCCTTCACTTTCTTAATTTTGTCTTTAAACAGTCCATCATAAGCTGTGTAAATGGTGACAGCAATGAAGGTCTTACTCTTTACCAGTCAATATGGAGTAGCCAGTTCAGTGGCTGTTTCTGGTGATATTATTTGCACGTAGAGATTATTAGATGTTCCACGCTATACCTAACTACTCATTGTGAAACTGTGTCACAAAATCCATTACTTGACTCCGTACCGAAATTCATATTCTGCTGCTGAATGTGTTTGGAACAATAATACATTTAGGAGCAGTTAATTGTTTTTAAACCTGATGCCTTTTGGGTGTGTAGCATTAATGGCCAGGGCCCCCATTCTGAAAATTGTTCTAGCACCATTATAACTAGTTTTTTTTCACTGTCACGTTAAAGGAATGTGCTTCCTTGTACTGAAAATTAACCAGCATTTGTTAACACATCTAAAGTAATTACAGATTACAAAATACACTCTATAACATAAAGCTAAATAACAACGAACAAAACCGTTACTATACAAGAAGCACATCCACCATAGAACTGCACAACAGTGCAATAATCAAGCACAAAAACACAACACAAAACGAAAACACATTATCACAATAAAAATGCAGCACAATTCAAATGTACAAATATTCTTGATAGACATTACTGCTTCTACAATTCTACCTTCATAATACAATGCTTAAAGGTGTTTGAGAAGGCATTGCTTTACAACCTAAGGAGTTCTACAGGGTTCTGTTTATCTCATATCGCTCTTTGAGCCATAGACATTGCCAGGTCTGGTTTTACTTACAGTAGAATTCTGATCTTGAGTGTGTCTCCCACTTCAAACTCAGGCCCGTATTTATATTTTTTTACTGCCACATTTGCATCATTGTTTGATGCAAAAATGGCGCAAACTTACAAAATACAATTATGGCCCTGAATAATAATACTTTTTGATGCAAACCTGCGCTAGTGTAGGTTTGCGTCAAAAAGTTTAACGCCGGCTACCACCATTCCTAGATGCCAGCTGGGCATCATATTTAAGGCCTGGTTAGCGTCAAAATAAATGATGCTAACCGGGCAGGGGAGGCGTAGGGAAGAATGGGGATAAGGGCACTTTAACAAAAAAATAAGAAAAACGTACCTGGACTTACCTTAGATGGGACCCCCAATCCATGGGTGTCTTCCAGGGGTGGGTGAGGGTGGCAGGGGGTGTCCCAGGGTGCAGGGAATGGCACCTGTTGACTATTTCCATGGTCTCGGACCATGGAAATGAGCCTACAGGTCCCCTAACGCCTGCCCTGACCCAGGCGTTAAATAATGGCGCTAAGCAGGCTTAGAGCCATTATTTAAGGCCCTCCTCCTCCCGTGTATCATTTTTGCACGGGAGGATAAATAAGGCGCAAATGCCTTATAGTCATTTTTTGCCCGAGAACAGTTACCTTGCATCTAATTGACGCAAGGTAGGATTCCACAGTAAAAAAATTACGTTAACTCCTATATTTTGACGCTAGACGGGTCTAGCGTCAAAATATAAATATGGAGTTAAGTTTGCGCCGGATTTGTGTAAAAAAATGACGCAAATCCGGGGCAAACAGAGTATAAACATGCCCCTATATTTTGTAAGTTTGTGCCGCTTTTGCATAAAAAAATGACGCAAATGTGGCACTAAAAAATTGGAAGTATGGGCCTCAATGTTTCTCTATCAATCTCTCGCTCTCTCCGTTTCTCACTGCCTCATTATGCTGTCACATTCTATGGAGTACCCCATTTCTCATTATGTTTCTCCGTTGCGGACCCTGCCCTTTTTCTGCGTTTCTCTCATTCAATCTCTTTCCCCATGTCTGTCTTTTTCTCGCTCCTTCTCTATTTCCTTTCTCTTTGTCTCATTTTCTCCATTATAGCTGCTCTGTTTCTCCTCTCCTTTTGACTTCTGACAGTGTCTGGGTAGGTTAGGATTCAATCAAGGAACACCCTAGCGTGACAGGATATGACGCCCCCTTTGCCCTACTTTCATTCGTCGCTTGCTTTCATTTTTTAAAAGCCTGGCACCAAGCTCATCTTGTTGCACTCAATTACAGTGATTATAATACAAGTATCAACATGCGACTGCTCCCCTACATGTCAAACCTCTCTGGTTATTCGAGGGACCATTTGTGAGGTGAGGTGAGGTTTCTAAAACACGTTTGTAGGAGGGCTCATGAACTGCTAAAAACAGAAACGAGGATGCTGATGATAACACCACTTTCGTAACCACATCCAGATATGTTCTTCTTAAACTTAGTTATGGTTAATTTCTCACATTAAACACAACGGCTCACTTAAAAAAGTCAAGTATCCCTCGTGCATATTAGATGTCGATGCTTAAACAATAACCTTTTTTTAAGCTTACACGTTTGCTATTAAAGTATATATACGCTCAGAAATCAGCATCGTTGTTTTATTGTTAGCGCACCAGAATGAAGGCATTCAAAAATATAGATGTTCCTAGAATTAATAGGGGATGCTATCAATAGAAAATACCTATTCTATTTTTGGAATAAACAAACAAGCGATGGATGGGACACTTGAATTAATCTGAGCCACTGCTAATTAGCTGAAACCATAATTTGTTTACCCACCATGACACCTCATAGTAGACCCAGCTGTATGCAAATCATCCTTGATTCTACTTCAATAGGAAGAATACAGCCTAAACAGCCAAACCATGATCTATTGGATCAGAATACACGGAACTCAAAACCAGTTACACCGTAGTTGGACTCTTCAGTCTGGTGCAAATGGGTTGCAGTGACGCAGTGAGCATGGGTCCCATATCTGGTCCTTCTGTCACATTAAGGGCATTCTGCTGATGAAAAGGAAAAAATATGATGGGTGGGATGCTTGAATCAAACTTAGTCACTGTAATTACTTGAGCAGAATCTAAATCCATTTTTTTAGACATTGTTTGAGGCGGCATATTCTGGTTCGTTGAGGGGAGGGCCTAGCCAGGCAAAACCTACTACTCTCATTAGGCATGGGTGATTACCCTGACTGTATCCCCCGCGCTCAACCTTGGGTAGCTTGGCACAGATCAATCCGGCGTATCATAGGGGTAATGTGTAAAGCACTGGCACAACACGTCCACACAACAAATGCACTGAGCATCACAAAAAGACTTCACATGACGTGAATGTATACAATGTTTGTATCAAACACACACATTAGTTAACACAACATGCACATCATGTAAATCTGGGCATAAATCAAATTTAAAAATATCACTAGCAGTACTAGGCCCAATTGTGTTCAAACAACATAAGCAATATGTACACATGAGAAAATGAATACTTGCCCTCTCAGCACCCTCATGCGGTGCCAAAACGTTGTCGGCACGAGACCCACCCTAGCAATTACCACAATTTAATATCACACTGTGATATGGTGCACCCCGGTTGCCAAGGACAGAAGCAATCTGTACATACAGACAAATGCACCACTCTTAAATAGCTCTGCGGCCTAAGTCGCACAGGTGAAACCTGATGTCAACCATGATATCCCTCTGACAAAGAAACAACGTGTACGGCAACACCGCAGTGTGGTGTAGTCAGTCATCAGCAATCACTCCCACTCACTCACTCCGCATCACTACGGGGTGCCATGGATATCAGGCAGACTAGTATACCATACACTCGGACACACTTGCTCCCAGCACCCTAATGCGGTGCACTGATATCTGGCAGGTTAGTGGTCACTGTGCTCGCAGACCCTGTGGGTCCAAACATTCCTCCACCCTCCAATCAGTTTCTACTGTCCCACCTCCTAGGAACTGGAGATGAGAGCTCCCTTTCCCTGGATCTTACGCCTCTCACAGCCAGAAGTACATTTATTCAGGATCTCAGGACAAAGGTGGAGGGGAAAGAACGAGATAATGGTTGATGAGGCAACAGTCGACAAATGGAGGTTTGGCCACCACTTGGAAAGTTCATTCATGGGTCTCCGCACTGTATCTTCCGGTCCGAGCTTCAGTCTGTGAAACATGGGGGGAGGCTCCCTTTTGACACACACTGTTCAAAGTGGCACCCAACCAAGCCAGGCACTCCAAAACAGAAAGAGCTATCAATTCCTCTCCTCCCTGGTAGGGGGCACAACGTCAGTGGTGTGATGACATGAGTCACTTCAGACGGTCCTGGTTGCACACGAAGAGTTACCAAACCCGCTCCTCCCTGGAATGAGGCACAGTGTCTGGTGCATGATGACTAGAGTTGCACCAGAAAATTCTGTTCGCACAGTAGCAGTTACTAATGCTGTACCTACCTGGAATGAGGCACAACATCTGATGCCCGATGACTTGAGTCACACCAGCCAATTCCAATTGCACGTGACCAGTTATCAATGCCGTACCTCCCTGAAATGAGGCACAGCCTCTGGTGTGCAATGACTTGAGTTGCACAGACGAATCAGGACACACATGAAGAGTTCCAATCCCATGCCTCCCTAGAATTAGGCACAATGTCCGGTGCACGATATCTTAAGCCACACCAGACAAATTTGGTCAGACACACAGAGATGCAAATTCAGTGGTGCTGCATGAGGTAGAATGTGACACTGCTCTGGGTACGCCCACACCTCCGAGGGTCACAACCAGGGAATCAGACAATGCACACGATGAGCATGCAGTCGTGTGTCACATGAGAGAAATATGCATGCTCAACAAAAGCGGGCCACGCGGGGTCCCGTGATCTGTGAATCCGGAAACTACCAACAAGATGCTTATGCGTGTCATGGCCCCACGATGAATGGCCGCACTCTTTGAATGCAGGCAGTAATCTAAAGGCTCCAAACCAGGCAAATTCGGTCTCCAGGTGCAATACTTAGTTCCATGATCACACTGTTGCTGTCAGGTGATGTCCAGGATATGATGTAGGCACTTAAGACAGCACCTTTCTCCAGATGACACAGGTACGAGGTGTAGGTCTCTCACAGAAGGTCCTTGATGTCCCTGAGACCTTTATGAGAGAACAGGGGGCAAGCCAACAAGCCCTTGGAGAACACACTTCAGGGTGCCACACAGCAGCAACCAGTTTGCCCAGGCCTGCCATGCTGCATTAAGGGTAAGTGGGCCCTTCCTAGGACAGTAATTAATCCTTGTGCACAAGAGATTCTTCTGGCAGTGTGCACCACGCAGTCCAAGGTCTCCATCCCACATTACTGCAGTGTATCTCCACTTTGCGGTAATGTGGCCCCAGTAGCTATACTGTGGTGTGCCTTTGAAGTTGAGGGAGGTTCAGAGTGTTCTTCTTTGAACCACAGGTGTTTCCCTTAAATTTCAGCCCTGTCTGCTGTGAGGCTGAGGAATGCAGATCTTAATCTTTAGTGGGGCCATAATCTAACCCAGAGAGGCCAAGTCTCAGAACCTCTCCCTCCAATCTATCCAGCCAGGCCCAAAAATGGCAGAGGTCTTTGTTCCATTTGTGTGCCCAAGTTTAATAGAATGTCGCTGGGGATTGCGTAGATGTGCTCCTCTAGCCCCCTGTGTGCACTCAAGTTCAATCAAAAGGCACAGAAAGCATTTTAGGGCACAGAAATGTCCAGTTTCTAGAAGTGGCATTTCTCCCTGATTATTGGCAAAACCACCTTTGCAATAAAAAGGGGTTTGTCAGGACAAATTCAGTGTTAGTAAACAATATGAGAGGTTGTTCTCCTGCATTTCGCTGTTGCAGCTAGGAGTAATTGTAACACTTCCCCCATGTCAACCTATGGGTGGAGCAGCTCTCCTATGCAGTGAAAATACAAATGGGTATTCTTCACTCTCTGGGAAAACATGCCCTTACGCACATACAAGTCTGCATTGGCAGGCTGGACATGTGGTTAAAAGCACCATAGGTGCAAGTGCGCACACATGCCTGCTAAGACAGAAGGGATACATATTTAAAACACTTGTGGTGCTAGTACGCAAACACTTTCCAGTGCTACTTCCCAACATATGTGGGAAAGCGCACATGCACTTTCACACTGTACGTACAGTGGCAAACTGCTCAGGACCCTAAGGCCATTAACGGGGAATCAGCAACACCTACTAGAAAAAGCAAACAAATTTGATGAAAGACCACCTCAGTATGTCAGACCCAACACCCACCATGCCACCTCAGGTTAGAATCAACCGCACGGTTCACTTACATAACAGAGAGAATACTGTGTAGCACAGGACTATACAGTGCAAGATTATAAATGTGAGTAGCAAATTAGTTACAACTGATCAAAATGACAGGCACTCTAAAGCAGAGGTCTCCAAACTTTTTACTGCCGCGCCCCCCCAGTTGAAAAATAAAAATCATTGGGCCCCCCCTCAGAATTTTTCACAATTATTTTATAAACGTGGCAATGTTTAAATATGTCTAACCCTATTTAAACATTGCAGTTAAGTAATGTTACCTTTTTAAAACTGCAATAACATGCTTCTGCTTAAAACAAAGGCCTGTTATCTGTATAGTATTTATTTTGGCCAGAGTCTGGGGCCCCCCCTGGGATCACTTGAGGCCCTCTTAGGGGGGCCCGCCCCCCCAGTTTGAAGACCTCTGCTGTAAAGCATTTCACCTCCAGTACACACAAATTTGATCTTCTATGAAGGCTTGGATATTTTCCCTTTCTGCTGCTGCCCATCATACTACAGGAGCACTGAAGACAAGGGTACATCACACTTACGAGGAACTTTATGGAGCAAGGGCCAGATTGTGATCAAATTTGTGGTTGACTTTTATGCAAAATTACATGGTCTCACTGCACATACCCTCAGTACTGTATACAACGGAGCTGTGCAGTAGGAAATTACCAACAAGGGAATGCCCTGGGGGTGTGGTTATGCATTAAAGGGGAGATAAAAAAGAGGGCCAAGATGAGAAGAATCAGGGGAGGGAGAAATATAGCAGCTGTAGTGCCTAGTAGCAGACCCATCACATACAATGGGCTCAACCTATAGACTACTAGTCCACTTTTACAAAGAATACCAAACTAAAATTCCACACATGTAGGAATATGGTGATCCAAATACATTGTGAACACTATTCAGAACTAGACTAATAGCATAAATATCTGATTTGTAAAACTGAATGCAGAAATTTAGGAACCATGCATAGTACTCAGCTTATCTGACACTGACGGGATATTGTTCAGTGCAAAACAGTTGCTCTTACAGGAAGATAAACAGAAGCCCCACAAAATCTTGGCCCTCTTCTCCTTCTGTTGACCCTCAAAATACAGGAACACAGATGATAGGAGTACATTACACTTATAAGAAACTTTTCAGAGAAGGAGACATATATTGTGGGCTACATTCTTGTTACTGTCTATTAGGTACTACTTGATCTATTCTAACATATTTTTACCATGCAAACAAATCAATCACTTTGCAGGATGTAACTACAAACTAAGAGCCTGATTTAGAGATTGTCAGATGTGCTATGCCTTCAAAGCTGATGGATATTGTGTCTGCCTTATTACAAGTGCCAGTGGATATTAAGAATTTGTAATAAAGGTGGACTGGTTAGCTGCCATGTTGTGACCTAGTAATCTGCCCAACAAACTCTCTATCAGGGCATATATGCCTTGGAGGTTGAGGCATGCATTTTAAGAAGATAAAAAGAAAGGCCAATAAGAGAAGAGACATGTGAAGAAAAGGTACAGCAGGTTGCTGATGGCAGCTGTATTTCCTAGTCATGGATCTGATGAACACCCCAGATTCACTATATAGAACAGCATATTCTGGACATCATGCACCCTAAGCTCCAGCATTGCATTTTCCTGAGAGTACAGTCATCAGGCAGTCAAGTTGAAGTCATCATTTCATGTATTGAAACAAGTTTTCTCTTGCCAGTGTCCCAACACCAATCAGACAAAGCCAAGTGCCACAGGTACAAAAAATCGACACACAAGTAGCTACACTTATCTTTGTGAAACCACATGTTCACACACAGGAATGATATGAAATATTTCTTCAATCATGCAATTTGATTATTCCAGACTTATGGCATTAGTCATTCCAAGTCACAACACCATCAATAGTTCTTAGTATGGCAAGCATTCATCTGGAATGGCTAGACATCCTATACCTGTCACTAGGCCAGGTATGTTTGGAAGCACATATAGTACCTGATTTAGATCACAGTGGAGGGAATACTCCATCACAAACGTGACAGTCCACCATATTACAATCCTCATAGGATATAATGGGGTCGTAATACATTAGAAGGGATGTCTGTCACGTTTATGCAGGAGTTTTACCCTCTGCCAAGATATAAATCATGTCCCATATTGTATTTACAAAAATAGTAAATCCTCCATTAGCTATATTTTCTGTAGCTACAATTTGTTCCTGCCTATGCTTTGCTACCATCTGCCATGCAATCAGATGTCTATGTTCTCACTGTTGCACTTGATGAGGCATCGCAGACCAATGAGGCAAACTGATATACACACTGCCACCATAGGAGCAGAAATAACACACCTCTAGCAACAGCACATGCTCAATGTCCGGAGGTGACATTTTTTAAATCATCCCTCTTTGTTGTGCCAGGGGACCCACTGCAAGCAGGACATTTTGTAACTGTCATCTACCAGTCAGGTAAGTGTTCAACTTCGTCCCATGAAAGTCCACTATGAGCTTATGCTCAACAGTGTGCCCATCAAGTAACTTGAGCCCATATTTATACGTCAAGTCTTGTTTCCCAAATTGTGAGTCAAAACATATTCTGTGCCATCTATTGTTAGATGATTTCAAACATTTTCCAGCGGCTTCATCTGTAAGGTCCAAAATCCCAAGAACACATACTACCACTGTGGGATAGAAAACCATTGCAGGGATAGACCATTAGGACTCTAAGAATATCTTAATGTGGCCCAAATATCACGGAAAGTAGTCATTCATTATAAATCAACTGTCATTGTTATCTGGTGTTGTGGGTGTATGTTTGGGTCAGGGTTTTAGTACACAGAAGCTCTGTTTATGCAAATTGTTGTTGATTTGTCTTCCTTTATTGACTATAAATAACTCAACAATTTGTTGGTCTTCTCTTTTAGATTCTCTTTCTCCTGTTCTTATTTCGTTGTTAATCTGGTCCTTCTTTGTCTTTTTATTTGTGGTCCACTTTTCCTCCTTGTGACTGACTCTTTTATTTCTTCTTTCCTACAGGTCTCTCCGTGGTCGGTCCATCACTCTCTGTGGTATGGAACCCAAGAGACTCAACAATAGAGAAAAGGTGAGTACTTTACTCTTTCCTGGGGTTTCTATTTTCTTTATCTCTAAGGGAGAGGGGCGTGAGGGTCTGTAGCTAAACCAGGTGAAGCTAGTAACTTCCTTACTTATGTGCTACAGTGCCAGTGCTGTGCTCAAACAGTCTCTTTTACTGTGTTTGGGTTCCCCATTGTGACCCTTCATTTCCCCTTCTCTTCCTCCCCGTAACCAAGTAATAAAAATTTGGCAGGCGTGCTTGTACCTCCAGTAGCCACGTCCCTCCTGGGATGTGGCGGGCGGTGTTGGCGTTGTCCTTCTTTATTTCATCCTTTGCGCAATGCTCTGGGTCTCGGTCCTTCTCCGTTGTGTTGCTTTCTTCGCGTTGTTCCTTTGTTTGAACTTCTTCTCCGTCCTCGTCTCCGACGGGGTCGTTCTTTGTCCTCTCATCCCCGACGTGGTTGTTCTCTTTTCTCTCGTCTCCCTCTCTCCCAACACTTGTTTTCCTGGTGTCTTTTTGTCCTCCCACCTCCTCCCAGTGTCACCCTCTACTTATGGGTTTATGCACGTCGGGACAGATGCCTCCAATTCCGAGGCGCCCAAGGGTACTGTCTCACAGTCCTGTGGGAACAGCAGGATCGCTCATAACAGCCAGACTGTTACATACGCCACCCCTGGGAGAGGGCTGGTCTAGTCCAGAGTCTAAGGGATGACAGGATAGGTAATCCGCCGTAACCAACTCCTTTCCCGGACAATGTTGAACCTGAAACATAAAAGGTTGCAGTTCCATAAACCATCAGAGAATCATAGAGTTGGTATCTTTATTTTTGGCCAGCCAGGTAAGAGGGGCATGATCTGTGATTAGGACAAAGAGGTGTCCAAGCAAGTAATATTGTAGATATTAAATAGCCCATTATATTGCTAAACACTCCTTTTAAATGACAGGATAATGGAGCTCGCAAGGCAACAATTTTCTACTGATATATATGATAGGATGATTAACCTCGTCGTCATCCTTTTGTGATAAGACAGCCCCAATACCAACATCGGAAGCATTCATTTGTAAATAGAACAGTTTAGAAAAGTCAGGGCAATGTAACACTGGCTTTGTAGTCAGGCTCTGTTTCAAAGACTTGTAACTTTGTAACTGGGTGGTCATGAGACCTCTAATCTTACTGGGTTGATAATAACTGACCAATCCTAAAAAATACCTTATTTATTTTTTTGTTTGTGGGGGTGGTACCTTAAAAACGCTTCAACTTTGTCGAGTTGTGGCTGAATATGTCCCTTCTCAATGATGTAGCCAAAATAGGAAACGGACTCTTTGGCAAGAGTTCATTTTTTGGGGTTTGTGGTTAAACCTGCTTCCAACAGTGTTTGAAAACCCCCGATAAATGATGTAGATGGTCTTTCCAGGTCTCACTATATATGACTATGTCATCTAAATATGAGACTGCATATTCTGTATGTACACGCAATAATTTGTCCATTAAGCGTTGGGATGTAGCTGGGGCCCCATGTAACCCAAATGGAAGAACAGTGAAGTGATATAACCCTGATGTTGTGGAAAAAGCTGTCTTTTCTTTATCTGTGGGGTTTAGGGGAATTTGCCAGTATCCTTTTGTTAAGTCTAAAGTGGACAAATATCTTGCTTTCCCTCAACCGTTATATCAATTCGTCCACTCATGGTATTGTGTAGGTATCAAAGTCTGATATTCTATTCAGTTGTCTGAAATCGATGCAAAAACAGACAGTCCCTTCGGTTTGGGTACTAGTACCACTGGTGAACACCAGGGACTGGTGGAGGGTTCCATAATACCCAACTGTAACATCCTATTCTAGTGCAGATCTGCTGGCTTCTGGGATACAATATGGTCTAAGACGTATTAGTTTCCTCTCTTGTGTTTTGATTTTATGACAACTTAAAGAGGTTTTTCCTGGTTTTAAGGAGAAAAGCCCTTTGGTCTGCTCAAGGATCCTTGTTTGTTGCTCTTGTTGTTCAGGAGATATATCAGGTTTTATATGAGGTAACCAAGAGTCTACAATATTGGGTTGTGGACATAATGTTATATCTAGGGGTTTTTCCCTATTTATGACATACCTATCGTCAGACTGTGCAATAGAGATGTCTGGCTCTTCCCATTTCTTTAATAAATTAACATGATAGATTTGTGTTTTCCATGGGGACTCAGCAATTTTAAGGCGATATGTCACTGGATTTATCTGTTCTATTATTTCATATGGGCCTTGCCATCTAGTTAATAACTCATTATCAGAACTGGGGAGAAGCACAAGTACTTTTTCCCCGACTTTTATTTCTCTGAGTGATGATCCTTGGTCGTAGTAACTTTTCTGTCCATCTTGGGCTTCTTCTAGATGTGTCCTAACATCTTCCCATACAGTCTGGATTTGTTCTTTCAATTGTTGTGTTATTTCTAGTATTTCTTTATCTTCTGATTCCTTTGCCTCCCAACTCTCAGCCGCCTTATCCAATAGGGTTTGGGGCTGACGACCAAAAACAAGTTCAAATGGACTGTGTCCAGTTGAAGATTGTACGTGTGTTCTGATGGCATATAACACTAGGGGTAGTTTTTTGTCCCAGTCCCGTCCAGATTCAGCTATGGATTTCTTTAATATGGTTTTGATGGTACGATTATACCAAACCATCTGTTTGGGGGTGATATACTGAAGTACGCAGATGTGTGCCTCCCAACAGTTTACATATTTGGGCCATTAATCTGGACATAAAACGGGCACTCTGATCTGTAAGTAATTCTCGGGGGAACCCGACTCGAGAAAAAAACCCGAACATGGCATGTGCCACGCTCTTGGTTGTCATGCTGGAAAGGGGAATCGCCTCCAGGGTATCTGATTGCATAATCAACTAGTTCAAGGATGTACATATTCCCTTTTGATGACGGTGTTAGGGGTCCTACAAGGTCCATTCCCACTCGAGAAAAAGGGATATCAATAATCGGTAAGGGTTCTAAGGGAGCTTTCTTGATGGTTCCCCGATTAACTAATTGGCATTACGCACAGTGAGTACAAAACTTTCTAATATCCCAAAACATCCAAGGCCAATAAAAACGTCTGAGGAGAAATTCTTCTATTTTATTCCATTCCGTAATGCCCACCCCCTATTTGACTATGGGCTAGGTGCAAGACTGGAGTACGATAAGGGGTAGAAACTACTAATGGCTTTCTCTCTATACCATTATGTCGTGTCACCCTGTATAGCAACCCATTTTTGGCAATAAAGTATGGACCTACCTGTCCGTTTTTTTCTGCCAACGCTGAGACCCAATCATATTGTAAGGTCAGGTTGTCCCTCTGGCTAGCCCAGAAAGTTGGCATTGTCACTAGAACAGGTTTCTCAGTCAGGGACGAAGATTTTGCTGAAGAAGTAGTGGTTACCTGATGTAGTCTTTTTACCTCTCTTTTCTCGGATCGGGACAATTTTATCTTTTCCTTGCCTTCCGTTATGTTTGATTGGTTAAACGGTGCCTCCGTTAACTATGAATTCAACACCTCCTTTTGTGTTATAGTATTTAATAAATCAGTAAAAGCACTGTAGTGCATTCCTATGAGCAATTCTTCTACCAAGTGAGGTATCACACCTACTATAAGAAATTCTTCTTCTCCTCTCCATTCTACCTGAATTGTGGCTAAAGGATAATGTCTCAGATCCCCATGAATACAACAGATGGAAACGGCCGTATCGGTTTTTATTTGTTCAGGGTCTATGAGGTCCGCCCTGATCAGAGATTGACTGCAACCCAAGTCGACTAGACCTCTAGTAGGTTTGTGATTAACCAACATTTCCTGAATATATCGTGTTGGTCCTTGAGCTGTGCACAGTACTCCTTCCCAGAGTCACACCTATTTCTATTGGTTCAGGTTTGGCTGTTTTATGGGGGCAATTACAAGCTATGTGGCCCGCTCTGCACAGTTATAACACTGTGGTGCTTGGCTGGGCTCTTTGCCTGGAATATGCACGATAGTGCCCTCTACTGTCTCTCCCATTACCCATGGTTTAGAACTGGTCTTCCATCCCAGAAGAGGTCCTCTTTGTTGATTGCCTTTAAACTCTGGGGCTCTATGAAAAGTGCAGGCCAGGTCTACGGCTATAGTAGTGTTGAGGTTGGGGTGTTGTTTTATCCAATTATAAGTTTGTAAGGGGAGAGCCTCTAAGTATTGTTCTAGCAACATTATTTCTATCACTTCTTCTCTAGTGGATCCTATGGGTCCTAACCACTTTAATATTGCATCCTGTACTCTATAATAAAGAGTTCTAGGATTTTCCATGGGTATCCACTTTGTTTTGCGGAACTTTATTCCGTAATATTCCATATCATATCCTACCCGCTCTAAAATCGCCTTTTTTAACCCGATATGGGGTTGTAACCCCAGGATGTACAGCCTGATATGCAGATTGCAAGGTCCCGGTTAGGAGGGGGGCTATATACTGGCCCCATTGTTCTTCTGGCCAATTCTCAGAGGACGCGACCCTTTTGAAATTAGTACAAAATGCGTTGTGGTCTTCCCCTTCTTGAAGTTTTTGCAGCAGTGAGCTAGGCACATTGGGGTGTACTCTAGTGGTGGCAATGGTGTCTGTTAGTTTTTGTAGAGTCGTTTCGTGTACTAACGGATTGTTGGCAATTATAATGGCTTGGCCCTTTAACACACTTTGCAAGGTTTCTCTATCACTTCGAGCTTCCCGTACTTGTTCTTCCCAGACCAACTGAAGGTGTCTCTATCCCTCAACCAGTTGCTGAATCATATCCTCTAGAGTAGGTTTTGTATCCATTTGTACGTCTTAGAAATATATATATTTATATATATTTTCTATCCCATTTCTGACACCAATATGTCGAGGGTGTATGTTTGGGTCAGGGTTTTAGTAGTCAGAAACTCTGTTTATGCAAATTGTTGTTGATTCGTCTTGCTTTATTGACTATAAATAACTCAACAGTCTGTTGGGCTTCTCTTTTAGATTCTCTTTTTCTTGTTCTTAATTCGTCGTTAATCTGGTCCTTCTTTGTCTTTTTATTTGTGGTCCACTTTTCTTCCTTGTGACTGGCTCTTTTATTTCTTCTTTCCTACAGGTCTCTCCGTGGTTGGTGCGTCACTCTCTGTGGTATGGAACCGAAGAGACACAAAAACAGGGAAAAGGTAAGTACTTTACTCTTTCCTGGGGTTTCTATTTTTTTTATCTCTAAGGGAGAGGGGCGTGAGGGTCTGTGGCTGAAGCAGGTGAAGATAGTAACTTTCTTACTTATGTGCTCAAGTGCCAGTGCTGCGCTCAAACAGTCTCTTTTACTGTGTTTGGTTTCCCCGTTGTGACCCTTCCTTTCCCCCTCCCTTCCTCCCTGTAACCAAGTAATATAAATTTGGCAAGTGCGCTCGTACCTCTAGTAGCCACGTCCCTCCTGGGACGTGGCAGCCGGTGTTAGCATTGTCTTCCTTTATTTCAAACTTTGCGGAATGCTCTGGGTCGTTGGCCTCCTCCGTCGTGTTTCTTTCTTTGCGTCGCTCCTTTGTTTGAACTTCTCCATCCTCGTCTCCGACAGAGTAGTTCTTTGTCCTCTCGTCCACGACGTGGTCGTTCTCTTTTCTCTCGTCTCCCTCTCTCCCAACACTTGTTTTCTCCAGCGTCTTTTTGTCCTCCCACCTCCTCCCAGCATAACCCTCTACTTCTGGGTTTACGCACATCGGTACAGATACCTCCACTTCCGAGGTGCCCCTGGGGTACCTGTCTCTCGGTCCTGTGGGAACCCTAGGTTCACTCGTAACAGCCAGACTGTTACACTGGGTATTGATTTTTTGATAAAAGTTGTCTGATGCCTTACATGCAGTCAAGAATTCTCAAAATGTCAAGTATTATGGAATGCCAATTTGGCTACCTTTTAAATTAGTCATTTCCCATCAACTCATACGCATCTCCTTTTCATTCACATTACATGTGAGATGGGAGTTAATTCCCACCTCTCCGATAACTGCTGGTAGTCGTTACAAAATCCAAGCAGTCACATCAGTGCCCTGCTGCCCATTGTTGATCCAACACTGACGTAATCCAAGACATTTTGCTGGTAAGGTCTCCTTCAGGTGGTCATCTTTCTGGATACATGTCAATAGGTGCCTGGACCAATGCCATGGGAAATTTCCCTGGCTGCAAATGGTTGTGTGGTTACCTCTACCCAGAATGCAGCATAGATGTCATTCCTGCCTTACTCTCTCTTCATAGTGCACCTCTAATGTTTCATCCTAGTACAGACAGGCTGGACTGATCAGGACATATATGAACGTCACCCAGCTTTCAAATTCCCTGCCACACACCCTCATTATCAAACACTCCTTTCCACCCAGCAGTCAGGACAAGTCTGGAAGATGGGCTTAGGACAGTGGAGATGTCCAGGCGGATGATCTCTTTGACCTGCATGATTTTGTGTATCATGGCCTTTTCAACACGGAATACTCCCTAAACTCCATTGGCAACTAATTTGTCAACTTGGACACCCAATTACAGGACCAGATTAAACACAGTGAGGGCGAGAATTTAATCCTGGCAGAGCAAATGGATGTGCATAGGCACCATCTGGAAGGGTGAGACATGAGAATATTATGTGTCATGCTGATGTCCTGCAGTAATATGTAGCCTGAACAGTAATTCAATTGTTACCATTTCAGGATCGAGTTATATTCCCAGTGCACCTGGTGCCACAATACATCAAACTGCAGGCCATGATAAAGTCCTTCAAGATAAGGGATTAGATTCCAGTATTAGCCCTGGGCCAGTATTGCTTAGCCAGACATGTGAATTTACATCAAAGTACGTGAATGCATTCGTAGGTTTATCACTTCACTTATAAAGTTCATGCACAACTGCCACACTCATGCGGCCCCTAGCAAAGAGTATTGTTTATGTATAAATGTTACGTAAATATCCCACTGTCTACTTATCCCCCATGACCCAACCACTTATTGAATCAATAAAAAATACGCACTATGTTTTTTTGCCTCACATAATGTGTCTGTCTCGACTTATGAATATTGTGGACTGCGCCATGCAGTCGCATCGCTCCCTTTCAGGCAGGAGAATGGCCTCCCCGTGGCTCGGTGTTTCAGCCTACAGTATATTTTCAAACGCATGATACAAGTGGGAAGGTGGTAGTTCCCCCCACCTTTTCCTATTTGGTGCTGGCAAAACGTTTTTGGGTGGTGGCACCTCTACTTGCACCGGTGCTTAATCTAATATGTTGCTTTTTTTCTCACCCAGCCACTTCCCATCTTACTTTTGTTCTATTGATAATGCTGTAGGTGCAATTGATTAATGCTTGGTGGACAGGCTAGGGAAGAGAGGCAATGTGATTTAGCAGGCCACAGCACTTTTCATGCATACAGTCTTTCCCAACCCAACATGGACCACAATTGTTTATAAGGTCATGAGTTGTAGAGCACATAGGACGCCTTCCTAACAAATAGGGAAGTAAACTTGAAGAGGTTGTAACATAATATTTTAACATTTGTTGGAAAATGGGTTATTGGTAGGGCAGGTAGGTACCTACACCTAGCAACAAGCCACTAACCTCCACATAGGTACAGTTAGGTCTTAGTAAATTAATCCCAGCTCAACCCTTGGTAGCTTGGCAACGAGCATCAAGGCTTAACTTAGGAGACAAAGTGTAAAGCATTCAAATATCACAAAACAGTAATTAAATAAAACACAGGAAACAGTTTAAAAATCGAAAACCAATTTATAAAAATAGTTTATATTTTTATCTTTAAAATGACACAAAAACGATTAAAATCGGTTCAGAGGAACCGGAGATATGAATTTTTAAAGAATTATTACTTTTCTAGCGCTTAGAAACAAAAAGCGCCAATCGGGTCATCTGGTTGCACCTCGACCGGGGCAAAGTCAAACTTTCAGGCCGACCGCGATGGAGCCCTGCTCGGCTACAGGTCGCGGGAGGCCTCGGTTAAAAAGTTACCTTCTGACTTAGTCTTTATTTTGAAGTTTTTCTTCACCGGGACGAACCTGCCAGTTGAATCCGACCTCCTGGAGCCCTTGTCCGGATACGCGATGTGGGTTTCCTCGGTGGAGACTTTTACCTTCGGACTTAGTCGTTTTTTCGAGATGAAAATCCTTCGACCGGGGTAAACCTGGATCTTGATCCGACGTCCATGGAGCCCTTCTCGGATACGATGGCTGGGAGGTCCCGGTCAACTTTTTACGTTCGGACTTAGTCTCTTTTTTGGATGTTTTTCTTTACCGGGACGAACCACGAAGTCAGGCCGGGTCGCGGTTGAGGCAAGCCGGCTAGAATTTCCGCGGCGGGTCGGTCCCTCTCTGGAGCTTTTTTCCAAAAATTCTCAAATCTTTTCCAAACTTCTGGGGCTTCACCCAGATGTTCTTTTAAGGTTCTTTTGGGGTCCACAGCTCACCCCAAGGGTCCAGAAGTTCTGTGATGGTCCTTGGGGGGGTGCGGACTTCAACTCCCAGAATGCACCTGGCGCAAACTCCTTTTTGGCCACTGGACAGTGGTCAGCTGGTCGCTTTCTTCAGGAGTTGGTGCAGGGGACTCTGGTTAGCAATTTTTCACCTGTAGCAAACAGGGAGTCCCTCCTTGAACCAGTTGAAGCCAGGCAAAGTCCTTCTTGTGGTGAAGCCCAAGTGTGCAGCTGGTGCAGTCCTTCTGAGTGCAGGTCCCAGGTGCAGGCCAGGGGTCCAGCAGGGCAGTCCTTCTTCTTCTTTAGTTCCTTTCTTGTTGAATTCTGGAGGGGATCTGAGGCGTGGGTGCAGGTCTGCCAGTTTTATCCTTGCTCCTGGGAGAAAAGCAGGGGGGCCCTGGTTCTCCAATCAGGGACAGGGTCGTCCCCCTGTGATGACCACTTCCTGGGAAGTGTGGCAAAAATCCATCCCAGAAGGCAACAGTCTCTAAAAATCCAACATGGATGAATCTGATTTGTGGAGGTTACATCTGGCTGAGCCCACCCACTGGTGTGGCTAAAAATCATAAACACACCCCTCTCCTGACCTCTCCTAATCTAATCAAGGGGGCACCTAATTGTCTGGGGTTGCAGGATGTGGGGGTGTTGCTGGGTGCTGCAAATGTCCTTCTCTGCCTTTGAAGACCAGTTTGGCAGCCCTCCCCCTTCCTGCCTCACCATCTGCTGAGGGGAGATTCTCTCCCCCAAGCACATTCCTTTGTGTGAAGCCAGGCCACTTCACACCTAATCAAGGCAGCCTGGCAGAAGCTGCTGCAGGCTGGTCAATCAGAGCACAGCAGCAAAAACAATGCAGAGCTGAAATTGGCAACTTTTTAGGTAAAGTCTAAACTTTTTACCTGGACAAGTTATATTAAATCCAACAACTGGAAGTTGTGGGATTTATTACAACAATCAATTTGATACCAAATTCTTGGTATGTAACATTTAAGGAGACTTTAAAATTTAAAATAAAGTCTGCCCATTCTAGCCTATGAAGGCCATTTACTTCAATGAGTGAAAAACGAATTTGGCTGTTTTTACCTCACCAGGGCTTATAAATCTATTTTTATAAAGTCCCTGCTTATAGTTACATGGCACCCAGCCCTAGGGGCACATAGGGCACACCTTAGGGGTGACTTATATGTAAAAATAAGGTAGTTTAAGACTTTGGAAGTACCTTTAATTCCAAAGTCGAATTTGCATATAACTTTAATTTAAAAGCAGCCAGCAAGGCAGGCTTGCTTTTAAAATGACACTGGGCACCTCAGCAATGCACCTAGGTGTGCACCACCTATGCTGTGGTCCCTAAACCTACATGCCCTACCATATACTAGGGACTTATAGGTAGGTTAACTTAGCCAATTATAATTAGCCTAATTTGCATATCCATTTTACACAGAGCACAGTCCCTGGGACTGGTTAGCAGTACCCAGGGCACCATCAAAGTCAGGAAAACACCAGCAAAAAAAGGAAAATGGGGGCAAAAAGTTATGGGGCCTCTGCAATCAGCCCTGTTTTCTCACACAACCCCCCCCCCCCCAGCCCACACGCCCAGGAGACTCAGCCCAACCCTGGGAGAGTCTTCCTGGCTTGTTAGGCGAGGAAGACAGTGAAGAAAACTGGCTGTCCCTTTGCAGGGCCTACTCTGCCTTATATCCTCCTGTCAGGGTCACTCCCTATGGGTAGTGAAGCCATCCCAACAGTAAAAGGACCCAACTCAAACTGAAACTTTCCTCTAGGGTGTCTTCCTCCTTTCTCTCTGCCAACTTGGGTAGTGAGGTGCCCACCTCCCCTACTCCAAACTTTGCTAGGGCAACACCTAGCTTACCCAAAGAGGTCACCCAACACTTGAGCAACCCCACCATGACCAACAGGGTCAGGGGGCCTACTTTGCTATTGGCCTTGGAGTCTGCCTCCCAGGCCAAGTACATTGCTGCCAGGAAGGCTAGCACCCAGCAGAGGCTACTGACAGCTGTCAGTACCCAGAACCACACCCTAAGCTCTCCACTGACAGGTGGCTGAGCTGCTTTAGGGGCATCTTTGGGGTCCTGGCACCCCTCTTGCTGTCTAGAGTGGGGGGCTACCACCTCCTGTGGCAGACACCCTCCTTCCACTCTCCCTTCTGTCAGTGCAGGGGCAACACCTTGCATCTGGACAGCTGCCTGACTACTCAGGACTTCCTTGGGGTCAGGTGAGGCCTCACCAGTGCCAACTCTGGGCTCCCCCCCTACTGGGGCAGAAGGCCCTTGGCTCCCTGGAACTCTCTTTAAGAGTGGCCTACCCTTCCTTTTCTTCTTTCCTTTTCTTGGGGACCCCTGTCTCCTAACTGTAGGGACTGACTCCCCAGGACTTTGGGTTGGGGGGGCGCCCTGGGCGACCACCCCATCTGTGACCAGACTCACCTCTGGGAGGTCATTGCCCAGGATACAATCTAGGGGAAGGTCAGCACTGACTACCACCCTAATCCAGTCAAGGATACCCTCCCTCTCTAGGGGCACTATGGCTACAGGTTTGGAGGTGACCTCCCCTGTGGCTATCCTGACTTTCTTTGTCTTTCCTGGGACATACATGTCTGGGGTCACTAACCGGTCACTCACTATAGTGTGACTGGCACAGGTGTCCCTCAGGCCAGTGGTAGGGATCCCATTCACTTGAATGTGGTGGAAGTGCCTACTCCCACCCTCAGGGATCACCAGCTTACCATCTGGTCCTGTCTCCCAGCACAATGCTAGGAGGACTTCATCATCTGAGGAATCCTCCTCTATGGCTACACTGGACAGCCCAGTGCTAACCACCTTCCTTGGACAGGCTGCATCTCCTCTGAAGTGACCTGTCTGCTGACAGTCAAAGCAAGCCCTACTGTCCAAGAGTTTTTTTAACCCTGGGTCTCCCTGTCTCTGCTTGTCAGAGTGGGAGTGGGATTTACTCTCCTCCTTCTTAGGGTTCTGGGGTACAGAGGGAGTCTCTGTGGTGGGCTTACCACCTCCCTCCTTAGGTTTTTGGGGACCTGTCCCCCCCTTCTTGGAGTCTCCCCCCTGGGACTTGACAACCACCCTGGTCCTCAACCACTCATCAGCTGCCTCCCCTAGCTCTCTAGGGTTGGTCTGCTTAGAGTCCACTAGATGCTGGTGTAACCTTTCTTGGGTACAATTGGTCAAGATGTGCTCTCTCATGATCAGATTGTATAACCCCTCATAAGTATCTACTTTGTTACCAATAATCCAGCCCTCTAGTGCCTTTAGTGAAATGTCCACAAAGTCAACCCAAGACTGGGTACTGACCTTCTGGGTGTCCCTGAACTTCATTCTATATTGCTCTGGGGTCAGACCAAACTTCTTGGCTAAGCACCTCTTCATACTAGGGTATGAATCTGCCTCCTCCCCCCTTAAGGTCAGAAACCTATCCCTCCCTGAGTTGGGGACCAACTCCCACAAAAGGGAACCCCAGTATTGAGGCCTAACCCTTCTCATTTGGAGTGCCCTCTCAAAGGCCCCCAGCCACTTATCTATGTCATCCCCCTCTACATAGGCAGGAACTACCCCCTTGGGTAATCTGGGGCAAACTCCCCCACCCATGGACACCTCAGCTTCTTTATCGCTGCTTCCATCTCTTTTCTCTTTGTATGCCCACTTTTTCTTTTCTAGGGCCAGCTTCTCTGCTTCCAAAGCTATGTATGCTAGCTGGGCCTCCAGCTCTCTTTCTCTGATGGATGGGTTCTCTCCTCCTGAAAGGACCCCCTTCCCACCACTAGCTTTGGATCTGCCCCTAGTGACTGTGTTTACTGAGGACCGTTCTTCCTCATCCTCACTTAGGCTCAGATGCCTTCCCTCCCCTGAGTGGTTAGAGCTTGCATCCTTCCTTCTTTCTCCCTCCTCTGGAGCTTCTTCTGACTCTACCTCTTGGGCCTCAGCCCATGCTGTCAGGGATGTGATCAGGATTTGCTTCCTGAGATCAGTGGTTGCAGGCAACCCTCTTTCAATACACAACCCCCTAAGCTGGACTACTGTCAGTGTGGGTAGGCTAGCCAGATCAAGCTCCATGGTTCCCTAGTTTTGTGTCAACAAAAACTTTTTGCAAAAATTGGAAACAAGAATTTAGAAAAATTACAAAAATTCAATAATTGAAATTAATCCAAATTAAAAATTAAAAACAATTTTTGCACTAGGACAATTTAAAGGATTTTTAATTTGTTTTACCTAAAACTGTAACGTGATATTGAACACAAGTACAGGATCCCATCGCTGCTTCCAATTATGTTGGAAAATGGGTTATTGGTAGGGCAGGTAGGTAACTACACCCAGCAACAAGCCACTAACCTCCACATAGGTACAGTTAGGTCTCAGTAAATTAATCCCAGCTCAACCCTTGGTAGCTTGGCAACGAGCGTCAAGGCTTAACTTAGGAGACAAAGTGTAAAGCATTCAAATATCACAAAACAGTAATTAAATAAAACACAGGAAACAGTTTAAAAATCCAAAACCAATTTATAAAAATAGTTTATATTTTTATCTTTAAAATGACACAAAAACGATTAAAATCGGTTCAGGGGAACCGGAGATAGGAATTTTTAAAGAATTATTACTTTTCTAGCGCTTAGAAACAAAAAGCGCCAATCGGGTCACCTGGTTGCACCTCGACCGGGGCAAAGTCAAACTTTCAGGCCGACCGCGATGGAGCCCTGCTCGGCTACAGGTCGCGGGAGGCCTCGGTTAAAAAGTTACCTTCTGACTTAGTCTTTATTTTGAAGTTTTTCTTCACCGGGACGAACCTGCCAGTTGAATCCGACCTCCTGGAGCCCTTGTCCGGATACGCGATGTGGGTTTCCTCGGTGGAGACTTTTACCTTCGGACTTAGTCGTTTTTTCGAGATCAAAATCCTTCGACCGGGGTAAACCTGGATCTTGATCCGACGTCCATGGAGCCCTTCTCGGATACGATGGCTGGGAGGTCCCGGTCAACTTTTTACGTTCGGACTTAGTCTCTTTTTTGGATGTTTTTCTTTACCGGGACGAACCACGAAGTCAGGCCGGGTCGCGGTTGAGGCAAGCCGGCTAGAATTTCCGCAGCGGGTCGGTCCCTCTCTGGAGCTTTTTTCCAAAAATTCTCAAATCTTTCCCAAACTTCTGGGGCTTCACCCAGATGTTCTTTTTAGGTTCTTTTGGGGTCCACAGCTCACCCCAAGGGTCCAGAAGTTCTGTGATGGTCCTTGGGGGGTGCGGACTTCAACTCCCAGAATGCACCTGGCGCAAACTCCTTTTTGGCCACTGGACAGTGGTCAGCTGGTCACTTTCTTCAGGAGTTGGTGCAGGGGACTCTGGTTAGCAATTTTTCACCTGTAGCAAACAGGGAGTCCCTCCTTGAACCAGTTGAAGCCAGGCAAAGTCCTTCTTGTGGTGAAGCCCAAGTGTGCAGCTGGTGCAGTCCTTCTGAGTGCAGGTCCCAGGTGCAGGCCAGGGGTCCAGCAGGGCAGTCCTTCTTCTTCTTTAGTTTAGTTCCTGGTGTGGCTAAAAATCATAAACACACCCCTCTCCTGCCCTCTCCTAATCTAATCAAGGGGGCACCTAATTGTCTGGGGTTGCAGGATGTGGGGGTGTTGCTGGGTGCTGCAAATGTCCTTCTCTGCCTTTGAAGACCAGTTTGGCAGCCCTCCCCCTTCCTGCCTCACCATCTGCTGAGGGGAGATTCTCTCCCCCAAGCACATTCCTTTGTGTGAAGCCAGGCCACTTCACACCTAATCAAGGCAGCCTGGCAGAAGCTGCTGCAGGCTGGCCAATCAGAGCACAGCAGCAAAAACAATGCAGAGCTGAAATTGGCAACTTTTTAGGTAAAGTCTAAACTTTTTACCTGGACAAGTTATATTAAATCCAACAACTGGAAGTTGTGGGATTTATTACAACAATCAATTTGATACCAAATTCTTGGTATGTAACATTTAAGGAGACTTTACAATTTAAAATAAAGTCTGCCCATTCTAGCCTATGAAGGCCATTTACTTCAATGAGGGAAAAACGAATTTGGCTGTTTTTACCTCACCAGGGCTTATAAATCTATTTTTATAAAGTCCCTGCTTATAGTTACATGGCACCCAGCCCTAGGGGCACATAGGGCACACCTTAGGGGTGACTTATATGTAAAAATAAGGTAGTTTAAGACTTTGGAAGTACCTTTAATTCCAAAGTCGAATTTGATTATAACTTTAATTTAAAAGCAGCCAGCAAGGCAGGCTTGCTTTTAAAATGACACTGGGCACCTCAGCAATGCACCTAGGTGTGCACCACCTTTGCTGTGGTCCCTAAACCTACATGCCCTACCATATACTAGGGACTTATAGGTAGGTTAACTTAGCCAATTATAATTAGCCTAATTTGCATATCCATTTTACACAGAGCACAGGCCCTGGGACTGGTTAGCAGTACCCAGGGCACCATCAAATTCAGGAAAACACCAGCAAAAAGAGGAAAATGGGGGCAAAAAGTTATGGGGCCTCTGCAATCAGCCCTGTTTTCTCACAACATTCCATTTTCATTGCGCACACTTGGCCCCTTGTTTTTCATTACTATAGGGGTCTTTACGACCCTGGCGGTCGGCGATAAAATGTCGGTATGCACTGCCAACAGGCTAGCAGTACTTACTGCCATATTATGACATTGGCAGGTTGGCTAAAGCCAGCCCACCAATGTACCACTCCGACCGAAGGCGGCGAACACTGTTCCACCTCCGGGATTATGACCCTACCGCCATGGTTTTTGCTGCTTTCTTCACGCCACGGAAACCATGGTGGTAGGCACTATCAGTGACAGGGTCTCGCCCCATCCAGTTAGCCCCCCTACCCCACCTCTCCAAAGTTCCCCACCCCCCTACGTTCACACCCCCTCACACTCACACACACACACCCATTCCCATATGCATCCACGCATGCATACATCCATGCACATACACGCAGACACACATTCACATAACACAACATACATGCACTCACCGCTCCATACGTGCACATACTCATTGAACACGCAACGCACACCTGAATCCACCCACACGCAAACATTCACACACACACCCACACACACAACACCCTCATCCCCCTCCCTTATCAGAGACCCGACTTACCTGTGTTCAGGAGGTCCTCCGGCAGGAAACGGGACGTGTCTGCCACCAGCAGTGTCTGCCAGCAGAACACCACCTGGCCGTATTATGGGTCAGAATATGACTGGCGGCGGTCTACTGGCGTGGCGTGCTGGTGGCAGCAGCGCCACCTTACCGCCATCCACCGGAATGGCCACAGCCGGATTTCTGCCATTCTTCTGGAGGAAATCCGGCTGTGGTCATAATACGCGGACCGCTGGTAGCCGCGGCAATGGTCTTTTGGTGGCTGTCACCACGGCGGTAGGCGGTTTTTACCGCCGGTCTCAAAATGAGGGCTTATGTGTATGCCTTGGACATCCTTGTGTACTGACTTGCTTAATTTTTTTACCTTTTTTTCTCCTTATTGGCAAATTGCTTTGACTTATCCTACTTATTTAACTGTAGAGGGCTGTTTTACCTTTCATATTCCTATTTTTAGCTGTTTCCCAGGATTCTTCAAGACTGTCTCCTGCGAAGATTTCTGCCTCTTCACCTCCTCTCCCAGTGGCATATAATGACATTTGAAAGTGGTGAGACATAAAAAGTCAGGATGAGTGCCCTGTGGCAAGCGAGCGTAGCGAGCGAGCCTGACAGTCATAAAGGGGGTTCGGGGTTTGGGGTGGGGGTGGGGAGGTGAGTTGGTGGTTCTGTTCCATGAAAAGTTTTTAAAAAAGAATGGACAAATGGTGCATTTTGAAGCAAATTTGACAAAGCAAAAAGGTTAATTAAGCAACTGTGGTTAGAACATCATTGGGCTCAAAAGACACAGGCCGATACTACTTTAAAGATTATGACACCTCCGGTCGGCTTTTAATAAAAATACCTTTGTATTCCAAGATCGTCCATGGTCCTATGTAAGGCAGAATACGAAACCCACGTAACTGTAAGTATTGAAGAAACACAACAGGACAGCTATGATATTGTAAATAATTTTCAAAATTGATGACCTGTCTAGTTCGGATTTAATCATTGATCGCTGTGTCAGTACTGTTTGCAGGGAAAGAGAACAGAGTTTTGCTGCCAACTTTGGGTCATGCATTTGCCTGTCTCTGGCTGTTACTGCTGGCTATTAGGCAGTGTGTGTGAATTATTCTCGAGCATGCCCTACCTTGCAGGTGGTATGACTGGGCAGAACAGCCTCCTTCTGAGGCACAGGGTCACAGAATCAGGGCCACAAAAAGCCCCCAAAAATGGGCTACACAATGATGTGTCTGACCAGCCATTGTGGCACTGCCTGATTGCCCCACAGGCCAGTCAGACCCCGTTTGGCCTATGCTAATACAGTGTACAACAGTGCATATCCTTCTAAAAGAACAATGAAACAGGGTGGCATATTCAAGAGAGGAGCAGGATTTCCCCTGAAGAGACATAGCACAGTTTAGAAGGAACCCCTAATCCCATCTGACAGTTGTCTGGGACAGTCTCCAATAAAGTAACTCCTGCCCTATAGAGGTCAGGTCAGGTCACCGTGCAAAAAGGAACCATGTGCCCAACCGTGCAGGCAATCTATTCTCAACATCGGAAGATGTGGCAGGGGTTGTTGAATACACCTGTCTTGCAGTCACAACACTATGCATCTGTTGTTTCTCCAGTAGGGTGGCTCAGCAGACAGAACCTTCAGAAGTTGGCACCTTCGGTCACTGTCAGTGGCATCATATTTTACAAGGTAGCAGCTAGGCAGCCCTACTGCCGGTCGGATTTGAAACTCCTCCTAGGTTACATGACTGTTCCAGGGTGCACTTACTCTATCGAGACTGCTTAGCAGATGAGCCTTTTTTAAGGGCAAGTTCTTTTTTTTGGAAGTGAATAATGACTAGCCATGAATTTCACATGTTCTTAATTTGGGCAAATGAACTTCCAATCCCAAATAGAAGTTGATATACACAGTACTTTCATGGAGTGCTGCATTAGTTTTATGGCACAACAGCCCCACTCTCTGCTGGCTCTCATTAAGTACATATTGATCTGCATTCTGGCTACTCCCAGAATGCGTATTTGTTAACATCAGTATGAAAACACGAAACTGAAATAAGGAAATTGCTTCTTATTTTGACATGCAGCCTTTGTTGATGACATCTCCAAGATCAAACACAAACACAGTGGTTCAATGTGTCTGACTTAAATATTATGTGTAGAATGACTTTAAAGATATGCTCCCACCCTCAAACTGACAAGTCCCAAACAATATGTTTATGTTAGACTTGGCATCCTTGGCGTGGTCTCCCATAACTTTTTGCCTCTGCTTCCCAGGTTGTTGATGTGTGATGGACTCTGTTTTTGCTGTTTTTGATACTCTGGGCACTTTACCACTGCTAACCAGTGCTAACGTGCAGGTGCTCCTTTGTAAAATGTATGTGTAAATTGGCTTATCCATGATTGGCATATTTGATTTACTAGTAAGTCCCTAGTAAAATGCACTAGAGATGCCCAGGGCCTGTAAATGAAATACCTTTTGTGGGCCTGAAGCACTGGTTGTGCCACCCACATAAGTAGCCCTTTAAACATGGCTCAACCCTGCCACTGCAGTGTCTGCAGTTTTAAACGGCCAATTCGACTTGGTAAGTGTACCCACTTGCCAGGCCTAAACCTTCCCTTTTTATACATGTAAGGCATCTCTAAGGTAGGCTCTAGGTAGCCCCACAGGCAGGGTGCAGTGTATGTTAAAGGTGGGACATACACTGATGTGTGTTACATGTCCTAACAGTGAATTAGTGCTAAATTGAGTATTCGCTGTTGCAAGGCCAATCTCTCTCATAGGTTAACATGGGGGCTGCCTTTAAATATTTTAAAGTCTAGATTCCCTTTAAGAGCAGATCGAAATTTGGAGCTTGGGGTCTCTCACATCACAATTAAAAAATACATCTTTTAGTGAAGTTGGTTTCTAGATTGTTAGTTTGAAAATGAAACTTTTAGAAAGTAGGCATTTTCTTGCTTAAACCATTTTGTGACTGCCTGTTGGTGGATTGCCTGTTGGGGTCAGTTTGACTGGGCTGTTTGGAAATCACCTCTAGATAGTGAGACGGAGGGAGCTGCGGTATAGCCTGCATATCCTGATGAGCCATCTGTGTTAGAGTGGGCGGTGGAGTGGTCACTTACACCTGAATGGGCTGTGCCTGTCCTTTCACAGTGCAGTCTCCAACCCCCTGGTGTGTGTCTGGGGCCTGGCCTGTGCAAAGCAGGATCTTGTGAACAACAGACACTTTCTTTTGAAGTAGGCCTACTTCAAAGGCAGAAAGGGGTATAAGTATTGGATTCAAAACCCCTGAAAATCAGATCACTTCTTGATTCAAGAGGAACCTCTACCAGGGAGAAAAGCTGAAGAGCTGAGGGGGAGTGCTGCCCCTGCCTGTCTCTGTGCTGTGTTGGGCTATCCTACAGTTGCTGCTTCTGCCTGTGAAAGGAGACAAAGACTGGACTTTGTGGTATATTCCTGCTTGTGAAGAATCTTCAAGGGATTGAGTTGAGCTTGCCTCCTGTTTTGAAGTCTCAGGGCCATCAAAGACTTCCTCTGCTAACACACAGAATGCGGTGCGGGGACATTTTCGAAGCACCATATGCAACGCGACTGTTAAACGATGCACCGCCTGCTTCGCGGCTAAAATCGACGAACCACCTGCATCGCAGCTGGGAGATTGACACATCGGGGCTGGAGAAATTACACGCAACACCCGCTTGCGGCTGTTTATAATGACACAAACACCGTGCAGCGCGATTTTCTAACACGTGCAACAGGATTTTCCACGCATTGTCCCGGGGTGTCAAAGTCAATCTGACTCTGCGCGGATCCGAGGTGTCCCATCCAGAAATCAACACATTGCTCTTTTGCGGGGTAGAACAACGACACATCGCCAATCCGACCGGAGAAGAACAACTCACGGCATCCCTTCGCCAGGAAGGAATTGACACATCGCTGCATTTTCCAATGCACGCTCGCCCGTGCAGCTTCATTTTATACACTAACCAGGTACTTTGTGCAAAATCATCATTTCCATTGTTTTCTATGGAGTAAGACTCTTATTCTTTTGAATATTCATATTTTAACTTGTGTATGTTGGATTTTTGTCATTTTGATCTTGTTTGATTTAGATAAATATTACCTATTTTTCTAAACTGGTGTGGGGACCATTTGTAGTGTTTTCACTGTATTACTGTGTGTGTTGGTACAAATACTTTACACATTGCTTCTGAGTTAAGTCTGCCTGCTTACGCCAAGCTACCAAGGGGGTGAGTGGGGGTAAACCAGGTGTGTTTCTCCTTTGCCCTGACTAGAGTGAGGGTCCTTGCCTGGACAGGGGGTAACCTGACTGCCAACCAAAGACCTAATTTCCAACAGTTTAATTTACATACACAAATTCAAGAAGGAATCACAATTCTCAAAATGCAAGTGTTATGAATATTCATGTGAAATATGATTTTGGACACCCAGAGCATAGTGCAGACAGGGGAGTGCAAATTATCTGTGTCACTCAATGTAATGAGCTAAAGAAATACAGGTTTTTATATTTTCAGATCTGCTCAGGATAAAGTCACATCACAACAGTCTGTCACTCGGTATTAATTACAACGCCTCAGAGTAATTCCTTAGAATAGCTAAAACACACAGTTTTCCCATTACAGCCCTGCTACTGACTAGTGTAGGCAAATCAAGCAAAAACAAACCACATACCTCAACTCCAAGGCTTCATCAATGAGGCATTGCAGGGAGAGTCAACGACAGCAGTCAATCTGAGAGGCAGTGAAACCCTGCTGCCTCATCCAGTTTCGGCATCTGCACTCTCAAGAGGAAAGAGTACGCAGTCCCATCCTAGGAGAAAATGAGGGGTGGGGCTCTCACCACATTCAGAGATTTCAGAGGTGTATTTAAAAATAGTTGAATTTCCGCCAAAGGAGAGGTCTCCTCAAGAGCCTGCGTGCTGCTCTACCTTCCGAGGTTTCTATCTTGTGACCTTGCCAGCGCACACCTAACCAATCCTGTTGCTTTTCTAGTGCTATTTTCAACATGAGAGAAGCGTCATGATGGGACGGAGCAGGCTAACCCAGCACTCCTTTTGCGACTCTAGCTGTTAAGGCAGCTGCTGGATTGGTGCAGGCAGAAGTGCGCATGTCAGGGTGACCGTTACAAAACAGCGGGCCAAACTGACATGCGCAGTCTGCACTTTTTGTGTCATCCCTGTTGCTGTCAATCAGTAGGAATCACCCCGGCCCTCACACTCGCTGGTGGTAATAAGACCATTTTAATAATCTGTTTGTTGTTGCTTTACTGCTGCTCTCACAGCAGGCAGGGCGACGCTCCTCTGCCCTAAAGGAAGACCCACCCATGCTGACACCTCTTTCAAGCCTCACTGTGCAACCTTTTGCCTTAGAAGTTGGAACTGAGGCATCAGGAGAAGGCTGTTATGATCATACTGTAAACCATCTTCAAGACAAGGTAAGAGCTGTCTTAAGGCTGCCACTTGTCAGACTAAATGTAAAGTATGAGATGTGATGTGTAGGCAATGTGTCTACCCTTGCGCAATTACACTCAACACATCAAATTCAAAATAACATGAATTCCTAACCATCAAACACACAGGGGTGCTCAAGGCTAAGTAGCGTACATAGAAATTTATATTATGCACATTAATACCAAGAGTAGCAAGGTGTGGGAGCATTGAAGAATGAAAGTTTGTGTGAGGAGGGCATAGAGTTGATACTACTAACAAAAAATGTACTTGAGTAATGGATACATGTGGGGGCTTCATAAAATAGTCCAGATACAGAAAATTGTCAAAGCAAATCAATATGTGAATAAGGTTATTTGAGTCATTGTTTAAATTCCCAGAACAAATCGCCAAGTCAGGAGATGGGGAGAGAAAGCATTTTCACAATCACTTTTGTAGGAAAAGGGGTGATGTGTTGCACATATGTATGCCCACAATCACATACAGTTAGTCCATGCAAACATTGGAAAGTGGCATGATGAATTTGAAGAGGTGTGTGTTGTGATGCTTGTTGTTTGATGGCGTGCCTCATATCTACATGCAGGTCTCATGCAGAATCAAGACATTTACTTAGCGACCATAGATCTGTTAATAAATGTCATTAATTTGACCAGCAAGTGCTGACTAATGGAAGAAGCTATCATGTGTTGTGCTGGCCTGCACATGTGTGAATTGGTCAATGATATCCATAGCTGCCAAGTTTTCAGATTGCACACGTGTAACATTTCCATGATTTCTGTGCACTTATGAAGGGCATCCAACTGACAAAAGTATGACACTTAGAGTGACAATTTCTCGTGAGTAAAATCAAGTAATGAAGTGCAAGGAAACAGAAAAATATCAGAATTATACCCCTTTGAGGAATGAAAAGATCTAAAGCTATCTTAAAAGTGCTGCACAAAAGTTTGCTCCGCCTTTGCACCATTTTTTTAATGCAAAAGTGGCACTAACCTACCGCCATATTTATATTTTGTCGCTAGACTCGTCTAGTGACAAAATATCTGAGTTAGCATCAGTTTTTGGAAGCATCAACCCACCTTGCATGGTTTTATGACAATGATATGCAAGGTATGCATTCCCTTCCAAAAAATAAAGCTAGCCCTCCAGTGCCATATTTACACCCAACGCTAAAACAATGCACATGAAGGAACCGGTCCCAAAAAACTACACAAAGCCCGATTTGAATCAAATTTTAATATCTGGTCAGGCCAGACATTAAAATGAGGCCCATACACTACTACTTCAGGAAAACGCATAGAAGGAGCATTGGCAACCTTTTGGACAATGTTAAATTGTTAATGCTCCAGCCTGGCACACGCCGCAGATTACAGCGACAATGACAGGTCCTTCCAGCACCACCGCAGCAACCCTAAACACCACCACAACAGCCACAAAAGCAGCACAGAAGGTGGGAGAGGATATTTCAACAGCGCTCAACCATCCTTGGACTCAGGGAACAAGATGTCATCAGAACCTACCCTCTGAAGTGGTAGTCAATTGTGCGCATGCTGCACCACATAGTGCCAGACATCACTGCAAGGGTGGAAACTCCAACTAATATACCACCCATGACCAAACTCCTCACTGTCCTCCATATGCTGGCATCAGGATCATTTCAGACAATGGGTGCACAAGTGTGTGGTATTACCCAGCCATCCTTCTCGGCCTTCCTTACAAAGGTGATGGATGCAATCATCCACCTCACACCCCACCACATCTGCTTCCTCAGCACTCTGTAACTGCAGCAAAAGACCAAGCAAGGTTTATACCTAATTGCTGGGATTCCGCATGTGTTGGGTGCAATGAACTGCACCCATGTCCAACTTGTGCTACCTGCAGCAACGGAACATCTCAACAGGAATCTCAAACACACCCATTCAATAAATGTGCAGGCCATTGTGGACCACCGTGGGCTCTTCACAAACATTGTAGCCAAAATCCCTGCAGCGTTCATGATGCCTACATATTCTAGCATTCCATGAGCGGTTCCAGGATGGGCAATATGGCAATGGGCTACTCATAGGTAAGCCACCATAACAATCATTACACAGACAACACACAAACCTTGTAGGACAAACAAGACATACACCATACTAAACACACATGGATTGATGAACACAGATACACGGACAACAACACATATGTCACATGCCACACTACACCGCATTTATTGCACATCCCACACACATACAGCCATATGGACAACACAACACATATTTGGCATGGTTAAACTGTCAGTTTGGATTTATTTTGACAATCACCAGGTCCCAGAGCCACAACCCATGATAGTAAGGTCCATCAACACACATCAATGCAACCATTCCGCAAAACAGGAACACACACAATACCAGAAGCAAGTCTGAGTCATCACTCCACCTAATACTAACATCTGCAATGAAACATACGAAACCACAAAAATGCATTACTGACAAAGGTTCTCTCATTCCTTTGCAGCCGACTAAGTTTACAGCATTTAGCCATGTGTGATGGCACCTTTTGGCAACTCGACAAAGCTGGAAGAGCTGGCATACAATGAAGGGCACATAAGGACACAAAATGTGGTGGAGAGGATATTTAGGCTTTTGAAGTCAAGGTTCAGTTGCCTGGCCCTGACAGGAGGAAGCCTGTTGCATGCACCATCCCTTGTATGCAAGATGATACTTGTACGTGCTACATTGCATAACAGATGTATATGGACTAATGTCTCCTGAGATAAACTGGTAGATGTCCCCAATGAGGAAGAGGGTGACAATGGTGCAGCAGAGGTGGATGGGGAACTGCAAAACTCTGCTGCTGGAGTTCGGAGGAGACAACAAATTATACAGAACTTCTACACCTAGACACTGTACAACTCATATCACTTTGTAAATATTACCAATAAATCAATTTGCACCATAATGTCCATGGTCTACTCATTCTCCACTATATATACCATTAGAATATTGCTCATCCATCTGAGAGCAGGAAAGAAACACAACAGTTACAAAGATGGTTGGAACATAGGTTGTGATTTAAGAGGGTCTAGCGGCTCCATGCCACACATCAGTGTCACATAAACCATGGCCATGTAGCTCTCGAAGGCCTAGATCCACGCACCACAAAAAATGTGTGGTGTTACGTAGGCATTGTGCAAAATCCTACCCCTTACCTGCATCATCCCCACAACTAACAAGATGTATGCAAGGGGGCGTACATACGGTAGGGACTGTTTCCAAATAATGGATTAGGAAAATAGGAACTCAACTGTTTCACATCTCAGGCGGGTAGCTGCTACGCCAGAACTGAGCACATGTGACAAGGGGCAACACCATTTGTATCAATGGACCTTCATTGACTGTTCAGGGTTAGGAACCAAAGTTTGAACCAAACCCTGCACTGTATCTCAATGGCTTTACGTGCCAACACAGCCATTGGGCTCAATACTGCCAAATGGTGGGCTGTACCTCAAATATAGCACACATGTTGGTTGTGGAGTGTGCTAAGGGTTGCTAGACAAGTGAAGCAGCAATGGGTGCTGATCTAGTCTCCATACACATGGCCTGTAGCCAGGAATCAACAATAAAATGGGAGAATGCATCACCAAATGATTATCTGGGTGGAATGTAGGCAGAGTCTGTCGAACTCCCTATGTACATTCTCACACACTTGTCACACAAATCTGCTGTTTTGACGCATGCCTGCAGCTAATCCGGGTATACATGTGACAACTGATGTACACTTGTATGGCCTAGGTAGGAAATAGCTTGCAATTAACTACAATGATTGACACGTGTCAGCAAGGTAAACTAGCGTAGTCTGTATGATACCATCACACACCACATATGAAAACACAGCTCTCATTAAAACTCACATGCCTGACCAAGAGAAAGTTATCTACTGTGAAAAAATTCCCTAAAATGTCTAGGTCTCCAACATGCCAATCAGGTGTGGGATGTACAAATATGTCTAGCAATGTCCAAAGATGTCACAGACCCACCCTAAATAGTATGGGTGAAGAAGGAGACAGAGATGTTGCATGTGACAAATCAAAAATCCAGCACTGAGATGATTTCACACACTAACAAGATACACTCATGGTAATAGTGACATAGGTTGTAGAATGCAGATTTGAGTGTATACCCATGTACACCAAAGGATGTGGAAGGACAGCTGAGAGAATCCCACAGACACTTGTAGATGCAACATGGGGAGGTCATATGGAGACTACATGTGCTGTGGCAGGTGTAATGTCATGTGTGTGTGGACGTCATGTTACCTTGCAACGCCTGGAAATGGGAGAGAAACTATCACGTAGCCAGTAGTAGAAGATATGTACATCTTCAAATTACACAAGTCACACGTGGCATCCTGTCCATGTATGACAGGGCAATGTTGTGGTAGAAGATGTGAACAAAGTGTAAGCAGCCTAAAGAATGCCAGCAATGTAGGAACAAATCTGTTCCAAACAGGATATCCCGTAAATGAGAAGGTACACACATATACCAATACTGACTATGCAACACAACAATGTCACCAAGTGATCACCCTACATATGTTCACAGAGGATTCCTAGGACTGTACATAACCAACTCATGTTTGCTTCAACAACAATGTTGTAGTTTCCCATCGCATACAATTCTGACAGAAGGCAGTGACAGATGACATCATCTGTTCCCTGGGTCAAACAAAAAGTACAAGTTGCACTAGAGATACAAGCCCTAACCAAGCTGTAAATGGAAATTACTAAGAATGTATTATCATGTGTGTCAGACAATGCCAAATGATGAGATATGTCCAACACGTACAAGTAGGGGCAAGCTCGAAATCTAGTACCCCGAAGGAAAATGAAAATCCCAGGCCATGTGATCACATATGTTCATGTGTCTGTCTGCAGGGGACTGTGCATTGCTCTGCTGAAGAGCTATCATGATGAGGCTAGATTCCCACCCAACACCCCCTAACCCCAATGCTAAGGCTACATTGATCCTTGACACAGTCAGGGACCTGATGCATCTGCACAGTGGACTGACAGAGTGGAGCTCCATCAGCCTGTGTCAAAACATAGAACCATGGATCTGTGTGGGCATAAAAAGTCCCACAGTAGCAATCATGACTATGCTGCCATCATTGCCTGACTGCAACACTCTTACACAGTTGTATGCCATTGTATGGGACAGTCATACCAAACATGTTGTTGATGATTGTAAGTACCTAGTGTGTGGCATGCACACATAGGTCTGATTTCTCTGCACACATGTACCAATTAAATGGCACATACCTGGTATAGTGCATTGGAGTCTACACAAAAGTCAACTTTCCACTAATGGAAATGCATTTGTATCACATGATCATTGATAGACTTAAATGACCATCATATGTGTTCCCACATACGAATACATAGGTGGCACTAATATGACTACACAGCCATTTAACAATGCCCAACATGTGTCCATGTAGGAAGATAGATATGTGAGGTTACATAGCCCAAGAACACACCGCTGTGGCATTTTTTACACATGTGACACTACACATGTCTTTCCACACACGGCACATACCAACCTTCATTGATACATATGAGTATACCATCTCCTGCATCACAGATGCATGTGGAACCATATGTCACATGTGTAGCAGAGCATCGTGAACCCTGAATCTAACAGCACACCACAGTGTGTGGACACACACGCACTTACAATGCCAGGGATAATGTGAAATCAACCCAACTGTAGTCCACTGCATCCTCTGTGTACGATTTATGAAGGGTATCACATGCATGCCTGTGTATTGGACATAGCCCATCATATCTATTGTTTTATTGTTAAACATACATTTGGAAATCAGACATGACAATGTGGTAGACCCACAAATCTGTGTTAGAGCACATATGTAGACCACTAGTACACATGTGGTAACAGGCATGTGGACAAAGTCTACCAAGCCATGCACATATGGAAACAGATATGGTCATCTCCTGCATCACACACACATACAAACATAATGGTTACACATTCTGATGTTATAATTAAAATATGAATTCACATGCACACACAGGTAGCCATACCACACTGACTACATACATGCATAGCCCCTGTGACATGGTATTTGAATCTAGGTGCACTGTGGGCCTTTCCAACAAAATCCATGCACTTCTGTTATGCGTCAAAAATTGTGACACAAGCAGCAATACTCCATATTCCGCTATGCCAAAAAATGACGCCTGGCCCCTGCGCTTCAATCGCAAGTCCACAGCCGTTGTCAGCCTTCATGGGAAGGAATACCAAGCGTTACTGTTGTGCGTCAAATTATTTGAATCATACGCCAGTACTCGTACATTGTAAATCATAAAATGACGCATGACCCAAGCATGTCAATCGCAAGTCTTGAGGCCTTGTCAGCCTCAATGAGGAAAAAATTGACGTGTGACCGTCATGCGTAAAAAAATACAACACATATCAGAAAACGTGACGCCCATGCCCAGGAAGTGATGAAACACAATTTCCTGGCTGGATAAATGATACAGTGAGTTCACTTTCACTTTCACTTCACAGTATTTTTGTATGTGACTGTGTGAGGGTGTATGGAGCTGGTGCTGGTGGAGTAGTGGTGTTTTTGGGGAGTTTTGTGCTGTGTCCTGTTGCTGTTGTGTGCTTTTGTCTTTTTCCACAGCCTTTTGTAGTGTTTTTGTCCTGTATTTGTCATTGTATTGTGCAGAATTTGTCTTGGGGTATCATAGTTTGTTGGGGTATTCGGGGTTAGGAGGGATAGTTAAATCTTATTTTTGGGGGCTCCTTATCTTATACTGCAAAATGTCTGGGAAAGGGAGAACAACAAAGAGGATAGGAGATGAATTGGGAGGGTTCATCTGGCTGGTGCAGCATTACCTTTCTATGATGCTAATTTTGGGTGGCTAGGTAATACAGGGCTGTCATAGTTTGGACTCTTGCTCTAAGCAAGACTGCTGGTGAAAGGATGACAGTACTTTTGTCTGTAGGCGACTATGCCTATCCTACAACAAATCGCAACTGTTGTCCCAACCTTACCGGCTCACTAGCAGCACCTCACCAGAAACACAATAGTAAAAGGTGATTTGTGGCAGCCATTACGCATGGACTCGAGAATAAGACATCTCAGGGAACGTCGTGATTAAACAGAGATTACCCCTTTCTCACAGATATATCATGTCTCATACAATCACAGGCAATGACAAAGATGCAGTAAAGTTTCAATGGTTTTTATTTAACATAACTGCAATATGCGATAAGTTGCATGGGCTGCAATGATTAGGATAATGAATAATGCAAGAAACAGAATTGTGAAGACGAGAGTCAATATTACAAAGACCCCCACCATCTTGCAATGCATAAGAAAGACATATGAGATTTGATATGCCCTAATACCCTAAAGTGAGAGGACTAACCTCCTACCTAAAGAAGAGCTGGGTTTGCTAAACTTAACCTGCCAGTGCCCTGTCCATGAGAGGAGCCCCCCAACCCGTTTTACCTTGGAATGAGGTCTCTAGCTCGGACTCCATAGGGACATGAAGACTGGGTCAGTGTTAAGACGATGTGTAGCATATATATCAGCGATGGTGGCGATGCTCTCTGGTCGGAATCCCTCTGGTTATCTGTGTTAAGTGCGATGTATTTATACAGATCTGCAAGGACCCCTGACGTCGGTGTGTTCCCAAACAATAGATAACAGACATGCTTGGGATGGCAATTAATATAAACAATCGCTTGAAAGTATCGAGAGGGAAAATCCCTAAATGTGAACACCTACTGTTTGTTTGTCTTTGTTGCTTGATCTTGACGCCTTAGCGCAGTGACACTGATAATGTAAATCATAACAAGTGGCCTAAATATAAATAAGGCAGCCATCTTAGAAGAATTAAATAATTAAATGAGCTAAGACGGAGCAAGCTAAGTAGGCTAAAAGTCACTAGGTGACGGGGGCACAAGTCTGCAAGCCAGAGGCTAAGCTAACCCCTGTTATCCAATTAAAAGCGAACTAGGATTCACTACAGGGCTACCCCACAGATGCAAGGATGCTGTGGTGGGGCAAGGTGCTCCACCACCTATGCAGAATATTCAGGGTTGTGTGCACCGACCACTAGCTAAAACACCGTTGGGCAGACCTCACAATACAGGAGCAAAATCTACTGGATCACCTGGGGATTCAGATTGGTAGACCAGTTGGTAAGTACTGCATTTGCATAGCAAAATCCTTATTTGCATGTGCATGACAGGTGGACATAAGGTTGACTGCAGCATTTTTTGTCAAAGGTCAGGACAGATTGTTTTGGGCCTGATTTAAAAGCCCCTAGTGCCACCTTAGCACTGCCATTGTGAAATGTATAATTGACGCAAAGGCAGCACTGAAGTGTTATTTTCCACGCACCATATGAACAAGGTGGTGCAATGCATGCATGGAGCCACTTTGTTAAGCCTTGCACAACATGATGGCTGAGCCAGGCATAATGTTTGTGAGTGGGGCCTAACCCTGTTAGGGGCCAAATAAAGGGGTAGGGAATTCTTTAATATATCCGTGTGCCATTTTTCCCACATTTTCAACGCCTGCTCTGAGCAGGCATTAAAAGGGGACATACCATTATATGATGGGCCCCCCATGTACTCTGCAGGAGTTGAGCCAAAATTTTGGATGCTACTTCTGCAGAGTACATCATTTGCATCTAAATAAAATGCACAGGTTGGTATCCCTTCCTTGACATAAATGGTCTACTATGGCGACAATGGCTGTCAACATAGTAGTGGCAAGACGTCCATAATGTTATTAATTTAATGTGCAGAAAGGGACAACTACGTGAACATAAGGAAACTGCCATGGCATTTTAGCTCTAGTTTGTGTTCCTTCAAATGGTGCACACCTTTTAGAACCAAGAAACAAGGATGTATAAATGCATTCCTCAACGCTTTGATATGTTCACACCACCTCTGGGCAGTTGTTAGTCTTTTGGAGTTGATAATGAGTAAGATGTCTTCAACATCTGGGGCAGGTTCAAAAGCAATGGGTGTTACAATAGGACGCTCATTGCAACAACCATTGCATGCCCCTCTGATGCAGAATACTGTGTCATGCTGCCCCTTATGGACATGGAGGTGTAACGCAACAAAACAGCTGCATTACATATCCATGTACATATGGTTCTGCTCCTCCCAAGATTTCAGACGGGCTTTAGGGCAGGCCTGGGAACATCAACAAATCTAATTGCCCTTTCCCTTATTGTGGAAAGGGCCAGCCACAGGAAATTGAGCCTTTATGCATGCTTCATCGATCTCAAATCGGCCTTCGATCGGGTCCCCAGGGAAAGGCTTTGGTCCAAGTTGGCTCAATGGGGCATTCCTTCCAACTTGCCAAGTGACATTTCAGACATATACACTGATACAAGTCGGGCCTAAAGCAAGATTGCGTCCTGGCTCCACTTCTTTTCTATTTATACCTGGCAGACCTCGCCAGCGTATTGGCACAAGTAAACTGTCTCCCTCCAGCCTTCGGCCCAGAGAAAATCAGATGCCTACAATATGCTGATGACATTTTACTTTTGAGCCACACCCCACGAGGCCTGCAACAGAGCCTATCAGCATCTAAAACCTTCATAGACCAGCAGGGTTTAGAAATAAACCTGGCCAAAACAAAACTGATGAGGCTCCTCGGAACAAATTACAAATCTTTCAATGGGTTCCTAGGAGACAAAAAGTGGAGGTGGTGCAATCTTTCAAATATTTGGGAGTCCATCTTGAACCACACCTGAAATGGAAACACCACTTGCTGTCAATCCATGCAAAGGCCCACTCATTAACTTACAACTTCAAGCTGCTCAAGAGGAAGCTTAACTGCCCAAATTGGTCACACCGTCTAAAGATTATGTCAGCCCAGTTGCTCCCAGCCATTTCTTGTGGGACTGAAGTGCTGCAGGGCCAGGATTTCTTATCATTAAACAGTAGCCAAGTCAGAACCTACAAGGCTGTATTAAACATACCAAAAAATGCCTCCCCCACTCAGGTAAGCCTGGAGATCGGCCTTACAAATCAGATCTTTCAGCGTCAGGGAACATTTCTCAAAGCATCATGGAGGTTACAGCTGGCAGAGAATTCCTACATACTACATTCCTGCTGGCAAGAAGTCCAGGCTCAACAAAAGAGCAATATAAAAGGTTCTTGGGTAGGCTATTTAAACCAAGTTTTGAACAGCCTGGGTATGGAAGACGTTTGGAAAAGTGGTGCAGGGAAATCCGAATTTCAGAGATTAGTTAATCTCTTAGTCCACTCACTTTCTCTCAAAACTGACAAAGCTTCTCTAGCCAAAAGATGGCCCACCTGGGCCGTTCTAGGGTCCTATTCTTTCCTATCTCATCAAGGTTATCTAAATGAACATTTTTCTATCTGAATAAAACAACAATTCTTATTGTATCTTATGGAATTTTTTGATACTGAAGACACTCACCCATCCTGGAAAGAGCAGTACCCGATCAGAACTGACACCTTTGTGGACACCATCAGGAATCACTGCTGCACGCCTTTTGCATTTGCCCAGCTTTAGGCCCTGAAAGAAAGAAGCTGCTAAAACCTGCATTTTTAACACACCGCATCCGCTCCTGCAGACCAAAAAGAAACTGACCAAGGTCGATCTGGGATAATAGTTGTGACTTATACGGCCATGGCTCCTTCTTTCTTTCTGCATCTTAAGATCATCTAGACCCCAGTACTCGTCAGGTTTGACCCAGTAAAGGTTTTAAGTACTTAACGCCCCTTCACAAAATTAGTTTTGTAAAGTCAGCCATCATGAAATCATTAAAGAAAAAAAACACTTAAAGCATCGTAAGTGATAGCTTTGCATCGTCAGAATCTGAAGAAATTATTGTTTTCGGAATTCACTCACATGGTTTCATGGTTTTATTGTATTCACCATGAATCAACGTTTGATCATGTATTATATTGCAATAGTTTTTATGAATTGAGCAATAAAGATTATTTATCTATATGGTTCAGTGATATGAACCACAGGAGCGTCAGGGAAAGTGGCGCTTTGGTGGTGCCATCGCCTCCGTTATCTGCCCCTTTGTCTCACAGACAGATATTTAATGTTTGGCAGTTGTTCTGACTTAACACTAAGTTGATTTTGCTTACTCAGCTTGACAAGTTGAATGTGAAACTGTTGTCCATGCACAGAAATGTCTAAAAATCACTAAGCTATATTTTCCCATCATGTATTGCAGGTGGGCCTCCACCCTACACCAGTGAAGAAGTGTCCTGATTTAAAGACCCCGATGCAGCCATTAAGTGTCACCTTGTGCATCACATGCGTCATTCCAGGGTTTTGTATGAGAGGGTATGAGGGTATGATGTATGCAATGCAATGATGAAATGTATTGTGTGACCAATAAGATGACATCATCTGAGTTAGGATATGAACATCATGTCTGATACTTTTGTTGAGAATGGAGAATGAATTGATGCACAAGTTACACTTAGGGGGTTATTCCAACTTTGGAGGAGGTGTTAATCCGTCCCA
This sequence comes from Pleurodeles waltl, assembly GCF_031143425.1. Lineage (NCBI taxonomy): Eukaryota > Metazoa > Chordata > Amphibia > Caudata > Salamandridae > Pleurodeles > Pleurodeles waltl. The sequence goes on along the minus strand of NC_090436.1, from coordinate 838,383,197 downwards.
AAAGTGACGGAAAAGTGACGGATTTACCACCAGCCGTATTACGAGTCCATTATATCCTATGGAACTCGTAATACGGCTGGTGGTATATCCGTCACTTTACCGTCACTTTTGGGACGGATTAACACCTCCTCCAAAGTTGGAATAACCCCCTTAATGGCTGCATCGGGTCTTTAAATCAGGACATTTAGGAATTTAGGGGGTCATTCTGACCTCGGCGGTAAAAGGCCCTTACCGCCGGCCAGAAGTCCGCCATTCTACCGCCGCGGCCGCGGTAAACCGCCACGGTCATTCTGACCACCAACTGTGCAACCGCCAAAAACCCGACATCCACGGAACTCCGCCTCATCAGCGGGCAGCGATAAACTGGAGATGACCAAACCCCCACCGCCACACCAACACAATCACGCCCATGCCATTCTGACCCACGAATCCACGCAGCGGTCTTTCAACCGCGGTATTCCATTGGCGGTACACACCGCCGCGCTCAAAATACACACACAGCTCCAAAACACTGCCACATTGGGCAATTCGAAATCCACACACCTGAGACACATACACACACCACTCCCACACACCCAATTAACTATAAAACACACACCCACTTCACCCACAAACCCCTACAACCACAAATATCTGAGAGAAGGTGCAATACACTGAGAGAGAGCACAAGGAACGCAAAGCACAACACACACAGGAACACAACATCCTCACACACACCACATCTACGCACACATCACCACACATCACCACGCACATCACCACAAACACCACCCCACACCTCATCCACATCACCCCATGGCACCCCAAAGACACCCCAGGTTCTCGGACCAAGAACTGAGGGTCATGGTGGAGGAAATTATAAGGGTAGAGCCCCAGCTCTTCGGCACACAGGTGCAGCACACCACTATAGCAAGGAAGGCGGAGCTATGGCAAAGGATCGTAGACAGGGTCAACGCTGTGGGACAGCATCCCAGAAATCGGGAAGATATCCGAAAGCGATGGAACGACCTACGGGGGAAGGTGCGCTCGATGGTGTTGCGACACAACACCGCTGTGCAGAAGACTGGCGGCGGACCCCCACCCACACCACCCCAATTCACAGCATGGGAGCAAGAGGTAGTAAACATCCTGCATCCTGATGGCCTCGCTGGAGTACACGGAGGAATGGACTCTGGTAAGTCGAATCTCAACTACTTCACCCCCCCAACCACCAGCATGCCAACCCTCACCCCCACCCTCACCCCCAATCTCAACCCCCCAGCACACATCCTCCCTGCCAATGTCTCACCTGCACAACCCACCCTAAACAACACCAACCCCTGAATGCCAACACAACCCATAGACAGCCATCACCAAAGCATGACCATTGCACATACCCATACACCCCCCCCCCCCCCACCCTCACAACACCTCCCACAAGGGAATGCCAGCACTGGGGGACAAGGGCACTCAAAATGCACGCCACGGCACACACAAAAACAATAACCATACTCTTTCACCCCTGCAGGGCCCGAACGCCAACACACCGCCACAGAGGGTCCAGATATGTCCATCCCACCCCCAGAACAGGCCCCCAGTGAGGACAGCAGCTCTGTCGACCTAGAACCTGATGACCAGCCCGGACCATCGGGGACCTCTGGACAGTCGGTTCCCCACACACAGACACAGGCCACAGCAGACCCAACCCCCTCTGGGACCACCAGCACAGCTCCCACCCAGCGGGCCCATGCTTCTGTCTCCAGGACGCGTCAATCAGCGGTGTGTCCGCCACTACAGGGCACCCAGGCTGACCCAACACCCCAACAACAACAGGGACCTGGGGCAGTGGTAGTGGGCACACCGTCCAGGGGACAGAGGCCCGGGGAAACAGGGCAACTGGGAGGGCTGCTGTGCGACAGGGGGGGGAGGACAGGCCCAGGGAACCGACTCTCCGAAGAGGCCCTCACCACCATCATGGGAGCATACCATCACTCCCAGGAGACGATGGCGACGGTACTGGCCAGGTTCACCGAGATCCAGGCACAGCAGGAGGAACGGTACATGGGGTTCAGCAATGAACTCAGGAACATCGGTACCGCTATGGGGACCATAGTCCAGGCCCTCAACCGTATAGAAACCACATTGCGAGACCATGTGGCACCACAAAGGGCCCCTGTCACTTGGACAATACCAGGAACAGCCTACTACCTCCGCCGGCGCTAGTGGACAGGAGGCACCACCACAACGACAGGCCACCAGAACCCCACCTCCTGCTGAAGAACAACCACCCCGCAAGAGGAGCCTGAGATCCCAAAGGAAGACAGAGTAGGATGCCAAGACCCCCGCCAGCATAAGATACCCCCGGATGTCATCCCACTGTCCCACATTGTCACCCTGTCCAACCTTGAACTGCCCCTGCTCCATCCTTCCACAGGCATATGGACAATGCACCTGTGCGACTGAGAACTGGACTCTGCCATGGACATAACTCCACCCTCACCCATCACCGTTTTAATATCATGTACCAATATCTAGCACTAAAATAAATCACTCATTGCACTGAAATCATTCAGGAGTCAGCCTGTATTATTTACAAATGTATAACACAGTATTGATCAATAATGTTCAGGTAATTTTGTGATGACAACATACCGATGTCAATAAGCATTAGTCCATGGGCTAACCAAGCTGAAGTCACGCAGTGGGTCATACAGCACTGAAAAGGGAAGGGAAAATCAAACATCATTTTAAAAGAACTGGGTGGAAATACACAAAGTAAAGATGCAGGAGGCTTTCTGCAAATGTTAAATGGCGTGGTTGATTCTTACCTGTGTGCTACTGAAAATACTGTTGGATAACTGTGTCCCTGTTGTCTGTGTCGTCCCCGTCGTCTTCCTCCTCGTCACTCTCCACAGGCTCCATAGCTGCCACAACACCACCATCTGGACCATCCTCCTGCAGGAAAGGCACCTGGCGTCGCAAAGCCAGGTTGTGAAGCATGCAGCAGGCCACGATGATATGGCACACCTTCTTTGGTGAGTACATCAGGGATCCACCTGTCATATGCAGGCACCTAAACCTGGCCTTCAGGAGGGCAAAGGTTCTTTCTATGATCCTCCTAGTCCGCCCATGGGCCTCATTGTACCGTTCCTCTGCCCTGGTCCGGGGATTCCTCACTGGGGTCAATAGCCAAGGCAGGTTGGGGTAACCAGAGTCACCTATTAGCCACACACGTTGTCTCTGTAGCTGTTCCATCACATAAGGGATGCTGCTATTACGCATAACATACGCGTCATGCACTGACTCAGGGAACTTGGCATTTACATGGGAGATGTACTGGTCAGCCAAACAGACCACCTGGATATTCATAGAATGGTAACTTTTCCTGTTTCTGTACACCTGCTCATCGTCTTTTGGGGGTACTAAAGCCACATGGGTCCCATCAATGGCACCAATGATGTTGGGGATATGTACAAGGGCATAGAAATCACCCTTCACAGTGGCCAAATCAACCTCCTCAGGGAAAACAATGTAGCTCCGCATGTGTTTCATCAGGGCAGACAACACTCTGGACAAAACCTTAGAAAACATAGGCTGAGACATTCCAGATGACATGGCCACTGTTGTCTGGAATGAGCCACTTGCCAAAAAATGGAGGACTGACAGAACCTGCACAAGAGGGGGAATTCCTGTGGGTTGGCGGATGGGGGACATCAGGGCTGGCTCCAGCTGGGCACACAGTTCATGTATAGTGGCTCGGTCAAGTCGGTATCGTAGTATGATATGGCGTTCTTCCATTGTCGACAGGTCCACCAGCGGTCGGTACACGCGAGGATTCATCCTTCTCCTCACAAGTCCCAGCGGACGGTGCCTAGGAAGGACAACATGAAAAACAGAGTCAAGCAAATCACAGGTACGTTCACCACAGCTTGCATAGCACACGATTATCTATGTTTTGAAAGGCGTGTATGTGTGTCAATGCAAGGCCTAGGCCTGTGTGACGCAGTACAGATTAGGCCATGTGGGCCCTTGAAATGGCGGCTGCCTGACCTGTGAAGTGGGACAATGGGATGTGAGGTCAATGCGCTGGCGTGGCACACCGTGGCGGTAGGCGGTCGAAGACCGCTATACGAAGCCGCATTGGTTAACATTGAAGCCTATGGGTTTCAGGAGCCAATGACGAGGTGTGCCGGCGGTCGCGGTACGCACCGCCGCGGTACGCCCCGCCGCGGGCGTGACCGCCATTTTCTATCTGCTTAATCACTCGAGACCTGATCATCCACAGGAGAGGACCTATACTGCATGTGCTGCTGTGACCTCGGTCTGGAAGAGACAATGGCTGCTGCGACTGGGGAAAGGGCCCCTGCCTTCACGTCTGAAGAGTTGGAGAAACTTGTGGATGGGGTCCTCCCACAGTATGCGTTACTCTACGGTCCTCCAGACCAACAAGTAAGTACACTGGGTGCACATTGATTGGGCTATGCCTGTGTTGAGTGGGGTGGATGTAAGATGGTGGGGAGGGGACCGAATGAGGAGTGCAACGCACGACAGATGAGAGCATGTGCCACATGGCAAAGTTGGGGAGGGGGTGGGGCAATCGCATCTAACATGCAGATAAATGATGAATTTTCCTTTCCCACCCTGTACATGTCAAATAGGTCAGCGCCCATCAGAAAGTCGACATTTGGCGTGCCATCGCCAAGGAAGTCCGGGCCCTGGGGGTCCACATCAGACGGGGCACCCACTGCCGCAAGAGGTGGGAGGACATCCGCCGCGGGACCAGGAAGACCGCCGAGTCACTGCTGGGGATGGCCTCCCAACCTAGGAGGGGTGCCAGTCGTACCCTGACCCCCCTGATGTCCCGGATCCTGGCGGTGGCCTACCCTGATTTGGATGGACGCTTGAGGACATCACAGCAGATACAAGGGGGTGAGTATCAGCACATTCTGCTATCTTTATGCGCAGTGGAGGCGTCTGGGTGGGGGAGGAGGGTTGTGGGTGACATTAGGCCAGGGTGTTTCCTGTAGTGTAGTCCTCTCCTTTAGGCATGGCCCTGTGCCCCCGCCCCCCACCTCTGTAGGGTGCCAAGTACAGCTATCCATGGTCCTGCATCATCCAGGTGTGTATTTGTTGTGCATAGACCTGTAGGCCTGGTCACAAGTACTGAGTAGTATACCCCGATTGCGCAGCGTAGTGCATGAGGCTCCTGTGTCTGTCCTCTCCGCCAACGATGTTGACATTGCATGCACTCAACCTGTTTTATTATTTCTCCCCCCCTTTTTCTTAATCTGCTTGTGCATTAGCATCATCAGGCGGAGGAGATTTGGCATCGTAGCACGAGGGAGCTGCAAGTCACAAGGCCCCGGTGGGCCGTGGTACAGACACCAAGGGCACCAGTGATACGGAGGGCGAGGGGAGCACCACAAAGGGGACCGGTGGTGACACCAGCGACACCGACACGGCCTCGGATGGGAGCTCCCAGCGCACCAGCCCCGCCCTCCCAGCAGCCCCTCAGCCTACGCTCCGTGCCCGCTCGCCCAAGAAGGCGGGCATCTCCTTCGCCCCAGGCACCTCAGGCCCTGCCCCTGTCACCCCTGCTGCCCTCAGTGAGGAGGTCATTGACCTCCTTCAGACCATCATTGTTGGGCAGACTACCCTTTTGAATGCCTTCCAGGGGGTAGAAAGGGAGGTGCATCGGAGCAATGCCTACCTGGAGGGCATTCATACGGGCCAGGCTGCCCATCAACAATCGTTCAATGCTCTGGCCTCAGCACTGACGGCAGCCATTGTCCCTGTTTCCAGCCTCCCTCTTCTAACTGCCTCCAGCCTGTCTCTGTCTCCTGTTCCTCTGCCTATCCCATCCACACCATCAGACCAGCCTGCACACACCTCAACACCCAAGGGCAGCTCATCCAGACACAAGCACCACAGATCCCACAAACACTCACCCAAGCAACACCCAGATGCAGACATGCCAACAGTCACTACCACCTCTGTGTCCCCCTCCTCCTCGTCTCCCTCCTCCCTCCCTGTGACGTCTACACTCACACCTGCATGCACACCACCATCAGCCAGTGCTTCCATCACCAGCACACCCTCCAGTCCAGTACGCACACGTGCAGTCACCACCCCCAATGCCATTTACACGTCCCCTGTGTCCTCTCCCACTGTGTCTGTCACCCCCTCTTCCAAGACACACAAACGCAGGCAGCCACCCACCCAACAGCCATCCACCTCACGACAGCCTACGTCACAATCACCTGCACCCAAAGACAGCACACCTGACTCTCCTACAACCACATCCTCTTCCTCCACTCCCATCACCACTACTCCCACCCTTTACCTTGGTCCTAAAATTTTTTACCTCTCTAATCTTGACCTCTTTCCCTCCCCTGACCCACCCCCTCCATCTGCTAAGAGTCCCAAGAGCACCTCAGCCACCACCAGCCCAGCTTCGAGTGTCACTGTGGTGCATGGGTTCTGGAGCCCACCCTTTGGCAGCAGTGCCACTTCCATCAGCAGCAAGGGGACAGACAGCCCCCCCCCAGGCAAGAGGACCCGGAAACTCAAGGGCCGCCGTGAGAGGAGTGCCACGGCTGCCCCCAAGGACCAAAGTTCGGCCACTTCACCTGCCACAACATCCAGGGGAGGCAACGGCCAGAGAGCCTCTTCTAAGGAGCGAAAGGGCAGCAGGGCGGAGAAGTCAGCCAGCAGGAGCGCGGAGCAGGAGGGACCCACAAGCCCCATCCTGGCTGTAAGGGAGGACACCAAAGGGCCCAGGACTCAGTCACCGAAGGGTCCAGCAACTGCACGGTCGGAGGGCGATTGAGCAGGAAGTCCAGGCCAGGTCTGGCTCCCGTGAATTACTGGACAAGCACCGCTGAACAGGGCCCCGCCGTGCAGAAGAGCACTGCTGAACAGGGCCCCGCCGTGCAGAAGAGCACCGCTGAACAGGGCCCCGCCGTGCAGAAGAGCACCGCTGAACAGGGCCCCGCCGTGCAGAAGAGCACCGCTGAACAGGGCCCCGCTGTGCAGAAGAGCACCGCTGAACAGGGCCCTGCCTTGCAGAAGAGCACCGCTGAACAGGGCCCCGCCGTGCAGAAGAGCACTGCTGAACAGGGACCCGCCTTGCAGAAGAGCACCGCTGAACAGGGCCCCGCCGTGCAGAAGAGCATCGCTGAACAGGGCCCCGCCGTGCAGAAGAGCAACGCTGAACAGGGCCCCGCCGTCTCAAGCACCGCTCCACTGGGCCCTTCCTGTCAAGCACCGCTCCGCTGGGCCCCGCCGTCTCAAGCACCGCTCCGCTGGGCCCTTCCTGTCAAGCACCGCTCCGCTGGGCCCCGCCGTCTCAAGCACCGCTCCGCTGGGCCCCGCCGTCTCAAGCACCGCTCCGCTGGGCCCCGCCGTCTCAAGCACCGCTCCGCTGGGCCCTTCCTGTCAAGCACCGCTCCGCTGGGCCCTTCCTGTCAAGCACCGCTCCGCTGGGCCCTTTCTGTCAAGCACCGCTCCGCTGGGCCCCGCCGTCTCAAGCACCGCTCCGCTGGGCCCTTCCTGTCAAGCACCGCTCTGCTGGCCCCTTCCTGTCAAGCACCGCTCCGCTGGGCCCTTCCTGTCAAGCACCGCTCCGCTGGGCCCTGCCGTCTCAAGCACTGCTCCGCTAGGCCCTTCCTGTCAAGCACCGCTCCGCTGGCCCCTTCCTGTCAAGCACCGCTCCGCTGGGCCCCGCCGTCTCAAGCACCGCTCCGCTGGGCCCTTCCTGTCAAGCACCGCTCCGCTGGGCCCCGCCGTCTCAAGCACCGCTCCGCTTGGCCCTTCCTGTCAAGCACCGCTCCGCTGGGCCCCGCCGTCTTAAGCACCGCTCCGCTGGGCCCTTCTTGTCAAGCACCGCTCCGCTGGGCCCCGCCGTCTCAAGCACCGCTCCGCTGGGCCCCGCCGTCTCAAGCACCGCTCCGCTGGGCCCTTCCTGTCAAGCACCGCTCCGCTGGCCCCTTCCTGTCAAGCACCGCTCCGCTGGGCCCTTCCTGTCAAGCACCGCTCCGCTGGGCCCCGCCGTCTCAAGCACCGCTCCGCTGGGCCCTTCCTGTCAAGCACCGCTCCGCTGGCCCCTTCCTGTCAAGCACCGCTCCGCTGGGCCCTTCCTATCAAGCACCGCTCCGCTGGGCCCCACCGTCTCAAGCACCGCTCCACTGGGCCCTTCCTGTCAAGCACCGCTCCGCTGGGCCCCGCCGTCTCAAGCACCGCTCCGCTGGGCCCCGCCGTCTCAAGCACCGCTCCGCTGGGCCCTTCCTGTCAAGCACCGCTCCGCTGGGTCCTTCCTGTCAAGCACCGCTCCGCTGGGCCCCGCCGTCTCAAGCACCGCTCCGCTGGGCCCTTCCTGTCAAGCACCGCTCCGCTGGGCCCCGCCGTCTCAAGCACCACTGGCACAATGACAGTGCCGGATCTGTGTCGAGCTACTGTTCACGGTTCACTGTGCCCACCATGCCTCCTCCTTGACCAGTGGTGACTGTTATCCACCTGATGGACTGTGGCTTTGCACTCCCCAGGATGGCACAGTGGGCAACCCACCCACTGTAGAGACTTGAGAGACTGTGGCTTTGCACTCCCCAGGATGGCACAGTGGGCATGGTGGCCCCTTCGTGGATCTGGCGTCGTGGACTCATGTGGCTGTGGTGCCCCCCCCTTCCCTTCCCCCTGAGGTGCCTGTAGTTTTGTCATCAGATGCCCCTGCAGTGTTCTCTCCAAAGACTCAGGTCTCCTGTGTGGGCTTTGCCCTTGTGTTGATACACTTTGGCCCACGGACACTTGGAATTTCGTTAAATGTGCAGGACTATTTGCCTCGGTTTATCGATTGCACTAAATATTGAATTGAATTATTAAATTTTTTATTGCTATTTGACCATAACTTATCAGAGGCTATTTTTACTTAAATTTTGATTCACAATTTAATTATGTCTTTGCATTTTTCAGCGGGGGTTTGGGTGGTGTCACTGTGACTTGTTGCTCTGCATTGGTGTGTACATAGTTTGGTGGGGGTGGGGGTCGCATATGTGTGTGCCGTAACCTTTCCTCCTCCCCCCTCCCCTGTGTCGTAGGTGCGGTACTCACCGTTGTCGTCTGCGCCGCCGTTCGTACTTGTGGTAGATGAGCAGGTAGACGAGAGCAGGTAGTATGTTTAATTCGGGTTCCATGCTGTCCTCCTTCCTCGTGGAGTGCATAGAGGTGAGCGTTTTCCCGTTCGTAGTCTGTTTCCGCCGTGTTTTTATCGGCGGTGCTCCCGCCCCGGAAAAGGTGGCGGATTGGTGAGTTGTGATAGTGTGGGCGGTACATTGTCTGCCGCCTGTCTGTTGGCGGTGACCGCCGCGCTGTTTGTTTGTCCCGCCGTGGCGGTCGGAGTGTTAAAGTGGCGGGCTGGGTTGGCGGTTCCCGCCAGGGTCAGAATTCCATTTTTTGGACCGCCGGCCTGTTGGTGGGTTGGCCGCTGCTTTATCACCGACCGCCAGGGTTAGAATCACCCCCATTAGGATAGATCTGAAGTTTTCAGTGTTGTGGAATATGTGGTGGATAGCATGTGTCATCTGAGAATGCTGTGTATATTGCATGTCTGTTCTACCTCTGCACAATGCTGTATTTGATGCCATGTTCCCCTCATGTCTTAGCTGCCAATGTGACCCCAGCATATAAACATGCATTTGAGAAGAATGCTGACAGATACAGACACATCATGGAGGTACAGGCTGGCAACCAAATGATGGCAACGAAATATCAGAGTGTTGTGTAGCCATTAGGCCGCTGTGCACTTTGCCCTAGATATATTTTATTCAGCTTCTCACTGGTATTTTACAATAACCAGTTTTTATGGTCTTGTTTTATTTTCTTCTATCACACTGTTTAGCTTAGTTCAGCACTGTGTTCTCAAATAATGTTTTCTTGATCGCCCTGTGCTTCAGTCAAGGCTATAGTCTGGTACATTGCCGGTAAATGTGGTAGAAGTTTAGTCTCCAGCATTCGTAGAAAATTTTCTTAGAACATCTGCGTGTTAGTTATAAAAACACTTTCTAGTCCTAGTACATGTCAAGAGGGAGATTCCATCCAGGGAACCACAACTGTATGCTGAATGCCCCGTTACAGGCCTTTGCTCAGGTATGAGGGTTGATGTCCACCCGGGAGAACCTGAAAGGCAGGTTTAGAGCTTAACATGCTGTGCTCAAAATATAACTTAGAGAGAGAATAATCTAGCGGCACTATGATAGCCTTATTCTTGTGCTTCACTCTCATCGTTACTATTTTAATATTACTGTGCTGTGTAGTTCTGGTTATTGCAGCTCACGCTTTGCTATCCAAAATCCAGTCATTTTATTAAACCAATCTTTAAAACTTATACTGCCTTTATTCTCATTTATAGATGAGACCGCACTGTGCATGAGAGAACGGGTTGTGACCTGAGTGACCAGGACTTCCCTGAGAAGTACTGATATGTCATGCGCTCGGCTGCCCAATTGTCTCTGCCATTGGGGGGAGATGAGGCACTTCTAGTTAGCTGGAGCAAAACCCGGATTTGGAGTGACAAGCGTCATCCACCGTGGGTCAGACTCAGTCCCCCACATTGTGGATGATCTTGCTGCTCAAAATCCAGTAGTCTCATTAAGATAATGAGAGCCCACGCGATAAGAGAAAGAATCCACTAGGGCTTGGCTTGCCTCTTCTCATGGGGAACCTCCGCTAAGGCCCCCAACTGTGCGGGCCACATCGGAAACTATTAGGTCAGAGGGGCCTCTGCTGGTCCTGCCCCCTCCACATCGACTGCACCTATCCACATTCAGGCACCCCACCAGCCTTTTGTTCCAGCCGCAACCTCAACCTTTGAGTCGGACATGAGACAGGACATGGCACCCATGAGGGCAAAATTGGACAAATTGGAAAAAGACAATGCCAGAACCTACAAATTGCTTCAGTACTGCAAAAAGAAACTAAAGAGGATGTAAACTATTTGTTGCACAGCATCCCAGTTCCTTCCCTTCTCCCTTTTAATAATGTTAACTTTTTTAGTGGGTTTTAGGTGAGTAGTGTTAGGTCAGTTAAATAGTTTAGGTTAGGTGTAGGTTAGAGTAAGTATAGTTGTGGGGGTGGCTTTTAGTACATTTTTATTTTTGGGAGCGGGTGGGAGGTTATGTTGGGGTTTCTATGTGTATATAAAAAAACCTTACAAACATATATATATATATTTGTGCAGGATATAGGTTAAGTTAGCATATATATAGCCTTAGTTTAGGCTGTCCTACTTGGATCTTGTCTCTTAAGGAGGGTGGGGGTCAAAGTTTAGGGTGTGGCGTTACATGTTTAAGATAAGTTTACATTAGGATAGATAGCTGTAGAGGTAAGTTAGGATAAGTTAGGATAGTGTCTATGTTAGGTTTTGATGTGATGTTCCTAATATGTTTTACTGAATCATGTTAGTATTAGGCAATTATCTCTCCATGTTGATTGAGTGTTTGGGTGTTCTGATGTGTGCACTGGCTAAGTAGGAGGAATGCTTTAGGGTAGGCTTTCTGTTGTTATTTCCATGGATGACCATGTACATTCTCTATGGCCAAGGAGCTGTCGGATTGGCTACAAGATGACATCAGTTACTCCAAACATTTGTCATGCGCAGTTCCAGCCATTCACAGTGTGTATGTATACAGAATCTTTGACAGGTTAAGTATGGAACTTCAACTGCCATCGCAGAGGTCTGTCAGAATAATTGGTGGAAAGTGTGGCACATAAACCATCAGCCATTTTAGGTTCTGTATCCTGGCACGCTGACAGCTACACATCACTGATGAAATTTGCCTTTTCTGAACCACACCTATTAGTTGTACTGGTGCTCTCATCTGGAAAAATTTCCAGATACTTGGTTTTGACCCATACATGCCATATGTCAACTTACATGGATATCTGTTCAATACAGGTATTTAAGGCTCTGTAAGTTGTTTGTAGCCCACAACACCATCTGCCACCATTTTCATGTTAGAATCCCAGTGTGTGGCTTTGTGTCTGACAGTAAGGCACATGTGTAATTGGATTATGTTCTCATTGACATAGCTTCACACAATGCCTACATTTAGCTGAGTCACAGTAAATGTTGACATGATACATGTGAACAAGGAGATATATTTACAGGTGAAAGTGTATTTTCCAATGCAATACAATGTCCAGTTCACAAACCCCATGAGCGATCCTGGGCCAGTTGTTGTACATTCAGAATCCAAGGGTGAGGGACATGTCATGAGACATAGGTAGGAGAAGGGTGCATTAGTGAGGAGGTGTCCAAATTGATAATAGGCAGGAATTGAGACAATGACAGTACATAGCAGACATGTCAACAGTGAGTGGCGAGGGCACATTGCCAGCTGTCACAACACTGGCATGATCTTAAGAACAGAACTAAGGAGATACTGTCATGTGGCACAGACTGGTGCTACCGGGAGGTATTCTGTGTAAATGTTGTTCCTTTCACATCTTCATCCTTTGATGTGTGTAGTGCCTTCCGTGCCAAGGGTGGTGCTATTGTAGAGATTGAGGGGTCACACACATCAGGGGCTAGAGATGTGGAGTCAAAGGTCCCGGCAGCTGCCATTTGTGGGAACACATGAGGCATCGCAGCACCAAGGAGGAACTGCTGATTTCTCACCACTGCAGCAACATCACGGTGGCACGCAGCCATGTTTTCCCTGAGGGGGGCCACTTCCCACTGTATGGACTCAATGGTATTGTGTATAGCCCCCAGCCTGTTGTCTATCATGCTGTTGCCACTTTGGAAGGGCAATTTTTGAAGCCTCTGCCTCATGACTGCAGCTATGTCAGTCAGGGACTGCTGGAGTCCACATAGCTGAGAGTGGGTGTCTCTGATGGCAGCTGAGTTGTCCTTATTTGGACTGAAGCTCCTCTAGGCTGCCTGTCCCTGTCTCCATCCCCACCCACACCTGCTTGGCCAGCTCCCGGTGGACTCCTACTACTGTCTTCTGAAAGGTGATGTCTGGGACCTCGGAGTCCAGGGCTGTGTCAGGATTTGCTGGTGCTCTGTTTTGGTAGCTGGGTGGTTCATGTGGAGACCCCACAATGCTGTGTGTCCTCCTTGCGACTGGAGGTGGTGTCTGGAGGGAACCTAGGATGTCCTGGAGAGTCTGTTCATTGATGGTCGACAGCTGGTCATCAATGTCATCTGTCAAATCCAGGACAGGCAGCTCGGCAGGAGATAAGGCATTATCCTCTGCAATGAGATAGTAAAATGTCAATCTTGGTCTGTGGTGGCTGTTGACATGGCACATCATTTACTTGCTACTGTAGGCTCAGTGACATGTTACAAACCCCGGGTTGTAGTTGTAAATTATGTGTTGCGTGGTGCATCACACATGGAGCAACTTTTCAAGGTAATTTGTGCTTTGATGCCACAGACACCCTGGTAGCACGTCATTTACCTTCCTATTCACCATGGTGGACATTCCCACAATAGTGTAGTGTGTGTTGTCACTCTTTTGGTGCTATAATGCATTGGTACCATGAATGATGGCACTAGTGCAGCAAAGCATAGTTAAGTCCATTGCTTACAATGCTTGTGTTACTTTGTCATCTGCCTTTAGCAGGCCCACCACATGTGCTAATTGGATGAGACATTGCAACCATTAAGGATGGTCTGCCCATTAGTTTGTCACTCCCTACATTTGGGAGATTTCCCTGCATACAACATATCTGCCACATGCATGTGTTGTGGTAAGTTTGTAGAATGTGGATTAATGCATGCATTTTGAGACTTGTTGATGTGGCACAAGGGGAATGTGCAGCTTTGATCCACATGGGCAATGACTTGTATGAAGGTACAGTTGCATTACAGGCTAGTGACATTGTGCCAGTAGTGCAAATTTGATACCACTTGGGCCAGTTCTTACTCATGTAGATGTCCCATTATGCAGAACACCAACCATTCACACAACATGGACAACCTTGCTACATGGTGAGTATGAAGCTACATGTACAGGAGCACAAATGATCGTCACAGACATGTCTCATGTGTTGTATGAGTTCACTTTTGTGGCCATTCCCAAATGGTGCCTGGAGGTGTGAAGTTGTTGTTGGTCCATGTAGGAGGCTGGACTGGCTTGTAGTGAGTACCAAGGGGTACTTGCACCTTGCACCAGGCCCAGTTATCCCTTATTAGTGTATAGGGTGTCTAGCAGCTTAGGCTGATAGATAATGGTAGCTTAGCAGAGCAGCTTAGGCTGAACTAGGAGACGTGTGAAGCTACTACAGTACCACTTAGTGTCATATGCACAATATCATAAGAAAACACAATACACAGTTATACTAAAAATAAAGGTACTTTATTTTTATGACAATATGCCAAAGTATCTTAGAGTGTACCCTCAGTGAGAGGATAGGAAATATACACAAGATATATATACACAATAGCAAAAATATGCAGTATAGTCTTAGAAAACAGTGCAAACAATGTATAGTTACAATAGGATGCAATGGGGAAACATAGGGATAGGGGCAACACAAACCATATACTCCAAAAGTGGAATGTGAACCACGAATGGACCCCAAACCTATGTGACCTTGTAGAGGGTCGCTGGGACTATTAGAAAATAGTGAGAGTTAGAAAAATAACCCTCCCCAAGACCCTGAAAAGTGAGTGCAAAGTGCACCAAAGTTCCCCTAAGGACAAAATAGTCGTGTTAGAGGGAAAATGCAAGGAAAACACAAATCAGCAATGCAACAACGATGGATTCCTGACTGAGGGTACCTGTGGAACAAGGGGACCAAGTCCAAAAGTCACAAGCAGCTCGGAGATGGGCAGATGCCCAAGAAATGCCAGCGGTTGGTGCAAAGAAGCTCTTACTAGGCTGAAGAACTGTGAATACTGCAGGAACGACAAGGGCTAGAGACTTCCCCTTTGGAGGATGAATCCCCCACGCCTTGGAGAGTCGTGCAGAAGTGTTTTCCCGCCAGATGGACGCCAACAAGCCTTGCTACACGCAAATCGTGCGTTTGGCGTTTTTGGACGCTGCTGGGGCCCAGGAGGGACCAGGAGGTCGCAAATTGGACCTGCAGAGAGAGGGGACGTCGTGCAAGACAAAGAGTCCTCACTGAAGCAGGTAGCACCTGGAGAAGTGCCAGAAACAGGCACTACGAGGATGCGTGAAACGGTGCTCGCCGAAGTTGCACAAAGGAGTCCCACGTCGCCGGAGACCAACTTAGAAAGTCGTGCAATGCAGGTTAGAGTGCCGTGGACCCAGGCTTGGCTGTGCACGAAGGATTTCCGCCGGAAGTGCACAGGGGCCGGAGTAGCTTGCAAAGTCGCGGTTCCCAGCAATGCAGCCCAGCGAGGTGAGGCAAGGACTTACCTCCACCAAACTTGGGCTGAAGAGTCACTGGACTGTGGGGGTCACTTGGACGGTGTCGCTGGATTCGAGGGACCTCGCTCGTCGTGCTGAGAGGAGACCCAAGGGACCGGAAATGCAGCTTTTTGGTGCCTGCGGTTGCAGGGGGAAGATTCCGTCGACCCACGGGAGATTTCTTCGGAGCTTCTGGTGCAGAGAGGAGGCAGACTACCCCCACAGCATGCACAAGCAGGAAAACAGTCGAGAAGGCGGCAGGATCAGCGTTACAGAGTTGCAGTAGTCGTCTTTGCTACTATGTTGCAGGTTTGCAGGCTTCCAGCGCGGTCAGCGGTCGATTCCTTATCAGAAGGTGAAGAGGGAGATGCAGAGGAACTCGGCTGAGCTCATGCATTCGTTATCTGAAGTTTCCCCAGAGACAGAGACCCTAAATAGCCAGAAAAGAGGGTTTGGCTACCTAGGAGAGAGGAAAGGCTACTAACACCTGAAGGAGCCTATCACAAGGAGTCTCTGACGTCACCTGGTGGCACTGGCCACTCAGAGCAGTCCAGTGTGCCAGCAGCACCTCTGTTTCCAAGATGGCAGAGGTCTGGAGCACACTGGAGGAGCTCTGGACACCTCCCAGGGGAGGTGCAGGTCAGGGGAGTGGTCACTCCCCTTTCCTTTGTCCAGTTTCGCGCCAGAGCAGGGGCTAAGGGGTCCCTGAACCGGTGTAGACTGGCTTATGCAGAATTGGGCACATCTGTGCCCAACAAAGCATTTCCAGAGGCTGGGGGAGGCTACTCCTCCCCTGCCTTCACACCATTTTCCAAAGGGAGAGGGTGTCACACCCTCTCTCAGAGGAAGTTCTTTGTTCTGCCATCCTGGGCCAGGCCTGGCTGGACCCCAGGAGGGCAGATGCCTGTCTGAGGGGTTGGCAGCAGCAGCAGCTGCAGTGAAACCCCAGGAAGGGCAGTTTGGCAGTACCAGGGTCTGTGCTACAGACCACTGGGATCATGGAATTGTACCAATAATGCCAGGATGGCATAGAGGGGGCAATTCCATGATCATAGACATGTTACATGGCCATATTCGGAGTTACCATGGTGAAGCTACATATAGGTAGTGACCTATATGTAGTGCACGCGTGTAATGGTGTCCCCGCACTCACAAAGTTCATGGAATTGGCTCTGAACAATGTGGGGGCACCTTGGCTAGTGCCAGGGTGCCCTCACACTAAGTAACTTTGCACCTAACCTTTACCAGGTAAAGGTTAGACATATAGGTGACTTATAAGTTACTTAAGTGCAGTGTAAAATGGCTGTGAAATAACGTGGACGTTATTTCACTCAGGCTGCAGTGGCAGGCCTGTGTAAGAATTGTCAGAGCTCCCTATGGGTGGCAAAAGAAATGCTGCAGCCCATAGGGATCTCCTGGAACCCCAATACCCTGGGTACCTCAGTACCATATACTAGGGAATTATAAGGGTGTTCCAGTAAGCCAATGTAAATTGGTAAAATTGGTCACTAGCCTGTTAGTGACAATTTAAAAGTAATGAGAGAGCATAACCACTGAGGTTCTGGTTAGCAGAGCCTCAGTGAGACAGTTAGGCACCACACAGGGAACACATACATGCACACCTATGAGCACTGGGGCCCTGTGTGACAGGGTCCCAGTGACACATACATATAGGCCACAAACCTATGAGCACTGGGGTCCTGACCAGCAGGATCCCAGTGACACATAACAACCATACTGAAAACATAGTGTTTTCACTATGAGCACTGGGGCCTGGCTATCAGGATCCCAGTGAGACAGTGAAAACAGTGACAAACACCCTGACATACACTCACAAACAGGCCAAAAGTGGGGGTAACAAGGCTAGAAAGAGGCTACTTTCTCACACAACCCCCCCCCAAACGAAGGACAATAAGGCTAACCTTGGCCAGTTGAGACTTTATTGTCTAAGTGGTGATAAGTAGAGAGTAGCTCTGCAATAGACTGGTTACTCCCTTTATCATCCACTATATGGTTACTTCCCTGTGGGGATGTAAACCACCCTGTTTGAAGTTTTTTAGCTAACCAACAATGTGAAGATGTATTTTCAGAGTTTCTATCAGTATGTTTTAGTTTAGAGCAGTGGGAATTATCCACTGAACCTATTTGTAATGATGGAAATGCCAGACAGGGATGCTGTCTCAGTAAAGCCATAGCTGGGCAAAAACTTTGTCCATATGGCTGGAAGAGAGAACAGGGATGCTGTTTCTCTTGGGTTGGAGCAGGGCAGGGATGCTGTCCTATTAGCTCCACACTAGGGCAGGGATGCTGTCCTAAGTGTTGTGAGGCAGTGCAGGGTTTCTGCACTAAAGTTTCTCTGGGAGGGTTGGAGGGATGCTCCATGTTAACTAAAATGGTGCTCTTTTTCTCACCAATGTTAGTTATCCCACAGAGAGGTACTTCCACCTCAGGGAGTCCAGCTATGCCAGCTGATGATTCCCTTGGAACAGGTGCCACCCCAGGAGAGGTTTCTCCCACCACAGGAATGGTATCCTGAATGGTAGAGTGGTTAGGGGATACTGTGATACCCTTTTTACCTGTTGATGGAGAGGGATCCTGAGTTTTCAGGCCTTCTCTCCTTTGCTTTTTCATTTCAGTAGAAATGAGAGGGAACAATTCCTCAGGGATGCCCAGCATGGCTGCATGGGCATAAAACTCTACATCAGCCCAACCTGAGGCCTCTAGGTCATTACCTAAGAGACAGTCTACAGGTAAGCTAGGTGATACCACCACCTGCTTAGGGCCAGTAACTCCACCCCAACTAAACTGAATTATAGCTAAGGGAAGAAACTTAGTGGAGTTATGGACATCAATAATCTTATACTGTTGTCCAATGATGTGTTGTTCAGGAGGCACTAGATTTTCAGTCACCAAAGTGAAACTGGCACCTGTGTCCCTGTAGGCCAAGGCCTCAACACCATTTATTGAAACTGTCTGCCTGTACTTATCCTTTGTAAGGGGGCAAGCAGCCAGTGTGGCAAGGCCAATGCCACTAGGTGTGACAGAAACTGTCTTGGGACTGATTACATCAGTTTCCACTATGGACCCATAAGTGAACCCAACTACACCCTTTGCTTGACTGTTGCCAGCAGTCCCACCACTAGTACCACTACTGCTAGGGGCACTAGAGCTTGATGTATTAGTGGTGGTAGGCTCAGGGGGTTTACCTGGACAGGACTTATCCCCTGGCCTATGGCCTCTGTTTTTACACACAAAGCACCAGGGCTTTTTAATGTGTGCAGGTTGGGAAGAAGAGGAAGAATTTGTTTTATCCCCACCCTCTGAAGAGTGTTTAAGATTTGAAGTGGGATCTTTGGTTTTACCCTTATCCCCATGCTTATCTTGAGATTTTTCACCATCTTTCTTCTTATTGCCATCTTTGTCACCCCCTGTATGAACTTTTCTGTTCACCCTTGTTCTGACCCATTTGTCTGCCTTCTTTCCCAATTCTTGGGGAGAGGTCAGATCAGAGTCTACCAGGTACTGGTGCAACAAATCTGACACACAATTATTAAGTATATGCTCTCTCAGGATTGTGTTATACAGGCTTTCATAATCAGTAACTTTACTGCCATGTAACCACCCCTCCAAGGCCTTCACTGCCTGGTCAATGAAATCAACCCAGTCTTGTGAAGACTCCTTTTTGGTCTCTCTGAACTTTATCCTGTACTGTTCAGTGGTTAAGCCATAACCATCCAGGAGTGCATTCTTAAGAACTTGGAAATTATTAGCATCATTTTCTTTTACAGTAAGGAGCCTATCCCTACCTTTTCCAGTGAATGATAGCCATAGGATAGCAGCCCACTGCTTTTGAGGGACATCCTGTACAGCACAGGCCCTCTCAAGTGCAGCAAACCACTTGTTAATGTCATCCCCCTCCTTGTAAGGGGGAACTATCTTGTGCAGATTCCTGGAATCATGCTCTTTTGCAGGATGACTATGGGGAATACTGCTGCTGCCACCATGGGTATCTAAACCCAACTTCTGTCTTTCCCTCTCTACTTCTAAAGACTGTCTATCCAAATCCAGCTGTTGCTTTTTGAGCTTCAGTCTGGTTTGTTCCACTCTCAATCTATTGAGCTCCCTTTCTAACAATCTGTCATCAGGGTGGGTGGGAGGGACATTTCTAGATACAGAGGTA
The DNA here is from genome assembly GCF_031143425.1 of Pleurodeles waltl. NCBI lineage: Eukaryota > Metazoa > Chordata > Amphibia > Caudata > Salamandridae > Pleurodeles > Pleurodeles waltl. The sequence continues at coordinate 838,363,664 of NC_090436.1, read as the reverse complement.
TGATGGGAATGAACAGAAGTAGACCTGTCCCTTACAGAGGGCACCCTAACAGCTTGGCTAACAGTATAATGTGAGAGCACACCATCAGTATGGTGTGATTCAACCTCTGTACCAACTATGCTAGACTGTCTAGTAATGGGCAGGCTGAGAAGTTTCTTTCCTGAATCTTTTCCTGGGGGAGTCCCTGGATCAGATTGAGAACCATTAGCTACTTTTTCTACAGATTGGGCACTTATGGCCTTATCCTGTACTCTAAGCATATTAATTAACAGTTCTAAGGAAGGATTCTTCCCTACACTCAAACCTCTCTCTATGCAGAGACTCCTTGCTCCTTTCCAGCTAAGGTGATCATATGCAAGTTTGGACAGTTCAACATTTTGGCCTGTGCCAGACATTTTTTTGAGAGAGTTAAAGTGATAGAAAAAGAAAAAAAAGTTTTCAGAACTTTTTGGAAAGACAGAAAAAACTTTTTAAACTTTTAAGAACTTTTTGAAAGTTTTAGAAGTACTTTTCAGCACTTAGAAAAGAGTGAAAAGAGGAAATGCAAAACTTTTTGGCTATGTGTATATACACTGACCTTGTTTTGTATATTTTTCTCTTATGAAAAGTACAATGACAAGAGTGGTAAGTAGTCTCAAGCACTTATCCCACCACTGCACAACCAATGTAGGAGGCTGGACTGGCTTGTAGTGAGTACCAAGGGGTACTTGCACCTTGCACCAGGCCCAGTTATCCCTTATTAGTGTATAGGGTGTCTAGCAGCTTAGGCTGATAGATAATGGTAGCTTAGCAGAGCAGCTTAGGCTGAACTAGGAGACGTGTGAAGCTACTACAGTACCACTTAGTGTCATATGCACAATATCATAAGAAAACACAATACACAGTTATACTAAAAATAAAGGTACTTTATTTTTATGACAATATGCCAAAGTATCTTAGAGTGTACCCTCAGTGAGAGGATAGGAAATATACACAAGATATATATACACAATAGCAAAAATATGCAGTATAGTCTTAGAAAACAGTGCAAACAATGTATAGTTACAATAGGATGCAATGGGGAAACATAGGGATAGGGGCAACACAAACCATATACTCCAAAAGTGGAATGTGAACCACGAATGGACCCCAAACCTATGTGACCTTGTAGAGGGTCGCTGGGACTATTAGAAAATAGTGAGAGTTAGAAAAATAACCCTCCCCAAGACCCTGAAAAGTGAGTGCAAAGTGCACCAAAGTTCCCCTAAGGACAAAATAGTCGTGTTAGAGGGAAAATGCAAGGAAAACACAAATCAGCAATGCAACAACGATGGATTCCTGACTGAGGGTACCTGTGGAACAAGGGGACCAAGTCCAAAAGTCACAAGCAGCTCGGAGATGGGCAGATGCCCAAGAAATGCCAGCGGTTGGTGCAAAGAAGCTCTTACTAGGCTGAAGAACTGTGAATACTGCAGGAACGACAAGGGCTAGAGACTTCCCCTTTGGAGGATGAATCCCCCACGCCTTGGAGAGTCGTGCAGAAGTGTTTTCCCGCCAGATGGACGCCAACAAGCCTTGCTACACGCAAATCGTGCGTTTGGCGTTTTTGGACGCTGCTGGGGCCCAGGAGGGACCAGGAGGTCGCAAATTGGACCTGCAGAGAGAGGGGACGTCGTGCAAGACAAAGAGTCCTCACTGAAGCAGGTAGCACCTGGAGAAGTGCCAGAAACAGGCACTACGAGGATGCGTGAAACGGTGCTCGCCGAAGTTGCACAAAGGAGTCCCACGTCGCCGGAGACCAACTTAGAAAGTCGTGCAATGCAGGTTAGAGTGCCGTGGACCCAGGCTTGGCTGTGCACGAAGGATTTCCGCCGGAAGTGCACAGGGGCCGGAGTAGCTTGCAAAGTCGCGGTTCCCAGCAATGCAGCCCAGCGAGGTGAGGCAAGGACTTACCTCCACCAAACTTGGGCTGAAGAGTCACTGGACTGTGGGGGTCACTTGGACGGTGTCGCTGGATTCGAGGGACCTCGCTCGTCGTGCTGAGAGGAGACCCAAGGGACCGGAAATGCAGCTTTTTGGTGCCTGCGGTTGCAGGGGGAAGATTCCGTCGACCCACGGGAGATTTCTTCGGAGCTTCTGGTGCAGAGAGGAGGCAGACTACCCCCACAGCATGCACAAGCAGGAAAACAGTCGAGAAGGCGGCAGGATCAGCGTTACAGAGTTGCAGTAGTCGTCTTTGCTACTATGTTGCAGGTTTGCAGGCTTCCAGCGCGGTCAGCGGTCGATTCCTTATCAGAAGGTGAAGAGGGAGATGCAGAGGAACTCGGCTGAGCTCATGCATTCGTTATCTGAAGTTTCCCCAGAGACAGAGACCCTAAATAGCCAGAAAAGAGGGTTTGGCTACCTAGGAGAGAGGAAAGGCTACTAACACCTGAAGGAGCCTATCACAAGGAGTCTCTGACGTCACCTGGTGGCACTGGCCACTCAGAGCAGTCCAGTGTGCCAGCAGCACCTCTGTTTCCAAGATGGCAGAGGTCTGGAGCACACTGGAGGAGCTCTGGACACCTCCCAGGGGAGGTGCAGGTCAGGGGAGTGGTCACTCCCCTTTCCTTTGTCCAGTTTCGCGCCAGAGCAGGGGCTAAGGGGTCCCTGAACCGGTGTAGACTGGCTTATGCAGAATTGGGCACATCTGTGCCCAACAAAGCATTTCCAGAGGCTGGGGGAGGCTACTCCTCCCCTGCCTTCACACCATTTTCCAAAGGGAGAGGGTGTCACACCCTCTCTCAGAGGAAGTTCTTTGTTCTGCCATCCTGGGCCAGGCCTGGCTGGACCCCAGGAGGGCAGATGCCTGTCTGAGGGGTTGGCAGCAGCAGCAGCTGCAGTGAAACCCCAGGAAGGGCAGTTTGGCAGTACCAGGGTCTGTGCTACAGACCACTGGGATCATGGAATTGTACCAATAATGCCAGGATGGCATAGAGGGGGCAATTCCATGATCATAGACATGTTACATGGCCATATTCGGAGTTACCATGGTGAAGCTACATATAGGTAGTGACCTATATGTAGTGCACGCGTGTAATGGTGTCCCCGCACTCACAAAGTTCATGGAATTGGCTCTGAACAATGTGGGGGCACCTTGGCTAGTGCCAGGGTGCCCTCACACTAAGTAACTTTGCACCTAACCTTTACCAGGTAAAGGTTAGACATATAGGTGACTTATAAGTTACTTAAGTGCAGTGTAAAATGGCTGTGAAATAACGTGGACGTTATTTCACTCAGGCTGCAGTGGCAGGCCTGTGTAAGAATTGTCAGAGCTCCCTATGGGTGGCAAAAGAAATGCTGCAGCCCATAGGGATCTCCTGGAACCCCAATACCCTGGGTACCTCAGTACCATATACTAGGGAATTATAAGGGTGTTCCAGTAAGCCAATGTAAATTGGTAAAATTGGTCACTAGCCTGTTAGTGACAATTTAAAAGTAATGAGAGAGCATAACCACTGAGGTTCTGGTTAGCAGAGCCTCAGTGAGACAGTTAGGCACCACACAGGGAACACATACATGCACACCTATGAGCACTGGGGCCCTGTGTGACAGGGTCCCAGTGACACATACATATAGGCCACAAACCTATGAGCACTGGGGTCCTGACCAGCAGGATCCCAGTGACACATAACAACCATACTGAAAACATAGTGTTTTCACTATGAGCACTGGGGCCTGGCTATCAGGATCCCAGTGAGACAGTGAAAACAGTGACAAACACCCTGACATACACTCACAAACAGGCCAAAAGTGGGGGTAACAAGGCTAGAAAGAGGCTACTTTCTCACAGTCCACCCTCTGCGGTTTGTGTTCCACAGGTTGCACACTTCGGTAATGATTTTTTCTCTAGTGGCACAGCTCAGTGCAGCAGCAATATAACTTGCATGGCACTGTGCCACTTTTGAAACACAGGGATGCATCATGTTTACTGGGATATGGACACCCCTGTGTTTCCCCCAGCACCTGCGCAGATTTGTCCCCCCAGCACCAACGCTGGCATCCTTGCACCATAGTGAAGGGGTGCCTGCGTTGAGGGGATAGATTGTTTATATGCAGGGAGGTGTCCCTTCCTGCACATGAACAAACTATCATGGCAAGGTGGCATTTCTATGTGTGCTGCAGGATGCAGCACACATGAGAAGGGCAATGACACAAGGAGGAAGGACATTTTTTTTCCTTGTTGTGCCATCCTGACACCACCCCTTGGGTGGTGTTGACTTCAGTCACAATCTCTGATGAAAATGTTGTGTTAGATCTGGGACAAAAACAATATGCAATGGGTGTTGTGGCACAGCCACATTAATTGCACATCCCTTCCAGGCAATGTGCTTCATATTTACAAGGTGATGTAAAGCAACAGTAAGTGGCTTATGACCACATTATGTATATGTCGGAGTGCATTGCATAACCAGAGTGTCAGTACAATCGGGTCTTGGGCGGCGATAGGGAATTTTCATTCAGGACCTATGTGTCCTGATGCGACCCTTTAGCATGCATTAAGTGTGTCCTATATGCCTCCCCCTTCTGCCATTTGTGAGGTTCCAGATAGCCCCCCCTGCAACTTACCCCGCATTTGTGGTAGTTCTTGGTTCTGCGATTCCAGTGACCAGCTCCTTGGGGATGACCACTGCATATCTCCTCCTGCTCATTCAGGTCTTCCTGTGGTGCGGGACTTCCACCTCCAGTCTGCAGTGCTGACTTTTGGTTCCTGGCCAGTTTCTCCTTAGTTCTGAGTTTGGAATCGTGCCAGCGCTTCTTGCAATCGGTGACAGTCCTCCTCACCTCTGCCACGTTGTCGACTTTGTCTACTATTGTCTGCCATATGGCCTCTCTCCTATCCATTGTCTATTTGGAGGTGACGAAGAGCTGCTGTTGGTGCCCCGTCACCTCTCTGACCAAGATGTCCTGCTCCTCCTCACTAAAGCAACACTTCTGCTTTTTCTTCTCCTTCTCCTGGGACTTTTCTGGACCCTCTTGGCAGGTACTTGGCTGATTGGGAACTCCAAGGGGTCTCTCCTGGCCTGCATTCTCCATCTTGTCTTCCCAAATGTTTTTTTCTTGCTCGTGCATTTTCTTTTTTTATGCTAATGCAGTTAAATATGGCAATAACCTGTTTTGCATAAAAAAACATGTCACAAAATGGTCTAGCACCACTTTTGCCACATAAGCATACATTTTTCTTAAAGAATATCACAGTGGTTAGTGTCATTTTCTTTGGCGCAACCATTCCTTAGCGCTATTGTGTTTCTTTTTTTAAATATGGAACACAGATTGCACTAGAGAATGATGTTAGCTCACTACTGCAGTTGTGCATCATTTTTCTTAAATATGGGCCTAAAGTTCATATTTGAGAGCCCCAAGCGCCAATCTAACGCCACATCAGCGTCATTTTTTTACGGTAATGTGGCTTTAGAAGGCCAAAAATGCTACACCATATTGACAAAGTGGTGCAATGCATGCATTGCACCATTTTGTAACCTTTTGCACAACATGATGCCTGCACCAGGCATCACGTATGAAGAGGAGGTGATACCCCGTTAGGTGGGCTGAAAAAATGGTGCAAGTAAATCTAAAGGATTTCCTTGCTTCAATTTTTTCGACTCTTTTTATGTCTGCTCGGAGCCGGTGTTAAAATTATGGTGCTATTCCTGCGGAGCACACCAATAGCATTAAAAAAATAAAGCTATTGCCCCCTACCCTGTGCCATGGTGCGCTGTATTTAAAATAGGGTGCACATATGGTGATGGTAGTGGGGCGCTAAAGGGTGCAAGAAAAGTGGCGCAGCATTGTGGGCAGTGCCACTTTTCTTAAATATGCCCCAAAATCTCTGCATGCTTTGCAGTAGCCTACATTTTACTGTGTTGTACGATTTAAAACAATATGTATATATATTGTGCTTTTAGTCACAGGCTGCAACCCCGTAGCATTATAATTCAGAAGTCACTATACCCCACTGCATCCACCACAACTCAATTCTGTTTCTCTCTCTGGTCACATACGGAACCTCTGCAGTGATTGCATTAATCAGTTAATGTTTCATCATGTTCAAAAAAGAATATTTTTCCACCATTTGTTAACTTGTGTGAGGTTTTTGGTGTATTATATAATATAACTGTGGTGCCTTATCATGTAATATACTCGGAAAAACTGTCTTGGATACAGTCTGGCTCATTTGTGTCACCTTTAGCTGAACCCCGGGTAGCTGTGGTTTTGAGCTTCAAGGCTTAACAAAGGAACTTAGGCCCTGATTTTTACTTTTTGACGCAAACCTGCGTTAGCGCAGGTTTGCGTCAAAAAGTATAGCACTGGCGAGCACCATTCCACAGTGCCAGCCGGGTGCCATATTTAAGGAATGGCACAAGCTGGAGCTAAGGCCCGATTAGCGTCAAAATACATGATGCTAACCGAGTGGGGGAGGCGTAGTGAATACTGGAGGTTTTGTGTGAAAGAATGACACTGGTCAGGTTTGTGTCAAAATAATGACTCTAACCTGACTAGTGCCATTGTTAGACGCACAACTCCCATGGACATGAGTCTTGTCTAAGTAAAGACAGGAGTCATTCCCCCCAGCACAATGGCCATGCCCAGGGGACTTAAGTCCCCTGGGCATTGCCATTGGGCGCATTGCCATGTAGGGGGGCCCAATGTTAGGCCCCCCGTGGCACTTTAAAAAAAAAGGTAAATACTTACCTCTACTTACCTGTAGTTACCTGGGATGGGGTCCCCCCATCCTCCGGTGTCCTCCTGGTTTGGATGGAGGTGTTCCTGGGGCTTGGGTGGGCACCTGTGGGCTCTTTCTATAGTCGCCGACCATGGAAATGGGTCCACAGGTCCCCTAATGCCTGCCCTGATCCAGGTGTTAAATAATGGTGCAAAGCAAGCTTTGCACCATTATTTGACTCCTCCTCCCCCATGCGTGATTTTAGCACGGGGGTAAATATGACGCTATGGCCATAGAGTCATTTTTTGCATGGAACGTCTACCTTGCATCTCATTGATGCAAGGTAGGTTTCCACGTCCAAATAATGACTTTAACTCCATACCTTTGGTGCTAGACAGGTCTAGCACCAAAGTATAAATATGGAGTTAGTTTTGCACTGAATTTGCGTTACAAAAAACAGCGCAAATTCGGTGCAAAACAAGTAGAAATATGTCCCTTAGTTTTGCTCCTCCGATATGGCTTGAGCAACCAAATCTGACAGCAAGGAGTTCTAGGGGGACAGAAAATACACTTTAGACAGTTACCTAGCCACCAGAGCATTCTTCAGGCAAGTCCCTCTGAGAAATGGCCTCTTTTTGACATAGTTAACCCCCAGATTTTCCATGACATATGATTTAGCCTAGAAATTGTAGCGCTCAGGGCCCCTGCTGACCAGGTTCCCTGGGCCAGAGCTCTTTCTCTAAAACTGTTGCGATGCATTGGCACAATTGGATACACCTTTAGCCACCACTATAAGTCCGTAGTAAAAGGTCCCTAGGTACCCAGGGCATGGGGTATTAAGGGTAGGCCCTTGAGAGCAGCAGCACTGATTGTGCCACCCTCTGGGCCATGCATCCAGATGCACCCAGCACTTCCATTGCAGGCTGAGTGTCCTGGTGCAAACCTAAAACACAAACTCGACATGGCACAGTGCCTGTGTGCCTATCCACCATACAGTGCATGCACATTGGATAAGATACCCCTCTGGCAGGCCTTCCAGCCCTAAGACAGGGTGCACCATAGTATATGTGAGGGCATAGCTGCATGAGCAATATGCCCCCACTGTGTCCTTGCCAAACCTGGGACATAGTGAGTGGACAGATCAGCCATTTTAAAACATGTGCCGGAGACTGGTCAATGTGGGTTTCACAGCCACATGATGGATACTCTGAACCCTGAGTTGTTTGGTATCAAACAACTCAGAATGATAAATTCACACTGATGACAGTGTTGGATGTATTATAAAAAGTATCATGGGTCACCTTAGAGGTGCCCCCAGCAAAAGGTAACTACCCTAGCATGGTTGGTGACTGGTTCTATCCAACCTGCCACCTCCAGATACCCAATCTATAAGCCTTGGGGGAGAGACTCGACTCTCTGGTTTGTAAAACAAAGCTCTTCTTGGGCTGAGGTGCTTATCCCTCCCTCAGGAATGTGCACTGCCCTGGTGGTGAGCTTCAAAGGGCTTACCGCTGTTGAAACTCAACCCCCATGCCTGCTGCTAGCAGCAGATGGTCACCACCTTTGCAACCCCCCACTTTTGGCAGAAGCAAAGGTGGGAAACTACACAAAGGGTAGGAGGAGTGGCCCCACCTGGCATGCACCACCCCCACGGTGTTGTGTGCGGGGTGGACACTCCATTTCATTTTTCTCCATCTTAGATGGAAGGAAAATGGCCAACCAGGGATAGGGAAATGACCTTTCTAACAGGAAGTGGTCACTATAGGGAATGTAGCCACGCAAAGGTAGGTGTCCATTGGTCACTACCAGGTTCCCCCTAAAATACCCACTAAATTCAGAATATAGTGGGCATCCATATATCCAGGGACGAAAAGAAGAACAGAACTAAGAAGATCCAAGGTATGAGAACTATGGACCTGCTGCTCAAAGAAAAGGCGCCAACCCCTGCCTGCTGCACCCAGGCCCTGACAATCGCCACTGAGGAGCTGCTGGACAACTGGAAAAACTGTAAAGAACCCCAGAGGACCTCCAGGCTTTCAAAATTGTGAAAGAACTCCTTCCAGAGTGGAGGTGCCACTCTGCAACAAGAAGAAACCAGCAAACCCAGTGAAGGTCACTTCACTGACCAGCTGCTAATTCTCGAACTAGAAGTCACAACTGAACCCAACAACACACCGACACCTGTCAGGACAAACCCTGAAAGTGTGCCAAATTTGTTGGCACTGTGCCCTTCCAATGGCCAAACCACACCAATACCCTGGTTATTGGTCAGCTGACATCGGACACCAAGAAAACCAGCACACCTGAGGCTGAAAAAGGACCAGGAGGGAGCCCGAGTTGAGAGACTTCAGTAACATCCCAGATCTCCCACCAGGGTGCCCCCGTTGTGCTGTAAACGAACCTTGAACCAACTTACTGCTAGCTCCTAAGAGCATCTTTAAGCACAGCTCCTCGCTCACCAATTCAGTCTACACCTGGCTGCCCTATGCCCTGCAATGAAGGACCTGCTGTGCCCTAAGGGTCCCTCATCCCTTGTGACCTCAACACTGCTAAAGAAGTACTTGGTAAACCAACTGTTTGATTTTTAATGTATTTTTAAAGCTAACTTTCAATTGAGTATGGCAGACTTGGGTGCAGGTTTTGGCTACCTCCGATTTCTCTCTTGATCAGGCCAGTGACTGGTAGTAGTAAAATGTCTGTGGTGGATACCAACTTGTCGGTTTGAGCATATTCAGCTCTTTTGTTCCTTGAGCTGGGTCCAGGGGATCAGCCAACTGATCCTTGGAGTCATTGATTTGATCTGGGGCCAGGAATCTTTCCCTGAGCCAGGAGTCACTGGCACAGTCTAAACCTCACTAGCCCAATGTGCAGCAGGTGCAGTCCTTCTGACAGTACAGCCTCTCTTCGTGCATGTTTAAGGGCAGCTTAGAAGTCCTCCTTTGGTCCTTTCTTCAAATCCAATCTAATCTGAGATGCAGAATGCTAGGGGTGCCATATTTATCCCTGGAAGGTGACTTGGGGGGACCTTATAGGCCAATGGGCTACTAGGACCCCTCTCTTCTGGTGACATGTTTCTTGCAATGTGTGGTATCTGGCTATCCCGAGTGCAGTATTCTAGCCATTCTCAGGATGTCTGTACTTCTCTTCTGTCGTCTGGAGTTTGGTAGCCTTGGGCACTGGGGTTTCCTCTCTGCTCCTGTCTCCAATGTGTCTACATGAACAAAAGACAGCCTGCCTGGGAGTGTTATTGTCACATAGGTTCTCATTATCCTAATTAGGCTACTGGATTTGGGTGTTAGAATCACCTGAATTGCGAAGTACTTGTTACAATTCTACACCATGTGATGCCTGTTTGCCTAATCTGGGTTTTCCGGCTAACTAGCAGCCTCTCCCGGCCTCTGGGAATGCTTTGAAGGGCACAGATGGTTCCCTCCTTGCATAAGCCAGTCTACACCGGTTCAGGGATCCCCCAGCCCCTGCCCTGGCACAAAACTGGACAAAGGAAAGGGGAGTGACCACTCTCCTGTCCATTACCACCCCAGGGGTGGTGCCCAGAGCTCCTCCAGTGTGTCCCAGACCTCTGCCATCTTGAATGCAGAGGCGTGAGGGCACAATGGAGGCCTCTGAGTGGCCAGTGCCAGCAGGTGACGTCAGAGACCCCTTCTGATAGGTGCTTACTTGGAGAGGTGGCCAACCCTCCCCTGCTATTTAGGGTCTCTCCTGTGGGTTTCTCGACAGATGGCGAATGTAATAGCTCACCAGAGTTCCTCTGCATCTCCCTCTTTGACTTCTGCCAAGGATCGACCGCTGACTGCTCCAGGACGCCTGAAAAACCGCAACAAAGTAGCAAGACGACTACCAGCAACATTGTAGCGCCTCATCCTGCCGGCTTTCTTGACTGTTTCCTGGTGGTGCATGCTCTGAGGGCTGTCTGCCTTTACCCTGCACTGGAAGCTAAGAAGAAATCTCCCGTGTGACGACGGAATCTTCCCCCTGCTAACGCAGGCACCAAACGTCTGCATCACCGGGCCTCTGGGTCCCCTCTCATCTTGGCGAGCATGGTCCATGGAACACAGGAGCTGGATCCACGTGACCCCTACAGTCTGGTGGTCCATCTGTCCAAATTTGGTGGAGGTAAGTCCTTGCCTCCCCACGCCAGACAGTAATCCTGTGTACTGCATGAATTGCAGCTGCTAGGGCTTCTGTGCACTTTTGCAAGGAATCCTTCATGCACGGAATTGCCCAGGTCCCCAGCACTCCGCCCTGCATTGCTCAACTCGCTGAGTTGACCACCAGCTTTGTGGGCCTCTCCTTTGTAGTGTTGAGACGACTGCTGTGCTCAGTTTTCTTGAACCCCTGTTCAAGTGCTTCTGCAGGCACTGCCTGCTTCTGCATGGGCTCTCTGTGCTGCTGAGCTCCACCTCTGTCTCCTCCACCAAGGGGCAACCTCCTGGTCCTTCCTGGGCCCGGGCAGTACCCATTTTCTTTAACTGTGACCTTTGCAGCTAGCAAGGCTTGTTTGCAGACTTTCTGCATGGAAACAAATCTGCATCCTCCATCACACTGTGGGACACCTTTTGTGTAAAGGAGAAGTTCCTGGCATCTTCCGTTGTTGCAGAATCTTCAGCTTCTTCCACCCAGAGGTAGCCATTTTGCACCTTCATCTGGGGTTTAGTGGGCTCCTGCCCCCCCCCGGACACTGTTGTGACTCTTGGACTTGGTCCCCTTCCTTTACAGGTCCTCAGGTCCAGGAATCCGTCTTCAGTGCTTTGCAGTCAGTTGTGGTCTTTGCAGAATCTCCTATCATGACTTTAGTGTGTTTCTCAGGAAGTAGGGTCATTTTACTCCTACTTTTCAGGGTCTTGGGGTGGGGTATCTTGGACACCCTTAGTGTTTTCCTACACTCCCAATGACCCTCTACTCACTACACTAGGCCTGGGGTCCCTAAGTGGTTCGCATTCCACTTTCTTAGTATATGGTTTGTGTTGCCCCTAGGTCTATTGCATCCTATTGTATTCTACAGTGTTTGCACTACTTTTCTAACTGTTTACTTACCTGATTTTGGTTTGTGTGTATATTTTGTGTATTTTACTTACCTCCTAAGGGAGTATATCCTCTGAGATATTTCTGAAACATTGTCACTGTTAGACCTGACATGCCTTAGGGTGGTCACCCCTAACTTTTTGCCTGCCTCCCTCCACTTTTTGGACTCTGTTTTTGCTGGCTTTTAGACTCTGCGCACTTTACCACTGCTAAAGTGCATATGCTCTCTCCCTTTAAACATAGTAACTTTGGATCATACCCAATTGGACTATTTAATCTACTTATAAGTCCCTAGTAATGTGCACTGTATGTGCCTAGGGCCTGTAGATTAAATGCTACTAGTGGGCCTGCAGCACTGGTTGTGCCACCCACTCAAGTAGCCCCTTTACCTTGTCCCAGGCCTGCCATTGCAAGACCTGTGTGTGCAGTTTCACTGACAATTCAGTTTGGCATTTAAAAGTACTTACCAAGCCTAAAACTCCCTTTTTCTACACATACGTCCCCTCTAATGTGTGCCCTAGGTAACCCCTAGAGCAGGGAGCTGTGTGAGTAAAAGGCAGGACATGTACCTGTGTAGTTTACATGATCCTGGTAGTGTAAAACTCCTAAATTCGTTTTTACACTACTGTGAGGCCTGCTCCCTTCATAGGCTAACACTGGGGCTGCCCTCATACATTATTGAAGTGGTAGCTGCTGATCTGAAAGGAGCAGGAAGGTCATATTTAGTATGGCCAGAATGGTAATACAAAATCTTGCTGACTGGTGAAGTTGGAGTTAATATTACTATTCTAGAAATGCCACTTTTAGAAAGTGAGCATTTCTTTGCCCTTAAATCTTTCTGTGCCTTACAATCCACTTCTGGCTGGGTTTAGTTGACAGCTCCTTGTGCATTCACTCAGACACACCCCAAACCCAGGATACTCAGCCTCACTTGCATACATCTGCATTTTGAATGGGTCTTCGTGGGCTGGGAGGGTGGAGGGCCTGCTCTGACACAAAGGACTGCCACACACCCTACTGGGACCCTGGCAGACAGGATTGAACTGAAAGGGGACTTGGTGCACTTCTAAGCCACTCTTTGAAGTCTCTCCCAATTCAAAGGCACATTTGGGTATAAAACAGGGCCTCTGCCCTACCACATCAGACACTTGCTGAAGAAGAAACCTGAACCAGAACCTGTATCCTGCCAAGAAGAACTGCCTTGCTGCTCAAAGGACTCACCTGACTGCTTTCTACAAAGGACTGCTGCCTTGCTGTTGGCCTGCTAGCTTGCTGAACTCTTGTCTGGCTGTGAAAGTGCTCTCCAAGGGCTTGGATAGAGCTTGCCTCCTGTTCCCTGAAGTTTCAGGACCAAAAGGACTTCTCTTTTTCAACTGGACTCCTTGTGCGCCGAAAAATTCAACGCACAGCTTGCTCTGCGGTGAAAAATTCACTGCACGCCGATCCGGAAAGACAGTGCTCGACGCTACGCCTGCGGTGCGACCGGAACTTCGGCGCACGGCCTCCTCTGGACAACGCCGCCCGACTTCCAGAGAAGAAATCGACGCAACGCCTGGCTTGAGAAAGAAAATTCCACGCACACCCCTCCCGGAACGACGCGCAGCCGGATAACAAGCCGAGGAATCCACGCACAGACCCTGGGACATCTGGTAATCCCGCGATCCACAGAAGGAGACGGTCCGCGTGCCGGAAAACGACGCACATCTTCCCTGAGTGAAAAATAACGATGCAAGTCCGTGTGTGAAGGGGCGAAACCGATGCACAGACCATTTTTCCTCCCACAGAACGACGCACGTCTCCCCATGTGGAAAATAGCAACGCAAGTCCGTGTGTGAAGGGGCGTAACCGACGCACACACCATTTTTCCTCGCATCTCCTCCTCTGCAGCCCTCTGCGGAGATTTTCCACTCCAAATCAGGAACTTTGTGCTTGAAAGAGACTCTGGGGGTTATTACAACTTTGGAGGAGGTGTTAATCCGTCCCAAAAGTGACGGTAAAGTGACGGATATACCACCAGCCGTATTACGAGTCCATTATATCCTATGGAACTCGTAATACGGCTGGTGGTATATCCGTCACTTTTGGGACGGATTAACACCTCCTCCAAAGTTGTAATAACCCCCTCTGTTTGCTTTTCAAAGACTTAAGACACTTCATATCACTTTTTAGTGATATCTTTACAAATTCATATTACATCTTTTATCGTTTTGACCTGCAAATATCCAGATAAATATTATATATTTTTCTAAACACTGTGTGGTGTATTTTTGTGGTGCTATATTGTATTATTGTATGATTTATTGCACAAATACTTTACACATTGCCATCTAAGTTAAGCCTGACTGCTCAGTGCCAAGCTACCAGAGGGTGGGCACAGGATAATTTGGATTGTGTGTGACTCACCCTGACTAGAGTGAGGCTCCTTGCTTGGACAGGGTGTAACCTGACTGCCAACCAAAGATCCCATTTCTAACAATATTGATCAGCGGTGAGGATAGGACTTGTATTTGTGCAGTGACATACAGTAGCTAAGTATTTCACTACCTACCCACAGTTGAAGGTCAACTTGTTTTTTATCTCTTTTTGCGAATTTGTTTTCCCTGGCAATTTTCAAAAACTAAATCCTCACCCAACATGTCTCTGGCTGGGTCTCAAGCAGGAGATTTGGACCTAGCCCTGTTGGAGACATATTGGTGGTCATTACAACCCTGGCGGTCGGTGTTAAAGCGGCGGTAAGACCGGCAACAGGCCGGCGGTAAAAAACTTTGAATCACGACAGTGGCGGAAACCGCCAACAAAGACAGCCACTTTATCACTCCGACCACTATGGAGGTACAAACAAACAGCGCGGGGGTCACCGCCAACAGACAGGCGGGAGACAATGTACCGCCCACACTATTATGACAGGCCAATCCGCCACCTTTTCCGGGGCGGATTCACCGCGGATAAAAACACGGCGGAAACAGGAATCCCGAAGGAAAAACGCTCACCTCTACACACTCAACGAGGAATGAGGACGCCATGGAACCAGAGCTTCACATTTTTCCAGCCCTCGTCTTCTTGCTCCTCTACCAGGAGCATGAACGCCAGCGGCGAAGACCACGGTGAGTACTGCACCTACGACACAGGGGAGGGAGGAGGGAAAAAACAGGGACACACACACGCAACACCCCCACCCACACCCTCACCCACTACAACACACACACTAATGCATATCAATACATCACAGTTACACCCCCCAAACCCCCGGAAGAATGCAAAGACAATAGAAAATTAGTGTAACCATTGTAATATATTAAAAGCAAGTAGGCAGAAATAGATAAATACACCATGTACATAATATATACCAAGCATAGTAGTCCAGGTAGTGTTCGTGGAACACCGGGACCAGACGGTATGGGCGAGGCCCACACAAGATCCCCGACCATGACGGAGAGAACACTGCAGGGGCATCAGACAGCAACTAAACAGGCACCTCAGGGGGAGGGAAAGGGGGGCACCTCAGCCGCTTGAGTGCATGACGACAAATCCACGAGGGGGCTGCATGCCCACTGTTCAATCCTGGGGAGTGCAAAGCCACAGTCTCTCAAGTCACTACAGTGGTGGGCTGCCCACTGTTCAATCCTGGGGAGTGCAAAGCCACAGTCTCTCAAGTCTCTACAGTGGGTGGGTTGCCCACTGTTCAATCCTGGGAAGTGCAAAGCCACGGTCTCTCAAGTCTCTGCAGTGGGTGGGTTGCCCACTGTTCAATCCTGGGGAGTGCAAAGCCACAGTCTCTCAAGTCTCTACAGTGGGTAGGTTGCCCACTGTTCAGTCCTGGGGAGTGCAAAGCCACAGTCTCTCAAGTCTCTACAGTGGATGGTTTGCCCACTGTTCAATCCTGGGGAGTGCAAAGCCACAGTCTCTCAAGTCTCTACAGTGGGTGGGCTGCCCACTGTTCCATCAAGGGGAGTGCAAAGCCACAGTCTCTCAAGTCTCTACAGTGGGTGGGTTGCCCACTGTTCAATCCTGGGGAGTGCGATGCCACAGTGATGCCTTCTCCACTGGTTCTGGAGGGGGCATGGTGCCCAGAGTGCTTCATCCTGCTAAGGACAGAGGTCGTGGATGTATCTCTCCACTGGTTCTGGAGGGGGCATGGTGCCCAGAGTGCACCATTCACCCCGTGACGGACTCAGTTGCATCAGTGCCCTTGCCGCTCATGGGCCAGCAGTGCTTGAGACAGCGGTGCCCTGTTAAACGGTGCTTGAGATGGCAGTGCCCTGTGCAGCACTGCTTGAGACGGCGGTGCCCTGTGCAGCGGTGCTTGAGACGGCGGTGCCCTGTGAGCGGTGCTTGAGACGGCAGTGCCCTGTTCATCGGTGCTTGAGATGGCGGTGCCCTGTTCAGCGGTGCTTGAGACGGCGGTGCCCTGTGCAGCGGTGCTTGAGACGGCGGTGCCCTCTTCAGCGGTGCTTGAGGTGGCGGTGCCCTGTGCAGCGGTGCTTGAGACGGCGGTGCCCTGTGCAGCGGTGCTTGAGATGGTGGTCTCCATTGCAGGGTCTCAGCTGCTGGCGGTCCTTCATGGCCCAACGGGGCTTTTGCTGGCGGTCCTTCATGGCCCAATGGAGCTTTTGCTGGCGGTCCTTCATGGCCCAAAGGGGCTTTTGCTGGTGGTCCTTCATGGTCCAACGGGGCTTTTGCTTGCGGTCCTTCTTGGCCCAACGGGGCTTTTGCTGGCGGTCCTTCATGGCCCAAAGGGGCTTTTGCTGGCGGTCCTTCATGGTCCAACAGGCTTTTGCTGGTGGTCCTTCATGGCCCAACGGGGGTTTTGCTGGCGGTGGCCTCCTGGGCAGCTGGGCTGGTGCTGGCGGTGGCCTCCTGGGCAGCAGGGCTGGCGGTGGCCTCCTGGGCAGCTGGGCTGGTGCTGGCGGTGGCCTCCTGGACAGCAGGGCTGGTGCTGGCCTCCTGGGCAGCTGGGCTGGTGCTGGCGGTGGCCTCCTGGGCAGCGGGGATGATGGTGGTCTTCTCCGCCGTGCTGCTCTTCCCAGACTTGCCAGGTTTCTTGTGGCCCTTCCCCACCTTGGAAGGTGTCAGAGCTGACTCCACACTCCCACCGGGACCCCTGGGAGCAGCTTTGGTGGCTGGAGTCTTCCCCCTATCCCGCCGGGCACTGGCCAACTTCTGATGCCTCACAGGTGGGGGACTGTCTGTGCTGTGGCTCCGTGCCACACTGGCTGCCCTGGTGGCCGGTGCACTCCAGATTCCGGTGACTACAGGCACCACTGGTCCCGGAGATGTTGTGGCTGAGGTGCTAGTTCTGGACCTATGAGATGGACAGGGTGGGGGAGGTGTGGGAAAGAGGTCAAGGGTGGACAGGAAAAGTTTTTGGGACACACTGGGACGGGTAGCTGGAGGGGGTTTGGGAGTGGAGGAAGAGGTGGTGGTTGTAGGAGGTGTACATTTGGTGACTTTGGGTGAAGGTGCATGCGCTGGAGGCTGTCGTGAGGTGGATGGCTGTGGGGTGGGTGTGTGCCTGCGTTTGTGTATCTTGGGAGGGGGCGTCACAGACACACTGGGAGAGGACACATGGACGTGTGAATGGTAGTGGGGGTGGTGACTGCATGTGAGCGGGGTGTAGTGGTGGGTGTGCTGGTGATGGACATAGTGGCTGAGGATGTAGTGCATGCAGGTGTGAGTGGAGACGTCACTTGGAGGGAGGGGGGAGACGAGCAGGAGGGGGAGATAGTGGAGGCAGTGGATGTTGGTGTGTCTGCATGTGTGTGATGCTTGCGTGAATGCCTGTGGGATGTGTGGTGCTTATGTTTGCCTGAACTACCCTTGGGTGTTGACGTGTATGCATGTTGGTCTGTGGGTGTGCTTGGAATGGGCTGAGGTAGAGGGGATTGGGTCTGGGTGGAGGAAGTTGGAGGGGGAGGCTAGAGACGGGGACAATGGCTGCCATCAGTGCTGAGGCCAGCATCTGAAAAGCTCGGTGAAGGGCCGCCTGACCAGAATGAATGCCCACCAGGAATGCATCAGTTTGTTGCAACTGCCTCTCTACACCCTGGATGGCATTCAAAATGGTAGACTGCCCAACAGTGAGGGACCTGAGGAGGTCAATGGCCTCCTCACTGAGGGCAGCAGGGGTGACTGGGGCAGGGCCTGAGGTGCCTGGGGCAAAGGTGATGCCTACCCTCCTGGGTGAGCGGGCACGGGGCAAAAGCCTGATGGGCTGCTGGGAGGGCGGTGCTGGTAGGGGGGGTGGCGGCTGTACCTGTAGATGCGGGGGGCACGGATGTTGCCGCCACCACAAGGGAGCTCCCATCAGAGGAGGAGTCCGTGTCGCTGGTCTCAGCTCCTGTCCCTGCCATGGAGCTCCCCTCGCCCTCCGTCCCACTGGTGAATTCAGACTCCGTAGTGTCGCCCTCCAGGGCCATGTGGGATGCAGCTCCCTCCTGCTCCGGTGCCACTGCTCCTCCGCCTGATGATGCTAATGCACACAAGAACAGGGAGACCACAAAAAGGGGGGGAAGACAGAAGAGAGACATGTTGAGTGCATGCATTACCGCTACTGTTGGCGGACATGACAGACACAGAAGCCCCCTACACTACGCCGCGCTGTTGGGCTCCACTGTTCAATTCCTGGGAAATGGCCTACAAGGCTATGGATGACATCTGCACACATAGATGACACAGGGGCATGACTAGGTGTACTTGGCACTCTACAGAGGTGGGCTGGGGTGCTACCTGGCCTGCCTTACGGAGGGGCCTTGTCTACGGAACTCACCATGGCCTAGGGAAACCCACAACCCACCTCCCCCACCCAGACAACTCCACTGCACGCACAGTCAGCAGAATGAGAGTGTACTCACCCCCTTCTGTCTGCTGTGATGCCCTCAAGCGCCCATCCAACTCCAGGTACGCCACCGCCAGGATCTGGAACATCAGGGGGGTCATGGTGCGACGGGCACCCCTCCCTCGTTGGGAGGCCATCCCCAGCTGAGCCTCCGCCATCTTCTTGCTCCAGCGGTGAATGTCCGCCCATCTTTTCCAGCAGTGGGTGCTCCGTCTGTGGTAGACCCCCAGGGTCCGTACGGCCTTGGCGATGGCACGCCAAATATCTTTTTTCTGGTGGGCGCTGACCTACTTGAAATGTACAGGGGAAAAAGAGTAGTTATTACCAACTGCACTGTCAAAGTGATTGGCCCCCATCCCTACCCTTGCCATGATGCACATGCACTCACCGTTGTTTCATGCATGCATCAATCTCCCCCCCCATCTTTCATCCACCCCACTCCACACAGTCATAGCCCATACAGCATGCTCGCAGTGTATTTACCTGTTTGTCTGGAGGAACGTAGAGTAGCGTGTACTGGGGGAGGACCCCATCCACGAGCTTCTCCAACTCCTCTGATGTGAAGGCAGAGGCCCTTTCCCCAGACACTCGAGCCATTGTCTCTTCCAGACCGAGGTCACAGCAGCACTCGCAGTGTAGGTCCTCTCCTGTTGAAGATCAGGTATCGAGCAATTGAACAGATAGAAAATGGCGGTCACGTCTGCAGCGGTACGTACCGTCACCGCCGGCGCACATCGTCATTGGCTCCTGGGACCCATAGGGTCCAATGTTAACCAATGCAGCATTGCGCCGCGGTCTTCGACCGCCTACCGCGACGGTGAACAACGCCAGCGCAGTTACCTCACATCCCATTGTCCCACTTTAGAGGTCAGGCAGCCGCCATTTCAGGGGCCCACAAGGCTTCATTGCCAACTGCGTCACACATACCTAGGCCTAGACAGGCCACCTTTTGTGTATGATTGGTGTTCTGTGTAAACTGTGGGTACGTACCTCTGAGTTGTTTGACTCTGTGCTCGCTGTTGTCCTTCATAGGCACCGTCCGCTGGGACATGTGAGGAGATGGCGGCATCCTCCGGTATACCGACCGTTGGTGGACCTGTCGACAATCGAGGAGCAACATGTCATAATCATATTCAGGCTTGACCGTGCCACAATCCAGGAACTGTGTACCCAGTTGGAGCCAGACCTGATGTCAGCAATCCGCCATCCCACAGGAATCCCCCTTCAAGTGCAGGTGCTGTCAGTGCTCCATTTCCTTGCAAGTGGGTCATTTCAAACAACAGTGGCCATAGCATCAGGGATGTCCAAGTCTATGTTTTCCAACGTATTGTCCAGAGTGTTGTCTGCCCTTCTGAACCACATGCGGAGCTACATCGTGTTCCCTCAGGTGGAGGATTTGCCTACAGTGAAAGGTGATTTCTATGCCCTGGGACATATCCTCAACATTATAGGTGCCATTGATGGGACCCATGTGACTTTGGTCCCTCCCCCCCCACAGGAGTGAACAGGTGTACAGAAACCGGAAGAGTTATCATTCTATGAATGTACAGATGGTTTGTTTGGCAGACCAGTACATCTCCCATGTGAATGCCAAGTTCCCTGGCTCAGTGCATGACGCATACATCCTGTGAAATAGAAGCATCCCTTATGTGATGGGTCAACTCCAGCGGCACAGTGTGTGGCTATTAGGTGAGCACCTGGAAGCAAGACAGTGGGAATGGTTGTCTGGGCCTGGGGTAACATACAGGTTAGTGTGTGTCTAATACTTGTCCCTCGCCATTTGCAGGTGACTCTGGTTACCCCAACCTGTCATGGCTACTGACCCCAGTGAGGAATCCCAGGACAAGGGCAGAGGAAGGCTACAATGAGGCCCATGGGCGAACTAGGAGGGTGGTCGAGTGGACCTTCGGCCTCCAGAAGGCCAGGTTCCGGTGCCTCCATATGACAGGTGGATCCCTATTCTACTCACCAAAGAAGGTGTGCCAGATCATCGTGGCCTGCTGTATGCTTCAAACCTTGGCATTGCAACGACAGGTGCCTTTTCTGCAGGAGGATGGTCCAGATGGTGGTGTTGTTGCAGCTGTGGAGCCTGTGGATAGTGAAGACAAGGAAGCAGAGGAAGAAGACATGAACAACAGGGACTTAGTGATCCAGCAATATTTCCAGTGAGACACAGGTAAGAGTACAGACCTGCCTACTACATGTACTTAAACACTACTACCTCTCTACTGTCTGTCGTTTTCACCCAGTGTATGGTCACTGAGTTGTCACTTTCCCTTACGATTTCACAGATGTGGGTCCCACTGTGTGACATCTGCTTTGATTCCACATGGACCGTGTGCCCACTACAACTGCCCCGAGGTCCCTGTTGTTGTTGGGGTGGTGGGTTTGCCTTGGTTCCCTGTAGTGGTGGACACACAGCTGATTGACATGTCCTGGGGACGGAGGTATGGGCCCGCTGGGTGGGTGCTGTGCTGGTGTTTCCAGAGGGGGGAAGGTCTGTGATGGCCTGTGCAAGTGTGAGGGGAACCGACTGTCCAGAGGTCATCGATGGGCCGGGCTGGTCACCTGGAACCAGTTGGACAGAGGTGCTGTCATCACTGTGGGCCTCTTCTGTTGGTGGTGTGGACATGTGTGGACCCTCCTGTCCGGTGACGTTGGGTAGGGGTCCTGCAGGGGTATGAAAGGATGGTTATTACATCTGTATGTGTCATAGTGTGCAATGGGTGGGTGAGCGTGTACCCCAGTGCTTGCATTCCTGTGTTGGAGCTTGTGTGATGGTGGTTTAGGGGGTTGTATGGATATGTGCAGTGTGCATGCTTTAGTGATGGATGTCCATGCTCTGTTGTTGCATGCAGGGCTTGGTGTTGGGATGGGTGGTTTGTTATGTTCGGACATATGTGAGGAGTTGGGGTGCTGGGGGTGAGGGTGGGGGTATGTGATAACATGTAGGTAGGGTGGGGGATGTAATAGTTAAGATTTTACTTACCAGAGTCCATTCCTCCGCCTACTTCTGCGAGGCCCTCAGGATGCAGACTCGCTAAGACCTGCTCCTCCCATGTTGTTAGTTGTGGGTGAGGAGGTGGGAGTCCGCCGCCAGTCCTCTGAACCGCCTGGTGGTGTCTTGAGACCACGGAATGCACCTTCCCCCATAGGTCGTTCCACCTCTTCCTGATGTCCTCCCGATTTCTTGGTTGCTGTCCCACTGCGTTGACCCTGTCCACTATTCTGCGCCATAGCTCCATCTTCCTTGCAATGGAGGTGTGCTGCACCTGTGATCCGAATAGCTGAGGCTCTACCCGGATGATTTCCTCCACCATGACCCTGAGCTCCTCCTCCGAGAACCTGGGGTTTCTTTGCTGTGCAATGGGGTGGTGTAGGTGATGTGTGTGGTGGATTGTGTGGTGATAAGTGTGCTGATATGTAGTGGTGTGAGGTGTGAGGTGAGAGGTGCGTGGAAGTTCTGTGGGTGATGGTATTGTGTGCCTGTGGATGCTGTTGTTCTTGCTGGTGGTGTCTCTCTCTGGCCTTCTTTCAAGATTTGTTGTCATAGGGGTTTGTGGGTGATGTGGGTGTGTGTTTTATATTGTAATGGGTGTGTGGGAGTGGTGTGTGTATGTTTATCAGGTGTGTGTATTTTGAATTGTCCAATGTGGCTGTGTTTTGTAAATGTGTGTGTATTTTGAGCGCGGCGGTGTGTACCGCCAATGGAATACCGCGGTTGAAAGACCGCCACGTGGATTCGTGTGTCGTGATAGTGTGGGAGTATTTCTGTTGGCGTGACGGTGTCGGTTTTGTTTTCGCCAGTTTATCACTGACCTTTGGTGTGGCGGACTTGTGTGGGTATCTGAATTTTGGCGGATTCCGAAATGTGGGTCATAATAGCTGTGGCGGTTTTCTGTGGCCGCAGCGGTGTGTTGGCGGTCTTCTGCACGGCGGTAAGCAGCTTTTACCGCCAATTTTGTAATGAGGGCCATACTGTCAAACAGCTAAAAGGGTTCTGCAAGGTGATGAGAGTACCCACCCAAGGGGCCTCCAGAAAGGAAGACTTTCAAGTGGGGCTGAGGGCCTAGGCAGAAGCCCATTTAGAGGAGGTTGATGAGGAAGAGGAGCCAGAAAATGGCCCCTCAGAGGATTTGTTGCCATTAGTGGGTGATGTTACCACTGCAATTGTGCCCCCTTCCAGACCAGGGAGCAGTGTCTCTGAGCAAAGCCTGACCACAGAGGAAAGGAGAGAAGAAAGGGAGTTCCAATTGCAAATGGCAAAACTGAAAATTCAGGCTCAACAGGAGGAAAGGAGGGCCGAGAGAGAAGCCAATGAAGCTGAAAGAGCTGAAGCTGCAGCTGAGAGAGCTTTGGCTGAAAAGAAACTATTGTTGGCTCATGAACTGAGTCTCAAGGAGCTGGAGATCAAGGCAAGACAGTCTGAATCCAGCAGTAATGGTGGCAGCATACAGACAGGACCTGATGGAGAGAAGAAGGTTTGTATACCCAAAAATGTGGTGCCCAGTTTTGTGGTAGGAGATGATATAAATAAGTGGCTAGCTGCTTACGAAGTTGTACTAGATGCCTATGAGGTTCCTGAAGGGCAATGGGGTACAGCTATGTGGAGTTATGTACCAGTACTGGGGAGGGACACACTTCTCACACTGGATCCTAAGGATAGAAACACATACCCACTTCAGAAAGCCATTTTAATTGCCAAGTTTGGGCTGACCCCTGAGGGATAACGTCAGAGGTTCAGGGACAGCACCAAACAAACCACACAAACATGGGTAGATTTCTTTGACTTTTCAAGTAAGGCACTGAATGGATGGTTGCGGGGCAACAAAGTAGATGATTACAAAGGGTTAAATGACTTGATTCTGAGAGAGCATATGCTCAGTACTACTTTTACAGAGTTGCGCCAGCTAGTAAGCTGACTGATCCCAGGAAGCTTGCTGAGGAGGCGGACCTCTGAGTTAGCACCAGAGTGTCCAAAAAGGTACCTGGGGGGGACACTCACAAAGATGGTCAGGGTTCCCAACAGAAGAAGGAGGGGGGAGATAAACTTACAGATAAGGAACTCTCAAAAGGCTCCCAAAAGAATTCCCAGGGAGGGGGTGGCAACCATTCCTCATCCAGATTTGGGAAAAAGCCAGGGACTTATGAAAAATCAGGGCAATCCAACCCCAAATGCTTAGAGTGCTACCAGTATGGTCACTATAAGGGCGACCCCCAGTGTTCCAAGAGAGCACCGTCCACTACCGGACAGACACCTGGGTTAACAAGTGTAGCGCTCGGGAGGAGATGGACCCAGATAGCTTTGGGGAGCAGGCAGAGGTTTCCCTAGTGTCCCTGGGAGAAAGAGAAATGGTGCCCTATGCCCACATGCCCCAAAATACTTCCAAGTACAGACAGTGGGTCACCATTGATGGGCAAAAGGTGGAAGCTCTGCGTGACACAGGAGCCAGTATGACTACTGTCAAGAGTCAGCTGGTGTCAAAAGAGCAGATAGTCCCTAATATATTCCACCAGGTCATAGTCACCGACAATCGTGAGAGTCACCTACCGGTGGCTCTGGTTCCCTTTGAGTGGGGGGGTCTCTGGTACTCTGAAAGTAGCTGTGAGTCCTGCCATGCCTGTAGATTGTCTGTTAGGCAATGATCTTGAGCATAGTGCCTGGAAAGAGGTAGAGCTCAGATCCCACCTGGAGATGTTAGGGTTGCCTGAGTAGGTCTGCATGACCACACGGTCCATGGCTGCCCGGGACGGGAGTCAAGGGCGTCTGGAGCCTGGAACCATGGCCCAGACAGCTGCAAAGAAGAAGGGCAAGAGGCGCAGGAAACCCACCTCAAATGCTCCCACGGTGGTGGACGAGGCCCCTGAGGAGGAGGAGGCCCCTGAGCCAACTGGGGAGGACATAGCTGACCTGGGTAACCTACCTGAACTTGCTGGCTGGCAAGTAGAGGGTGGGCCGACCAGGGCAGAATTCTGCAAAGTGCAGAAGGATTGCCCCACCCTTGAGGTTCTGAGGCAACAGGCCACAGCCCAAGCAGCAGGTGACGCCTCTGGCACTCACCATATTTACTGGGAGAATGATCTCCTTTACAGTGAGCGTAAGGTTCCAGGTCCTGGGGCAGCCCGTGTGCTAGTGGTCCCCCAGTGTAACTGGACCTTCCTACTGGGTTTGGCTCATGACATCCCCCTGGCAGGACACCTGGGCCAAGACAAGACCTTTAACAGGCTTGACACCCACTTCTATTGGCCCAGAATGAAGACAGCCTCAGATAACTTCTGCAGAGCTTTCCCCACCTGTCAGGCTAGTGGGAAGAAAGGGAAACGGCTTAAGGCTCCCCTGCTCCCAGTCGTTGGCACTCCCTTTGAAATGGTGGGCATCAACATTGTTGGTCCCTTGGACCCCAAAACTGCCTTGGGCAACAGGTTTATCCTGGTTTTGGTGGACCATGCCACCCGCTATCCAGAGGCAATCCCTCTGAGGACAGTGACTGCACCAGTGGTGACCAGAGCCCTGTTGGGAATATTTACCAGTGTGGGATTCCCTAAGGAGGTTGTGTCTGACAAGGGCACAAACTTCATGTCTGCATACATGAAGTCCATGTGGGATGAGTGTGGGGTGACCTACCCGTTTACCACCCCTTATCATCCTCAATCCAATGGGCTTGTTGAGAGATTCAACAAGACCCTGAAAGGCATGATTAGCGGCCTGACTGATGCCATGAGGCATAAGTGGGACGTCCTCTTACCCTGCCTGTTGTTTGCTTACAGAGAGGTGCCCCAAAAAGGGGTGGGGTTCAGCCCCTTTGAGCTTCTCTATGGTCACCCTGTCAGGGGACCCCTAAGCATTTTTAAAGAGGGCTGGGAGAAAGCTCCCAAGTCACCTCCCCAGGATGTGGTCAGCTACATGCTGGCCCTCCGCAACCAAACCCAACGCTTCTGGAAGCAGGCCAAGAGTAACCTCAAGGCCAGTCAAGAGGTGATGAAGGAGTGGTATGACCAGAAAACCACTCTGGTTGAGTTCTCACCTGGAGACAAAGTTTGGGTGATGGAGCCAGTAGAGCCCAGGGCTCTCCAGGACCGCTGGACTGGCCCCTTTGAGATCAAGGAGCGTTAAGGGGAGGCCACTTATCTAGTGGACTCAAGACCCCTAGGCACCACCCTAAGGTTCCTCCATCACAAACTGCTCAAACCTCACTTTGAGAGGTCTGAGGTCAGTATGTTCCTGGTCACAGATGAAGGCATGGAAGAGGAGAGTGAACCTCTCCCTGACCTCCTTTCTGTCAAAGAAGAGGATGGGTCAGTGAAAGGCGTCATTCTATCTGACTCCCTGACTCTAACCCAGAGAGGAGACTGCTATGAGTTGTTAGAGCAGTTCTCCCCCCTGTTCTCCCTTACTCCTGGACTGACCCACCTCTGTGTTCATGACATTGACACAGGTGACAGTCCCCCTGTGAAGAACAAAATTTACAGGTTATCAGATAAGGTGAAGGCCCGCATCAAGGAGGAGGTCTCCAAGATGTTGACTTTAGGGGTTATTGAGAAATCCAGTAGTCCCTGGGCCAGCCCTGTGGTATTGGTTCCTAAGGCTACTGCCCCAGGTGCGAAGCCAGAACTCATGTTCTGTGTGGACTACCGGGGTCTCAACTCAGTCACCCGGACTGATGCTCACCCCATCCCCCGAGCTGATGAGTTAGTTGACAGACTAGGTGCTGCCAAATTCCTGAGTACGTTTGATCGTACTTCAGGGTACTGGCAGATCGGCCTGACTGAGGGGGCTAAAGAAAGATCAGCATTTTCCAACCCTGATGACCATTACCAATTCCGGGTGATGCCATTTGGATTGAAAAATGCCCCGCTACCTTCCAACGGTTGGTTAACGGGGTACTAGCTGGTAAAGATGCCTACTGTTCAGCTTACCTGGACGACATTGCTGTCTACAGTTCCAGCTGGGAGGAACACATGCTCCACCTCAAGGAGGTGCTTCAGGCTCTGCAACAGGCAGGCCTGACTGTCAAGGCTAGTAAGTGCCAGATTGGGCAGGGTTCCGTGGTGTACTTGGGACACCTAGTAGGTGGTGGCAAGGTGCAGCCACTCCAGGCCAAGATTGAAATTATCAAGGCTTGGCAACCACCTAGAACACAGACTGAGGTGACGCACAGATTGCTCTGCAGTGAAAAATTCACTGCACGCTGATCCGGAAAGACGCCGCTCGATGCGACGACTGCGGTGCGACCGGAACTTTGACGCCCTGCCTCGTCTGGACAAAGCCGCCCGACTTCCAGAGAGGAAATCGATGCAACGCCTGTTGTGAGAAAGAAAATTCCACGCACAGCCCCCCGGAACGACGTGCAGCCGGATAAAAAGCCGAGGAATCCACGCACAGACCCTGGGACATCTGGTAATCCCGTGATCCACAGAAAGAGACGGTCCGCGTGCCGGAAAATGACACACGTCTTCCCCGAGTGAAAAATAATGATGCAAGTCCGTGTGTGAAGGGGCAAAACCGACGCACACAACATTTTTCCTCCCGCAAAACGACGCACGTCTCCCCTCATGGAAACTAACGACGCAAGTCTGTGTGTGAAGGGGCCTAACCGACGCACACACCATTTTTCCTCGCATCTCCTCGTCCGTGGCCCTCTGCAGAGATTTTCCACTCCAAACCAGGTACTTTGTGCTTGAAAGAGACTCTGGGGGTGATTCGCCGCCCGCCAAGCGGGAACCGCCAGAAGACTGTACCGCGGTCAAAAGACCGCGGCGGTCATTCTGGGTTTCGCACTGGGCTGGCGGGCGACCGCCGAAAGTCCGCCCGCCAGCCCAGCGGGAAACACCCTTCCCACGAGGACGCCGGCTCAGAATGGAGCCGGCGGAGTGGGAAGGTGCGACGGGTGCAGTTGCACCCGTCGCGAATTTCAGTGTCTGCAAAGCAGACACTGAAATTCTTCGTGGGGCCCTCTTACGGGGGCCCCTGCAGTGCCCATGCCACTGGCATGGGCACTGCAGGGGCCCCCAGGGGCCCCGTGGCACCCCCTACCGCCATCCTGTTCCTGGCGGGAGACCCGCCAGGAACAGGATGGCGGTAGGGGGTGTCAGAATCCCCATGGCGGCGGAGCGCGCTCCGCCGCCATGGAGGATTCTCAAGGGCAGCGGGAAGTCGGCGGTACACCGCTGACTTTCCGTTTCTGGCCGCGGCTGAACCGCCGCGGTCAGAATGCCCAGCGGTGCACCGCCAGCCTGTTGGCGGTGCTACCGCCGACATCCGCCATGGCGGTAATTACCGCCAGGGTCAGAATGACCCCCTCTGTTTGCTTTTTAAAGACTTAATACACTTCATATCACTTTTTAGTGATATCTTTACAAATTCATATTACATCTTTTATCGTTTTGACCTGCAAATATCCAGATAAATATTATATATTTTTCTAAACACTGTGAGGTGTATTTTTGTGGTGCTATATTGTGTTATTGTATGATTTATTGCACAAATACTTTACACATTGCCTTCTAAATTAAGCCTTACTGCTCAGTGCCAAGCTACCAGAGGGTGGGCACAGGATAATTTGGATTGTGTGTGACTTACCCTGACTAGAGTGAGGGTCCTTGATTGACAGGGGGTAACCTGACTGCCAACCAAAGACCCCATTTCTAACAGTCACTAACATAAAGTACCTTTATTTTTGGTAACTCTCAGTATTGTGATTCTTGTGATATAGTGCTATATGATGTAAGTGGTATAGTAGGAGCTTTGCATGTCTCCTAGTTCAGCCTAAGCTGCTCTGCTATAGCTAGCTCTATCAGCCTAAACTGCTAAAACACTACTAATCTACTAATAGGGGATAACTGGACCTGGCACAAGGTGTAAGTACCATAAGGTACCCACTATAATCCAGGCCAGCCTCCTACACTAATCCACCCTTCAGGTTTGCCCCCTGGGAGGACATCATCCCATCTACCTGAGCAAGGAAGCCTTTTGTCTATAGAGGCACCATCTCCATGTAGGCCAGGGATTCTGTAGTCTAAGCAAGGAGCTGTAGCAAAGACAATCAGCAATCAGCATGCAGTCGTGGTCATCTGGCTGGAATCTCCCTCTAATGTGTACAGGACAAAGAAGTGTTTTTTTATAATAAAACAGTTGATATTCTAAAAAAGGGTACCCACGTAAGGATATGTATGTTTCTGTGAATGTTGGAGACACACCATACAACTTTTGCTGGCAACCACATCTAACTGCAGCCTTTAAAAAAGCACAAAGTGCAATGCTAAGAACATAATGCTTTCCTAGGTCAAGGAATAAATAGATGAGAAAATAAAACAATATCACAAATGTGGCTAATGCTAGAAAAATAAAGCAATGTTGAATAAAATGTAATTTGGTTAAAGTGCACAACAGCAGACCTAGTTTGCTAAAATAAACATTAACAGCTCCTCCATAAGGGCGGAGGAGCATTGTATTGCTGCCAGCAGCGACAGCTGCAAAACCTTTCAAAGAAAACGATAATAAACATACTTTCTGGGCTGGTGAGAGCCTGCACAGGCTCCCAGACTACCGGGGAGTGCCCTGGCTGTGAGCCTGTGCCTGCACTAAGAAGACAGAGGAACAGAGCACAGTAGCGCGACGGAGAGGGGATACGTTTTTTTTACCCCCCTCCGCGCGCTGCCCCACCCATTCTGCGCACCAGGAACTGCCACTGAAAATAAAGTGTCTAAAACATGGCTAAAATACCTATACATTATTATTATTTGCCCAACAACGGCAGCTTCCCCTTTGACACTAGCCTTTTGGGGTAACACACAGAGGGGGTCATTCTGACCCTGGCGGTCGGTGATAAAGCGGCGGCCAACCCGCCAACAGGCTGGCGGTTCAAAAAATGGAATTCTGACCCTGGCGGGAACCGCCAACAGAGCCCGCCACTTTAACACTCCGACCGCCACGGCGGGACAGACAAACAGCGCGGCGGTCACCGCCAATAGGCAGGCGGCAGACAATGTACCGCCCACCCTATCACAACTCACCAATCCGCCACCTTTTCCGGGGCGGGAGGCCCGCCGACAAAAACACGGCGGAAACAGACTACGAACGGGAAAACGCTCACCACTACACACTCCACGAGGAAGGAGGACAGCATGGAACCCGAATTACACATCCTACCCGCTCTCGTCTACCTGCTCATCTACCACGAGTACGAACTCCGGCGCAGACGACAACGGTGAGTACCGCACCTACGACACAGGGGAGGGGAGGAGGAGGAAGAGTTACGGGCACACACATACGCATCACACCCACCCCCCAACTATCTACACACCAATGCAGAGCACCAAGTCAAAGTGACCCCACCCAAACCCCCCGGAATAACGAAAAGATATGATTCAAGTGAGAAACAACATTTATGTACAAAATAGGTTCATTGAAGACATGGTAAAATAGGAAAATGAAGCAAAAAATGTCAAATGTAAACATTGCGTGACCGAGAAATAGAGGCAGAAAGTCCCGCACAGTCACAGAAATTGCAAATGTCCGTGGGCCAAAGTGTATCAACACATGGGCAAAGCCCACACAGGAGACCTGAGTCCGTTGGAGAGAACACTGCAGGGGCATCAGATGACAAAACTACAGGCACCTCAGGGGGAAGGGAAGGGGGGGCACCACAGCGACATGAGTCCACGACGCCAGATCCAAGAAGGGGCCACCATGCCCACTGTTCAATCCTGGGGAGTGCAAAGCCACAGTCTCTCAAGTCTCTACAGTGGGTGGCTTGCCCACTGTCATATCCTGGGGAGTGCAAAGCCACAGTCTCTCAAGTCTCTACAGTGGGTGGCTTGCCCACTGTCATATCCAGGGGAGTGCAAAGTCACAGTCCATCAAGTGGATAACAGTCTCCACAGGCAATGGGGGAGGCAGGGTGGCCCGAGTGCAGCGTGAACATTAGCACAACACAGAACCAGCACAGTCATTGGGCCAGCGGTGCTTGAGACGGCGGGGCCCAGCGGAGCGGTGCTTGAGACGGCGGGGCCCAGCGGAGCGGTGCTTGAGACGGCGGGGCCCAGCGGAGCGGTGCTTGACAGGAAGGGCCCAGCGGAGTGGTGCTTGACAGGAAGGGCCCAGCGGAGCGGTGCTTGACAGGAAGGGCCCAGCGGAGCGGTGCTTGAGACGGCGGGGCCCAGCGGAGCGGTGCTTGACAGGAAGGGCCCAGCGGAGCGGTACTTGACAGGAAGGGCCCAGCGGAGCGGTGCTTGACAGGAAGGACCCAGCGGAGCGGTGCTTGAGACGGCGGGGCCCAGCGGAGCGGTGCTTGACAGGAAGGGCCCAGCGGAGCGGTGCTTGAGACGGCGGGGCCCAGCGGAGTGGTGCTTGACAGGAAGAGCCCAGCGGAGCGGTGCTTGACAGGAAGGGCCCAGCGGAGCGGTGCTTGAGACGGCGGGGCCCAGCGGAGCGGTGCTTGACAGGAAGGGCCCAGCGGAGCGGTGCTTGACAGGAAGGGCCCAGCGGAGCGGTGCTTGACAGGCGGGGCCCAGCGGAGCGGTGCTTGAGACGGCGGGGCCCAGCGGAGCGGTGCTTGACAGGAAGGGCCCAGCGGAGCGGTGCTTGAGACGTCGAGGCCCAGCAGAGCGGTGCTTGACAGGAAGGGCCCAGCGGAGCGGTGCTTGAGACGGCGGGGCCCAGCGGAGCGGTGCTTGACAGGAAGGGCCCAGCGGAGCGGTGCTTGACAGGAAGGGCCCAGCGGAGCGGTGCTTGACACGGCGGGGCCCAGCGGAGCAGTGCTTGACAGGAAGGGCCCAGCGGAGCGGGGCCTGTCTTGGCGGGGCCCTCTTCAGCGGTGCCTTTCTGCACGGCGGGGCCCTCTTCAGCGGTGCCTTTCTGGACGGCGGGGCCCTCTTCAGCGTTGCCTTTCTGGGCGGCGGGGCCCTCTTCAGCGGTGCCTTCCTGCACGGCGGGGCCCTCTTCAGCGGTGCCTTCCTGCACGGCGGGGCCCTCTTCAGCGGTGCTTGTCCTGTAATTCCAGGGAGTCAGACCTGGGCAGGACTCCCTGCTCAGTCGCCCTCCGACCGTGCAGTTGCTGGACCCTTCAGTGACGGTGTCCTGGGCCCTTGGGTGTCCTCCCTCACACCCGGGATGGGGCTTGTGGGGCCCTCCTGGTCCACGCTCCTGCTGCCTGACTTCTCCGCCCTGCTGCCCTTTCCCTCCTTCGCTGTGGCTCTCTGGGCCTTGCCTCCCCTGGATGTTGTGGCAGGTGAAGCGTCCGAACTTTGGTCCTTGGGGGCAGCCGTGGCACTCCTCCTGTGGGGGCCCCTCACTTTCCGGGTCCTCTTTCCAGGGGTGGGGCTGGCTGTCCCCTTGCTGCTGACCGATGTCTCACTGCTGGCAAAGGGGGGACTCCAAAATCCATGGACTACGCTGACACGTGAACCTGGGCTGGTGGTGGCTGAGGTGCTCTTGGGACTCTTAGCAGATGGAGGGGGTGGGTCAGGTGAGGGAAAGAGGTCAAAATTGGAGAGGTAAAACTTTTTAGGACCAAGGTAAACGGTAGGTGCAGTGGTTATGGGAGTGGAGGAAGAGGAGGTGGTTGTAGGAGAGTCAGGTGTGCTGTCCTTGGGTGAAGGTGCATGGGCTGCAGGCTGTCGTGAGGTGGTTGGCTGTTGGGTGGGTGGCTGCCTGCGTTTGTGTGTCTTGGAAGAGGGGGTGACAGACACAGTGGGAGAGGACACAGGGGACGTGTAAATGGCAGTGAGGGTGGTGACTGCACGTGTGCGGACTGTACTGGAGGGTGTGCTGGTGATGGGTGTACTGGCTGTTGGTGGTGTGCATGCAGGTGTGAGTGTAGACGTCACAGGGAGGGAGGAGGGAGACGAGGAGGTGGGGGACACAGAGGTGGTAGTGGCTGTTGGCATGTCTGCATCTGGGTGTTGCTTGGGTGAATTTTTGTGTGATCTGTGGTGCTTATGTCTGGATGAGCTGCCCTTGGGTGTTGAGGTGTGTGCAGGCTGGTCTGATGGTGTGGATGGGATAGGCAGAGGAACAGGAGACAGAGACAGGCTGGAGGCAGTTAGAAGAGGGAGGCTGGAAACAGGGACAATGGCTGCCGTCAGTGCTGAGGCCAGAGAATTGAACGATCGTTGATGGGCAGACTGACCCGAATGAATGCCCTCCAGGTATGCATTGCTACGATGCACCTCCCTCTCTACCCCCTGGATGGCATTCAAAAGCGTAGTCTGCCCAACAATGATGGTCCTCAGGAGGTCAATGACCTCCTCACTGAGGGCAGCAGGGGTAACAGGGGCAGGGGCTGAGGTGCCTGGGGCGAAGGAGATGCCGCCTTCTTGGGCGAGCGGGCACGGAGCGTAGGCTGAGGGGCTGCTGGGAGGGCGGAGCTGGTGCGCTGGGTGGCGGCTGTACCTGTAGAGGCGGGGGGCACGGATGTTGCCGCCACCGCTAGGGAGCTCCCATCCGAGGACGTGTCGGTGTCGCTGGTTTCACCACAGCTCCCCGTTGTGAAGCTCCCCTCGCCCTCCGTATCATTGGTGGCCTCAGTGTCTGTGCCATGGCCCACCGGGGCCTTGTGAGTCGCAGCTCCCTCGTGCTCCGGTGCCAAGTCTCCTCCACCTGATGATGCTGCAGCACACATGCACAAGAAGATAAAGAAAAAGGGTGGGGGGAGACATAATAAAAGGTTGAGTACATGCATTGTCAACACCGTTGGCGGAGAGGACAGACACAGGAGCCTCATGCACTAAGCCGCGCAATCGGGGTACACTACTGAGTACTTGTGACTGGGCCAACAGGTCTAGGGACAATAAACGCGCACATGGGTGATGCAGGACCATGGCTAGCTGTACCTGTCACCGTACAGAGGTGGGGGGCGGGGGCACAGGGACATGGCTAAAGGAGAGGAATACAATACAGAAAGCACCCTGGCCTAATGTCACCCACAGCTCTCCTCCCCCACCCAGGCACCTCCACTGCGCGTAAAGATAGCTGAATGTGCTGGTACTCACCCCCTTGTGTCTGCTGTGATGTCGTCACGCGCCCATCCAAATCGGGGTAGGCCACCGCCAGGATCCGGGACATCAGGGGGGTCAGGGTACGACTGGCACCCCTCCTAGGTTGGGAGGCCATCCCCAGCAGTGACTCTGCGGTCTTCCTGGTCCCGGGGCGGATGTCCTCCCACCTCTTGCGGCAGTGGGTGCCCCGTCTGTTGTGGACCCCCAGGGTCCAGACTTCCTTGGCGATGGCACGCCAAATGTCGATCTTCTGATGGGCGCTGACCTATTTGACATGTACAGGGTGGAAATTGAAATATCATCAATTTTCCGCATGATAGATGCGATTGTCCCCCCCTCCCCAACCTTGCCATGTGGCACATGCTCTCATCTGTCGTGCCTTGCACTCGTCATTGTCCCCCCACCCCACCATCTTACATCCACCATACACAACCCAGGCATAGCCCATTCAACGTGCACACAGTGTACTTACCTGTTGGTCTGGAGGACCGTAGAGTCGCGCATACTGGGGCAGGACCCCATCCACAACTTTCTCCAACTCTTCTGTAGTGAAGGCAGGGGCCCTTTCCCCAGTCGCAGCAGCCATTGTATCTCCCAGACCGAGGTCACAGCAGCTCTTGCAGTATAGGTCCTCTCCTGTGGATGATCAGGTCTTGAGTGATTAACCAGATAGAAAATGGCGGTCACGGCCGCCGCGCGCGTACCGTCGCGGTGCGTTCTGCGACTGCCGGCGCAGCTAGTCATTGGCTCGTGAAACCCATAGGGCTCGATGTTAACCAATGCGGCTTTGCGCCGCGGTCTTCGACCGCCTACCGCCACGGTGTGTCACGCCAGCGCATTGACCTCACATCCCACTGTCACACTTCTCAGGTCAGGCAGCCGCCATTACAAGGGACCACAGAGCTTAATTACTACTGCGTCACACAGGCCTAGGCCTTGCATTGCCACTCATACAAGCCATTCAATGCATTGACAATCGTGTACTGTGCAAGCTGTAGTTACGTACCTGTGGGTTGCTTGAATCTGTGCTCCATGTTGTCCTTCTTAGGCACCGTCCGCTGGGACTTGCGAGGAGAAGGATGAATCCTCCCGTATACCGACCGCTGGTGGACCTGTCGACAATGGAGGAACGTAATATAATACTTCACTACCGACTTGACCGAGCCACTATACATGAACTGTGTGCCCAGCTGGAGCCAGCACTGATGTCCCCCATCCGCCAACCCACAGTAATTCCCCCTCTGGTGCAGGTTCTGTCAGTCCTCCATTTTTTGGCAAGTGGGTCTTTTCAGACAACAGTGGCCATGTCATCAGGGATGTCTCAGCCTATGTTTTCTAAGATTTTGTCCAGAGTGTTGTCTGCCCTGACGAAATACATGCGGAGCTACATTATTTTCCCTGAGGAGGGTGATTTGGCCACTGTGAAGGCTGACTTCTATGCCCTTGGACATATCCCCAACATCATTGGTGCCATTGATGGGACCCATGTGGCCTTAGTACCCCCAAAAGACGATGAGCAGGTGTACAGAAACAGGAAAAGTTACCATTCGATGAATGTCCAGGTGGTCTGTTTGGCTGACCAGTACATCTCCCATGTAAATGCCATGTTCCCTGGGTCAGTGCATGACGCGTATGTTATGCGAAATAGCAGCATCCCCTATGTGATGGAACAGCTACAGAGACACCGTGTGTGGCTAATAGGTGACTCTGGTTACCCCAACCTGCCTTGGCTACTGACGCCAGTGAGGAATCCCCGGACCAGGGCAGAGGAACGGTACAATGAGGCCCATGGGCGATCTAGGAGGATCATAGAAAGGACCTTCGGCCTCCTGAAGGCCAGGTTTAGGTGCCTGCATATGACAGGGGGATCCCTAATGTACTCACCCAAGAAGGTGTGCCAGATCATCGTGGCCTGCTGTATGCTTCACAATCTTGCATTGCAACGCCAGGTGCCTTTTCTGCAGGAGGATGGTCCAGATGGTGGTGTTGTAGCAGCTGTGGAGCCTGTGGAGAGTGAAGAGGAGGAAGACGACGGGGACGACACGGACAACAGGGACACGGTCATACAACAGTATTTTCAGTAGCACCCAGGTAAGAATCCCTCACGGCATTTTACATTTATTTCTGGCCTCCTGCATCTCTACTTTCTGTGTTTCCCCCCAGTTCCTTTCAACTGAATTGTGACTTTCCCTTGGCTTTTCAGAGCTGTATGACCCACTGCGTGACTTCTGGTTTGTTCGGCCATGGAGTAAAGCAAATTGACATTGGTATATTGTCATCACACTGTAACTGTACATTTTTTAACCGTTATGTGTAATACATTTGTTAAGAATACAAGCAGACTCCTGAGTGTTTTAAGTGCAATAAGTGATTTATTTAAAGTGCTACATATAGGTCCATGATAGTAAAACGGTGATGGGTGGGGGTGGAGTGATGTCCATGGCAGAGTCCAGTTCTCGGTCGCACAGGTGCATTGTCCATATGCCTGTGGAAGGATGGAGCAGGGGCAGTTCAAGGTTGGACAGGGTGACGATGTGGGACAGTGGAATGACATCCGGGGGGATCTTAGGCTGGCAGGGGTCTTGGCATCCTACTCTGTCTTCCTTTGTGATCTCAGGCTCCTCTTGCGGGGTGGTTGATCTTCAGCAGGAGGTGGGGTTCTGGTGGCCCGTCGTTGTGTGGGGGCCTCCTGTCCACTAGCACCGGCGGAGGTGGTAGGCTGTTCCTGGACCGGGCTGGTGACAGGGGCCCTTTGGGGTGCCGCATGGTCCCGCAATGTGGTGACTATTAGGTTCAGGGCCTGGACGATGTTCCTGAGCTCCTCTCTGTACCCCATGTACCGTTCCTCCTGCTGTGCCTGGATCTCCTGGAACCTGGCCATTACCGTCGCCATCGTCTCCTGGGAGCGGTGGTATGCTCCCATGATGGTGGTGAGGGCCTCTTGGAGAGTCGGTTCCCTGGGCCTGTCCTCCCCCCCCTGTCGCACTGCAGCCCTCCCAGTTGCCCTGTTTCCCCGGGCCTCTGTCCCCTGGACGGTGTGCCCACTACCACTGCCCCCAGGTCCCTGTTGTTGTTGGGGTGTTGGGTCAGCCTGGGTGCCCTGTAGTGGCGGACACACCGCTGATTGACCTGTCCTGGAGACAGAGGCATGGGCCCGCTGGGTGGGAGCGGTGCTGATATTCCCAGAGGGGGTTAGGTCTGCTGTGGCCTGTGTCTGTGTGTGGGGAACCGACTGTCCAGAGGTCCCCGATGGTCCGGGCTGGTCATCAGGTTCCAGGTCGACAGAGCTGCTGTCCTCACTGCGGGCCTGTTCTGGGGGTGGGATGGACATATCTGGACCCTCCTGGCCGGTGTGTTGGCGTTCGGGCCCTGCAGGGGTGAAAGAGTATGGTTATTGCTTCTGTGTGTTCCATGGTGTGCGATTTGTGGGTGCCCTTGTCCCCCATTGCTGGCATTCCCTTGTGGCAGGAGTTGTGAGGGTGGTTTGTGGGGGGGATGGGTATGTGCAGTGGTCATGCATAGGTGATGGGTGTCCATGGTTTGTGTTGGCATTCAGGGTTTGGTTTTGGGTTGTGTGGGTTGTGCTGGTGAGACATTGGCAGGGAGGCTGTGTGCTGGGGGGTTGGGGGTGAGGGTGGGGGTGTGGGTTGGCATGCTGGTGGTTGGGGGGGGAGTAGTTGAGACTAGACTTACCAGAGTCCATTCCTCCGCCTACTCCGGCGAGGCCCGCAGGATGCAGGATGTTAAGGACCTCTTGCTCCCATGCTGTGAATTCGGGAGGGGTGGGTGGTTGTCCGCCGCCAGTCCTCTGCACAGCGATGTTGTGTCTGGAGACCATCGACCGTACCTTCCCCCGTAGGTCGTTCCAGCGCTTTCTGATGTCTTCACGGTTTCTGGGATGCTGTCCCACAGCGTTGACCCTGTCGAAAATCCTCTGCCATAGCTCCGCCTTCCTGGCTATTGTGGTGTGTTGCACCTGTGTGCCGAAGAGCTGGGGCTCTACCCTTATGATTTCCTCCACCATGACCCGGAGTTCTTGGTCCGAAAACCTGGGGTGTCTTTGGGGTGCCATGGGGTGGTGTGGATGAGGTGTGGGGTGGTGTTTGCGGTGATGTGAGTGGTGGTGTGTGGTGATGTGTGCGTAGATGTGGTGTGGTTGATGATGTTGGGTTCCTGTGTGTGTTGGGGTTTTCGATTGCTGTGCTCGCTCGCTCTCTCTCTCTCGCCTTCTCTCCGATTTCCAACTAGTGGGGGTTTGTGGGTGATGTGGGTGTGTGTTTTATAGTTGCTTGGATGTGTGGGGGTGGTGTTTGTATGTGTATCAGGTGTGTGTATTTTAAATTGTCCAATGTGGCTGGGTTTTGGAGCTGGGTGTGTATTTTGACCGCGGCGGTGTGTACCGCCAATGGAATACCGCGGTTGAATGACTGCCGCGTGGATTCGTGGGTCGTAATGGCATGGGCGTGTTTGTGTTGGCGTGGCAATGGAGGTTTGGTCATCTCCAGTTTATCGCTGCCCGCTGATGAGGCGGCCTTCCGTGGATGTCGGGTTTTTGGCGGCTTGGCAGTTGTTGGTCAGAATGACCGTGGCGGGTTACCGCGGCCGCGGCGGTAGAAAGGCGGTCTTCTAACCGGCGGTAAGAGCCTTTTACCGCCGAGGTCAGAATGACCCCCAGAGTGTCCATCCTGGGAGAGAAGGACACACCTCACACTGCCGCAACTTCCTTTGTTTTTAACCCTGATAGTTGCTCACATGTCTCCCCAGGCAAGCAAAAAGCTGACTGTGGACGAGGGTCTTTGTGAGGCCACTGGATTAGCTGGAGCACAGAGTAGCAACTTTCAAAAAGAGCTTAAATTGTGACATTAAATTCAACATCAGTTTGGGTTCAGTGTCACAATTAATTTGATACTGGACAGGTAGTCCCATTCAGGAGTCAGCGTGACTGGGTACCAGCCAGTAGCCCTGTGCTAGTCAATGGGGCTACTAACTTTTCCCTAGCAAAACAATATTGTCTTACTTAACAATATAGAGCTCCCTACCATAGGGCTCTCTGGATCTTCCTCAGGGGAGACTTACAAAAAACCTTAAGAAAAGTGTGGCCTTGTCATTACTTTAAATGGCAAAGTCGAACTAGAAGTGTAAACACTGCCCTTCCAGTCTGCTGGCAGAGTAAGAGCCATTTTGACCTTTGTCACACTCAGGGTAGCACAGCACAAACAGTGCTGCAGCCCTGGATGGACACTCTGGCCCTCATTCCAACCCTGGCGGTCGGTGTTAAAGCCGCGACCATACCGCCGACAGGCTGGAGGTCCAAAAAATGGAATTCTGACCCTGGCGGTTACCGCCAACAGAGACCGCCGCTTCAACACTCCGACCGCCACGGCGGTACAAACAAACAGCCTGGCGGTCACCGCCAACAGCCCGGCGGGAGACAATGTACCGCCTACCCGATAACAACCCACCAATCCGCCACCTTTTCCGGGGAGGGAGCCCCGCCGATAAAAACACGGCGGAAACAGACTACGAACGGGAAAACGCTCACCTCCACATACTCCACGCGAGATTCCGGCAGTATGGAATCCGAGTTACAGGTCATCCCCGCACTCCTATACCTGCTCCTGTACCAGGAGCACGCCCGGCGGCGCGGAAGACATCGGTGAGTACTGCACCTACGACACAGGGGAGGGAAAAGATTACCGGCACACACCCACCCACCCACACCCACTACAACACACACATCAATGCATTCCCACAGATTACTGTCACAACCCACAAACCCCCCCCTCCGAAATAATGCAAAGACCAAAAGAAGAGATCTTAAACGGGCAGATATATTGAAAAATGGACAGCAGTAATCCAAATAAATAAATAAACTATGTACAAAATATATACATCTACTATATGTAGTCCAACCACTGTCCGTGGACCACAGGGGTCCTGAGCAAAGGGGCAAGGCCCAGTCCCACGACAAGAACTCCACGGAGAGAACACTGCAGGGGCATCAGAAAGAAAAAAGGACAGGCACCTCAGGGGGAAGGGAAGGGGGGGCACCTCAGCCACTTGAGTACACGACGCCAGATCCACGAGGGGACTCCATGACCACTGGCCCATCCTGGGGAGAGCAAAGCCACAGTCCATACAGTCCATACAGTCCATACAGTGGGTGGCCTGCCCACTGGGCCATCCTGGGGAGAGCAAAGCCACAGTCCATACAGTCCATACAGTGGGTGGCCTGCCCACTGGGCCATCCTGGGGAGTGCAAAGCCACAGTCCATACAGTCCATACAGTGGGTGGCCTGCCCACTGGGCCATCCTGGGGAGAGCAAAGCCACAGTCCATACAGTCCATACAGTGGGTGGCCTGCCCACTGGGCCATCCTGGGGAGTGCAAAGCCACAGTCCAAACAGTCCATAACAGACTCCACTGCCACTGGAGGAGGCATGTTGGCCAGAGGACATCCTGCAGCCCTGCCCGAGACAGATCCTGCCCTGCCACGTCTGCCAAAGGGCCAGCGGTTCTTGCCTTGAAGGGCCCAGTTCAGCGGTTCTTGCCTTGAAGGGCCCAGTTCAGCGGTTCTTGAGACGGCGGTCCCCAGCGGAGCGGTGCTGGAGACGGAGGGGCCCAGTTCAGCGGTTCTTGCCTTGAAGGGCCCAGTTCAGCGGTTCTTGAGACGGCGGTCCCCAGCGGAGCGGTGCTGGAGACGGCGGGGCCCAGTTCAGCGGTTCTTGCCTTGAAGGGCCCAGTTCAGCGGTTCCTGCCTTGAAGGGCCCAGTTCAGCGGTTCTTGAGACGGCGGTCCCCAGCGGAGCGGTGCTGGAGACGGCGGGGCCCAGTTCAGCGGTTCTTGCCTTGAAGGGCCCAGTTCAGCGGTTCTTGAGACGGCGGTCCCCAGCGGAGCGGTGCTGGAGACGGCGGGGCCCAGTTCAGCGGTTCTTGCCTTGAAGGGCCCAGTTCAGCGGTTCTTGCCTTGAAGGGCCCAGTTCAGCGGTTCTTGAGACGGCGGTCCCCAGCGGAGCGGTGCTGGAGACGGCGGGGCCCAGTTCAGCGGTTCTTGCCTTGAAGGGCCCAGTTCAGCGGTTCTTGAGACGGCGGTCCCCAGCGGAGCGGTGCTGGAGACGGCGGGGCCCAGTTCAGTGGTTCTTGCCTTGAAGGGCCCAGTTCAGCGGTTCTTGAGACGGCGGTCCCCAGCGGAGCGGTGCTGGAGACGGCGGGGCCCTGTTCAGCGGTTCTTGCCTTGAAGGGCCCAGTTCAGTGGTTCTTGCCTTGAAGGGCCCAGTTCAGCGGTTCTTGCCTTGAAGGGCCCAGTTCAGCGGTTCTTGAGACGGCGGTCCCCAGCGGAGCGGTGCTGGAGACGGCGGCCATTCTATGGCCAACTGCTCATTGCCTGGTGGTGCCCTCCTGGGCAGCGGGGATGGTGCTCCTTCAATGCCCACCTGGGCTGTGGGTGGTGGGGCCCTCCTGGCCAGCTGGGCTAGGTCCTCCCTGGTCAGCGGCTATGGGGGTGGTGGGCTCTCCCTGGGCAGCTGTGACGGTTCCTCCCTGGGCAGCGGCTATGGGGGTTGTGGGCTCCTCCTGGGCAGCTGTGACGGGTCCTCCATGGGCAGCAGGCCTGCTGCCTGACTTCTCCGCCTTGCTGCCCTTGCCCTCCTTAGTCGGGAGTCTGTGGCCCTTTCCTCCCTTTGGAGCTGTTGCTGTTGACGGTGGCTGGCTAGTGTCCTGGGGGGATATAGAACCCGGGCTCCTGCGGCGGCCCTTCTGCCTTCTGCTCCTCTTCCCAGGGGGTGGGCTGCCTGTCCCCTTGCTGCTGGGCGAAGATCCAGACATGCGGGCTGGTGGGCTCCAATACCCCTGCACCCTTGTCAAGGGGGCTGCAGGGCTGGTGGTGGCTGAGGTGCTCTTCTTACCCCGACGAGAAGGAGGGGGGGGCTCAGGGTCAGGAAAGAAGTTAGCAGTAGCGAGAAAGATTTTCTTGGGACAATGGAGAGTGGTAGGTACAGTGGGAATGGGAGTGGAGGGAGAGGATGTGGTTGTAGGTGAGTCACGTTTGCTGTCTTTGGGTGCAGGTGCAGGAGGGATAGGCTGTCGTGAGGTGGATGGCTGTTGGGTGGGTGGGTGGCTGCGTTTGTGTGGTGTGGAAGAGGGGGTGACAGACACAGTGGGAGAGGACACAGGGGACGTGTAAATGGCAGTGGGGGTGGTGACTGCACGTGTGCGGACTGTACTGGAGGGTGTGCTGGTGATGGAAACACTGGCTGATGGTGAGGTGAATGAAGGTGTGAGTGTAGACGTCACAGGGAGGGAGGAGGGAGACGAGGAGGTGGGGGTCACAGAGGTGGTAGTGACTGTTGGCATGTCTGCATCGGAATGTTGCTCGTGTGAATGTCTGCGTGATCTGTGGTGCTTATGTTTGGATGAGCTGCTCTTGGGTGTTGAGGTGTGTGCAGGCTGGTCTGATGGTGTGGGTGGGACAGGCAGAGGAACAGGAGACTGGGAGGAGGGAGTTAGTAGAGGGAGGCAGGAGACAGGGACAATGGCTGCCGTCAGTGCTGAGGCCAGAGCCTGGAACGATCGCTGATGGGCAGCCTGACCCGAATGAATGCCCTCCAGGTACGCATTGCTGCGATGAACCTCCCTCTCCACCCCCTGGATGGCATTCAAAAGGGTAGACTGCCCAACAATGAGCGTTCGGAGGAGGTCAATGACCTCCTCACTGAGGGCAGCGGGGGTAACAGGGGCAGGGCCTGAGGTGCCTGGGGCGAAGGAGATGCCCGGCTTCCTGGCAGAGCGGGCACGGGGCGAACGCTGAGGGGCTGCTGGGAGGGCGGAGATGGTGCGCTGGGTGGCGGCTGTACCTGTAATGGCGGGGGGCACGGATGGTGCCACCCCCGCAAGGGAGCTCCCTTCCCAGGACGTGTCCGTATCGCTGCAGGGTCCAGTCGTCCCCGTTGTGGAGCACCCCTCGCCCTCCGTCTCACTGGTCCAGTCAGACTCTGTGGCTTGGCCCTCCTGGGCCATGTGAGATGCAGCTCCCTCCTGCCCCGATGCCACTTCTCCTCCGCCTGATGATGCTGATGCACACAAGCACAGAAAGACAAACAAAAAGGGGGGGGGGGGGGAGAGAAATAAAGAGATTTTGAGTACATGGATCACCGGTACAGTTAGCGGACATGACAGACACAGATGCCCCCTGCACTAAGTTGCGCACTTGGGGTCCGCTACGCATTCCGTGGAACATGCCCTACACGCCTAGAGTTGACAACTGCACCCATGGATGACACGGCCCAGGGATGGCTGTACTGGCACACTACTGAGGGTGGTGGCTGGAGACACAGGGGCTTACGGGGGTGCCCAGCCTACAGATATCGCCCTGGCCTAGGGGGACCCACAGCCCTCCTCCCCCACCCAGACACCTCCACTGCGCGACAACAGAGTAGATTATGCTTGTACTCACCCCCTTGTGTCTGCTGTGCTGCCCTCACGCGCCCATCCAAATCAGGGTAGGCCACCGCCAGGATCCGGAACATCAGGGGGGTCAGTTGACAGCAGGCACCCCGCCTACGTTGGGAGGCCATCCCCAGCAGAGACTCGGCGGTCTTCTTGGTCCCGCGGCGGATGTCCTCCCACCTCTTGCGGCAGTGGGTGCCCCGTCGCTGGTGGACCCCCAGGGTCCGGACTTCCTTGGCAATGGCACGCCAAATCCCGATCTTCTCATGGGCGCGGACCTATGTGACACGTACAGGGAGGGAGAAATACCACGTTCAAATTTGGCGGCATTTTCGTTGCCAGTGGCCCAACGCCCCCCATCCCCGCCAGGCCCCCCGCCAGGCCCAACATGCCCACCATCCCCGCCATGCCCCCCGCCAGGCCCCCCGCCAGGCCCAACATGCCCCCCATCCCCGCCATGCCCCCCGCCAGGCCCCCCGCCAGGCCCAACATGCCCCCCATCCCCGCCATGCCCCTGCCAGGCCCAACATGCCCCCCATCCCCGCCATGCCCCCCGCCAGGCCCCCCGCCAGGCCCAACATGCCCCCCATCCCCGCCATGCCCCCGCCAGGCCCAACATGCCCCCCATCCCCGCCATGCCCCCGCCATCCCCGCCATGCCCCCCGCCAGGCCCCCCGCCAGGCCCAACATGCCCCCCATCCCCGCCATGCCCCCCGCCAGGCCCAACATGCCCCCCATCCCCGCCATGCCCCCCGCCAGGCCCAACATGCCCCCCATCAACGCCATGCCCCCCGCCAGGCCCCCCGCCAGGCCCAACATGCCCCCCATCCCCGCCATGCCCCCCGCCAGGCCCAACATGCCCCCCATCCCCGCCATGCCCCCCGCCAGGCCCCCCGCCAGGCCCAACATGCACCCCATCCCCGCCATGCCCCCCGCCAGGCCCAACATGCCCCCCATCCCCGCCATGCCCCCCGCCAGGCCCAACATGCCCCCCATCCCCGCCATGCCCCCCGCCAGGCCCAACATGCCCCCCATCCCCGCCATGCCCCCCGCCAGGCCCCCCGCCAGGCCCAACATGCCCCCCATCCCCGCCATGCCCCCCGCCAGGCCCAACATGCCCCCCATCCCCGCCATGCCCCCCGCAAGGCCCAACATGCCCCCCATCCCCGCCATGCCCCCCGCCAGGCCCAACATGCCCCCCATCCCCGCCATGCCCCCCGCCAGGCCCCCCGCCAGGCCCAACATGCCCCCCATCTCCGCCATGCCCCCCGCCAAGCCCCCCGCCAGGCCCAACATGCCCCCCATCCCCGCCATGCCCCCCGCCAGGCCCAACATGCCCCCCATCCCCGCCATGCCCCCCGCCAGGCCCAACATGCCCCCCATCCCCGCCATGCCCCCCGC
The DNA here is from genome assembly GCF_031143425.1 of Pleurodeles waltl. NCBI lineage: Eukaryota > Metazoa > Chordata > Amphibia > Caudata > Salamandridae > Pleurodeles > Pleurodeles waltl. Next base: position 838,319,263 of record NC_090436.1, on the reverse strand, counting down.
CAGGCCCAACATGCCCCCCATCCCCGCCATGCCCCCCGCCATGCCCCCGCCAGGCCCAACATGCCCCCCATCCCCGCCATGCCCCCCGCCAGGCCCAACATGCCCCCATCCCCGCCATGCCCCCCGCCATGCCCAACATGCCCCCCATCACCGCCATGCCCCCCGCCAGGCCCAACATGCCCCCCATCCCCGCCATGCCCCCCGCCAGGCCCCCGCCAGGCCCAACATGCCCCCCATCCCCGCCATGCCCCCCCGCCAGGCCCAACATGCCCCCCATCCCCGCCATGCCCCCCGCCAGGCCCAACATGCCCCCCATCCCCGCCATGCCCCCCGCCAGGCCCCCCGCCAGGCCCAACATGCCCCCCATCCCCGCCAGGCCCCCCGCCAGGCCCCCAAGCCAGCCAGTGGCCCCAAATCCATATTGAATTAAACTCACTTGTTGGTCTGGAGGACCGTAGAGTAGCGCATACTGGGGGAGGACCCCATCCACAAGTTTCTCCAACTCTTCTCCAGTGAAGGCAGGGGCCCTTTCCCCAGGCGCAGCAGCCATTGTCCCTTCCAGACTGAGGTCACAGCAACACTTGCAGTATAGGTCCTCTCCTGTGAAAGTTCAAGTCGCGAGTGAATAAGTAGATAGAAAATGGCGGTCACGCCCGCGGCGGTGCGTACCGCGGCGGTGCGTACCGCCACCGCCGGCGCCCTTCGCCATTGGCTCCTGAAACCCATAGGCTTCAATGTTAACCAATGCGGCTTCGCGCCGCGGTCTTCGACCGCCGCGGTGTGCCACGCCAGCGCATTGACCTCACATCCCATTGTCACACTTCACAGGTCAGGCAGCCGCCATTTCGAGGGTCCACATGGCTCAATTTCAACTGCGTCACACAGGCCTAGGCCTTGCAAAGCCACTCATACACGCCATTCACTGCACAGAGAATCGTTTACTGTGCAAGCTGTGAGTACGTACCTGTGGGTTGCTTGACTGTGTGCTCCATGTTGTCCTTCCTAGGCACCGTCCGCTGGGTTTGGCGAGGAGAAGGAGGAATCCTCCCGTGTACAGACCGCTGGTGGACCTGTCGACAATGGAAGCACGCCACATTATCCTGACCTACCGGCTTGACCGTGCCACTATACATGAACTGTGTGCCCAGCTGGAGCCCGACCTGATGTCCCCCATCCGCCAACCCACAGGGATTCCCCCTCTGCTGCAGGTCCTGTCAGTACTCCATTTCTTGGCAAGTGGGTCATTTCAGACAACAGTGGGAATTGCTTCTGGGATGTCTCAGCCCATGTTTTCGAAGGTGTTATCCAGAGTGTTGTCTGCCCTGATGAAATCCATGAGGAGCTACATCCTTTTCCCTGAGGTGGGCGAATTGGCTACAGTGAAGGGTGATTTCTATGCCCTTGGACATATTCCCAACGTCATTGGTGCCATTGATGGGACCCATGTGGCTTTGGTTCCCCCCCAAGGAAGTGAGCAGGTGTACAGGAACAGGAAAAGTTACCATTCTATGAACATCCAGGTGGTGTGTTTGGCTGACCAGTACATCTCCCATGTCAATGCCAAATTCCCTGGGTCAGTGCATGACGCCTACATCCTAAGGAATAGCAGCATCCCTTACGTGATGGAACAGCTAGAGAGACACCGTGTATGGCTATTGGGGGACTCTGGGTACCCCAACCTGTCGTGGCTACTGACCCCAGTAAGGAATCCCCGGACCAGGGCAGAGGAACGGTACAATGAGGCCCATGGGCGTACTAGGAGGGTGATTGAGCGAACCTTTGGCCTCCTGAAGGCCAGGTTTAGGTGCCTGCATATGACAGGTGGATCCCTAATGTACTCACCTAAGAAGGTGTGTCACATCATCGTGGCCTGCTGCATGCTTCACAACCTGGCTTTGCGCCGCCAGGTGCCTTTCCTGCAGGAGGATGGTCGAGACGGTGGTGTTGTGGCAGCTGTGGAACCTGTGGAGAGTGACGAGGAGGAAGACGACGGGGCTGAAACAGACAACAGGGACAGAATCATTGCACAGTACTTCCAATAGGACACAGGTAACAATTCAAACATAATTTAGTAAATGTAAACTACTCTCCTGCATCTCTGCTGCCTGTCTATTTGCCCCAGTGTATGATGACTGAGTTGTGGCTTTTCCCTCCCTATTTCAGATCTGGGGTCCCCACTACGAGTCCTGTGCTTCGTTTCCCCATGGACTACAGCTTTGTGGCAGCGCTTTGTTGACTTCACTATGTACAAGGACATATTTGCACTGTCATGTCAATTACAATATTTTGAAATCACAGCCAGACTCCAGATAGTTTTGTGCAAAATAGGTGTTTATTTCAGTGCTCAAAATGGGATGGGTGGTTTCAAGTGGGTGGGGGCTATGGTGAAGGAATGTCCATGGCAGAGTCCAGAGTAACAGTCTCACAGGTGCATTGTCCATAGGCCTGTGGAGAGATGGAGCATGGGCAGTTCAAGGATGGACAGGGTGACAATGTGGGACAGTGGGATGACATCAGGTGGTATCCTTTGCTGGCGGGGGTCTTGACATCCTACTCTGTCTTCTTGCGAGATCTCAGGGCCCTCTTGCGGGGTGGTTCTTCTCCTGCAGGAGGTGGGGGTCTGGTGGGCTGCTGTTGTGCGGGGGCCTCCTGTCCACTAGCGCCGGCGGAGGTGGTTGGCTGTTCTTGGTCCAGGCTAGTGGCAGGGGCCCTTTGTTGTTGTTGAGTGTCCGTCCTGGTGTTGATGAGTTCCTGCAGCAGCCCTACCATGGTAACCAGGGTGGAGGTGAGGGCTCTGATGTCCTCCCTGTACCCCCGATAGTGTTCCTCCTGCAGTACCTGGATCTCCTGGAACCTGGCCAGTACCGTCGCCATCGTCTCCTGGGAGCGGTTGTATGCTCCCATGATGGTGGTGAGGGCCTCGTGGAGAGTGGGTTCCCTGGGCCCGTCCCCCCCCTGTCGCACAGCTGCCCTCCCATTTCCCCTGTTTCCCTGGGCCTCTGCCCCCTGGCCGGTGTGCCCACTACCACTGCCCCCAGGTCCCTGTTGTTGTTGGGGTGGTGGGTTATCCTGGGTGCCCTGTAGTGGTAGACACACCGCTGATTGACGCGCCCTGGAGACAGAGGCATGGGCCCGCTGGGTGGGAGCTGTGCTGGTGTTCCCAGAGGGGTTTGGGTCTGTAGTGGCCTGTGGCTGTCTGAGGGGAACCGACTGTCCAGAGGTCCCCGATGGTCCGGGCTGGTCATCAGTGTCCAGGTCGACAGAGCTGCTGTCATCGCTGACGGCCTCTTGGGTGGGGGGTGTGGAGAATTCTGGGCCCTCCGTGGCGGTGTGTTGGCGGTCGGGTCCTGCAGGGGTATAGAGGTATGGTTATAGTTTCAATGTGTGCCATATGGGTGTATCTGTGGGTTCCCGTGTCCCCAAGTGCTGGCATTCGTGTGTGGGGGCTTTGATGAGGGTGGCTTGTGGGGGGGATGTGTATATGCATTGGGCATGCTTTGGTGATGGGTGTCCATGCTTAGTGGACGCATGCAGGCCTAGGTTTTGGGATGTGTGGGTTGTGATGGTGAGACATTGGCAGGGAATAGGTGTGCTGGGGGTGGGGGTGAGGATGGTGGTGGGGGTGAGGATGGTGGTGGGGGTGAGGGTGGGGGTGAGGATGGGGGTGGGGGTGAGGGTGGGGTTCGAGGATGGGGGTGAGGGTTGGGGTATGATTTGGCATGCAGGTGGGGGGGAAGCAGTATTGAAGCTTCAACTTACCAGAATCCATTCCTCCGCCGACTCCTGCGAGGCCGTCAGGATGCAGGATGTTCAAGACTTCCTCCTCCCATGTTGTAAATTGTGGGGGTTGAGGTGGGGGTCCTCCGCCAGTCTTCTGCACGGCGATGTTGTGCCTGGATACCATGGAACGCACCTTCCCCCGTAGGTCGTTCCATCGCTTCCTGATGTCTTCCCGATTTCTGGGGTGCTGTCCCACAGCGTTGACCCTGTCGACAATCCTCTGCCATAGCTCCGTCCTCCAGGCAATGCTGGTGTATTGGACCTGTGTGCCGAAGAACTGGGGCTCTACCCGAACGATTTCCTCCACCATGACCCTGAGTTCTTCGTCTGAGAAGCGGGGGTGTCTTTGGGGTGCCATGGAGTGGTGTGTATGATGTGTGGGGTGGAGTATGTGTAGTTAAGTGTGTTGAGTGTGGTGGTGTGTGTTGTTTTGTGTGTGGATATTGTGTGGGTGATGGTGTAGTGTGCCTCTGTGTGATGGTGTTCTATGATCGCTGCTGTGTCTCTCAGTGCTTCTTTTTGGATTTTGGTCGAAGGGGTTTGTGGGTGATTTGGGTGTGTGTTTTATATTGTATTGTGTGTGTGGGAGTGGTGTGTGTATGTGTATCAGGTGTGTGGAATTCAAATCGTCCAATGTTGCTGAGTTTTGTTCGTTTGTGTGTATTCTGACCGCGGCGGTTTGTACCGCCAATGGAAAACCGCGATTGAAAGACCGCCGCGTGGATTCGTGGGTCAGAATGGCATGGGCGTATTTCTGTTGGCGTGACGGTGGAGGTTTGGTCACCTCCACTTTTCTGCCGACCGCTGGTCTGGCGGTCTGTTGTGGCTGTCGGATTTTCGGCAGTTTGGCTGCTGTGGGTCAGAATGACCGTGGCGGATTACCGCGACCGCGGCGGAATTATGGAGGATTTCTGACCGGCGGTAAGCGCCTTTTACCGCCGAGGTCAGAATGACCCCCTCTGTGTTAACTACCCTGGATAACCTGGATATCATATACCAGGGCTTGTACGTAAGTCAGCACTTGCTAATTGGGTAGTCAATTAGACATATAGGCCCATATTTAAATGAAAATGACAGAGCACAACACTGCGCTAAACTTGGCAGCGCCGCGCTCCGTCATTTTCACAATGCAGGGATGCACCATTTTTAATTGAATATGGCGCACCACTGTGTTGTCCCCTGCGCTGGCGCTAAATTGTGCTGTCTAGCGTGAATACATGCATCATTGCACCATCGTGCAAGGATGTCTGCGTTGAGGGGGTTGATTGTTTATGTGTGGAAAGGTGTCCCTTCCTGCACATAAGCAATCATTAATGGCGATTTGGCACTTCTGTGAAGTGCTGCCGCGACATTTTGAAATGATTGTTTATGTGCGGGAAGGGACATACTTGGAACACTGACACTGAGGTCTGGTTAGCAGGCCTCTGTGCACTCTCGGGTCGGAGTCAACAAACCAGCAGCATTAATCCAAAACATGTGGGGGTGAACATGCAAAAAGAGTCATTTGCCGTCAACTTGCATAATTATGTGCTCTTGTCCACTTCACAGAACAGCCTCAGTCTATCTTTGTGCTTCTTACAGAAAATGTTATCCTGGACATATGAAGCAGAAGCTGTTTTAGTAACTGTGTGAAGTTGTTTATGGGTTAGATATGTTTTCATTTGTGGCAAATGGCAGCCACCACATTATTTTGAAACAGCAAGCACATGCAGCTAGGGACGCTCACTGCTTGAATGCACAGCTCCTTGTTATCGAGCACCTCACACAGGTGGTCAGGGGCTAGTATTAAAATGTGTGACTAATGCATTTTAATGCTGTGATGAGGATACCACAATAAAATGCATTAGTGTCACCCCTGTTGCATGGTACTTGGCAGTTCTGGGTATCATAATTTGCTTGCTGTCCTAGTTCACAGATTGTTGTTGATACCGGTCTAAAGAAGTGCAATGAGGTTAATCCTATTCACCTCCAGTGCAAAATGAGAATGTACAAAAAACATAAAAAAATTATGCACACACATAATAGTTACAAGTATACAGGGCCTTGAAAATGGGCATATTTGTGAAAATGATGGCCCATATTTATACTTTTTGACGCAAAACTGCGCTATCGCAGTTTTGCGTAAAAAAAATTTGCGCCGTCTAACGCCATTTGGATGCGCCATTCGGGCGTCAAATTTATACTTTGACGTACGGCGGCGCAACCAACAGGTGGGAGTCATTATTTCGTGACGCAAACAGCGTCAGTCTGTCGTAAGGGAAACCCACGTAAAAGGGACGCAAATCACTGTGGGTCGATTTACGACAGCGCAATCGTGAAAACGCCGTTTTTTTTCACGCTATTGCGTGACATTTTAGCGCGAAAACTGCACTTGCAGGAGAGGAGCCCCAAAATGGATCCCAGATGCCCCAACAGACCCCAGGAGGATGAGAGCAGACCAGGACCCAGCCAGGAGGAAGCATACAGGAACCAGGACATGTTAAAGAAAAAAAGAAAGTGTCGCTTCAGTGCAGAGGAGCAGGAAATCCTGGTGAAAGAGGTGACGGAACACCAGCACCAACTTTTCATATCCTCAAAATTGCCACTCAGTAGGAGAGAGGCCATCTGGAAAGAAATTGTGGACAAGATAAACAGTGTGGCTGAAGAACGCCGGACAGTCACCGAGTGTAAGAAACGCTGGCATGACTGTAAACGTAGGACCAAAGAGAAAATGGCCAGGAACAGGAAGGCAGCAATGCAGACTGGAGGGGGGAGTCCAGCACAACAGGAGGCTCTGGACCACATGGAGGAGATGGTCGCAGCCGTCATCCTGGAGGAGATCGTCACAGGGATACAAGGACTGGACAGCGCAGACTACCACGACACTACGCACATGCAGGGTAAGTCGCATGGGGAATTACAATGCAATAATGGGGACTGTAAGCAGGGGGGGGATACCTACTGCACAATGCATGTAACTTAGCACATATATGAAGTGGCATGGGGAAAGGGGCACGGCAGGGGGGAATGCCCAGTACTGACCATAGCCGGGGCACGACAAAATACTGACACCACTACAGTCCCATGGGGACATCCTGTAATTACAGCAAGAGAGCCAAGGGAAACCAGTGACAGGTGGGAAGGACACTACCCTGAATCCACATCCAGGCACTTGTTTTGCACAAACTATTCCCCATCAACTAGGTCCCTACCTGTAATGCAGTAGCAAATACAACAACTGCAACTTAACTGCCACCACAGTTGACAATAACACCTCTCATCTCTGGGCAGCTATAGTACCAAATGGCAGGAACCCCACCCTGGAACATACATTCCTAAATTAGGGGGTGAGGATGACATCTGCAACTACTCCTAGAAATAAGACAAAGGTACCAGTACACTTAAATGCCGAATGTCCATAACTGACACATACATAAGCCTAAGTAAACAGCAATAGGAGCCACACAGCACTAACGACACACACATGCTGCATACGTCAGGGTCCCTCACGTGCCTGCCTAACAATGCTACATCACAAATGTCATACTGCTCAGACAACAACATTGACGAGGGGACACAGGCAACTGGTCAATGAAACACATCTGCACAGTCTAACCAAAAAATAGGACATTCATACGATAAACAGGCCAATCCAGTAAGACACACATGAGACCCCATCAGATACAAACATCAACAATGTTTACATCCATACCACATCCTAACATTGACATACATAGGTCATGCCCCCTAACATGTACAGATCATGCAATGTGAATAAAAAGTGTATGGTGCAGGGCCTGTGAGGCAAGTGTGCTGGCAGGGCAGTCACAACACCCACAGTCAGTCAAAGTGTAGCGTGGCAAGTGAAACGTATACTTTGCGCAATAGCCTCAGGCTGGAGGCCTTTGTGCATCTTACCCTGAATGTACCTATACTCATTTGCTCACATCTAAGTGCCTCAGAGCACTTTGCACTAAATGAATCTCATTGCCCTTCCTATCAGTTAATGTAGCAAATAGTCAGTCCTAAGGTGTTGGCAATTAGTCAAATCACCCTGTTTTGCCTACTTCTGTACTGGAGTTTGCCAGAATATATTCACTCTGTGCCCCAGTCAAGGATACCGTCTGGTTCGTTGATGATAGATGTGGTAGGGGTTAAGGTTTGCCATTCCTGCGTAGGGAAACTTTGTCATCACAATGACATATGTCTTTTAAATTCACTTCCTCGTCCCAAGACACGCATGGGGGAGTTTACAAACAGAAAATCACATCTAGATGCTGCCTGCCTTGCTGCTGATGCACAACCAGATCCCAGCCCATTCCTCTGATATGAGGGATGATGTCTCCCCTGTGATTCAGACAGCCAAGCTCCAAACTTAACATGCTGTGCTATATATAGAACAAGCAGAGGGAGAGTAGAAACTGTTAGGCACCATGATAGCTGTGTACCAATGTATTACTCTCCTGCGGACTATTTCAGTTCTAACTGTGTGTATTGTTTTGGTTATTGGGGCTCACACCTAAATTCCTACAAGTCAGTTGTACAATGAAACCTCATATCAAACAAATACTGTCTGTGTCATTTGTGTATGGGAACATACCGGAAAAGATAGAAATGTGTAGGACCTGAGTGACCACCACTTCCCTGAGAAGTTCCAAAGATGTCATGGGCTTGGACTTCTAAACATTCCTCTGTTGTGGGAGACCAGAGGCACTGCTAGTCTGTCTGAGCTAAATAGAATATCTGGGTGACCGAGTTATTTACAAGTGGGTCAAACTTAGTCCCCCACACCATTAGCTATCCTGCTGCCTAGAAAGCCAAGAATCACATGTAGGATAATGAGAGCCCACCCCAACAAATGTCCCTCCCTAACAATAGTGAAACACCGAGGGAGGAGTAGGACAAAAAAATGCATATTCCGAAATAATTACAAACCAACACCTAGAGATGACCTGGCAGGCATGTCTGATAGCTCCATATCATTTATGTGACACACAGGTGGGCCATAGGCCTACAACAATGCCCTATGACAGACAGCAGATACCAAGACAAAATCAGAGTACAAAGTTAAGGCATCCAAAGGCTTGTATCTTAGTGCTAAATGATCTCAACACAGACACACTAATTGTACCCTGTTTCTTTGCAGAGGAACACATATCGCCTGCCAATATGCCTGTCCATGAGTTCCCTGATGACATGGATGACGAGAACATCAACCTCACACAAGAGACCATTGACATGGTCCTCGAAAGCCTCCAAACCCCCCCTTCAGTAACAAGGAGGAGCCAAGAAGAAGCAGCCACCACAGTAGAACCACCCGCCACCCCAATTGTAAGACCTGCCAGCTCCAACACAGCTGAGGACTCTGACGACACTGGCACCAGCTTCGAAAGAACAGTCGTTGGGGTCCAGCGGGAGCTGGCCAAGGAGGTGCGGGTGGGGATGCAAACTATGGCAGCCAGCCTTGAGGGAGTGCGTTCGTGCATGCTGTCAACTGCTGATCAGGCAGCTGCAATGCAAGCCAGAACATCGCTGTTGGAGGAACTTTTAGTAACACAGAAGGCAATCTGCACAGCTGTCATCCAGTTGACCAAACAACTCCAACAGCAAGCCAGTCAGCGTGTGCACGAATGCAACATCGAACCCCTCAGGGCAGACCTGGCTGCCTACCATCGGGATGTGGCTGCCATTCTGAAAAACCAGCACGCTCTCCTTGCTGCAGTACTGCCCTTCATAACTGGACAGGGATCAGCCCCCGGGATGTCTGCCTCCATGTCTTCTGACACTGAGGTGTGTGTTGCCCCTTCAAAACCAACAACAACAAGGACACACCAGGCAACACACACATCAGAAGAAGAAGACATGGAACAGATAACATTCACTCGCAAGAGTACCCGGAAGCCCTAGTCCCTGCACCATGCCCCACTCTGACCAAGGTCCTACGTTTTGACACATGCCAGCCTCACTCCAACTACCCTCAATGACTGTTCGGCAATCTACTGTTTAACTTGTCCACATTGGCTGTAAATGTTTCTCTCCTACCATTTGGCAATTCCTGTTCCTCTGCACCGTCTGTGACATCACCCCAGCATGTCAGGAGCATCATCCACACCCTGTAAATAGGATCACCATTTAAGAATGCACCAGAACGGACTCACCTAACATTGTCAATGGACTTTTTGCACTACTCCACCTAAAAATAAATATCACTTGCACACCTATTGTGTCTCTGTGTCATTTCACACTTCAACTGTGCAGTACATAACTCCAAAGTGGCTGTGTGGCAACCATGTTGATTCTCTATACTACTGTCCTGATTTCATGTATACTGAAACATCTGTGCAGTGGCCAGGATTGCATCATAGCTTTACTAGACTGAGGAAAATAACTGATGTAGGGACTAAGCACACACAATCATGCTGTGTTGGACAGAATGAGGCCCCATCCATAGCTATTCGAGACAACTAATGGTGGATGAGAAATGTAGGCACCTTGCGATACTAAAACAATACATTATGCTGTAAAATGAAAGGAATGATAACCAAATTACACTGCATCAATCACCCTTACAGCGTATACTACCATGAAGGAAAGTCATGCTCAAGCAGTACACACATGATGTAGGTCAGCAATGACAGCAACAAGACAAGAGTGTGAACAAATACTCATCTACAAAGCTCTCCCTGAACTTCACAATGCTGTCCGACCTATCTATTTACCTACAAAATCAACTCTGGAAGCACTCTTTGTGAAGTAGGATACATACCAACCCCAAATCTTGATGATCTATGCACACTACCAATGGTGGCTCTCCCACACGGTGGATACTTACCAAGTTAGCACACGGGTAGCTGGCATGTTAAACCTCAATAGCCTGGGGATAGCGAGCATAGGACACAAATGTCATACTAAAACTTTCTGCTACACTGATGTCAAGGCCATGAAAAGGTAGCACCTAACGCATCAGGTAAAGGGTTAACCAAATTTTTATTTACAATAAGTAAGAAAAGAGGCAACTAAGGGAAAGATAAACCTACACTAATCTAACCTGACTACTACTAACCCACAACTGTCCCTAACTAACCTAAGCTAAACTTACTCGACACATGTAACGAAACGATCTAAACATCAACCCCCCACCCACCATTATGAGACAAGACACATGCAGGACAACACTTACTAACCTACACACATACTACACTATCCTAAACAAACATATATTTTTTTGTATTTTTTTTGTTTTTATACTTTTTTTTTTTTTTTTTTTTTTTTTAAACAGGAATCCCAACATTGCCCCCCACCCACCCACCCACACAAAAAGATAAGATATAAAGAAGAAGGACCCCCCACCCTCTTACCTAACACTAACTAAGCTAATTACCTACACTTATCCTATAACTAACCCCCCAAACCCAACTAACAGTATGAAATAGGAAAGAGGTGAGAGGGGAGGGGTAAAAGTTCTGGAGGGCAAAATGTCTACGGATTTTGCCTCCGTACTGTTCGCCGGATGGAGCGCACCTTCTTTTTCACCTCAGCCATGTCCTCCGTCAGGGTGTCAACTTTTGCAATCAACCTGTCCAATTTCCTTGACAATGCGTGGAAGTCCGCTGGGTTGATCGGAGGGTCAGTGCAGGTCTGGGTGCCGGTGGAGGTGGATTGTGTTGGTGGAGTGGTGTGGGCACGGGACTGCCCTGCTCCCACCACACGGCTGGGTCCAGGTCTGGATGAGGATGCCTGGTCCGTTGCTGGGTCCACTTGGCCAGACCTGGTGGATGTAGTGGCGGGGGTTGTTGGGGGCACCGTTGGGGGAGCCTGTGGTGTGGCATACCACGCCCCGGAGGCCCGTTCCGAATTGTACCTGCAGGCCATCCTCCGATACCCACACTGCACCTGCAGGATGTGTCTGTACCTCATTGCCCGGCGCTCAAACTGGTTGCGAGCTGCGGCACTCAGGTTTGCAGCTGTGAAGGGAAAAGGCAAATATTGAGCATAGAATTTACAGTGGGTTGAATACCACAATGGGTAATTTGTCCATTACTAGCAATGTATTGGTTGCAGCAATTGTTACAACATAGTTCACGGGAAGGCTCAGAGGAAGTACATGTGAATCATGCATACTGAAGGGCATATCACATATAGCATATCCATGTCTCTACATGATGGATGACATCACCCTAAACTACTCCTACAATTCATACCTAAGCCATTATACATTATGGCACCAGCTCGTCCGCATACTGACTTCACTACATATGTCATTCTATGTAATAAGAATCACACTCCTCACTCAATGGCATTTCGAAAGAGTTGTGTGCTAAGATTGAAGCCCTGGCCATGAATCATATGTCGACACTATGGGCCAGATGTAGGAATTGATGGGAAATCAACTAGCAAATTGCAAAGCTGAACGGTGTCTCTGACACCGTCTGCGAGTCACTATGGGGTCCCTAAATCCCACCTCATTAACATCAATGATGTGGGTTCCAACTTGCACCACCTTAGCAACTATGGGCACTCACGGGGATGGAGGCCTGCTGGGAACAGCAGAACTCCATAGACGTGACTGCTTTTAAATGAAGCAAGTTATTTTTCACCAAGTGTAGGCCCTTTATCTGAAAGGAAAATGAGCTGCGATTTGTTTAAATTCACAACAATTGATTGTTCGTAATTTACACAATAATTATTGCTCCCCTAGACCACTGGCTGTTTTGTGCAGGAGTATTTTGGTCCACTCACAAAGGTGAAGTTTCACAATGAGGACCCCTTCCAGTCAGCAAGTTGGTTAGCAGCCACTTCAAGTGGATGATAACAGCTACTCACTTTGCAACCACGTACTCGTTAGCAAATGGGATTGCCTAACACTGTGATTTGCAAGTAGGGCTGGTAAACTCCTTTATTTTTTTACTTTAGAAAAGCATTTTGCGAATATGTACATGACCAGCAAAAACATTTTGGATTAGGAAACAGACGTTTGCAACTCACTAACATCAAATTATGCTATTTGCAATGTGGAGACATTTTGCTACATCTGGACCTAGGTACAAACTCAAGTCACAAAAGGTGTTAAGTACGTGTAACATACTGTTTGCTACAGTCCTATGTTACTGTTTCACAGTAACATCCCAGTCTTTGTGGGTGGTGTGGGAAGAACAAACAACAATCCCATGATCAATGCACAACCAGGAGTGTACAGAAAGTTCAACAAGCATGTGCCTTCACACACAACACCTATGAAGGGCTAGCAACACGTTGGAGTCAGCCCAACCTTGTCACATCCCAGGTCCACACATGTCAAAATGATATGACTTAGCCCAACATAACATACTATTAGTGAGGCATGTTTTACAACACACACAGAGGAGGTAGAACACCCATTCACATGATTCAACAGAACACCTAGGCCATTGCACTCAAGTCACACACACTTCGAGGTCACCATGTGGAAGTACATGCCCCCGGAAGATCCGACCTACAGTGTACACAGTCCATCCTCAACTAGGAAGAAGCACTTGTCATCGAAGCCATGTGCCTAAGCTATCTGGGAGACTGTCAGTCTGATATGCTGACTCAGTTAATGGCAAGTTCCTGACCAAGTCTAACATTGACCAGTGTATTCAAAATGAGTCATGCTATTCCCAATTGTCGCACTAATTGAATGACCTACTGCCCCTCAATCTGAGAGATGACTAGGTATTGCTTTACCGAAACATTATTCCAATTTGATATCACACCAAAACAACAAAGCCAATGAACGGCCAGCACATCATATCATGAATTGTCCTGAACACACAGTAATCCATCATGCTTCATTTCCAAACAATGTAAATAGCACTTAGGCAACACTCACTGTAGGTATCGGGGTCGTCAAAATGGGCTACCTCACCAACGGTGTACGGGGCTGGTCCACCTGTAAAGCATGAAAGGAAGATTATTCTCAGACTGGGTGAACAGACAAATAATTTCTGTTACAATGACAGTGTGTGAATATTACATGGTAATGATACACTTTCACACATGCTCATCCTGCCTGGCTCACTTTGTATTCTAGATTATCATTGGATGAGTCTCCTGCTCCAGTGACACACCCTACTACACTCATGCAGTGGCCAGGACAGTCATGTGTCGTCCAAGTTACTCCTCCATTAGTAGGCCCGAACAATCATGTGATCCATACATCTCAGCATGTGCATCCCAGAGAGAAACATTCCACAACTGGTTCCATGAGGACTGCATGACCACTCACAATCAAACAGGCTATGTGGACAGGTTCAACACACAGCAACCAGACACACATGTGACATATGTGTGGACAACATGACTAACTTCATGTGACTTGAAGGCAACACACAGGTGTTGCATCATCATGTGTTTGCAATTTTCGGTCTAGCTATGGCGTCTACATATGTAGGTATGTTGTTTCTACATGACGTACTCACTGGCCATTATGACCAGTAGAGTACAAATAGAGCAGTTCACGTGTTGCTTTTCAGACACAAATGCAACACTACATTCCATGCAGCTACAGCCATCTGGTATGTGTTGCAAAAATGAGGCATCGGCCTGGTAGCATAGGTCTTCATACACACCCGGCAACAAATACACATTTGGACACATATGTATACCTTTGTAGCGCAGCATTTGCATCATTTTGTGACGCAGAGAGGGGGCTACTTAGCAAAATACAAATAGATGTTGCATTTTACTGCTGTTATTGGGTGTACATGTGTAGCAAAAATGGGGATTTATGTGTATGCCCATGGGCCTAGGTTTCCCTAGTATAACACGCAGTCAGCTACTTATTTTGCAGATTGGCTACCAATCATCACATGTTCCCGCACACATTCCTATTATTCCCATGTAATTGATTATTACTCACCAACATAGCCACCAATCCGGAGTCCCAGGTGGTCCAGCAGGTCCTGTTCCCTGCTGATCAGATCGGCCCAGCGGTGCTTGAGTTGATGGATATTCCTCAGACTCCCGTAGACCCGGACCAGGTGATGGCGCACCTTCTCCCAACGGATTTTCCTCGCCTCCGTGTGATACCCCTGTATCACACGGCCCCCAGCCTCCAGCATCAGTGGGAGGAAATGGCTTACGAGCCATATGAAGCCCCCCAATTCGTCCTCACCCATCCTGGACAGGCGAGGCCTACCTGACATGATGCGAGGTGTAAAAAAAGTACCAAAGAAAAATGAAAGAAAAAGTGGGAAATGGGGAAAGGTAGAGGTGTGAAAGAAAAAGAAGAAGGAGAAAAATAGCCCAACTAACCCCCCAAACTATGCTACCCACAACAGACTCCCACAGACAATACAAACTCTCACAGGTATAGACAAAACAACACTAAACAGACTGAGACAATGTTTGACAACAATAAAAGATTGACACAAAGACAAAATAGAAGGCACACAGGACACTAAAGCAGTAAAACACAGGACAACACCTTTCACACAACCACACAGTCTAGATAACTCTGAGACTGCAAAGTGAAAGTGAAAGTCAACTCCCAGTACAGATTTGGTAAACAGGATATCCTATTACATCACTTCCTGCATAAAATGGCCGCCGTTTTTATTTTCGCGTAATGCGTCATATTTTCACGCATACACAGATGTGCGTCATATTTTTTTGAAGCATTACAGTGCACATGATGCGGAGTGTAAAAATATGCTATGAATATTAATATTTCAAATTGTACATGAGATGACCAACATATTGTGCATGTAGCGTCAATTTCACCACGCATACATCATGGGCGTCGTTTTTTTTACACGTACAGTGGTGCACATGATGCGGAGTCAAAAAATATGATATGAATATCAATAATTAATAATGTACATGAGATGACCAACATATTGTCCATGTAGCGTCATTTTGACCACGCATAGATCATGGGCGTAATTTTTTTTACACGTACAGTGGTGCACATGATGCGGAGTGAAAAAAAATGGTATGAATATTAATAATTAATACTGTACATGAAATGAGCAATATATTGTGCATATAGCGTCATTTTGACCACGCATACATCATGGGCGTCATTATTTTTACACGTACAGTGGTGCACATGATGCGGAGTGAAAAAAAATGGCATGAATATTAATAATTAATACTGTACATGAAATGAGCAATATATTGTGCATATAGCGTCATTTTGACCACGCATACATCATGGGCGTGGTTTTTATTACACGTACAGTAGTGCACATGATGCAGAGTCAAAAATATTGTGGATGTAAATAATAATTTGAAGGTGAAATATCAAGACACTTTTGGATACATTTGTATCTGACTCTGCATTGTGTGCACTCATGTACATGAACAAATTATGACGGCCATGCTGTATGCGTAGAATATGGAGCAAATTTATCCAAATGTCTTCATGTGTTTAGCTTTGGAAAGGTGATTTGTCATGGTAAAACGGTGCGATGTGAGACACATTTGTGTTTGTATATGACAAATGTCCGTACTTTTATGTATAGACGGCCTTCACACTGTGATGTTTGGGATACGTTAACTAATGTATTGACCATATTTGACAACATATTTGGTGTAATTGCTGATGGCTATTTTGAAATGAGGTTTTTGATACCATTATGTATTCCGTCTCCAAAATGTCCCCACCTTTATGATGGGGATGCTTTTATCTGTAGGCCTAACAGGGAGTGGGAGAGTCACTTTCAGTTTTTAGGGGGCTGACCATGTCCCATTATGATTTTGTGTTTCATATTTGTGTAGGACTTGTGACATGGAGGCCACATATGTGCCTTATGCATGTGTTTAGTTCACAAGTACATGATTCCTGTATGTTTTGGGGGTGGTAGAGGTGGAGTTAGGCCCCCAGAACCCTAGGATTTGACCATCCAGAATAGCTACTGTATCCATGGAGTATTTTTATCATATCCTGGCAAACCTGCAGCAGCGGGCGAATGTAAGGCCATATGGTATGAATGACTGTTGACCATTCATTCATCTCATTAGCCCATTTGACGTTTGCAGTATTGATGATTTGGAGCTAAGTTGCATACCATTTTCATATGACTAAGGGGGTCATTCTGACCGCGGCGGGCGGCGGTCGCCGCCCGCCAAGCGGTTCCCGCCGAAAGACCGCGGCGGTCATTCTGGCTTTCCCACTGGGCTGGCGGGCAACCGCCAAAAGTCCGCCCGCCAGCCCAGCGGGAAACACCCTTCCCACGAGGACGCCGGCTCAGAATGGAGCCGGCGGAGTGGGAAGGTGCGACGGGTGCAGTTGCACCCGTCGCAAATTTATGTGTCTGCAAAGCAGACACTGAAATTCTTTGTGGGTCCCTCTTACGGGGGCCCCTGCAGTGCCCATGCATGGGCACTGCAGGGGCCCCCAGGGGCCCCGCGGCACCCCCTACCGCCATCCTGTTCCTGGCAGAAGACCCGCCAGGAACAGGATGGCGGTAGGGGGTGTCAGAATCCCCATGGCGGATTCTCAAGGGCAGCGGGAAGTCCGTTTCTGGCCGCGGCTGAACCGCCGCGGTCAGGATGCCCATCGGTGCACCGCCAGCCTGTTGGCGGTGCTACCGCCGACCTCCGCCATGGCGGTAATTACCGCCAGGGTCAGAATGACCCCCTAAGTTTGCAAGACTCTCAGCGTTCACGATGTGATAATGCGAAGATTGTTTTGCTTGTCTGTGTCCCTTTCTGCATAAACTGGTTTAGTGTCATGTTACAATCTTCCTGCTCGGTTCAAACTGGGACACAACTGTGATGGTCTACTTTCAAATATTAGGTTGGTTGTATGACATATGTGTACATGTGTGTGGGAATGTGGATCCAGTATGACCTGTCTGTGTGTATGTTGTCACTGTAACTTCAAGGTCTCCTCCTGAGTTAGTGTCAGCTGATGTTGTTCCAATTGTGTATTGCTCACATCATACACTTGAGAGAAGCCATTGATGACATGTTCACGTACACATGGATGGTCCCACCCTGTCTCTGAACACGTGTGATGTGACTTTCAAATGATCTCCAATTTTGGGCTGGATGAGAGACTGTTTCAGTTGTTTGGATCCGGCATGTGTAATTGTCACATTTGTACTCTTGTTGGGCTCTGTGTATGGTAATGTAACATGTCACATCCTACCCTCTGTGCATACAGTTGTGATGTTTATTTTTGGTGTGATGAATTTTAATGGCATTCTTGATCAATGAGACGACATTCATCTTCAGCTATTTCAAACTAAAGGTGGTCAGAAATGAATAGGCCAAAGCATGATGTGGTGTTTGTGATCTGTGTTTATTTACAAGTGTGGAATACAAGTGATTATAATGACTTAAGTAAAAAAATTGTTCACAAGCTGTTGGCGCCTACGCACTCCTGCTGCGGTGTTAGGTTGTTCCCCCTCCTGTTGCAGGCCAGCATCCTCCTCCTCATCATCCTCAGGCATGTCTGGGTCCGGTTCAAGGAGGGGAATGTTCCTTTGTACACAAATATTGTGTAATATGGCACAAGTGAGTATGATTTTGCATACCATCTCTGGGGAGTATAGTAATCTTCCGCCAGTGATGTCAAGACAGCGGAACCTTGACTTTAGGATCCCAAAGGTCCTCTCCACAATGCTGCGTGTCCTCTTGTGGGCGTCATTGTATGCCCGCTCAGCAGCAGTATTTGGGTTCCCATATGGTGTCATTATCCAAGGCTGGATGCCATACCCCTGATCAGCTGAAAGAGAAACACAGAATGGTATCAATTAGACGTAGGAGGCATTGTTGTACGTATCTTTGATGGCAGTAGTTGTGTTGTGTTGTCTGTGACTATTTTGTGTACTAATGTGACAACCTATGGTTGTTGGAGGAAACTTTGGCATTGTTTTTTTTCATTGGCTGAGCAAGTGTTTGTTGTCTAACTGTTTGTCAGCAGGATGTATTGGTTTCTCAAGTACAGTGTGCCCTCCCTTGCATTGTGACTTGTGACACAGGTGTCCGTGTGTCCTCACTGGGGGTGTGATGATAGTTCCATGCAGAGTTGAAACATGAAAGGGTATTAGAAACGTCCATATGAACATAGCCAGGCCATCCCATCCCTTAAAAGTTATGCATTGTATTAGTGTACAGGTTATTGTGAGACTTCCAATTTGCAAGGTGACATTTAGGCAACCACAGTCATGAATGTCTTCACACTAAGCTGTGGAGTAAATTCAAATGTGTGAGAGGTTCAATGGTGACTTGTGACACATGGCTAGTGATGTGAGTACCTCAGTGTGTCCCTGTCTAGGTGTTGCTATTGTGGTGTATGTGTTGTTTATCCTAGAGGGTTTCTGTGCAGTGAGTATATAAGTAGATTTTAGTCCTTACCAACAAGTAGTCCATTGCCATACCGTCCATCCTGGAAGTGTTGGTTGATGGTGCAGTGACGGAAGATGAATGCGTCATGTACACTCCCAGGATATTTAGCCACAATGTTGCTGATCAGTCCTTGGTGATCGACTATGGCCTGCACGTTGATGGAATGTGTGTGCTTCCTGTTGCGGTAGAGGTGTTCACTCGCAGCAGGTGGCACAAGGCGTACGTGTGTGCAGTCAATTGCACCAAGGACGTGCGGAAAGCCACTGATGGCGTAGAACCCCTGTTTTGTTTCCTGCTGCTTCTGCAGTGTGTTAGGGAAGCAGATGTGGCGGGGTGTCAGTCCAATGATGGCATCCAGTACTTTAGGCAGGAATGCAGAGAAAGATGGTTGTGAGATTCCACCAACCAGGGCACCGGTTGTCTGAAAGGAGCCACTTGCCAGCATGTGAAGTACGGCAAGCAGCTTTGTTTCTGTTGGGATAGTGCGTGGAGTCACTAAAGTGGGGGCCAATTGCTGTTCAATATTTGTCAGCAGCTGCTGAATGGCCTGCCAGTTCAACCGGTACCTCTGGATGATGTCTCGTTCCCTGAGGCCATGCAGGGTTGTTCTTGGGCGGAATATCCTCTCCTGCCTTCTGTGCTGTCTTTGGGGTCCCTGCTGTTGTTGTTGTGGCTGCTGTTGTTGCTGCAGGGCTCTGCGTCTACGTGCACGTTGAAGAAAAAGCACCTCCATGTCTCCCTGTTGCTGCTCTGCTGCTCTGCTGCTCTGTTGTTTGTTCTGTGTGTTCTGATTAAGTACAGGTGTGTTTGCCCCATTTTAACGCCTGCCCTGACCCAGGCGTTAAAATTTCACGCTATTCGTGCTTTGCGCCATTTTTTTGCGCCGCCTGACGCGCGGGAGTGATTTTTGCCCTGGAGCATAAATACCACGCACCGCTATGTGCGTCTGTTTTTAGACGGGAACGCCTTCCTTGCATCTCATTAACGCAAGGAAGGCGTTCACGCCAAAAAATGACGCAATTTGCCCATACTTTGGCGCTAGACGCGTCTAACGCCAAAGTATAAATATGGAGTTAGTTTTGCGCCGAATTTGCGTAGAAAAAAACGACGCAAATTCGGCGCAAACGAAGTATAAATACGGGCCTATATGCGAAGCAAGATAGTGCAAAAATTCCATTCTGACAATACTACTGCAAGACACTGGCTCCACCATGGTCCTCCGATGACTGCAAACACAAACTACTTTGGGAAGCAAGAAACTCTGACTTCACTCTCCTTTTATTCGAGCTCAATCCAATATGTGTGCCATATCGAAATCTCACTTGCAGCAAAATTTAACTAGAGTTTGTGTTGGTCACAGCGTTCACCGCCGTGCACCCCAGCTATCCTCCGAACCTGAATATACTCATATCTTGCCTTCCAATTGTGGTAAGTAGTTAACAGACACCACTTGGACTTATTATTATCTGTAACTCAGCAATTGTTAACTGATTTATTATGTAATCATGGAACTTGCGCACTGATGGAGTTCTGGTGGTGTTGATTGTTGTAAAGGTCTATTGTATGCTGGGGCTACTGAAATGCAGCATGTGTGCAGTCAGTTGCTTCAAGCACTCGTGGGAAATAGGAAATAGCATAAATTACCATCATAGTGTTGTATTTCCTTCTGTAACTGCAGCTTAGTAATGTACTGCTGAAAGTGAATACTAATGCATCATAATACCTAGTGCAAGGGCTTGAGATAGCTTGGCTCTGAGATGTCACTCATTATGCCATTGATCCTCTGGAATGATAAAGTGGCCTGTATGTACAATTCAGCAAGTACCTTGACATTTGTATGAATAGCACAGGAGTGGGTTGTAGGTGAAATTAACTTTATTTTTTATGCCATGACCATGTCTAGAATCACGTGTATGGCAGGTGAGAATCTCATCAATACCTTCTAGGTAGCCAAACCAACAAATGCGTCCATTTTCTTGCGATAATGGCATTACTCCTAGTCCTACTCCCTCGCCTTCCTTTCCAACCAATGAGGCCTCCTGCCTCCCCCTAGACCCTCCCTTCCACTTTTAAACCCCCCCACCCCTACCCCCTCCTGTACAAAAACCAAGCCCAAGCAGCAACTCAGACAGTCTGTACCGGGAGGGCGGGAGCCAAAGGAAAGGAAGGCGAGGGAGTAGGACTAGGAGTAATGCCATTATTGCAAGAAAATGGACGCATTACCTCCCGTCCCTCCCTCGCCTTCCTTTCCAACCAATGAGACATACCAAGAAAAACATAGGAGACGGACACTGAGTTGCAAGAAGTTTATTATTATCCTGCACAAAGGCCACCAAAAACCCCACCCCTATTACCTCATAGAGGATAAGACTCAGTGACCCAATACGGACTCCAAACTACTCAAGTCCGACAGCCTATAATGCCGAACAAACGTCGAAGGAGAAGCCCAAGTGGCAGCCCTGCAAATTTCCACCACTGAAGTCCCCTGAAGCTCTGCCACCGTAGCCGCCATACCCCTGGTAGACCGACCCTGAATCCCTTGAGGAGGAACCACCCCTTTCAAGGAATAAGCCAACAGAATCAATGATCTTACCCACCGACTCAAGGACGACGTTGAAGGCTTCTCCCCTTTACGTGCCGGACTGAAATTAACAAAAAGCGAATCACCCTTACGGAAAGGCGTCACCACCCGCAGGTACTCCAACAAAGCCCTGCGTACATCCAACGAATGCAAACGGACCTCCTCCACTGAGGAGGGATTCGGACAAAATGAAGGAAGGAAGACCTCCTGGCGAGCATGGAAAGAGGAATTGACTTTCGGGATAAAGGAAGGTACTGGAACCAGAACCACCCGATCCTGAAAAACTTTACAAAAAGGAAAAGAACAGGCCAAGGCCCCCAATTCCCCTAAACGGCGAGCTGAAGTAATGGCCACCAAAAAGAACGTCTTCAAGGAAAGATGGCGTAAATCACAGTCCCCCAGAGGTTCAAAAGGGGCCTCCGTTAAAACATCCAAAACCAAAGAAAGATCCCATGAAGGAAAGAACGTACAGGGCGAGGAAACAAATTAAGAAGCCCCTGAAAAAATCTAGGCATCAAACGCCCCTCATCTGGAAGATTACGCCACGGACCTCTAAAGGCCCACTGTACCCACAGAGACGCCACCGACAACCCCAACTATGCACCGTCCTGCAGGAACTGCATCACCTCAAAGATAGACACGCAGGTAGGATCCAATTCATGTCTCAAGCACCAAGAAGAAAAAACCCTCCACTGCCTACCATAGGAAAGTAAAGTGGAACGCCGCCTGGAAGTCAATAAGGTAGAACTCAAAGCCACGGGTACCCCCAGACCAGTCAAACCCCTTTGTTCAACTTCCAGGCCGTCAAGTGTAACGTCCTCAATGACCCCATCGGGAGGCAGGGAAACTCCAGGGGAGACGGACAAAGAAGAAGAGGCCACATCCGCCCGCTGCCATCAGCCTCAATAACGGGAACCAATTCGCCCGCGGCCAAAGTGGTGCAATCAGGATAACCCTGGCCCCCAGAAGCCGCACCCTCAACAGAAAAGACCTGAGAAGCTGAAACGGTGGGAACGCATACAAAAGGCCCCTCGGCCAAGGACACGACATCCCGTCCACCTCCCAGGCCTGGGGACACCGAAACCGGGAGCAGAATCGATCTAACTTCGCGTTTTCCGCGGATGCAAACACATCCAGCACTGGAAGCCCCCAGAGCCGAACCAGATGTAGAAACAGAGACTTCCGGAGGGAGAAAAGTTGAGAGGAAGGAATCACCCTGCTCAGCAGATCCGCCCGAACATTGACCACCCCCTGAATGTACGTAGCCCTGAGAGAAGGAACCCACTCCTGAGCCCACACAAAAATCATCCTGGCCAGACTGAATAAAGCCCTTGACCTGGTCCCCCCCTGCCGGTTGACATAAGCTTTGGCCACTAAGTTGTTCGTCCGAACAAGAACCGCCTTTCCCTTCAGGGACACCTGGAAATGGATCAGAGCCAATAAGACAGCCCTCAACTCGTGCCAATTCGATGACCGACTCGCCTCCAGAGGGGACCAGAACCCCTGAATCTGAGCCGACCCCATCCACGCACCCCATCCGGAGAGACTGGCATCCGTAGTCACCACCACCGGGCTCAGAGGAGACAAAGAGACCCCTACCTGAAGATGATCTGCATCCAACCACCATCTCAACTCCGTGCGAATCAATCCGGACCCCGGAACCCTGGTCCTCAGGGAACCGGACCCTGGCGCCCACCTTCTCAAGAACCAAGTCATCAAGCACAGTAGATGGAAACGTGCCCAAGGGACCAGAAATATCACAGACGCCAAATGACCCTGCAGACGTAACCATAGAAGAGCCCGGGGGCAGTCTGTAACACCACCTTCCTCACCAAGGACTGGAGTACACTTAACCTCTTTTCTGACACTGTCACCAAGCCAAGAAGAGTCCAAAACCGAGCCCCTAGAAAAACCAGATCCTGGGACGGAACTAAATCTGATTTTTCCCAGTTGATTAAAAACCTGTGGTTTTGCAGGACCACCAGAACTTGGGCCACCTGCCTCTGCAACAGGACCCGTGAGGGAGCATGAATCAAGATGTCGTCCAGATATGGATGAATAAACACCCCTTCTGAATGTAGCAAAGCCACCAGGGGGGCCAGCACCTTCGTAAAAATCAGAGGAGAAGACTTGAGGCCGAAAGGTAGAACGCAAAACTGATAGTGTTCCTGATCCACAGCAAACCTCAGGAACCTCTGCAAAGACCTTGCCACAGGCACGTGCAGGTAAGCATCCTGCAGATCCAGCGACACCAGAAAGTCCCCTTGACTGACTAATGGAAAGATAGTCTGAATAGACAGCATGTGGAAATGCACCGTCCTGATCCAAGCATTCACGTCCTTCAGATTGAGCACCGGTGGAAACCCCCCCTGATACTTTCTGAACAAGAAACAAGACCGAATAAGTGCCCTGACCCCTTTCTTCCAGCGGAACGCGGGAAATGGCCCCTTTGACCAGCAAGTCCCGCACTCCGTCCAACAATGCCTTTCTCCGCGACCCTCCTGTAGGCAGAGGAGTGGGACGTACCCCCGAATCTGGAGGCACCACCACAAAATCGATGACATAACCATTGGCCACAATGTCCAGCACCCAATGATCGTTGACACTCTCCTCCCAAGTTTAAATAAAGTGTCTCAGCCTTCCCCCAACCTGCCCTATGCCAGGCCCACAGTGATTGTCAGGACCCCTTCTTGAACCCACCCTGGTTCGAAGGAGTAGACTTCTTAGGAGAAAAACGCGGCTGAAAACGACGTTTCCTAAACGAAAAAGATTTGGCATCCATTTTAGGAGAAGAACGGGAATGTTTCTTCCACCCTTTACCCGAAGCCGATCCCCCTTTATAAGGCAAGGCATGCTTCCGCTCCTTAAACGCTTTGGAAAGCATGGACGGTAATTGATCCATAAACAAGCTACGACCTTCAAAAGGCAGTCTCAGCAAGGCAGCCTTCTCCCCCGGGTCGGCTTTCCAGGATCGTAACCAGAGAGACCTACGAGCCCCAATCAAAGCACCAGAGGCCAGAGCCGAAGTACGGACCACATCTGAAGACACATCTGCCAACAACCTGGCCTGCTGCTCCATACCAGCTAGGAGCTCTGAACATTCCGCCCCTTCCTGAACAGCCACCGCCATCTTATCAAAGTCCTGTACCAACGACTGGGCCGCATAAGCAGAATATATACCTGCCCTTAGAGCCAGATTCTCTGCTGCAAAAGCCCTCTTAAGCCCTGAATCCACCTTGCGGTCCGTGGCATCTGTAGGCACACAATCCTCCGGATTGACTGCCGTTTTGCCAATCAGGGTAGCCAAAATTGAATCCAGGCGGACCGAAGGAGGCAACACCTCCTCACCCTCAAGTAAATACAGTTTCTGCAGGAATCGTGGAACCTGAGCCTTATCCACATCCTTCCATTCTCGAAACACCATATCCTTCACAGGTCCCTGAAAAGGCATGGAAAATTTAGAAGGCGTCTGATATTGTGGAAATAAGTGAGAGTCAGAGTTTGAAGGTTGAAACACCGGATAACCCAAATTGTCCCGTACATGTGCCATCACATCCCACATCTCCTCTCTGGAGACATATTTACCCCCAGAGGATGTAGATGGAGCCTCCCCTTCCTCACTATCTGAGGAGGACTTCCCTGCCGATGCAGAAGTATGGGCAACTTTAGATTGACCAGGCCTGGCCAACCCCGCTTGAAGAGCCCTGGAAACAGCCACCGCGATCATCTCCTGCACCTCCTCCCTGGACATGAGGGGTGCAGCACTACCACCCTGAAACTGGGAGCCCCCAGGGGTGGAAACGCCAGCAGCACCCTCCTCCTCTGAGGAGGAAGAAGAAACAATCCTTCGTCTTTTAGCCGGAGCTTTAGGCATGATAACATCCAAACACACTGCCATCAACCTAAAAACGCTCCCAATATATAGGGCCCAGGACCTCCCTCAACACCCATCCACCAATCCCTATAAAGGTCAAAAAAATTAAGCATTTTCCACAAAACTGCGGGCAGAACGCCCGTCCTACCACACAGAACCCAAAACATGCTCTCCGGCATCTCTCTGCGGCTCCGCGGCGCAGAAATCCGGAACACGACACCCCAGCCACAGAGAGCCGGCTGACCCCGTAAGCCGCCTCCCAATACGCGCCTTACGAGCAGCCCCGCCTGCTCAGCAAAGACGCGCCCGGCCGCAGCACTCCTCGCGGAGCTCTGCGTCCCGAGGAGTGCCTCCACCGATGACCCCCAGGCCCTGCCGAGAAGGTAAGAAAAAGGGAACGTCTAGCGTGGGCTAGACAAAAAGAACAGGAGGGGGTAGGGGTGGAGGGGGGTTTAAAAGGGGAAGGGAGGGTCTAGGGGGAGGCAGGAGGCCTCATTGGTTGGAAAGGAAGGCGAGGGAGGGACGGGAGGTAATGTTTTTCTGCATTAAGCATTCCTCCACTAGTTATTCCTCAGGATCATGGACTGTCCTATACAGTTTGAAGTCATCCTTGTGGAAAAGTTATTTGTACTTCGGCTATGTTACTTGCGATGCAGGGGCATATGATTAATCAGTGGGCTAACTCATAAAAGCTGTAGTGTGATGTGGGATGGGTGTCACTGTCCACCCTGCTGAAATTAGATTTGAGGTCTTCCACACTTCCATGAAATGTTGGATGGGGATGATGGCAAAGACTTGGTTGTTTTGGATAGGCATTGTGAAGTGCCACACAGAATGTAACCTACGGTTTGCTTCATTTGTGTTTTATAGTCATGTTCATGTCTATGGCATTGCATCACACTGTTGACATTCATTTGGAAAGAGTGAAAGATACATTTTTAGATGTTATGCAGATCTCAATGGTCCCGCAGCATGTTATCCTTAGCAGTAATTTGGCAACGAGTGGTGATGGTGGTAGGGATTGTTAGAGAAGGGGGATGGGGAAAAGGACAATAGTTCATATATTTTCTTCTCTAACTGTACCATGTATCTAAATTAAGGTATTTGCAGGGCAGTGCTTATTGTGCATAAGCCCACCTAAAGTGTATGTGCTACATTTTAAAGTGTTACATGTTTACAAAGAGAAAATTCAAAAAGTACCATGTTGTGAGACCTTAGTCGCAAATTTGCAGTATTGTGAAATGGAGATTGTACTAACAGCATACCATTATCGATGATACTTCAAACCTGTGGTGTCTATTGTGTTTAAATTAATCAAAACAGTATAAGTTATGTATTTAAATGTTAAATATTTGGAAAAGAGAACTCAAAAACACCGTGCAGGTCATCTTACCAAATAGGATTCCCAGGTATGTAATGCTGTAAAATAAAAAAAATGCAATATCAGTCCATTGTTTATACATTTAAATGTCTAAATATCCGTCCCACTTAGAGGCTAATAAAATATTGTACAATAAATCTCAATTAGGAATTTTAAAAACATCTTGGTTTCATCATCATAAAACAATTTTATAAAGTTCTAATTTCTAATACGGATTTAAGGGGCTGATATCTGCACTGTGAGGTTTAGGAAAGTACCATCTTTCTTTGCATGTTACCCCCATTTTCACATGTATGTCAGTACGTTTTTGCCTGTCTCACTGGGATCCTGCTAGCCAGGACCCCAGTGCTCATAGTTTGTGGCCTAATGTGAATGCCTGTGTATTGCCTAACTGCGTCACTGAGGCTCTGCTAATCAGAACCTCAGTGCTCATGCTCTCTCTGCCTTTAAATTTGTCACTATAGGCTAGTTCCTACATTTACCAATTCTAATTGGCATACTGAACCCAACTTATAAGCCCTTAGTATATGGTACCTAGGTACCCAGGGCATTGGGGTTTCAAGAGATCCATATGGGCTGCAGCATTTCTTTTGCCACCCATAGGGAGCTCAGACAAACCCTTACACAGGACTGCCATTGCAGCCTGCATGAAATAACGCACACATTGTTTCACAGCCATTTTCACTGCACTTAAGTAACTTATAAGTCACCTATATGTCTAACCTTTACTTGCTGAAGGTTAGGTGCAAAGTTACTAAGTGTGAGGGCACCCTTGCACTAGCAAAGGTGCCCCCACATAGTTCAGGGCCATTTCCCTGAACTTTGTGAGTGCGGGGACACCATTACACGTGTGCCCTACATATAGATCAATACCTATATGTAGCTTCACAATGGTAACTCCGAATATGGCCATGTAACATGTCTAAGATCATGGAATTGCCCCCCATTCCAAATCTGGTATTGGGGAGCCAATTCCAGGCATCCTGGGGGCTCCACTATGGACCCCCAGTACTGCCAAACCAGCTTTCTGAGGCTTGCACTGCAGTTGCTGCCGCCTCACAGACAGGTTTCTGCCCTCCTGGGGTCTGGGCAGCCCAGTACCAGGAAGGCAGAACAAAGCATTTCCTCTGAGAGCAGGGTTTTACACCCTCTCCCTTTGGAAATAGTTATTACAGACTGGGGAGGAGTACCCTCCCCCGGCCTCTGGAAATGCTTTGAAGGGCACAGATGGTGCCCTCCTTGCATAAGCCAGTCCACACTGGTTCAGGGAACCCCAGCCCCTACTTTGGTGCGGAACTGGACAAAGGAAAGGGGAGTGACCAC
Source organism: Pleurodeles waltl (assembly GCF_031143425.1). NCBI lineage: Eukaryota > Metazoa > Chordata > Amphibia > Caudata > Salamandridae > Pleurodeles > Pleurodeles waltl. Next base: position 838,291,027 of record NC_090436.1, on the reverse strand, counting down.
TACCCTGTCCATCACCACCCCAGAGGTGGTGCACAGAGCTCCTACAGTGTGTCTGAGACGTCTGCCATCTTGTTTTCAGAGGTTTGGGGGCACTCTGGAGGCCTCTGAGTGGCCAGTGCCAACAGGTGACGTCAGAGACCCCTCCTGATAGGTGCATACCTGGGTAGGTAGCCAATCCAACTCTCAGGGCTATTTAGGGTCTCTCCTGTGGGCTTCTCTTCATATTATGACTTGCAATAATCCACCAGGACTCCTCTGCACTTCTCTCTTCGACTTCTGCCAAGGATCGACCGCTGGGTGCTCCAGGACGCCTGCAAAACTGCAACAAAGTAGCCAGAAGACTACCAGCGTCATTGTAGCGCCCAATGCTGCCAGCCTTCTCGACTGTTTCCTGGTGGTGCATGCTCTGGGGGCTGCCTGCCTTCACCCTGCACTGAAAGCCACAAAAAAATCTCCCTTGGGTTGACAAAGTCTTCCTCCTGCTTCAGCAGGCACCAAACTACAGCCGAACCGGTACTTTGGGTTCCCTCTCATCCTGACAAGCGTGGCCTCTGAAACACAGGTGGTGGACCCAAGTGGCCCAGACTGTCCAGAGGTCCAACTGTCCGAATTTGGAGGAGGTAAGTCCTTGCCTCCCTTCCTGTGCACCATATGATCTGCAGCTCCAAGGGCTTCTGTGCACATTTCCAAGAACTCCTGCATGTACAGTCGAGCCTAGGTCCCCAGCACTCCGTCCTGCGATGCTCAGCTCCCTGAGTTGACCTCCGGTGTCGTGGGACCTCTCTTTGCAGTGTTGAGGCGACCACCATGTTCAGTCTTCTTGAACCTGTGCGCAAGGACTCCTGTGGGTGCTTTCTTCCATCCAGTGAGCTTTTTACATCATTGCTGATGGCCCCCTATTTCTCCCGTCCTGAGTGGCGACATCCTGGGCCTGGGGAGCACCGTTTTTATTCAACCGCGACTCTTGCAGGCAGCAAGACTTGTTTGTGGTATTTTGCCAAGGAAACAACTCTGCATCCACCAGCATGCCGTCGGACACCTTCCGCACAAAGCAGAACCTCCTACCTCCTTTCTTTGGTGCAAAACCAGCATCTTCTTCCAACCAGAGGCAGCCATTTTGCACCTTCATCCAGGGTTTAGTGGGCTCCAGCCCCTCCCGGACACTTTAGCGACTCTTGGACTTGGTCCCCTTCCTTTACAGGTTTTCAGGTCCAGAAATCCGTCTTGAGTGTATTGCAGTCTGTTGTGGTCCTTGCAAAACCTGTTATCACGACTTTAGTTTGTTTTGGGGAAAATAGTCCTCCTCCTGCTTTCCTGGGTCCTGGGGTGAGGTCTCCTTTAGACCCTTCGTGTTTTCTCACACTCCCAGTGACCCTCTACATACTACACTTGCCTAGGGGTGCAATCGTGGTTCGCATTCCACTTACTTAGTATTCCATCCTATTGTGTTTTACAGTGTTTGCACTACTTTCTGAATATTTTACTTACCTGATTTGATTATTTGTGTATATTTTGTGTATGTTCTTACCTCCTAAGGGAGTATATCCACTGAGATATTTTTGGCACATTGTCACTAAAATAATGTACCTTTATTTTTAGTAACTATGAGTATTGCCTTTCTTATGATATAGTACCTATATCACATAGTGGTATTGCAGGAGCTTTGCATGTCTCCTAGTTCAGCCTTGTCTTGCCTGCTATAGCTACCTCTATCAGCCTAAGCTGCTAGAACACTACTACACTCTACTAATAAGGGATAACTGGACCTGGTATAAGGTGTAAGTACCATTAGTACCCACTACAAGCCAGGCCAGCCTCCTACAGAGGTGTTTTGTATGATGTGTCCCCTTAGCCAGGGGGGTAGCATAGTCAGTAAGACTGGAGGGGTGGGGGTGTGAGCTTCAGATTTCCCAACAATCAGACTGGCACTTAATATTAAAATGCATTTTACGACAAGCAGGGTGCATGACAGGGACTTAATGGGCAGCGGAATGGGAGAGGAATGTGGAGTGGTAGCAGGACTAAAGGCCACATGTAAAAATATCAGGTTGTGCAACTCGAAAATTTCGAGTCTCAGCGACTCGCAATTAGCGAGTCACGAATTCTGATGTACAACAGTGTCAATGACACTGTTTGCGATTCCCAATCGGGTTGCAAATGACCTACCTCATAAATATACATGAGGTAGGTTGCAATTTTCGACCCCACTGGGAATGACCACACTCACAGGGATGGTGGCCTGCTGGGGATAGCAGACCACCATGTCTGTGACTGCTTTTAAATAAAGCAGTGGTCTTTTTTTAAATGCAGCGCGTTTTCTGCGACAGAGATGGAGAAACATGTCACGGATGTCAGTGAAACAGCACTCAGGACTCACACTGTGGCGGGACTTCAGATGCACTGCAGGGGCATCAGGCCTTAGCTGCAGGTCACAGTTATTGCAATCAGGAGGGAGCGTGGCTCCGGTGCATGCAGCATCATGGACTCAAAGTGCAGTGCCAGTTCACAAGATGCTCTGGAGTCGATGTGTTTAGTTTCCTCTTGGTTGCACCAGAGCTCACTTCCAAGGGCCCAGGAACTGGATTTAGCACCACTTGGCAAGTCAGGACTCTCAGCAAGAGAGCCCAGGCACTGGTAGATGAAGTCTTTGATGGCCCTGAAACTTCTTAACAAGAGGCAAGCTCAGTTTAAGTCCTTGGAGAACCTTGGACAGCGGGATGTAGAAAGTTAAATCCAGTCCTTTCACTCCCAGGACAGAAGCAGAAAGCAGCAGGCCTGCAGAGCAAAGCAACAGGCAGAGTTGCATTTGCTCCCACAGCATCCATTTCTTCGTCCTGGCAGAATGTCCTCAGTCCAGATGTTTTTTAACTATGTGGTGTCAGAAGTCCTGTACTTACACCCATTTATATCTTTGAAGTAGACAAACTTCAAATAGAAATCTTTGTAGTGCACAAGACCCTGCCTTACCTGCCCTAGCCCCAGACACACTCCAGGGGGTTGGAAACTGCTTTGTGTGAGGACAGACACAGCCCTATTCAGGTGCAGATGTCAGCTCCTCCTACCACTCTAGCTCAGGGAGACCCATCAGCCTGGTGATGGACCATCAGGATATACAGGGCACACCTAATTTCCCTCTGTGTGACTGCCTAGAGTGAATGTACAAAAACAGCTCAACTGTCATCCTGGCCCAGACATGCAGTCCACAGACAGGCAGAGTTAAGCAAGAAAATGCTCACTTTCTAAAAGTGCCATTTTCAAACCCACAGTACAAAAATCAACTTCACCAAAAGATGTATATTTAAACTGTGAGTTCATAGACCCCAAACTCCATTTCTCAATCTGATCCTGTAGACCTGTAAACATGGCTCAGACCTGCCACTGCACTGTCTGTGTGTGCAATTTTAAACTGCCAATTTGACTTGGTAAGTGTACCCACTTGCCAAGCCTAAATCTTCCCTTTTCTTACATGTAAGGCACCCCTAAGGTAGGCCCTAGGTAGCCCCATGGGCAGGGTGCAGTGTATGTTTAAGGTAGGACACATACTAATGCATTTTATATGTCCTGACAGTGAAATACTGCCAAAATAATTTTTCATTGTTGCAAGACCTATCTCTCTCATAGGTTAACATTGGGGCTACTTTAAAATATGATTAAAGTGCAGATTCCCTTTGGGAGCAGATTGACATGTGGGGTATGGGGTCTCTGAACTCACAATTTAAAAATACATCTTTTAATAAAGTTGTTTTTGAGATTGTGTGTTTGAAAATGCCAGGTTTAGAAAGTAGGCATTTTCTTGCTTAAACCATTCTGTGTCTCTGACTGTTTGTGGATTTCCTGTCTGGGTTAGTTTGACACCTCTCTCTAGACAGTGACACAAAGGGAGCTGGGGTGTAAGCCTGCCTATCCTGATGAGCCATCTGTGCTAGGAGGGAGGAGGACCTGAAAGGGCTGTGCCTGCCCTCACACAATGCAGTCTCCAACCCCCTGGTGTGTGTCTGGGGCCTGGCCCGGGCAAGGCAGGATCTCACAAACAAGAGAGACCTTACTTTGAAGTAGGCCTACTTCAAAGGCCAAAATGGGTACAAGAAGAGCACCCAATCCCCTGACAAATTGATCACTTCTGGAAATCAAGAGGAACCTCTGCCTGGAGAAAAGCTGAAGAGCTGAGAAGAAGTGCTGCCCAGTCTGTGACTGTGCTTTGTGGAGCTATCCTGCAGTTGCTGCTTCTGCCCGTGTAAGGGGACAAAGAATGGACTTTGTTGTGCATTCCTGCTTGTGAAGAAATCTCCAACGGCTTGTTCTGAGCTTGCTTCCTGTTGTTGAAGTCTCAGGGCCATCAAAGACTTCCCTTGCCAGCACCTGGACTCTCTGCTGAGACTCCTGCCCTGCCAAGTGGTGCCCTATCCAGTTCTTGGGGCCTTGAAAGGAGAAGCTGGCAGGCCAAGACTGAAAATCCATGCACAATCCGCAGTACGGGGAAATTTTGGACACACCTTCCGAGACGCGGCGGAGAAAAAATTTAAATGTTAAATGAGGGTGATTCTCCTTTACCCTGACTAGAGTGAGGGTCCTTGCTTGGACAGGGGGTAACCTGACTGCCAACCAAATACCCCATTTCTAACAGCTCTCATTGGAAAATTACACTTAAAAGATGTTTCAAGGCAATCGCCACGTTACCCTATGGGAGTGACAGATCTTGCACTAGTGAAAACCGTATTTAGCACTACTTTACCATCAGGACATGTAAAATACACAGGTATATGTATTACCTTTTAATGACACTGCACCCTGCCCAAGAGGCTGCCTTGGGCCTACTTTAGAGGTGACTGACATGTAGTAAAATTGAAGGTGTGATCCTGGCAAGTAGGTGCGCTTGCCAGGTCAAAATGGCAGTTTAAAACTGCGCACACAGACACTGCAGTGTCACTTCTGAGACATGATTACAGGGCTACTTGTGTGGGTGGCACAATCAGTGCCGCAGGCCCACTAGTAGCATTTGATTTACAGGCCCTGGGCACACATGGTGCACAATACTAGGGACTTACTAGTAAATCAAATATGCCAATCATGGATATGCCAATCACCAATACAATTCAGAGAGAGAGCACTGGCACTCTAACATTGGTCAGCAATGGTAGTGTGCCAGAGTCCTAAAACCAGCAAAAGTAAAATTCAGCACAGGATAAAAACCAGAATGTCAGAAGCAAAAACACAGGAGACACTACACTAAGAGCTGACAGGTCTAACAAAGCCCATAGTGTTTCCTAACTGCAAATACCAAACACCTCAGGGCCTAATTTAGGTATACGTACCTTAGTGCCCCAAATTTAAAGTCCTAAAGATAATTCACACAATCCATTTAATTCATGTTACTCCCAAAATAGACCCAAACCATGCTTGGTACTTATTGTACCTGCAATTATAGCATCTCTATACAAGTGCATTACTCCATCTCAAAATTGTGGATGGTAATAATTGTTGTCCATGCTGAAGATAAATTGTGCTCAAAAAGTCAAACACTTTTAAAGCAACTAATTTAATTGCTTAATTTTCCACAATATCCATTACTTCTTTCCACTCCAAATTTCTTTCCATTTGAATTTAACAAGTGCTTTGGGCACAATATTCTGCTCTGGGAGACCATGGAGTTTGTTTCCCAAAATGCCAGGGGAAGCAGAAGTGGCATTATACACTGTTTGACTTTAATGATGTCAAAGAAAGTGACATCATATGACCTTTAATCCAGAATCTTCCCAGGAAGTGATGTCATGACATTAACCCAGATGTCATGACTATAATGGACATTGTTGGAGTTCCATCTCACAGGAGTAATTAATTTAACACTACAACAAAACTGTCTATTTCAGATCGACCTATATTAGGGTGCTTCTATGATCTTTTAAAGTGATGTAATATAATAGAATACTTGCCCTAAATTGTAGCAATCAATGAAAATCAGTCAGACCTCTTCTGGGGAGAACATTTTGAAAAAAGTGGATGGGTTAAACACTACATTTTAAATCTGTTTTTTCACATGAATTCTCTAAAAAGCTCTGGGCTCTAAAATGGCACTTGTAAAATATACAAATTCTTTCATGGTGAGCCAAGCCAAAGAAACCTAATGCACTTCAGGAGCTTCCCCCTTTTTAAAAAAAATATGCTATTATTTTCCCAGTTTGTCAAATTGTACCTCGATTGTGCCAGGGATAGCATTCTTTCATGGGTACCGCCATGTGCCATTGGTGCCTCCATCTGCCAAAAATTACAGACAAACTGCCCGTCTCAGAATTTTGCTTTATATGATATCTACATTCATGGGTGAACTTTATGCTAAATGTTACCTCTGATATGTTACGGCCATAATTTTGCTGTGGTTGCCCCTCTCCCATACAACACAGCTTTCCTGCTTTGTGCCAGGAATGCACTCCAATGTAATAGCACCGGTATTTTCCGATGGGTGCCCAATATGACTAGAATTCCTCTAGCATGCAGTGCCTGCATTTTACAATGGGTGCTGATGAGACCAAGAATTACCACCTCCTGTGTGTTTGATGGGTGCCTCCTAAGCCATAAAGTTTCTCAAGTGTACCAGCACCAGTTTTGTGCTGTGTATGTTATGTATGTCAAGTGTTACTTTAAGGGTGCAGGTGGCAGAATTTTGTCACATTGCCTTCCTGCTTAAGAACTGGCTCCCCTACGTCGGCACCAGTATTTTGCCATAAGTGCCTCCATACTTGCACACACACATGCTCACATGTACAGACACACATTTGCATATAAGCACACTCTCTCATAAAACACACTCCCACCCAAAAGCACCCACACAACACATCTTTACATTTCTTTTGTTTACTTACCTCAGTTGCCAGTAAAGGTCTCAATGCGCCTACTGGTGTGGCTGTGATTCTGGCACTGATTTTGCCATCTTTGAGGCCAGGGGAACCAAAGACAATACCAGGGCTCTCAAGGAGTAAGCAAAGGGTCACAGCTGAGACCCCTGGCAACCCCAAAATAAAGCCCAAGTGGTATAGATTGGGAAGTCTTCACTTTCCGAATCAGAGGGATCCAAAGCCATATGGTTCCAACCTTTGAAGGCAAACATAATGTGCAGAAACAAACAGAGAGCTCATTTTTAGTGAAACCCCGGCTTGCTAGCCAATCTTCCATGAAATGGCAGCATGATAGACTAACCAGTCATTTTTCATGTTTCAAAGACAACCCCTCCAAACGGGGATAATGAAAAATCAATGGGGCCTTATCACATATGTACTACTACACCAAGTCGTACTCTGCATATTTTTGCTATTCACAGTTTCACAGTGCAAATCTACACTTAAGTAATGACAGGTCTTCAGGAGATGGAGACTTCAAAGGATGAATTTACAAATGTAACTTGTAAAATTATTCCCAGTAATTTTTCACAGGTAGATGGATCTATTTGCCACCATTTATAAATTGTATTAATTTGGAAAAATACAAATATTATAATGTAAAATTAATTTTAATTCGTTTTTAAACCTAGAACTACTAAAATAATATAGTACAGCACACCCACTTTTCCCAAAAATATTTTGAACATATTAATGTATTTTATAAATATTACGTTTTTATGAAAATAAAAATAAGATAGATTTTTGTTTAAGGAATTGATAGCCAGATGTACACGCAAACCACTCACAAAAAGTTGAGTCAAGTTGTAATTTTGGCTGTAAACTGTGTACTAAAAGGTCAAGTTGCAAAATGGCAGGCTGCTACCTGCGTCCCTTTGTGGTTATCTACAAAGAGAGGGATGTTCTGCAATGAATAGCAAATCACCATCCCTGTGTTTGCATTCCAAAACTGTAACCCTTTTTAATTAAGTCCGTCTTCCTTAAGTATGCTGCTTAAAAAATGTGTTTCTCTTTTTGGAAAACATCTAATATCTAAAAAAAAGGGGATGCCAGTAGCCCCCTTGACCACTGCCTGCTCCCTTATGTATCGCCCCACAATGAGAATGGGCTAACAGCTGAATAGGTTACCATCTCCTTTGAGGAGCCAGTAACTTTTCATTCATTCACAGCAGCAATTATGTTCGCAAATCATTGACATACATACCTCATTGCATTTCTCAATTTGAAAGGAGTACACTTTCTATACACCTTTGTAACTGTGATTTGGAAGGAGTTCGTAAACCAATTTTGTCACGAGGACGCACCAAATCACAGAATGGATTTGATAGCAAAAAAAACACGTTGTGGTTGAAACTCTGTGGCTTTGACTTTGTACATTGCGTTCAGCACAGTTTGTTTTCGGAGGTTCCTCCTTTTTTGATTCCAGTATGTAATCATTTGCATAAAATTCAATTTCTTGCAAGTTGCTGTCATGTTGTTCTCCATGTGTTTGGCCATCGCGCAACTTCTATCTTTATTATTTAGGGCACACTTGTGCTCCAAAATAGTTTTTTTTCAACTGTCAGGATGTGTACTCCTCACGTACATTAGGTTGGAAGGGCATGTCGCAACATAAATTACTTATTTAGTTTTGCATGTGTTACAATGTTCCATATCACATGTGAATCCAGTTGCAGTTTGGAACTCTTGTATTTTCACCACCTTACATACTTTGCACTTACTACACTTCTGAAACCCCATTGTAAGGAGCCAATTAGTGTTGGGAATAGTTTTAATAAAATGACAGTGTGTTCATTTATCCCTCGATCGTATTGCTTTCCTGAAAGTGACCAAGGGGTGGTCACCTAAGGGGTTTGCCAAAGTTAGATCTGTCATTAAAATATTCCAGCGTTTTTTCCGGATCTTTTTTATCTGCTTCGCTTCTAGTTAGAAATCTGTGATCATTCTGATTTAAAGCTCCTCTTTCAATTTCATCCTGGGTAATAACAAATGTTGTCTTTTTAGTCCTAACACTTTCTAATTGCTTTCCATGATCGGTTTTGTGAGATCGTTTTGCCTACTATAGCTGAACTGTGTTTATTGTACTCAACTTCCTCCAAGCAATTTCTCTTTAGGTTAAGATTTCCCCAAAGTATGCTCCATATTACGATAGTGGGACGAAAGCTCTCTGCAAGAAGAACAGAATTGGTTGCAGTAAGTTTCCCATTTAGGGTGGTTAGTGCCATATTGATTTTAACACGGATTTTCGTGTCCAGAAAAATCACCCTTTTAAATTAAGTGAATCTCGCATTACGTGTTTGTGTTTAAAATGTTAAAATGCGTTTCAAAACCTGACTTGGATCCTGCCCAAATCACCAAAAAGGTCATCAATAAATCAAAATAACATTATGATTTTGTCCACATCATTTTCGTTTGGTGAGGACCAAGCTACATTTTTGTTCCAACTACCTCATTCACATAGTTGGAAGAAAAAGGAAGAATCCATAGATGTGTCCCTCTGTTGTTTGATTAATTGTTTATTAAAAACAAAGATGTTATTGTGCAGACACATGAAGATCATTTCTAACAACACATGGCCTAATCACTGAACTATGGCCCGTATTTATACTTTTTGACGCTAATCTGCGCTAACGCAGTTTAGCGTCAAAAAAATTAGCGCCGGCTAACGCCATTCTGAAGCGCCATGCGGGCGCCGTATTTATAGAATGGAGTTAGCCGGCGTTAGCCGACCGGCGCTGCCTGGTGTGCGTGAAAAAAAACCACGTACACCAGGCAGCGCCGGCGTAGGGGAAAATGGCGTATGGGCGTCTAAAAATGGTGCAAGTCAGGTCGAGGCAAAAAAATCGTCTTAACCCGATTTGCGCCATTTTTTTACGACGCCCATCCCCCATCAACATGACTCCTGTCTTAGCAAAGACAGGAGTCATGCCCCCTTGCCCAATGGCCATGCCCAGGGGACTTATGTCTCCTGGGCATGGTCATTGGGCATAGTGGCATGTAGGGGGGCACAAATCAGGCCCCCCTATGCCACAAAAAAAAATATATATATACTTACCACAACTTACCTTTTCTTCCCTGGGATGGTTCCCTCCATCCTTGGGTGTCCTCCTGGGGTGGGCAAGGGTGGCAGGGGGTGTCCCTGGGGGCAGGGGAGGGCACCTCTGGGCTCCTTCAGAGCCCACAGGTCCCTTAACGCCTGCCCTGACCCAGGCGTTAAAAAGAGGCGCAAATGCGGGTTTTTTTGCCCCGCCCACTCCCGGGCGTCATTTTTGCCCGGGAGTATAAATACCACGCACATGCCTCGGAGTCATTTTTTAAGACGGGAAAGCCTCCCTTGTATATCATTAACGCAAGGGAGGTGTTCACGCCAAAAAATTACGCTAACTCCATGAACTTTGGCGCTAGACGCGTCTAACGCCAAAGTATAAATATGGAGTTAGTTTTGCGTTGAATTTGCGTCGAAAAAAACATCGCAAATTCGGCGCAAACGGAGTATAAATATGCCCCTATATGTTTCTACTGCCCAAATCGAACGCAACCTCTATGACACCAATGCTGTGTTCGATATTAGCAAACAAGGCAACAACATCAATGATTTAACTAGATCTCCTATTTCCCAAAGAAGGGGGCTGAGGCTTTTCATGAGGGGTGGCAGAAAGAAGCCAATGTAATTTGATATGGGCTCATAAAATGATTCCCTTGCTGGAATTAAGGTCTCTCTGCCCACTTACGGGTGGCATCCTTATGCACTTTCGGTAGTAAGTACATTTTTGGCATGATGGGGTGATAAACTGTGAGAATTTTTACCTCCTTTTCCTTTTCCAAAATCTCTTCCGTGTTCGATGTCTGTTCTCTTGTCCCACTCTTACTGCTTGTGGAACAGTCTCATTTCATCTAAAAGAGATAATTTGGTGGGTCTTGGAATGGAGCTGGCAAAGGTACATTCTTCCTCGCTTCATTCTGAGTCAGAGGTATATCAGTTTCCTTACTGAACAGTTCAATCGTTGTTAAAATCAGTACCTTTTTTGCGGAGGTTAGCACATCTTTTGGAAAAAGTGTATATTTTTACTTCTACGTACTTCTCATTGTCCTTCTGAAATGTCACTGCTTTTTGTGTTGAAAAGTCTTCCTCAAGTTTCTCCAGCCTATTTTAAATTATTTTAAAAGCTTTCATATCCTCCATGAGTCCCATTTTACCTAATTGATTTTTAATGTCATTCATTTGCTCATGGAGTTTATTGAGGGCTTTGTTTCCATGTTTAATCCTGATGTTTGTTAGTCCTAATGAAGATTTCAAGATTAATTAACCAAACCACCACATTCCTGTAGCATTTCCACATGTGTCTCTCCCGATTAGGTTCAACATGATTCTCAGATCTCTCGATATCATTGAGCATCAATGTATTTTTTAAGGGTGCACACCTCCCACGGCTCATTAATTTCTAATTTCTTTCTGAGAAAGATTTCCCCATTTTTTCAGCAACAAAGCCCCAAAATCTATATTTGTGTGAATTTGCCTTTGAGCATTATCTGATGTGGTGTTATTTGTCGTTACTGTTTGACTAAATAGAGAAGACATTGTAGCTTACAGTTTTTCCTATTTATTAATTTTCTGGAGGCTTGATTTACATTCCAGTTAAGTTTGCAAGGTTTGTATATGTATGTATAAATCTAAGTTTGCAAGGTTTGTATATGCATGTGTAAATATATATATATATATATATATATATATATATATATATATATATATATATACATCTACAAACCTTGCAAACTTAACTGGAATGTAAATCATGCCTCCACTAGGCAGTTATAGTTAGGACCTAGTTTTTATATAAAAAGTGTTTTTTTACTTGCCTCAATCTTTGGCGCCGCATGACAAATCTTCACCAAACTTTCTTCACCAAACTTTCCCCCACAAATTGCCAGTCCCGTCAGAGCTCCCACCAAGCAAAAGCAAGCATAACTCTGCTTTCTGCAAGTGGGAGCTGTCAAACAGCTCGTGCTTGAAGAAAGCAAAGTTTTTATCTGTTTTTCTGCACCTGCTGGGAAACAGATGAAAACATTGCTCCCGCAAGAAGGAAGCTGCTATTTAAAGCAGCTCCCTGCTTGAGGGAGCAATGCCGGCTTACGCAGGATGTGAGGTGCCGGCTAAGACTGTGAGGGCCTTCAGGCTCCCCCAGCGATTCTGAGTTGGCAGCAAGCACCTTTCTTGTGTGCCACTTTGACATTTGACATCTCTCCACAGAATGACTTCAAAGTGGCACACAAACAAGATGTTTGGTTGTAAATCTTATAGTTATGTTTTGATGCGCAACAGAAAGGAGTCTTTTGTGGTCTAGTGGTAAGGCTCTTGGACTGTTGTTCAGTAGGATGAAGGTTCACAATCCTGGTATCTCATGCGGTATGTCTGTTTATTTACTAGTGTTTTGACTGTTAAACATTCCTGTTAATGAAACATTTATTTCTTTTTGCCATCAAGCTAGCAATGTCTTACTTCTGGCCTAGCGGTTAAGGTCTCAAGCTCTCCCTGTTAAGGTTGAGGGTTCCAGTCTAGGTGTGTCAGCAGTCATATTCTTGATTTAATTACTTTTCAAATGCAATTATCCAAGATGTATACTGAAATGTAATCACGCTCTTTTTACTTGACAAATACATTTTTCTTTTCAATTTGTCCTAAAATATGTCATTCTAATGATATCATTTATCAAAGTTTAGAAAAACTCTCTGGGTGGTTTGGCCTGGATTCAGTGAATTTAAGGGGTTGGCTGCAGGGACTGGCCGCAGGCTGTGTGCTGCATTGGTTGGATTAACGCATAGTAATTTAAATAACTTTACGTTAAAAAAAATATAGTTATTCACTGAAATAAACAAAGGTTGTAGGTCAATAAAGTTCGGAAATAGAATTTAAAAAACCTTAGAAATTAATTTAAAAACCAAAGGTTACAGGAATGTTATAGTTAGGATCACATTTCAAATGTACAAAACAATAGACTATAACTGTAGACTGAAGCCGAGTCCCAAGATGGCTGCCAACACTTCCTGGTTTGAAGGGTTAGCAGCCAATCAGAGCTGTGCATTTCCCTGCACGAGCTTGTCTTTGTTCACAAATACTTCACAGCCAGAGATATACAAATTAGAATTTCCCTACATTTCTCAAAAACTACTGAACAGATTTACTCCAAATAAGCAAAAGCGTAGTCTGCGTACCCAAAGCTTGCTATCTGCCAGATCTGGTGTTATTCCATCTAGTGGTTCAGGCTGTAGATGTGTCTAAAAGTCTTATGGGTATTAACATGGGAAACACGCCTTTTTTGTCCCCCCTCTTTTCTTGGCCCCGCTTGACAGATCAACCCAAAACTTTCCATGCATGAATCACTGCAAAAAGTTTTTTTTTTATGTTTTTACTTTTTGTGAAAATTTGTCAAATGGTGCCAAAGACAAAAAATGCTTTTTCTATGGAAACATCATCCTAACTATAACCTCCACTAGGTAGTATATATATATATATATATATAGACCCACTCACACTCCCTCACACACACTCTGAAACCCACTCAGACACTCACAGACCAACTCAGAGTCCCAGAGAGACAATTGTTGTACATCCACTCACAAATCCATTCTGTCACTCATGCATCCACTCACCAACATTGTGGCACTCAGACACCCACTGAAATACCCACTCAGACACTCATATACCCAGTCACAGACCCAGTGAGACACTTAGACATTCAGTCACAGAACCACTCACACTCTCTCCCACACCCTTTGCACCAGCTTGCCCGGCTGGTGCACAGAAATGGTACATTCTGGTGCTAAACGTTTTGGTGCAAAACTGTGTTAGTGCAGTTTTACACCAAAAAGTATAAATCAGGGCCTAAAACACTCATTCACAGACCCATTCAAAGTCTCTCACACACACTTACAAAGCCACTCAGATACTCACAGACCCACTCAGAGACCTAGGCAGATACTTAAATACCCAATCAGAGACCCACTCAGTTACTCATGTACTCATTGACAATCTCAGTGACACACTCATGCACCCAGTCACTGACCTAGTGACACCTACACAGCCACTCAAATACCCACTCAGAGACTTATACACTTATTCAAAGACCCTCTCACATTGTCCCACATGCACTCACAAACCCAATCAGACACTCCCAGACAAATATGTGTACTCCCACTCAGTCACTCATACACCCACTCACAGACCCACTGACACCCTCACACACACACACACACACACACACAAACACACACACACAATCACAGACCCACTCACACACTTATGCACCCACTCAGAAACCCACTGACATGCTCATGCATCTACTCATAGACCCACTCATACTCTCTTGTACTCATTCACAGACCCAGTAATACCTTTAGTCACCCACTCACACTCAGACCCTCGTGCATCCACTTACAGACCCACTCAAACACTGATGTCAAAAAGTTTACAGTACTAGATTAGTCTTGCTGAAGCTTTACCTTCTCAAGAATTGTGCCAAGAATTCTGTTCATGGGGAAGAAGTTCACCAGGAGCAAAGAAAGCATCGTTAGCGATGTTCAGCAGTTTGCAAATAGCAGGCGGGGCGTAACAGACATAGAGGCTGGAGCCTCATGGTGGCTATCCCCGTGTGCGGGTACTGCATGCTGTGCAAAGAAACAAACTTGCGGGTGCTCATGATGGCTTTCTAGGTGAGCAGTGAGGTTCCAGAAGGAGCGGGCTGTAGGAGGCTGGTCCTCTTTGTAGTGTGCAAAGCTAGGCACACTGTGTAGGGGGCCCATGCAACCAGATATTGGTTTTCAAAGGCAAAAACTAGAACACCTAGGGGCATATTTATACTTTTTGGTGCAAAACTACACTAACGCAGTTTTGCATCAAAATGTTTTGCACCCGCTTGCGCCATTTTTGAGTGCCAGCTGGGCATCATATTTATGGAATGGTTCAAGCTGGCACAAAGGGTAGGCTAGTGTAAAAAAATGACATTAGCTGGGTGGGGGTGGGGTTATGGGAGAAGGGGGTTTTGCACCAAAAAATGACGTTAGGCAGGTTAAAGTAAAAAAAAAAAAAAGCCTCTAACCAGCCTAGCATCATTTTCTGATGATAAACCATCCATACCACATGGCTCCTGTCTTACAAAAGACTGGAGTCATGCCCACCACCCCAGTGGCCAGCACAGGGGACCAGGGTCCCCTGAGCATGGCCATTGCACACAGTGCCATGTTGGGGGGCCCATTTCAGGGCCCCAAATGGCACTTTAGAAAATAAAATAAATTACTTACCTGTACTTGCCTATACTTACCTGGGATTGGGTCCCCCATCCTCCGCTGTCCCTCTGGTGTAGGTGGGGGTGTCCGTGGGGCCTGTGGAGGGCACCTGTGGTCTTCTTCCATGGTGGTCCACCAAGCTTTGCACCATTATTTGACCACTCTTCCCCTGTGTGTGATTCTAGCATGGGGATAAATATAGCGCTAAGGCCATAGAGTCATTTTTTGCACGGAAACCCCTACCTTAAATCTCTTTGATGCAAGGTAATTTTCCACGTCCAAAAAATGATTTTAACTCCATAATTTTGGCACTAGACGGGTCTAATGCCAAAGTATAAATATGGAGTTAGTTTTGCACGGAATTTGTGTTAAAAAAAATAACGCAAATTCGGTGCAAAACAAGTATAAATATGCCCCTTAGTGCTCTAATTTTTCAGGTTGCTTGGTCGAGCAGTTAGGCTAATCTTGGAGAATTGTAAAGCATTTGTTATACTCACAGTATCAATCATGCATCTCTCACATTCGAAGGAATAACTCAAGGCCAATTTATAAAAAATACGTAAGATTTTTATAACAATTTTAAAACCAATATTGTCAAAATTCGTTAAGTACTTTATTAAGATATGCATTTTTGAAGTTTTAATAAATGCAGTCTTTCTGTGCGTAATTACGCAATCTAGGAATCAATAGGCAGTCACCTAAAAAATGCATATAAAATCGCCCAGTTTGTTACCAGGTTCCGCTTTTGTAGGGTGGTCGAGGTCATTGGTGGGCACACTATACCAGCTGGAGAGGCTCGAGCGACACCCAGTTCCGGCAGGAGCAGTGTTGAAAAGTCTCTTGGAGCAGGTGTAGGGCCATCCAGGGGGACCACTTGGAAAAGGATAGTTCTTGCAGATTTAAAGGTGGTGCCTTGGGGTCCCCTTGAGGTGTTGAGGTTGCAAGGGGTGTGGGACCCCGGGGGCACAGCTGGTTCTTCGTTGCAGGATGCTGGCCAGCCAGGTGCAGAGCGAGTTGTTGGTCCAGGAGCTGTGCACAGTGGAGCCTTTTGGAGCTGGATGTATATCTCTTTGAGTGCTACTTACAGGACAACGGAGTCCCCTGACTGGGGCTTCCCCCTGATGCTGGTTTTCTTCTGGTCCAACATCAGCTGACAAGTACCCAGGGTTTTAGTACAGTCCAGCCACCAGGGGGTACAGTGCCACCAAACTTAGCACACTTGCAGGGTGTGTTCCAGTGGTCTTTGATCTTTGGGGTGTTATTGGGTCTGGCTGCAACTTCTGGTTGAGGAGATATTAGTCAGTGAAGTGATCCTCACTGGATTATTGGTTCTTTGTTAGTTATAGAGTGGTACCCCCACTCAGAAAGGAGATCTTGGGCGATTTGTGAAGCCTGGAGGTCCTCTGGGTTTCGTGAGGTCAGTCCAGTGTCCAGCTCTTCCGCAGCGGCGATTGTCGGGTCCTGGGTGCAGCAGGCAGTGTTTGGCACCTTTTTCTTGTGCAGCATGTTGACAGTTCTCGTGCCTTGGATCTTCTTTGGGATAGTCTTCTTTGTCCCTTGAAAACAAATTTCTTGGTCCAGGGATGCCCACTAAATACTGAATTTAGTGGGCATTTTAGGGGGAACCTGGTAGTGTCCAATAGGACACTTACTTTTGGGAGGCTACACCCACTATAGTGACCACTTCCTGTGGGAAGGGTCACTGCCCTAAACCTAATTGGCTAGTTTCCTTCCATTCAAGATGGAGGAAAATGAACTAGATGGTCCGCCTCACAGGCAACACTGCCAAAAGTGGGGGCTTTCAAAGGGGAATGCCAGTTGCTGATAGCAGCAGGCTTGGCGGTCGAGTTTCAAGTGTGGTAAGCCCTTTGAAGCTCTCCAACAGGACAGTGTACGTTCCTGAGGGAGGGGGTGTTAGCTCCTCCAACCAGCAAGGACATTGTCTAACAAACCAGAGAGGTAGTGCTCTCCCCCAAGGTTTGTATATTGGCTGTCTGGAGGTGGCAACTGGATAGTACCAGGATAGTTAGCTTTTGCAGGGGGCATCTCTATGGTGGCCCTGGGTACATTTAGGGATAAATCCAAGACTGGCACCAGTTTGGATTTATCATTCTGAGTTATTTGATACCAAACAACCCAGGGTTCAGAGTAGCCGTCATGTAGCTGGAAAGCTCGTGTTGACCAGTGTCCAGAACATGTATTCTAATGGCTACTCTGTTCACTCACTATGTCCCAAATTTGGAAAGGACACAGTGGGAGCACATTGCTCATGCAGCTATACCCTCACATATAATATGGAGCACCCTGCCTTAGGGCTGTAAGGCCTGCCAGTGGGGTGTCTTTCCCATAGTAAATGTAGTGTATGGCTGACAGGGCACACAGGTAGTGTTTCCTGTTAAGTTTGTGTTTTAGGTTTGCACCAGAACACTCAGCCTGCAAGGGCAGTGCTGGGTGCATCTGGATGCATGGCCCAAGAGGGTGACACAATCAGTGCTGCTACCCTCAGGGACCTATCCATAGTACCCCATGCCCTGAGCACTAGGGACTTGTAGTGGTAGCTAAGGGTGTATCCAATTGTGCCAATGCATCACAACAGATTTAAGGAAAGAGCTATGGCTCAGGGAACCTGATTAGCAGGGGCCCTGGGCACTACAATTTCTAAGACAAATCAACAACAGGCAAAGAGTGGGGGGATAACCATGTCAAAAGGAGGCCCTTTCTCACACGGGACAGTTCACGAGGTGCCCAAAAACTTGACTTTAAGAGCTTAAACCCCACTTCCAAAGGCCCAGGATATGAGAAGCACCTCTTGGGGACCAGGAGATCATTGAATATGGGTCCTTGAGCTGTGAGGGGTATGTAATGTCCCTGAGGCTTAGATAAGAAGACTAGCAGACTAGACCTTTGACTCATTGTGGGGTCTTGGGTTCAAGAAAGGTTCCCAGGTCCAGTACTCCCTCTCCAGAGAAGAAGGCAGCAGAATGCAGGTCAGAACAGAAAGGCAGCAGCTCCTTCACAGCGGTAAGCCAGCAGAGTGGCAGTCCTTTCAGCAGCATAGCTGTCCTTCTTCCTGGAAGAGTATCCCCAGGTCCAGAAGGGTATTGAAGTTGGTGTCTGTGCTGCTTTACTCTTCAGAATATCAAAACTATGCACTTCTGGATATTTTAAGGCACAATGTAAAGCAATCACTCTCAAACACCTTCGTAAGTAGAATAATCAAGTTTATTTAAGGGGCAAGTTCTCAGCTAGCAAAACTAAACCACACTAATATATATATATATACATCAGGAGAATAACATGAGAATAATGATAAAGATATAAGCACTCTGTGAATAATTGCCAGAGTAAGTGCATATAATACAAGCACACACAATATACCTCAATGCTCAATAGCATGAAAATGACTGCAAGAATAAGTGCATATTACGCGCGCACACACAATATACCTCAATGCTCAATAGCATGAAAATGACTGCAAGAATAAGTACATATTACGCGCGCACACACAATACACTTAATAAATTGAAAAGCTTCACCGAAAAGAGCGTCTGCATCCCTCCGCCGTACACAAAGCTGGGGAACCCAAATCAGCTGGCACAGGGAGCCTCTGTTCGGGACAATCAGCCCTCCTGGCGTTGCGTCCAACCCAGAAGAGAGTTCCTAAACCAGCCCATCCAGGCCCCCAACTTTTATAGTATTTACTAACGCCCAGGAGTCTTTTCTAGAAAAAGACCCCCTTCTTTACAAATTGTGCAATCGGCGGTACCTTGTTCACCCTTCGAGACGTCTCCTCAGAACGGGCCAAGTTCCCAGGAGAGGACTCCAAGGTGAAGCTTGCATTCCTCCTTGTGTACAGGCGCATCCCCCTGTTGTTCTAACTGATAGCTCGTGGAATGTAAATAGCGCCCTTCGTACCAGGCAGATGGAGCGAAGTTGAGCAGAAAAATACCCCACCCTTCCGCTTGCCGAAGCTTGTGGAAAAACACAGAACAGTGCCTTACGCACCGAACCAGACTCGACAAAATGGAGTCGTGAACCAAAATGGAAGCGAAGGCCAATGAAAGCAGAGGCCAATGGTCCACACTCTGCACCACTGTTTACCTTGCACGTAGTGCTGCCGCATGCACGTAGTGTATGTAGCAATACAGTGTCTGATGTCCACTTCTTATACCTAGTAGTGCATTTGAAGTGGGGAGACTTTAAAGATGAGCCTTTGAAGTACACAAAGGCCCTGTCTTTCCTGCCCTGGCGTCAGACTCACTAAATGGGGTTATGCCCCCACTTGTGTGGAGACAGGACACAGCCTATTCAGATATAAGGGAGGCCAGGTCCCGCTTATTCCTCCCGTCCTACTCAGATGGCCCATTAAGCAGGGGCGACTCCTCCATAAGGGTGGAGGAGCATTGCCCCCCGCCAGCAGCGGCAGCTGCAAACCTTTTTTTACAAAAAACGATCATAAACTATGTTTATGATTGTTTTTTGGGGGAAAGGGGCGGGGCCACGGGGGTGACAAGTGTGAGAGCGCATGTGTGTTTGACCGGCTGTCTTGGGCCGGCGAAACACACATGCGCACAGGGCTCTCTCCAGCCCAGCAACACAGTTGCGAGGCTCTCAGTCTGTCTGGGAGGGCCCAGCCACGGCGCTCCCAGCCAATCCTAACGCTGCTCTATGCAGCATAAGGATTGGTGCAGGGTAGGCTGGGAGCCTGTGCCTGCCTCACCAGGGAGACAGAGGAGCAGAGGAGCAGCGCGGTGCGGGAGCGGAGGTAAGTGTTTTTTTTTTAAAATGTATTTCATATAATTATCCCCCCTACCCCCATGTGCGCCGCCGCCCAGTCCCTTTCCATTAGCACGAGCCACGACTGCCATTAATTAACACCTTTGCTACCATTGTGTGTGGCTGTCGGGGGGAATACACAGCTATCCCTTTGGCCAGACATGTAATCAGAAATCAGAGACAGGCAGCAACCACCAAATTACTAAAGTAATAAAGTGCCAACTTTCTAAAATAGGCATTTTCAGCACTGCAATTTAAAATCCAACAAAGGTTTGGACTGTAAATTATAATTCCAGAAACACCAGGCATAAAAACTCTATCATTTCACATTTAGGAATTATACTTAGAAAATATATTAAGGTAGTCCCAGTGTTATCCTATGGGAGAGATAGGTCAAGCAGTAGTGAAAAAATACTTTGGGATGTTTTCACCACCAGGACATGTAAAACCTAAAAGTATACGTCCTACTTCTTAAACACATGGTACCCTGCCTTCTGGGAGGACCGGGCCTACCCTAAAGGTGACATATGTATTAAAAAGAAAGGTTTAGGCCTGGCAAGAGGATTAAGTTATCACGTCAAATGGCAGTTCAAAGCTGCACATGCAGGCTCTGCAATGGTAGGCCTGAGACATGGTTAAAGGGCTACTTTTGTGGGTGGCACAATCATTGTTGAGGGCCCACAAGTAGCATTTCATTTACAAGCCATGGGCACATATAGTACCATTCTACTAAAGACTTGTAAGTAAATTAAATATGGCAATAGGGAATAAGTCAACTCTATATTGTATAAAAGAGAGAGCAAAAGCACAATAACCCTGCAGAAAGGGCCATTTTCCAATAGGATGGTTTCACCCCAGTCAACCAGTGAACCAATTTCTCACAACATGCTGTAAGTTGTCTCAATAAACATACTGCCCGCAAGGTTTACTCCGTTAATGTTGCACAATACATATATAGTCAAATAAATGGTTCAGAATAAGTTTATTGTGCCTCACGTTTCAATCACAACACAAAAGGATGATGGACGGAGTGCTGAACAATGCAAACACTCACTCCCAGTCACAGATCTGGGTTTAATCCATCGTTCTTTTGCTCATCATGCCACCCCAGTTTGGACCCAGCCATATGCAAATCCGTCTTGATCCTGTTCCCCATAGGAACAATCCAGCCCAAACTGTAGGACTGGTCCTACCTGAAGCAGAAACAAGCATCCTGGGACCAGTTTCAAAGTATCACCCTTCATCAGAGAATCTAGCATGAATCCAGTGGCACAGTGAGCACGGGACCCATGTCTGGGCATACCCTTCCCACTTATGGCAACTTTAGCAACACACAAGGATGATGGACGGAGTGCTTAACAATGCAAACACTCACCCCATGATGGGTCCTGTGCTCACTATGCCAACAGATTCAAGCCAGCCTGGCTGAAGAGAGGTGACACCCCGAAACGGGTCCCAGGATGCTTGTTTCTGGTCCAGGGAGGACCTGGTCTAGCAGTTCTGGCTGGACTGTTCCCATGATGAACAGGGTCAACACTGATTGTCATATGGCTGGGTCCAAACTGGAATGGCATGGTTACCAAAAAAACTGATGGATTAAAACCCAAATCTGTGACTGGGGGAGAATGTTTGATTTGTTCTGCCTTCTGTCCATCAACTGCCCTTTTTCACATGTTTCAATCCCAACATATACTTTTAATTTGCAGATGAGACATTTTTTAATGACTCATTAAGTGTATCTTGAAAGTGTCACCCCATAAATGTATTGTAACATTTCATACATTTTAGTAAATAATTTATTTTGGATAATGGTGGCGGCAATGGATTAATTCATACCATGTACTGTATTATGTGAATTGTGTGTGGGGAAAAAATAATGTATCATAGAATCACATAAAAAATACTCCAGTGGCCCTAGGGCACTGACAATGTTGTGTTGCTATTTTACTATATAGGCACATATTTGTGGTGACTACTACAATTCATGTTCTATTCTTCTTTCCTTATATCATCCAGCTGCTCCTGCTGGAGGCCACGCCCTTGACAGGAGCAGGAGATGACTGCTCAGATGCACCTCCAGGAGATGGAAACCATTCTGGTAGAGTACCACCAGGTGGTGGTCCTTGAAAAGGAGGAGGAGAAAGAAGACCCTTCTTCTGCCACCGTGGCTTTCTCAAATCACTAGTTAGGGTTATCACACACATGCCATTGCCACCAATGCAGACAGTTGAGGTCCTAAGTACAAAAACTCTAACTACAGAGGTCCTCCTGCTGGACGTGCTGCAAGGCCTTGAGGAAGTAAAGGAGAGCTATTGGAGATTTTACAACACCCAGCAGGACGTTTTATGGTGGCTGGAGGCTATAGAGGCCCATTTTTTTACGGAGGGGTTTGGACTGTTGAAAGAAGTGAGAATGGGAAGAACAGTTGGGTAGGGGTAGTTGTGTTTTTTTAGGGTTTAGGGTAAGGAGGTGGACCTGGCATTTTACCAATGTTTTGTTAATGATTTTGTTTTTGTTTCATTACTGTTTAGTGTAGCATGATTGTTAATTAACTGGGAAGCTCCACAAATGTACTAATGATAGATGCTAAGTCCTGCACATGATCATCACTAATCAAATGTTCAACTACGTCCATACCCATTGTTCTATCTTTAGTCTCTTGCTTACTGAGCTCCCTAGCTGCACTATGTATGCTGCCATACCTACTCTGGTTCTACCCCTGCAGTCAGTGTTGGAAAACTGACAAGTACTTGTTTTGCAGATTGGTGCCAACACCCTTTTGATAGTAAGCTTACTGGTCCCAGGGAACTTGCTAAGGAGGCAGACCACTGGATCAGCACCATGGTCCTTAAGAAGGTACTGGGAGTGAACTGAAGAAGAGTAGTTTAAGTTCCCCCCAGCAGAGTGAGGAGAAGGTTAAGAAAGACACAGGCACATCCGAGAATAAGGAGTGAGGAAAGGGTTCCAAAGCCCCTTCTGAGAAACAGAGAGGAGGTTATGATGGGTGGTGGGCCAGGGCGCCCCATTTACAACCTTGCTGCCTTGATTGTTCTCAGCTATGACACAAGCAAGGGGGCCCTGTCTGTCCTAAGAAACCATCCACTGGTGGTATCTCTACAGGGGTGGCCAATATGGCCATAAGGGTAAGTAGTCCTTAAGGTCAGGAAGTAGATCATACCCTAATCTCTTTTAGTTAGGAGCAGAACACAGAGAATAGACTGGTGATCCCTGGAGGTGGAATTTGCCACTTTCACCAGGTCAAGGTGAATGGGATCTCTGTCCCCTCTCTGATGGACACCAGAGTTAGCCAGACCATGGTAGTGGAAAGTCTGGTATCTCGAGAGCAGGTACACTGGACAAGTGCACATGATAACTCAGGCCCAGTCTGAGATGGGAAGGTGACCCAGAAAAGGGTCATAGTTAGTCTCTTGGTCCCCATAGACCGCATGCTAGAGAATGAGTTGCCGGTGTGAGGAGGGCTCACACCATGACAGTTCTGTTTTCTGGGGGTACCACTCCCAAGCGGAGGGTACAGAGACCCAGATGGAGGGTCAGGTTGAGGGAGGACTCAGCCCTGACACCTGTTTAGCATCAGGGTACAGAACCTGAGCTAAGTAGCCACTCTCAGACTACCACCCCTGAACTAGTGAGAGGGAGAGGGGAAGTTGGGTACCTAACACCCACAGCTTTTGCCCGCCACTCTGAGAAACCATGTAGGTCAGCAAAACCTGGATGCCCTGGGCCCTGGCTTTTGACACTGACAGCTGCCAGAGGCATCTGCTGGTTAATGTCCTGATGGGCAGAGTTTTTCTTGGGTTGGAGACAGATGGATGATACAAGGGGTAGAATGGGCATCATAACTTTTTTGGTTATGATGGTTCTGTGTGCCTACTGGTTTGCATCAGTAAGCAAATTAAAGTTAGGTGCCCCACAGATGGGGGTCACAAGAGAGGAGACGATTTTTCCATGAGTTAGTCTAGTGGCTCAGGATAATGTAAACAGAGGGATGCAACTGAGTTCAGAGAGTCAATGAACTGACAAGTGCCCCTGCATAACATGGCCTCCGTCTGTGATCTATTGCCTTAGCAGGGAACCCCATCAAGGTATTAAGTCTACCCTGGCTTTTGGCTGGAGGTGAGGTCATGTTGGACTTGGCCCTTTCTGTTGGGTCATTCTTAAACCTTAAACCTTTTGCCTTCAACCCTTCTGCTTTGCTGATTTTATTTATGCTTGATTTAAGACACTGCACTCTTTACCATTGTCAACCAGCCCTAACGTGCTTGTGCTCTCTCTATAAACATGGCAAAATGTGCTTATATCCAAGTGGCACATTTCATTGGCTTATAAGTCCATAGTAAACTTGCAGTACCTGTGCCTAGTGCCTATAGCTTAAATGCTACTAGTGGGCCTGTGGCACTGAATGTGCTACCCACTTAAGCAGCACTTTCAACTTGCCCCAGCCTTGCCATTGCAGCCTGTGTTGGCAGGTTTTAAACTTCCATTCTGACCTGGCAAAAGAAACCTTTTGCTAGGACCAAACCGTCCTTTTTAATGCATAAATAGGGCTCCCCCTTTTATTTTTAACATTTCCATCTATATTTATCCATGTTTCTTTTTGGCCATCTTACTGTTAATTATACCTATTTATTTTATGTTTTGAGAACTAATGGAGCCGAAAAATTTAATATTTCCACATTTATTTAACTGATAAACAGGCGCTCATACTTTGGTGCCTGTCGCATTTTAGCAAATTAAGAAGCCAACAAAGCAAACTACTCCACCCACCGGTAAATATCGGCATTATACTACATATATATGTTAACAAATACTTGTATTTACAGAAAACTCAATCTGTTTTTAACTCCCCATGCTATCTATCTGCTTAGTTGCTGTCCTAGAATTCACAAAAGGCAGCATGGAGAGTAACTCACAAGAATCACAATTTTCATTATTTTTCCAAATTATAAAATACATACAGACTGAGAACATAATGGCCCTCATTACAACCCTGGCGGTCGGTGATAAAGTGGCGGTAATACCGCCAACAGGCCGGTGGTAAAAAATATGAAACTATGACCACGGCGGAAACCACTCAGACAGACAGCCACTTTAACACACTGCCTGCCAGAGCGAAATCAACAGGCACCACAGCGGTAACCACCAACAGCCAGGTGGAAGACAATGTACTGCCCACAGTAATATGACACACCTATCCGCCACCTTTTCCGGAGTGGTACCAACAGCATCAAAAGCCTGGCGGAAACACTGCACAGAAGGGAAATGACTCACCTCTGGACACTCAAGGAAGAACCACGCCGCCATTGAGCCCGAGTTGCATGTCTTCCCCATGCTCTTCTACCTTCTGCTCCATTACAAACACCAATGCCGGTGAAGACGACCACGGTGAGGACAGCCGCCTAGCACAAAGGGGAAGGGAGGAGGAAAAAGAGAGTGACACCCCCGCGCAACACCCCCACCCCAACACCACACACACAACCAGATGGGGTAACATAATATATACACCCCGTACCCATCAGGAATAATGCAAGGACAACTACTATAGTGTAAAAAGTGTGTATTAAGATAACTATAGGTGAAATTTGTGCATCCAAACCAAAAGTATATACATATTTACAATGCAAGGGACGCTGCCCAGTCCTCAATGTCCATGGACCACAGGGCCACATCACAAAGTCCAAAGCCCAACCTCACTCCTGCAACAACACAGAGAGAACATTGCAGGGTCATCCGGTCGAAAATAGACAAGCACCCTGACAGGACAAGGAATGGGGGGGCACCTCAGCTGGAAGATGGTACAACGCCACTGGTCCTGAAGGGGGCAACATGCCCATCACTCTGTCCTGGGGAGTGCAAGGCCACAGTCTCTCAAGTGGGTGACTTGCCCACATGCTCTGGAGGGGGCAACATGCCCTGTGCTTGGTCATGGGGAGTGCAAGGCCACCGTCTCTCAAGTGGGTGACTTGCTCAGATGCTCTGCAGGGGGCAACATGCCCTGTGCTTGGTCCTGGGGAGTGCAAGGCCACAGTCTCTCAAGTGGGTGATTTGCCCACTGACTTGTCCAGGGGAGTGCAAGGCCACCATCTCTCTAGTGGGTGACTACTTTCACTGGTTCTGGAGGGGGCATTGTGCCCAGTGTGCTTCTTCCTGGGAATGATGGGGTGAGTGGATGGCTTCTCCACTCGTTCTGGAGGGGGCATCGTGCTCTGTGATTCAGGTCTTGGGTAGTGCAAGGTCACAGTCTCTCAGCTGGGTGTCAGACCCACAGGTTTTGCAGGTGCCAGGCCGCACAACAGTCCATGGACGCAGGACTACACACTGTCCGCCGGCGGTGGCGATTGCTCAGTGGTGGCAGTGGCGGTGCAGGTGGCGGTGCTGGCAGTGTTGGGGGAAGGCTCCAGCCCTTCCCCTGCTGCCTCGGACGGCTGCCCACTGGTGCTGCTGCTCCAGGCAGTGGTGCTGGTGGCGGTGCTGGCAGTGATGGGGGGAGAATCCAGCCCTTCCCCTGCAGCCTCGGACGGCTGCCCACTGGGGGTGCTGCCGCTGGCAGTGGTGCTGGTGGCGGTGCTGCAGTGGTGGGGGGACGCTTTGGCCCATCCCCTGCACCCTCGGACGGCTGCCAACTGGGGCTGCTGCTGCAGGCAGTGGTGCTGGTGTCGGTGCTGGCAGTGGTGGGAGGAGGCTCCAGCCCTTCCCCTGCAGCCTTGGATGGCTGCCCACTGGGGCCGCTGCTGCTGGCAGTGGTGCTGGTGGCGGTGCTGGTGGCGGTACTAGCAGTGGTGGGGGGAGACTCCAGCCTATCCCCTCAGCCTCAAATGGCTGAACCACCATGGTTGGTGGTGGGCGCTCCGACTGAGTCCCAGCACTAGGCATCTTGTCCTTTTTGCTTGCTGGTGCAGGCTCCTTGCCCCTCCTGCCAGCAGCTGGGGAAAAGCTTCTTAGGGACATTGGGGCGGGAATAGGGAGATGGTTTTGGAGTGGAGGAAGAGGGAGTGGTGGTAGGAGGTGTCAGTCTGCTGTGTTTGGGTGCAGGTGCATGGGCTGGATGCTTTTGTGAGGTGGATGGCTGTTAGGTGTCTGAGTACTTGGGTTTGTGTACTTTGGGAGGAGGGGGCACAGACACAGTGGGAGAGGACACAGGAGACGTGTGCATGGAAGTGGGGGTGGTGACTTCCAGTGAGGGGCACTGGTGATGGGTGTAGTGGATGAGGATGTAGTGCATGCAGCTGTGAGTGTAGACGCAACTGGGAGGGAGGTGGACGACAAGGAGGGGGAGCCACAGTGGAGGCAGTGGATGTCTGCATTTGGATGGTGTTTGTGTGAGTGCCTGTGGGATGAAGTGTGGTGCTAGTGTTTGCCATGTCCACTCTTTTGTGTTGTCCTGGGTGCCTGCTCGTCTGACTGTGTGCTTTGGATAGGTTGGGGTTGAGGGGAATGGAATTGGGTAGAGGAAGTTGGAGGGGGAGGCTAGAAACAGGGACAATGGCTGCCATTAGAGAGGAGGCCAGAGCCTAGATTGATCTCTGCTGGGCCGACATGCCAGTGTGAATGCCCTCCAGGAATGCATTTGTCTGTGCATTTGGGCTACCAGCCCCTGGATGGCATTCACAATGGTTGACTGTACAACAGAGATGGATCACAGGAGGTCAATGGCCTCCTTAATCATGGAAGCAGGGCTCACTGGGGAAGGGCCTGAGGTGGCTGGGGCGAAGGATATGCCCACCCTCCTGGGTGAGCGAGCACGGGAAACATGCTGAGGGGCTGCTTGGAGGGCGGTGCTGGTACGGGGGTGACGGATGTACCTGTAGCTGGGATGGGCACAGAGGTATCCGCCACCACCAGGGAGCTTCCATCTGAAAAGGAATCTGTGTCCGAACTGTACCCTCCTGTCCCCGGCGTGGTGCTCCCTCACCCTCTGTCCCACTGGTGCCCTCACCGTCTGTGGATTCGTCCTTCTGGGCCCTGTGGGATGCAGCTCCTTCTGTCGCCGGTGCCTCATTTCCTCCGCCAGATGATGCTAATGCACATAAGGACAGGGTGACAAAACAAAAAGGGGGGGAAGAGACAAAGGATACACTTGGTCAATGGCGGCAACAACACCACTGTTGGTGTACACGACACACCCACACACACACAAGGAACAGCCCTACGCACTAGGCAATGCACTACCAGTCACAATGCAAGTCACCAGCCCATGGATAGGGACACCTAATGCCATTTGCAGCATACCTGAGACCCACAGACCCCTGCCCAGTAGCAGATGTCTACTAGCTTGGTTGGAGGTATTTAACATCAGAACCCTGCCCAACATGGGACCTACTCTGCAATGTCAGGCCTGGCCTAGGAGCACCCACAGGCCCACATCCCCCACATGGATACCACCCCACCAGGCGCCAGCTGTATATTGGTGCACTGTACTCACCCCCATGTGGCTGCTGTGATGCCTCCAAGTGCCCATCTAGCTCTGGATAGGCCACTGCCAGTACGTGGGCCATCAGGGGTGTGTGGGACGCCATCCCCAGCTGGGCCTCCACCATCTTCCGTGCCCAACGTCTCAGGTCCTCCCACCATTTGCGACAGTGGGTGCTCCGCCTGTCGTAGACCCCCAGGGTCCGCACATCCTTGCCCTTTTTCTGATGGGCGCTGACCTGCAGGGAAATGGACACAGGAAAAGATATTAGTCTGACTGTCCTGCCTGTTACACTCATGGCCCACCAAACCCCTTCCCATCCCCATTAGCACAGACATGGCCCACCATACATGCAGCACGTTGCCCAGGGCCCATCCACCAACCCCCCCCACACATGAGGCCTTCACACACAGCACTCCTTGCATTCACGACCCATGCATCGTACTCAGGGTGTACTCACCTGTTGGTCTGGAGGCCGATACAGCATTCGGTACTGGGGTAGGACCCCATCCACCAGTCGCTCCAACTCCGCTAAGGTAAAGGCAGGGGCCCTTTCCCCAGTGACACGAGCTATGGTCAGTTCCAGACACAGGCCACAGCAGCACTTGCAGTGTAGGCCCTCTCCTGTTGAAGGTCAGGCAGCAAGTGAGTGAACAGATAGAAAATGGCGGTGACATCCACGGCGGTGCATACCGTCACCACCGGCGTACTTCACCATTGGCCACTGTACCCTATAGGACCCAATGTTAACCATTGAGGAGTTGCACAGCAGTTTTCGACCGCCTTCCGCAACGGCACACAACGTCAGCAGAATTACCTCATTTCCACCTGCCCCTCCAAACAGGACTGGCGGACGCCATTTCAAGAGGGGTGCAGGCCATGGCTCCTAACTGCATCACAGTACACATATGCACCATTTGGACCTCTCCAACAAAATACTGTTACAATCATGACATGCATTTAAGTGTAGTGGTTTGAAATAAGAGATACTGACAAACTGCTCACCATTTTGCCCCATAGGTTGCAACCACTGTGGATGAATAGGAGATGGAGACATACCCCCGTGTACAGACCCCTGGTGGACTTGGCAACAATGGAGGACAGGCACATTTTCCTCACCGATAGACTGGACAGGGCCACAATCACAGAGCTGTGTGCCCAATTGGAGCCTGACCTAATATCTGCTGTCCGTCACCCAACCGGGATACTCCCTCTTGTGCAAGTGCTATCAGTGCTCCATTTCCTGGCAACTGGCTCCTTCCAAGTGACAGTGGGCTTGGCAGCAGGAATGTCTCAGCCAATGTTCTCAATAGTGCTGACCAGAGTGTTGTCTGCCCTGATTAAGCACTGCGCAGCTACATCATTTTCCCCCAGGTGGAAGATTTGGCCACAGTGAAAGCTGATGCAATGGGACATATCCCCAACATTATTGGGGCAATTGATGGTACACATATAGCATTTGTCCCCCTCGTGCAAAATGAACAGGTGTGCAGAAATCGAAAGAGCTTTCACTCAATGAATGCGCAGATGGTGTGTCTTGCGGACCAGTACATCTCCTGCGTCAATGCAAAATATCCTGGGTCTGTGCATGATGCCTTTATCCTGAGTAATAGCAGCATCCCATATGTGATGGCTCCAATTCAGAGGCACAGGATGTGGCTAATAGGTGAGCCCTGGTTCCCATCCAGTGGATGTTGGTTCATGGGTATGGTGTGGGCCCCAAGTGATGGTGTTTGGCTAACAGTTGTCCCTCGATATTTGCAGGTGACTCTGGTTACCCCAACCTCTCATGGCTAATGACTCCTGTGAGGAATCCCAGTTCAAGGGCAGAGGAACGTTATAAAGAGGCACATGGGTGAACAAGGAGAATTATAGAGAGGACCTTTGGCCTCCTGAAGGCCAGGTTTCCTTGCCTCCATCTAACAGGTGGATCCCTGTACTACTCACCCAAGAAGGTCTGCCAGGTCATTGTGGCATGCTGTGTGTTGCACAACCTTGCCTTACATCGCCAGGTGCCTTTTCTGCAATAGGATGAAGCTGGAGATGACCGTGTGGAAGCAGTGGACCCTGTGGGCAGTTGAATTGAGGAGGCAGAGGATGAGGGTGAGGACAACAGAAGTGGAATAATTAGTCAGTACTTCCAATGACACACAGGTAATACAGTGTAACTTCATATTTAATTGACAGTTTTGTGTTTGACATTGTCACTGGCAGGCTGATTTTCCCACTTCTATGGCCACTCACTGTAGCCTTTGGCATCTCTATTTGCAGATATTTACATCCCACTATCACTCCGGGTGTGTTGACTGCAGCCAACTGTACGTCATTCCTGTGTATACATTTCTGTAGAGTTGATTTGCAATGTTTAAACCTTGTTTAATGAGTACATACTTAAATCATTTGACATACTCCATACTTGTATTTTTTTCAAAGGGTGTTTATTTGGGATGTGCAATGGCCTGGGGGGATGATGGAGGAAATTCCAGGTTGGAGTCCAGTCTATTTGTATCACAGGTGCATTGTCCAAGGGGGCATAGAAAGGGGAGCAATTGCAGTTCAAGGTGGACAGGGTGACAGAGTGGGACACAAGGGTGACAATCAGGAGAGTCTTATTTCCTGGTGGGGGTCTTGGCAATAGTCTCTGGCTTCTGCCTGGGTGGTTCACCTTCTGCAGGGGTAGGGGTGCTGGTGGCCTGTTGTTCCGGTGGTGGGGCCTCATTTCCACTAGCGGCATGGGGGTGGAGGGCTGTTCATCTGTTTGGCTAGTGGCAGAAGACTGCTGGTGTGCCATTGCCTCCCTCATAGTGTTAGTCATGTCTGCCAGCACCCCTGCAATGGAGACCAGGGTGCTGTTGCTGTCCTTCAAGTCCTCCCTGATCCCCAGATACTGTCCCTTCTGCAGCCGCATGTTCTCCTGCAACTTGTCCAGTATATGGCCCATCGTCTGTCACACAGCAGTCCTCCCAGCTTCCCTGTTGTCCTGTGCCTCCGTCCCCTGAACCATGTGCCTTCTGCCACTGACCCAGGTCCTTGATCATCCTGTGCTTGTGGGGTGGCCTGGGGTCCCTGTAGTGGTGGACACACTGCTGATTGACGTGTCCTAGGGACAGAGGTATGGGCCCGCTGGGTGGATGCCCTGGTGGTGTTTCTGAGGGGGGAGGCTCTGTGGTGGTGTGAGAGTGTGCCTGGGTAACCGACTGTCCGGAGGTCCCTGATGGGCCAGGTTGGCCAACAAGATCCAGGCGAGCAGAGCTGCTGTCATCACTGTGGGCTTCTTCTATGGGGGGACTGGATGTTGCTGGCACCTCTTCTCCGATGACATTGGCTGGGAGACCTGTAGGGATGTAAATGCAGTGTTATTGTTTCTGCGTGTGACATCATGTGCATGGGTGTGTTGGCATCTATTATTGTTGTTGCCCTGGCAGATTTGTCTTTGTGTGAGTTACTATTTGGTGGGCTAGGTGATTCACTCCACTGTGCATGCAGTGGTGATAGGTGTCCATGCAGGTCTGTGAGGGGTGTCCATGCATTGGTGTTACATGTAGGGCTTGGTATTGGGATGAGTGGGTTGTGATGGTGGGATATGTGGGAAGTGATGGAGTGATGGGAGAGAGGGTAAGAGTGGGGGTCTGTGAAGGCATGCAGGTAGGGGGGTGATAGTAATAGAGATTTGACTTACCAGAGTCTCCTACTCCTGTCAGGCCCTCAGGATGCATGATTGTCAAGACTTGCTCCTCCCATGTTGTTAGTTGTGTGGGGAGGAGGTGGGGGTCCACTGCCAGTCCTCTGTACAGCTAGTTGGTGTCTTGCTGTTGTGGAATGCACCTTCCCCCGTAGGTCGTTCCACCTCTTCCTGATGTCGTCCCTTGTTCTTAGGTGCTGTCTCACAGCGTTGACCCTGTCCACAATTCTCCCCCATAGCTCCATCTTCCTAGCAATGGATGTCTGCTGATTTCCTCCACCATGACCCTTACCTCCTCCTCAGAGAATCTGGGGTGTCGTTGTGGTGCCATGGGTGTAGTGTGAGTGGTGTGGGTGAGGGTGTGTGGGGTGATGTGTTGGGGTGTGTGATGTAAGGTGCGTGGATGGTGTATAGGTGATGATGTTATGTGACTCTGGTTGTGTGTGTGCTCTTGCTGTCTCTCTCTGTTGCCAATTCTTTCTAGTCATAAAGGGTTGTGGGTAGTGTGGGTGTGTGTTTTATAGTGGTGTGGGTGTGGTGTGTGTATGAGTGTCAGGTGTGTGTAGTTTGAATTGTCCAATGTGGTGTAGTTTTGTTTAAGTGTGTGTACTTCGAGTGTGGCGGTATGTACAGCCAATGGTTTCCCGCCATTGAATGTCTGCCATGGTGATTCGTAGGTCATAATGATGTGGGCTTAGTTCTGTTGGCGTAACGGTGTGTGGTTTGGATACCGCTAGTTTATCACTGACCTTTGGGCTGGCAGACTTGTGTGTGTGGCTGAATAGTGATGGATTGGTATGTGTTTGTCATAATATGCTTGTCGGGTATCCCCGCGGCAGCGTAATGTTGGCGGCAGTCGGCATGGCAGTAGGCGGGATTTACCGCCAATGTCATAATGAGGGCCAATGTTTTCTGTCTGTATTTATCTGTAAAAATCAGTAAAAACAAACAACTTGGAGGCCTATACATAAGTTATGCCTAGAGTAGGCCCTACACAGTTCTGAAGGCAGGTGCAGAGCCTTTAAACCATACGTAGTGCGGCAAGGGAGTTCAGTAAGCAAGAGACTAAAGAGAGAACAATGGGGATGGACATAGTTGAACATTTGTTTTGTGATGCTCATGTGCAGGGCTTAGAGCCTGTCATTACTATGTTTGTTTAATTAACAATCATGCTACACTAAACAGAAACAAAAACAATTCATTAACAAAAAATATCTAAAAAGCCAGGTCCTCCTCCATGACTTTTAAGTTTCACATGTCCTGGTTTTAGTACTGCAAGGCCTAAATCTCCCATAGGATAACATTGAGTTATCTAAAATACATTTAATATGTGATAACTTTCAATTGGGAGCATGTCGAAATGCTGAGTTGGTGTCTAAAAAATGTGCAATTAAAAAAGACCTTTTTAATGGTAAAGTCAGATTTTTAATCACAATTCTGAAAATGTCACTTTTATAAAGCTGGCATGTTCTTGCTTTAACCATTTGGTGCCTGCAGCCTGATCCTGAGTCCCCTAACTTAGTGTAGCTGGCAGTTGATCCTTGTGTATTGCTCCCAGACAGTGAGACAAAGGTGGTCATTACAACCCTGGCGGACGGTGTTAAAGCGGCGGAAAGACCGCCAACAGCCCGGCGGTAAACAAATTGGAATTACGGATGTGGCGGAAACCGCCAACAAAGACAGACACTTTAACACTCCGACTGCCACGGTGGTGCAAACAAACAGCTTGGCTGTCACCGCCAACAGAGAGGCAGAGGACAATGTACTGCCCACAGTATCACAACCTACCAATCCGCCACCCTTTCCGGGGCGGATTCACCGCGGACAAAAACACGGCGGAAACTGGACTTCGAAGGGAAAACGCTCACCTCTACACACCTCACGAGGAATCCAGACGCCATGGAACCAGAGCTGAATATCCTGCCAGCCCTTATCTTCTTGCTCCTCTACCAGGAGCACGAACGCCGGCAGCGAAGACCACGATGAGTACTGCACCTACGACACAGAGGAGGGGGGGGGAAACAGGGACACGCACATGCAACACTCAACACCCCCACCCCCACCCTCACCCACCACAACACACACACTAAAACAGCATGCTACATTACAGTTACACCCCCAACCCCCCCAGAAGAATGCAAAGACCAAAGGAAATTAGTGTAACCATTGTAATATATTAAAATCCAGTATGCAAAAATATAAATATATGAACTATAAACAAAATATACACCAAGAATAGTAGTCCAGGTAGTGCTCCATTGAAGTCCAAGGAACACTGGGCCCACACGGTATGGGTGAGGCCCACACAAGATCCCCAACCATGACGGAGAGAACACTGCAGGGGCATCAGATGGCAATAAAACAGGCACCTCAGGGGGAGGGAAAGGGGGGGCACCTCAGCCGGTTGAGTGCACAACACCAAATCCATGAGGGGGCCACATGCCCACTCTTCAATCCTGGGGAGTGCAAAGCCACAGTCTCTCAAGTCTCCACAGTGGATGGTTTGCCCACTGCTTTATCCTGGGGAGTGCAAAGCCACAGTCTCTCAAGTCTCTACAGTGGATGGGTTGCCCACTGTTCCTTCCTGGGGAATGCAAAGCCACAGTCTCTCAACTCTCTACAGTGGGTGGGCTACCCACTGTTCCATCCTGGGGAGTGCAAAGCCACAGACTCTCAAGTCTCTACAGTGGGTGGGTTGCCCACTGTTCCATCCTGGGGAGTGCAAAGCCACAGTCCCTCAAGTGGATAACAGTCTCCACTGGTTCTGGAGGGGGCCTTGTGCCCAGAGTGCTTCATCCTGCCAAGGACTGAGGTAGTGGATGTAAATCTCCACTGGTTCTGGAGGGGGCCTTGTGCCCAGAATGCTTCATCCTGCCAAAGACTGAGGTAGTGGAAGTTAAATCTCCACTAGTTCTGGAGGGGGCTTGGTGCCCAGAGTGCTTCATCCTGCCAAGGACTGAGGTAGTGGATGTAAATCTCCACTGGTTCTGGAGGGTGCTTGGTACTCAGAGTGCTTCATCTTGCCAAGGACTGAGGTAGTGGATGTAAATCCCCACTTGTTCTGGAGGGGGCCTTGTGCCCAGAGTGCTTCATCCTGCCAAGGACTGAGGTAGTGGATGTAATTCTCCACTGGTTCTAGAGGAGGCTTGGTGCCCAGAGTGCCTCATCCTGCCAAGGACTGAGGTAGTGGATCTCCACTGGTTCTGGAGGGAGCTTGGTGCCCAGAATGCTTCATCCTGCCAAGGACTGAGGTAGTGGATGTAAATCTCCACTGGTTCTGGAGGGGGCTTTGTGCCCAGAGTGCTTCATCCTGCCAAGGACTGAGGTAGTGGATGTAAATCTCCGCTGGTTCTGGAGGGGGCCTTGTGCCCAGAGTGCTTCATCCTGCTCGTGGTGGCCTCAGTAGCGTTAGAGCTTTTGGCACTCATGGGCCTGTGGTGCTTGTTTCGGCGGTGTCCTTTGCAGCTGTGCTTGTTGCGGCGGTATCCTTGCCAGCGTTGCTTGTGGCGGCGGTGTCTTTGGCAGCGGTGCCCTGTCCAGCGGTGCTTGTGGCGGCGGTGTCTTTGGCAGCGGTGCGTGTGACGGCGGTGCCCTGTTCAGTGGCGCTTGTGGCGGCGGCGTCCTTTGCAGTGACTCAGCTGCTGGCAGTCCTTCATGGCCCAGCGGGGCTGGTGCTGGCGCTCATGTCTGGCCCAGCGGGGCTGGTGCTGGCACTCGTGTCTGGCCCAGCGGGGCTGGTGCTGGCGGTCCTCTCTGTCCCAGCGGGGCTGGTGCTGGCGGTCCTGTCTGGCCCAGCGGGGATGATGGCGGTGGCCTCTTGGGCAGCGGGGATGATGGCGGTGGCCTCTTGGGCAGCAGGGCAGGTGCTGGCGGTGGCCTCCTAGCCAGCGGGGATGATGGCGGTGGCCTCTTGGGCAGCAGGGATGATGGCGGTGGCCTCTTGGGCAGCAGGGCAGGGGCTGGTGGTGGCCTCCTGGGCAGCGGGGATGATGGCGGTGGCCTCCTGGTCAGCCAGGATGATGGCTGTCTTCTCCGCCGTGCTGCTTTTCCCAGACCTGCTGACTTTCTTGTGGCCCTTCCCCACCTTGGAAGGTGTCGCAGCTGACTCCACACTCCGACCTGTACCCCTGGCAGTGGCATTGGTGGCTGGAGTCTTCCCCCTTTCCCGCTGGGCACTGGCCAACTTTTGATGCTTCACAGGTGGGATACTGTCCGTGCTGTGGCTCCGTGCCACACTGGCTGCCCTGGTGGCCGGTGCACTCCAGATTTCGGTGACTACAGGCACCACTGGTCCCGGAGATGTTGTGGCTGAGGTGCTAGGTTGGGACCTGGAGAGTCGGGCCCTAGGAGACAGACGGGGTGGTTGAGGTGTGGGAAAGAGGTCAAGGTTGGACAGGAAAGGTTTTTGGGAGACACTGGGACGGGTAGCTGGAAGGGGTTTGGGAGTGGAGGAAGAGGTTGTGGTTGTAGCAGGTGTTAGTTTGGTGACCTTGATGCTTGCGTGAGTGCCTGTGGGATGTGTGGTGCTCATGTTTGCCTGAGCTTCCCTTGTGTGTTGACATGTGTGCATGCTGGTCTGAAGGTGTGCCTCGGATAGGCTGAGGTAGAGGGGATTGGGTCTGGGTGGAGGAAGTTGCAGGGGGGAGGCTAGAGACAGGGACAATGGCTGCCATCAGTGCTGAGGCCAGAGTCTGAAAAGCTCGCTGAAGGGCCGCCTGACCAGAATGAATGCCCTCCAGGAATGCATTTGTTTGTTGCAACTGCCTTTCTACACCCTGGATGGCATTCAAAATTGTAGACTGCCCAAAGGTGAGGGACCTGAGGAGGTCAATGGCCTCATCACTGAGGGCAGCAGGGGTGACTGGGGCAGGGCCTGAGGTGCCTGGGGCAAAGGTGACGCCCACCCTCCAGGGTGAGCGGGCATGGGGCGAAGGCTGAGGGGCACTGTTCAATCCCTGGGACATGCCCTACAAGGCTATGGACGACATCTGCACACATGGATGAGGCAGGAGCATTACTAGGTGTACTTGGCACTGTACAGAGGCGGGGTGGGGTGCTACATGGCCTGCTTTACGGAGGGACCTTGCCTACTAAACTCGCCCTGGCATAGGGAAAACCACAGCCCAACTCCCCCACCCAGACACCTCCACTGCACGCAAAATCAGCAGGATGAGAGTGTACTCACCCCCTTGTGGCTGCTGGGATGCCCCCAAGCGCCCATCCATCTCCGGGTACGCCACCGCCAGGATCCTGAACATCAGGGGGGTCATGGTGCGACGGGCACCCCTCCCACGTTGGGAGGCCATCCCCAGCTGGGCCTCCGCCGTCTTCTTGCTCCAGCAGTGAATGTCCTCCCATCTCTTACGGCAGTGGGTGCTCCGTCTGTGGTTGACCTCCAGGGTTCGGACGTCCTTGGCGATGGCACACCAAATATCTTTTTTCTGGTGGGCGCTGACCTACATGAATTGTGCAGGGGGAAAAGAAATGTTATTACCAAATGCACCGTCACAGTCATTGGCCCCCATCTCTACCCTTGCCATGTGGCACATGCACTCATCGTCGTTTCATGCACACCTCAATCTCCCCCCCATCTTTCATCCACCTCGCTCCACACAGGCATAGCCCATACATCATGCTCCCAGTGTACTTACCTGTTTGTCTGGAGGACCACAGAGTAGCGTGTACTGGGGGAGGACCCCATCCACGAGTTTCTCCAATTCCTCCGATGTGAAGGCAGTGGCCCTTTCCCCAGACACTTGAGCCATTGTCTCTTCCAGACCAAAGTCACAGCAGCACTTGCAGTGTAGGTACTCTCCTGTCGAAGATCAGGTATCGAGTGATTGAACAGATAGAAAATGGCCGTCACGTCCGCGGCGGTGCATACCGTCACCGCCGGCGTACATCATCATTGGCTCCTGGGACCCAAAGGGTCCAATGTTAACCAATGCAGCATTGCGCCGGGGTCTTCGACTGCGACGGTGTACAATGCCAGCGCAGTTACCTCACATCCCATTGTCCCACTTTACAGGTCAGGCAGCCGCCATTTCAGGGGCCCACATGGCTTAATTTTGAAGTGCCTCACACATACCTAGGCCTATCCTCAACACACATACAGGCCACTTTTCGGATTATGATTCGGGTTCTGTGTAATCTGTGGGTACGTACCTCTGAGTTGGTTGACTGTGTGCTTGCTGTTGTCCTTCATAGGCACCGTCCGCTGGGACATGTGAGGAGATGGCAGGATCCTCCGGTGTACAGACCGCTGGTGGACCTGTCGACAATGGAGGAACGACATGTGTTCATCACCTACAGGATTGACTGTGCCACAATCCAGGAACTGTGTGCCCAGGTGGAGCCAGACTTGACGTCAGCTATCTGCCATCCCACAGGAACCCCCCCCCCTGAAGTGCAGGCGCTGTCAGTACTCCATTTCCTTGCAAGTGGGTCATTTCAAACAACAGTGGCCATAGCATCAGGGATGTCCCAGCCTATGTTTTCCAGCGTGTTGTCCAGAGTGTTGTCTGCCCTGCTGAACCACATGCAGAGCTACATCGTTTTCCCTCAGGTGGGGGATTTGCCTACAGTGAAAGGTGATTTCTATGCCCTGGGACATATCCCCAACATCATAGGTGCCATTGATGGGCTATGGTACCCCCCGCAGGAGTGAACAGGTGTACAGAAACCAGAAGAGTTATCATTCCATGAATGTGCAGATGGTGTGTTTGGCAGACCAGTACATCTCCCATGTTAATGCCAAGGTCCCTGGCTCAGTGCATGACATCTACATCCAGCGGAATAGCGGCATCCCTTATGCGATGGGTCAACTCCAGAGGCACCGTGTGTGGCTATTAGGTGAGCAACTGGAAGCAAGACAGTGGGAATGGTTGTCTGGGGATATTCCTACAGGTTAGTGTGTGTCTAACAGTTGTCCCTCGCCATTTGCAGGTGACTCTGGGTACTCCAACCTGTCATGGCTACTGACCCCAGTGAGGAATCCAGGACAAGGGCAGAGGAATGCTACAATGAGGCCCATGGGCGAACTCAGCGGATTATAGAGCGGACCTTCGGCCTCCTGAAGGCCAGGTTCAGGTGCCTCCATATGACAGGTGGATCCCTATTCTACTCACCAAAGAAGGTGTGCCAGATCGTCGTGGCCTGCTGTATGCTTCACAACTTAGCTTTGCGACGACAGGTGCTTTTTCTGCAGGAGATTGGTCCAGATGGCGGTGTTGTTGCAGCTGTGGAGCCTGTGGACAGTGATGACCAGGAAGCAGAAGAAGAGGACATGGACAACAGGAACTCGGTGATCCTCCAATATTTCCAGTGAGACACAGGTAAGAATACAGACCTGCCGACTACATGTACGTTAACACTACTACCTCTTTACTGTCTGTCGTTTTCACCCAGTGTATGGTCACTGAGTTGTCACTTTCCATTACGATTTCACAGATGTTGGTCCCACAGTGTGACATCTGCTTTGCTTCCTGATGGACTAGAGCTGTGTGACATAGGTATGTTGACATTACAATTGAAAGAGCATTTTGTCACTGTAATTGCTAATACACTATTTCAAAATCACAGATTGACTCCAGATGTTTTTGTGCTTCAAGGGTGTTTATTTAAGTGCTCAATATTGGAGGGGGTTGTAAAATGGTGAGGGGTGATGGTGGAGGAATGTCCATGGCAGAGTCCAGTCTATTAGTCTCACAGGTACATTGCCCAAAGGGGCATAGGAAGTGGAGCTGGGGCAGTTTGAGGATGGAAAGGGTGACAAGGTGGGACAAAAGGATGACATTCAGGGTGGTCTAATTTCTTGGCGGGTCTTGGCATCGTTCTCTGTCTTTGTCCTGGATCTCAGGGACCGTTTGTAGGGTAGTTCTCCCTCTGCAGGGGGTGGGGTGCTGGTGTGGTGGTCCTGTGGCGGTGCCTCCTGTCCACTAATGCCGGCGGAGGTGGTGGGCAGTTCATCGTCCAGGCTAGTGTCAGGGCCCCCTTGTTGTGCCACAGTGTCCCCCCTGGTGTTGACGAGTTCCTTCAGCACTCCTACAATGGTGCCCAGGGTGGAATTGATGGTTCTGAGTTCCTCCCTGAAGCCCAAATACTGTTCCTCCTGCAGGCGCTCGGTCTCCTGAAACTTGGCCAGTACCATTGCCATTGTCTCCTGGGAGTGGTGTTAGGCTCCCATGATGGAAGAGAGGGCCTCGTGGAGAGTGGGTTTCCTTGGCCTGTCCTCCCCCTGTCGCACAGCAGCCCTCCCAGTTCCCCTGTGTTCCTGGGCCCCCGTCCCCTGGACCGTGTGCCCACTACCACTGCCCCCAGGTCCCTGTTGTTGTTGGGGTGGTGGGTTAGCCTGGGTTCCCTGTAGTGGTGGACACACTGCTGCTTGAGGTGTCCTGGGGACAGAGGCATGGGCCCGCTGGGTGGGTGCTGTGCTGGTGTTTCCAGAGGGGGGAAGGTCTGTAGTGACCCGTGCCAGTGTGAGGGGAACCGACTGTCCCGAGGTCGCCGATGGGCCGGGCTGGTCATCTAGATCCAGTTGGACAGAGCTGCTGTCATCACTGTGGGCCTCTTCTGTTGGTGGTGTGGACATATGTGGACCCTCCTGTCCGGTGACGTTGGGTAGGGGTCCTGCAGGGGTATAAAAGGATGTTTTTTACATCTGTGTGTGGCATGGTGTGCAATAGGTGGGTGACCATGTACCCCAGTGCTTCCATTCCTGTGTGGGACCTTGTGTGATGGTGGTTTAGGGGGGTGTATGGTTATGTGCAGTGGCCATGCTTTGGTGATGGGTGTCCATGCTTTCTTGTTGCATGCATGACTTGGTGTTGGGATGGGTGGTTTGTGATATTGGGACATTTGTGAGGAGTTGGAGTGATGGGGGTGAGGGTGAAGGTGGGGGCATGTGATGGCATGCAGGTAGGGTGGGGGATGTAATAGTAAAGCTTTGACTTACCAGAGTCCATTCCTCCATCTACTCCTGCGAGGCCCCCAGGATGCAGAGTCGTTAAGACTTGATCCTCCCATGTTGTTAGTTGTGGGGGAGGAGGTGGGGGTCCGCCGCCAGTCCGCTGAACCGCAAGGTGGTGTCTTGAGACCACGGAACGCACCTTCCCCATAGGTCATTCCACCTCTTCCTGATGTCATCCCTATTTCTTGGGTGCTGTCCCACTGCATTAACCCTGTCCACTATTCTTCGCCATAGCTCCATCTTTCTAGCTATGGAGGTGTGCTGCACCTGTGATCCGAATAGCTGTGGCTCTACCCGGACGATTTCCTCCACCATGACCCTGAGCTCCTCCTCACAGAACCTGGGGTGTCTTTGCCGTGCCATAGGGTGGTGTGGGTGATGTGTGGGGTGGTGTGTGTTGTAATAAGTGTGGTGATATTTAGTGGTGCATTGTGTGAGGTGCGTGGAAGTTCTGTGGGTGATGGTATTGTGTGCCTGTGGATGCTTGGTAGTAGTTTGTAGTGTCTCTCTCTGTCCTTCTCTCAGTAATTGTGGTCGTAGGGGTTTGTGGGTGATGTTGGTGTGTGTTTTATATTGTATTGGATGTGTGGGAGTGGTGTGTGTATGTGTATCAGGTGTGTGTGTTTCGAATTGTCCAATGTGGCTGTGTTTTGTAGATGTGTGTGTATTTTGAGCACAGCGGTGTGTACCGCCAATGTAATACCGCGGTTGAAAGACCGCTGCGTGTTTTCATGTGTCGTGATAGTGTGGGCGTATTTCTGTTGGCGTGACGGTGGAGGATTTGTTTTCGCCAGTTTATCACTGACCTTTGGTGTGGCGGACTTGTGTGGGTGTCTGAATTTTGGCGGATTCCGTGCTGTGGGTCATAATAGATGTGGCGGAATTCCGCGGCGGTGTGTTGGTGGTCTTCTGCACGGCAGTAAGCGGCTTTTACCGCCAATGTTGTAATGACCACCAAAGTGTTAGACATGGCATCTTTGGCATGGTCTCCCCAAACTTTTTGCCTCTGCTTCCCAGGTGGTTGATGTGTACTGGACTCTGTTTTGCTGTTTTTGATACTCTAGGCACTTTACCACTGCTATCCAGTGCTAAAGTGCAGGTGCTCCTATGTAAAGTGTATGTGTAGTTGGGTTTCCATGATTAGCATGTTTGATTTACTAGTAAGTCCCTAGTACAGTGTAGTAAAGGTGCCCAGGCCCTGTAAATCAGATGCTACTAGTGGGCATGCAGCACTGGTTGTGCCACCCACATGAGTAGCCCTGTAAACATGGCTCAGACCTGCCACTGCAGTGTCTCTGTGTGCTGTTGTATACTGTTAGTTTGACTTGGCAAGTGTACCCACGTGCCAAGCCTAAACCTGCCTTTTTCATACATGTAAAGTACCCCAAAGGTAGGCCCTAGGTAGCCCTATGGGTAGGGTACAGTGCATGTTTAAGGTAGGACATATACTAATGTGTTTTATATGTTCTAAGAGTGAAATACTGCCAAATTCAGTTTCCACTGTGCAAGGCCTATCTCTCTCATTGGTCAACATGGGGGATGCCTTTAAATATTATTAAAGTGTAGGTTCCCTTTGGGAGCGGATGGAAATATGGAGTTTAGTGTCTCTGAACTCCCAATTTAAAAATACATCTTTTGGTAGAGGTTGTTTTTAAATTGTGTTTTTGAAAATGCCACTTTTAAAAAGTAGGCATTTTCTTGCTTAAACCATTCTGTGACTCTCCCTATTTGTGGATTCCCTGTCTGGATCAGTTTGACAGTTGGGCCGTTTGCACCTCTCCTCTGGACAGTAAGACAAAGGGAGCTGGGGTGTGGCCTGCCTATCCTGATGAGCCATCTGTGCTATAGTGGAGGGAGGAGTGGTCACTTACAACTGAATGGGCTTTGCCTGCCCTCTCACAATGCAGTCTCCAACCCCCTGGTGTGTGTCTGGGGCCTGCCCTGTCCTGGGCAAGGCAGGATCTTATAAACAAGAGATG
This sequence comes from Pleurodeles waltl, assembly GCF_031143425.1. Taxonomy (NCBI): domain Eukaryota; kingdom Metazoa; phylum Chordata; class Amphibia; order Caudata; family Salamandridae; genus Pleurodeles; species Pleurodeles waltl. The sequence goes on along the minus strand of NC_090436.1, from coordinate 838,248,024 downwards.
CTTTCCTTTAAAGTTTGCCTACTTCAAAGGCAGAAAGGGGTATAAGTAGAGGACCCAAAACCCCTGAAAATTAGATCACTTCTGGAATCAAGATGAACCTCTGCCAAGGAGAAGAGCTGAGAAGAAGTGCTGCCTCTGCCTGTGACTGTGCTTTTTTGGGCTATCCTGCAGTTACTGCTTCTGCCTGTGCATTCCTGCTTGAGAAGACTCTCCAAAGCTTGAACTGAGCATGCCTCTTGTTGTTGAAGTCTCAGGGCCATCAAAGACTTCCTCTACCAGCACCTGAACTCTCTGCTGAAACTTGTGCCCTGCCAAGTGGTACCCTATCCAGTCCCTGGGCCCTTGAAAGGTGACATTGGCAGACAAGAACTGAAAGTCCACGCACAGAAGGACGTGCGGGGAAATTTTCAACGCACCTTCCGCAACGTGGCTGATAAACGACGCAACACCAGCTTTGCAGCTGAAATCAACGCTCCACATGCATCGCCGCTGAGAAATCGATGCATAGCGGCTTGAGAAACGAAGCACAACACCCGCTTACAGAGACTGATAATGACGCAAACCCCAAATAGAGTGGTTTTCTGATACCGTGCAACCAGATTTTCCACGCATTATCTCTGAGCGTCAAAGTCAACCCAACTCTGCACGGATCTGAGGTGTCACATCCGGAAATTGACACATCACTGTCTTGTGAGTGAGAAAAACGATGCATCTCCGACCTATCCAGAGAATGAAACAATGCATGGCCTCACTTGTGAGTAAGGAATCAATGCATCGCTATCCTTTTCCGATGCTGCTTTATTTTTTACTCTACCTAGGTACTTTGTGTAACAACAGCATTCTCACTGTTTTCTAATGATTAAGACTTTTTTTGAAAATTCATATCTTGACTTGTGTATGTTGGATTTTCGTCATTTTGGTCTTATTTGATTTAGATAAATATTACCTATTTGTGTAGACTGGAGTGGTGTCCATCTTGTAGTGTTTTCACTGTATTACTATGTGTGGGGGTACAAATACTTTAAACATTGCTTCTGAAGTTAAGCCTGTCTGCTTGTGCTAAGCTACCAAGGGGGTGAACGGGGGTTACCTGAGTGTGATTCTCCTTTACCCTGACTAGAGGGAGGGTCCTTGCTTGGACAGGGGTAGCCTAACTGCCTACCAAAGACCCCATCTCTAACACAAAGGGAAGGTAGGTGTTGGCAGGGTGAGCCACTCTGAGTTAATGAAGGGGAGAAGCTGTTGCCTACCACACGTGCACATCACAAAGTCTCTACCTGAGCACTCTCACAAAGGATTTGTCACTAGTCTTTTGTGACCCCCGATACACTATGCCCAGGACATGGAGAAAGGGAATGCCTGACACCTTGGGGGTAAAAGCCTCTAGATGCTTCCTCTAATTCAAAATGGGCACCAAGTATAAATGTTGGACATTTAGACCAATATCTTCTGTACACTTCTGGACCTGTGGAAGACTGCCAGGAAGAAGGACTGCTGTGCTGGTCGAAGGACTGCTAGACTGCTGGACTGCTACCCTGAAACTGTTGTCTGCTGTGCTGGCCTGCTGCCCTCTTGCCTGGGTGGAAAGGACTGGACCTATAACATTAATGCAGAACCACCAGAGTGAATTAAAAGGCAAGTCTCTTGTAACCAGAACCTGAAATATGTAACTGTGAGTCCTACCCTCCCATGTGGAGTCACCCCAGTCCTGGACCCTTGGAAGTAGGCCTGACGGTGTTCTGCCAATCCACCTGTGGATCCAGCAGAACCTATGCATCACCTCTGTTGTGTAGCACAGCCCTGAACAGAAGCAACGCATTGTCTCTGCTATGAGAATTCTTCCAGCGCAATAATTGCATTGACCTTGCAACTCACATTGGAACCATACTGGGTGATGCAATTCTAACAAAAGCCTTTGCGTCTCAGACTTTCGATCGATGGCAGCCTCAATGTCTACACAGGTCTTTGCATTGCAAGCCCCGCCATCTCTTCAGAACCAGCCAGAGTGCAACACATCCTCGATGTAGAACTTCACATTGCAACCTTCTCTTATCAATTGCCACCTCAATGATGATGCGGGGTCTCTCAGCCTCGTAGCACCCTGAAAATGACGCACCACCTTGTCTGTACAACACATCTTTTACGTGAAACCTCACAAAGCTCTGCACCCAGGATTTAAGGTGCTCTTGTTCAGGGGGCCTAATAGGGTCAATGTAGCTGGCCGGCTCCACATCACGATTGACCATAACTTGTGACTTTGTCCCAGTGCGGTACCACCAGATGTCCACAGTTGGTGCTTTGTGCTTTTTGATACTACTTTCACTTAAATCTTTAAAATTGCATTCCTCTGGTTTTACTGATTGGACTTTTGTCATTTTAGTCTTGTATTTATTACAATTTATTGTATTTCTCTAATCCTGTGTGGGATCCTTTTTGTGGTGTGTTTTCACTTTGCTACTGTTTGAAGTGTTGCACAAATACTTTACACACTGCCTCAGAGTTAAGCCTAACTGCTCTGTACCATGGTACCTGAGGGTTGAGCACAGGTTAATCTAGGGTTTGTTTGACTTCATCCTGATAATCATTATAGGGTTCTGCATAGATATTGTTTTACACCCCTTAACCCCTTCCCCGCCACGGACGTAATGGTTACGTCCATGGCAGCGCCCGTGTGGCGCCATGGACGTAACCATTACGTCCTGAATGCTTCCCTCGGGAGAAGCGCTAGCGCTCCTCCCGAGGGACGCCCCCCCCACCCCCCCCAGGTCAGGGCTGACCGGGGAATCCCTTCCCCTTCCACCCCCGACCCCCCCCCACCCCCCCCCCCTGTGACGTCAGCGCGCGAGCGCGCGCTGATTTGTCACAGGGGCCTCCCTAGTAGCGCTGGAAGCTCTGCTTCCAGCGCGATTGAAAAAGAAATGCAAAAGCATTTCTTTTTCAATCACTTGGGAGGCCCGGAGGGGCTTCAAAGGGAAGGAAAAGTATTTCCTTCCCTTTGAAGTCCCTCCGAGGGTTTCAAAAGCCGGATTGCTTGCAATCCGGCTTTTGAAACCCCACTAGACACCAGGGATTTTTTTTTTTTTCATTGAAATTGACCAAAGGGAGCGACCCCTTGGGCAAGGGTCGCTCCCAGGGGGGGCATTTTTTTGAAAAGGCCTTTTCTGCCCCCAGGGGGGGCAGAAACCTCTAGGCACCAGGGACCATTTTTTTTTTTTTTTTTTTTTTTTGTTTCATTTTTTTTTTTTTTGGTGGGGAGCGACCCCTTAGGCAAGGGTCGCTCCCCTTGGGGGAAAATTATATTTTGGCCATTTCTGCCTCCCTTGGGGGCAGATTGGCCTATTTTGATGAGGCCAATCTGCCCCCAATGGGGGTAGAAACCACTAGACACCAGGGAGTTTTTTCTTTGCGTGAATTTCACGCAAAGGGAGCGACCCCTTAGGCAAGGGTCGCTCCCTGGGGGGGAGGGCAATTTATTTTAGGCCATTTCTGCCACCCCTGGGGGCAGATCGGCCTATTATTAGGCCGATCTGCCCCCAGGGGGGGAAGAAACCTCTAGGCGCCAGGGCAATTTTTTTTTTTGTGTTTTTTTTTTTTGTTCTTTCTTTTTTTTAGAGATGGGGAGCGACCCATCAGGCAAGGGTCGCTCCCCTGGGGGGAAAATTGTATTTAGACCATTTCTGCCCCCCTGGGGGCAGATTGGCCGATTTTAGGTCAATCTGCCCCCAAGGGGGCAGAAACCACTAGGCACCGGGGATTTGTTTTTTGGCGCCAATGTCACGCAGGGGGAGCGACCCCGTAGGCAAGGGTCGCTCCCGGGGGGCGGGGGGTGGGGGTTGGGGGGGCAAATTTATTTTAGGCCATTTCTGCCCCCCCGGGGGACAGATCGGCCTATTATTAGGCCGAACTGCCCCCGGGGGGGGGGCAGAACACTCTAGGCGCCAGGGCAATTTTTTTTTTGTGTGTTTTTTTTTTGTTGTTTCTTTTTTTTAGAGATGGGGAGCGACCCATCAGGCAAGGGTCGCTCCCCTGGGGGGGCAAATTGTATTTAGACCATTTCTGCCCCCCTGGGGGCAGATTGGCCAATTTTAGGTCAATCTGCCCCCAAGGGGGCAGAAACCACTAGGCACCGGGGATTTGTTTTTTGGCACCAATGTCACGCAGGGGGAGCGACCCCGTAGGCAAGGGTTGCTCCTGGGGGGGGGGGGGGGGTTGGGGTTGGGGGGGGGAAATTTATTTTAGGCCATTTCTGCCCCCCCGGGGGACAGATCGGCCTATTATTAGGCCGAACTGCCCCCGGGGGGGGGGGCAGAACACTCTAGGCGCCAGGGCAATTTTTTTTTTGTGTGTTTTTTTTTTGTTGTTTCTTTTTTTAGAGATGGGGAGTGACCCATCAGGCAAGGGTCGCTCCCCTGGGGGGGCAAATTGTATTTAGACCATTTCTGCACCCCTGGGGGCAGATTGGCCAATTTTAGGTCAATCTGCCCCCAAGGGGGCAGAAACCACTAGGCACCGGGGATTTGTTTTTTGGCGCCAATGTCACGCAGGGGGAGCGACCCCGGTAGGCAAGGGTCGCTCCCGGGGGGGGGTGGGGGTTGGGGGGGCAAATTTATTTTAGGCCATTTCTGCCCCCCCGGGGGACAGATCGGCCTATTATTAGGCCGAACTGCCCCCGGGGGCGGGGCAGAACACTCTAGGCGCCAGGGCAATTTTTTTTTTGTGTGTTTTTTTTTTTGTTGTTTCTTTTTTTAGAGATGGGGAGTGACCCATCAGGCAAGGGTCGCTCCCCTGGGGGGGCAAATTGTATTTAGACCATTTCTGCCCCCCTGGGGGCAGATTGGCCAATTTTAGGTCAATCTGCCCCCAAGGGGGCAGAAACCACTAGGCACCGGGGATTTGTTTTTTGCGCCAATGTCACGCAGGGGGAGCGACCCCGTAGGCAAGGGTCGCTCCCGGGGGGGGGGTGGGTGTTGGGGGGGCAAATTTATTTTAGGCCATTTCTGCCCCCCCGGGGGGCAGATCGGCCTATTATTAGGCCGATCTGCCCCCGGGGGGGGGGGGGGGCAGAAACCTCTAGGCGCCAGGGGAATTTTTCTTTTTTTTCTTTGTTTTTTTTTTTTTAGAGATGGGGAGCGACCCATCAGGCAAAAGTCGCTCCCCTGGGGGACAAATTGTATTTAGGCCATTTCTGCCCCCCTTGGGGGCAGATTGGCTGAGTTTAGGTCAACCTGCCCCCAAGGGGGCAGAAACCACTAGGCACCGGGGATTTGTTTTTTGGTGCCAATGTCACGCAGGGGGAGCGACCCCGTAGGCAAGGGTCGCTCCCGGCGGGGGAGGGTGGGGGTTGGGGGGGCAAATTTATTTTAGGCCATTTCTGCCCCCCCCCCTGGGGCCGGCTGAGCTACAGGCCAAACACCACAGGTAGGCACCTTGCAAAAAACACCTCTGTTTTCTGTGAAAAAATATGTTGTGTCCACGTTGTGTTTTAGGCCATTTCCTTTTGTGGGCGCTAGGCCTACCCACAGAAGTGATGTACCATTTTTATCGAGAGACTTAGGGGAACGCTGGGTGGAAGGAAATTTGTGGCTCCTCTCAGATTCCAGAACTTTCTGTCACCGAAATGAGAGGAAAAAGTGTTTTTTGGGCCAAATTTTGATGTTTGCAAAGGATTCTGGGTAACATAACCTGGTCTGAGCCCCGCAAGTCACCCCATCTTGGATTCCCCTGGGTTTCTAGTTTTCAAAAATGCACTGGTTTGCTAGGTTTCCTCAGGTGTCGGCTGAGCTACAGGCCAAAATCCACAGGTAGGCACCGCTTTTTATAAAAAAATGTGATGTGTCCACGTTGTGTTTTGGGCCCTTTCCTTTCGTGGGCGCTAGTCCTACCCACACAAGTGATGTATCATTTTTATCGGGAGACTTGGGGGAACGCTGGGTAGAAGGAAATTTGTGGCTCCTCTCAGATTCCAGAACTTTCTGCCACAGAAATGTGAGTAACATGTGTATTTTTAGCCAAATTTTGAGGTTTGCAAAGGATTCTGGGTAACAGAACCTGGTCCGAGCCCCGCAAGTCACCCCTCCTTGGATTCCCCTAGGTCTCTAGGTTTCAGAAATGCACAGGTTTGGTAGGTTTCCCTAGGTGCCGGCTGAGCTAGAGGCCAAAATCTACAGGTAGGCACTTCGCAAAAAACACCTCTGTTTTTTTCCAAAATTTAGGATGTGTCCACGTTGCGCTTTGGGGTGTTTCCTGTCGCCGGCGCTAGGCCTACCCACGCAAGTGAGGTATCATTTTTATCGGGAGACTTGGGGGAACGCTGGGTGGAAGGAAATTTGTAGCTCCTCTCAGATTCCAGAACTTTCTGCCACAGAAATGTGAGTAACGTGTATTTTTAGCCAAATTTTGAGGTTTGCAAAGGATTCTGGGTAACAGAACCTGGTCCGAGCCACACAAGTCACCCCTCCTTGGATTCCACTAGGTCTCTAGTTTTCAGAAATGCATAGGTTTGGTAGGTTTCCCTAGGTGGCGGCTGAGCTAGAGGCCAAAATCTACAGGTAGTCACTTTGCTAAAAACAGCTCTGTTTTCTGTGATATGTCCACGTTGTGTTTTGGGGCATATCCTGTCGCGGGCGCTAGGCCTACCCACACAAGTGAGGTATCATTTTTATCGGGAGACGTGGGGGAACGCTGGGTGGAAGGAAATTTGTGGCTCCTCTCAGATTCCAGAACTTTCTGCCACAGAAATTTGAGGAACATGTGTTTTTTTAGCCAAATTTTGAGGTTTGCAAAGGATTCTGGGTAACAGAACCTGGTCCGAGCCCCGCAAGTCACCCCTCCTTGGATCCCCCTAGGTCTCTAGTTTTCAGAAATGCATAGGTTTGGTAGGTTTCCCTAGGTGGCGGCTGAGCTAGAGGCCAAAATCTACAGGTAGTCACTTTGCTAAAAACAGCTCTGTTTTCTGTGATATGTCCACGTTGTGTTTTGGGGCATATCCTGTCGCGGGCGCTAGGCCTACCCACACAAGTGAGGTATCATTTTTATCGGGAGACGTGGGGGAACGCTAGGTGGAAGGAAATTTGTGGCTCCTCTCAGATTCCAGAACTTTCTGCCACAGAAATGTGAGTAACATGTGTATTTTTAGCCAAATTTTGAGGTTTGCAAAGGATTCTGGGTAACAGAACCTGGTCCGATCCCCGCAAGTCACCCCTCCTTGGATTCCCCTAGGTCTCTAGTTTTCAGAAATGCACAGGTTTGGTAGCTTTCCCTAGGTGCCGGCTGAGCTAGAGGCCAAAATCTACAGGCAGGCACTTCGCAAAAAACACCTCTGTTTTTTTCCAAAATTTAGGATGTGTCCACGTTGCGCTTTGGGGTGTTTCCTGTCGCCGGCGCTAGGCCTACCCACGCAAGTGAGGTATCATTTTTATCGGGAGACTTGGGGGAACGCTGGGTGGAAGGAAATTTGTAGCTTCTCTCAGATTCCAGAACTTTCTGCCACAGAAATGTGAGGGACATGTGTTTTTTTAGCCACATTTTGAGGTTTGCAAAGGATTCTGGATAACAGAACCTGGTCCGAGCCCCGCAAGTCACCCCTCCTTGGATTCCCCTAGGTCTCTAGTTTTCAGAAATGCACAGGTTTGGTAGGTTTCCCTAGGTGCCGGCTGAGCTAGAGGCCAAAATCTACAGGTAGGCACTTCGCAAAAAACACCTCTGTTTTTTTCCAAAATTTAGGATGTGTCCACGTTGCGATTTGGGGTGTTTCCTGTCGCCGGCACTAGGCCTACCGACGCAAGTGAGGTATCATTTTTATCGGGAGACTTGGGGGAACGCTGGGTGGAAGGAAATTTGTAGCTCCTCTCAGATTCCAGAACTTTCTGCCACAGAAATGTGAGGGACATGTGTTTTTTTAGCCAAATTTGGAGGTTTGCAAAGGATTCTGGGTAACAGAACCTGGTCCGAGCCCCGCAAGTCACCCCTCCTTGGATTCCCCTAGGTCTCTAGTTTTCAGAAATGCACAGGTTTGGTAGGTTTCCCTAGGTGGTGGCTGAGCTAGAGGCCAAAATCTACAGGTAGTCACTTTGCTAAAAACAGCTCTGTTTTCTGTGATATGTCCACGTTGTGTTTTGGGGCATATCCTGTCGCGGGCGCTAGGCCTACCCACACAAGTGAGGTATCATTTTTATCGGGAGATGTGGGGGAACGCTGGGTGGAAGGAAATTTGTGGCTCCTCTCAGATTCCAGAACTTTCTGCCACAGAAATGTGAGGAACATGTGTTTTTTTAGCCAAATTTTGAGGTTTGCAAAGGATTCTGGGTAACAGAACCTGGTCCGAGCCACACAAGTCACCCCTCCTTGGATTCCCCTAGGTCTCTAGTTTTCAGAAATGCATAGGTTTGGTAGGTTTCCCTAGGTGGCGGCTGAGCTAGAGGCCAAAATCTACAGGTAGTCACTTTGCTAAAAACAGCTCTGTTTTCTGTGATATGTCCACGTTGTGTTTTGGGGCATATCCTGTCGCGGGCGCTAGGCCTACCCACACAAGTGAGGTATCATTTTTATCGGGAGACGTGGGGGAATGCTGGGTGGAAGGAAATTTGTGGCTCCTCTCAGATTCCAGAACTTTCTGCCAGAGAAATTTGAGGAACATGTGTTTTTTTAGCCAAATTTTGAGGTTTGCAAAGGATTCTGGGTAACAGAACCTGGTCCGAGCCCCGCAAGTCACCCCTCCTTGGATCCCCCTAGGTCTCTAGTTTTCAGAAATGCACAGGTTTGGTAGGTTTCCCTAGGTGGCGGCTGAGCTAGAGGCCAAAATCTACAGGTAGTCACTTTGCTAAAAACAGCTCTGTTTTCTGTGATATGTCCACGTTGTGTTTTGGGGCATATCCTGTCGCGGGCGCTAGGCCTACCCACACAAGTGAGGTATCATTTTTATCGGGAGACGTGGGGGAACGCTAGGTGGAAGGAAATTTGTGGCTCCTCTCAGATTCCAGAACTTTCTGCCACAGAAATGTGAGGAACATGTGTTTTTTTAGCCAAATTTTGAGGTTTGCAAAGGATTCTGGGTAACCGAACCTGGTCCGAGCCGCACAAGTCACCCCTCCTTGGATTCCCCTAGGTCTCTAGTTTTCAGAAATGCACAGGTTTGGTAGGTTTCCCTAGGTGGCGGCTGAGCTAGAGGCCAAAATCTACAGGTAGTCACTTTGCTAAAAACAGCTCTGTTTTCTGTGATGTGTCCAGGTTGTGTTTTGGGGCATATCCTGTCGCGGGCGCTAGGCCTACCCACACAAGTGAGGTATCATTTTTATCGGGAGACGTGGGGGAATGCTGGGTGGAAGGAAATTTGTCGCTCCTCTCAGATTCCAGAACTTTCTGCCACAGAAATGTGAGGAACAAGTGTTTTTTTAGCCAAATTTTGAGGTTTGCAAAGGATTCTGGGTAACAGAACCTGGTCCGAGCCACACAAGTCACCCCTCCTTGGATTCCCCTAGGTCTCTAGTTTTCAGAAATGCACAGGTTTGGTAGGTTTCCCTAGGTGGCGGCTGAGCTAGAGGCCAAAATCTACAGGTAGTCACTTTGCTAAAAACAGCTCTGTTTTCTGTGATGTGTCCACGTTGTGTTTTGGGGCATATCCTGTCGCGGGCGCTAGGCCTACCCAAACAAGTGAGGTATCATTTTTATCGGGAGACTTGGGGGAACATAGAATGGCAAAACAAGTGTTATTGCCCCTTGTCTTTCTCTACATTTATTCCTTCCAAATATAGGGGTGTGTGTAAAAAAGACATCTATTTGAGAAATTCCATGTAATTCACGTGCTACTATGGTCACCCCGGAATTCAGAGATGTGCAAATAACCACTGCTCCTCAACACCTTATCTTGTGCCCTTTTTGGAAATGCAAAGGTTTTCTTGATAGCTATTTTTTACTCCTTATATTTCAGCAAATGAATTACTGTATACCCGGTATAGAATGAAAACGCACTGCAGGGTGCAGCTCATTTATTGGCTCTGGGTTCCTCGGGTTCTTGATGAACCTACAAACCCTATATATCCCCGCAACCAGAGGAGTCCAGCAGACGTAACGGTATATTGCTTTCGATAATCTGACATTGCAGGGAAAAGTTACAGAGTAAAAAGTAGAGAAAAATTGATGTTTTTTTCACCTCAATTTCAATATTTTTCTTTTTCAGCTGTTATTTTCTGTAGGAAACCCTTGTAGGATCTACACAAATGACCCCTTGCTGAATTCAGGATTTTGTCTACTTTTCAGAAATGTTTAGGTTTCTGGGATCCAGCATTGGTTTCATGACCATTCCTGTCACTGACTGGAAGGAGGCTGAAAGCACAAAAAATTGCACAAATGGGGTATGCCCCAGTAAAATGCCAAAATTGTGTTGAAAAATTGGGTTTTCGGATTCAAGTCTGCCTGTTCCTGAAAGCTGGGAAGCTGCTGAGTTTAGCACCGCAAACCCTTTGTTGATGCAATTTTTAGGGGAAAAACCACAAGCCTTCTTCTGCAGCCACTTTTTCCAATTTTTTTGAAAAAAACAAAATTTTCCCTGTATTTTGGCCAATTTCTTGGCCTCTTTCAGGGGAACCCACAAAGTCTGGGTACCTCCAGAATCCCTAGGATGTTGGAAAAAAAGGACGCAAATTTGGCTTGGTTAGCTTATGTGGACAAAAAGTTATGCGGGCCTAAGCGCGAACTGCCCCAAAAAGGCAAAAAAAGGCCTGGCACAGGAGGGGGAAAAGGCCTGGCAGCGAAGTGGTTAATCATTAACCCAATGTCTTACGCCATCCCTTTTTGATCTTCTATTTTTCAGGCATTTTGGTGGGCAACAATTGTGTTAACCCATATATGAATTAGTTCTAATGCTTCAAACTGATAGTGATGTTCTTAATGTAGACAACCTGTTTAATGCAGAAGAAAAGTGTTTTGCATGGTGCAACCTCATGACATATACAGTAGGAAGAAGTTGTGAACTTTGACAAATACAATAAAGAGGGGGTTTACCGTATGTATTCCCTGACAATTTCAATAAGAAAGCATTTTATATTTAAAACTTTGTGACAAATATATTAGTGAGAGGTTTTACTATGTGAGCTCTGTGAGAGAAGTCATAGGAAGGGTCTTTATCTGACTTATGGCTGAGAGGTATTTCACAAACCTCTAGTTCAGGAAAGACCAGAAGGGTCTAGTTTCAGTCATTTTATAGTATGTAGTTATGCCTGAATAGAAGTATTTTTTAAGTGAAATCACTGGCTAGACATTAACTGATTATGTTTAATGTGGGCATTGAGGAGCTCTGAATGTCTACCAACACCACCTCTTTAAATAAGTATGGACTGCTCTTCCTCACTACCTAGAGGATCAAGTGTGAAAATGGTACACTTAGTGCTCAGTACTTTGGGACCAGTGTTATGGTGGACAGGACATAGAGGTAAAATATTTTAATTGGTTACAATTGGAGCCCAGTAAGCCTTGATTGACAAAGGAGTCTCCCAACCCCGTTTCCACATCCTCACATGAGCTGCAATAGGGAAAAATGTTATTGCCTACAGTCTATGAAGAAACCAACACTGCTTTTGTCCATTACCTGCAGTGCTCTCTGCTATGGTTCAGCAAACCTCACTGTGGGCTTACCCTAAAAAATACTGCAGTAGCTCATTATGCTGCTTGTGCAAGCAGCCGCATAGAGTTTACAACACAGCATGACATTGTATTGGTTCCTTACTCCTAATATGGCTGCCATATTCAAATGTAATGGAATAGTGGTGTATTGAGTGGGCTAGAGGATGCTGTGTGCTACAGTAAACACATGGCTGAGCCATTGTGGTATGCTACCTGATTATCTTCCAGCAGTGACTTCATATGTATTCTTTTTTTGGACTAGGATTTTCGCAAAACCTCTACCTCTTGATTAATTGGGTGATCATGGTGGATGGTGGAGTCATTTTCCACCATGGTGTTTTTTTGGTGTGCATGTATCTCGTTCTTTGGCTCAGATATGAATAAGTGCTCTTCAGCAGATGCATTATAATGATCCTGCCTGCCAGTGAATCAGCTGCTTCCATCAATCTCACTGTATTACACATTCATTTCTGGCATAAAGTGCCTTTGCTGTATATGTGTGCTATGTGGACATGCCGGGGGGCTACTGTGGTGGCTTTGGGTTTGGTGCACTGTGAATATCTCCTGCCAGGAAGAGCAGCTGCTAAACATCACTGCAGAGTTGTTATGTGAGACCAGAGGCAGAGAGCAGAGGGTGTGTGTTAACAAGTACTAAAGAGTCTGGTAGGAGGGGGATGAAACATTGTCCACTGTTGTAACAGCTACTTGTTGATGCCATTAAACACAACTGGTTGTGCACATGTGCCCATTGTGATCTGTGCAGGGGATTATTTGGGGGGGTGACCGGACTGTGACCACTGGATGAGGATTCTCAAAGGTCATTGTTACCAACTCCCTAATCTTTGGCAAGCTGTGATAGGAAAAGGAATCCATCAAGTCTTATGAGCGAAAAAAGTAGACTCCACTTAGAAACGATTTTTGCATTATTGTTTCAAGAGTAAGATAAATCCATCATTAAATAAGTACTTAGGTGCTCATTACAAGTGTGGCAGTCTAAAGACCACCACACTCACGGTGGCAGTCTGGACTGCCACCAATGCGGTCGTCTGACCGCCACATTACAAACCTGGTGTGCGGACCACTAGAGGACTGCCAGATCAACCAGGATCTTGGATCCTGGCAGTCTGGTGGTGGCAGAGGTCATAATCCACCAGAGCAGCCCAGGATTATGACCTTGTTTTCTACCAGCGGTTTCATGGTGGTAGCACCGCCATGAAAAGGCTGGCAGAGAACATTTGTAGGGGACCACAGGGGCGCCCCTGGCCAGCGCCATTGCAGTGTTCATTGTCTGCTAGGCCACCTGGCTGGAGTTTGGCAGACAGAGTTTTCCGTCCACCTAACTCGTAATCAACCCCTCAGTGTGTCTTCAGTCATGGTCTTAATGAAAACTCGGGTGGAACAATCAAAGTGGTTATGGTGAAAAGCCAAAATCCCCTAATCCGTACATATCTCTATAAATGTTCAACCCCCTTTATTTTGTGAAATCAAGCTCATGTAATATGTAATATGTCAACATCAAATTTACACAGCTAATAGCGTGACAAAGCAGCAGCAACAATTGGAACTACATCTCTCCTCTATCATCATGACTGAAAGCCAGTCGTCTATGAGAGCATGATATGTCAAGATGCGGTATGTGATGTACCACATGACGTACTTGACTTTGCCCAAATATGGCGCCCATTCATCTCAAATTGGTGATGGAACCACTTCTCCAACATTAGAGAGGTTGATTGAATAGAGAGGTATTTAAGGAGGCTGCTTACATTGATGAAGTAAGTACTTGGGGCCTGACGTACAAAGATTCTGGTTTGCTATTTCCTAATTGCCAATCAATGGGATTCTCAATTAGGAAATCGCAAACTGTGATGTGCTAATGTGTCTCAGGCACATTTAGTGATTTGCTGTGGGTCAGCAGACAACCATGTCTGTGATTGCTTTTCCAATAAAGCTATTTTTTAATGCAGCCTGTTTTCCCATTTTAAGACCACTGACTGCTCTTAAAAAATGTTTTCACCTGCATTCACAAAAGGCAAGGGGTTTGCAAATGGTTACCACCAACTTGAAGTTGTTCCAATCACGAAACATTCTCACACACCAATGCCACTCGCTATTAGAAAGCGACGCCCTTAGCACGCCCCTTCCTAATAGCGAGTCGCAAACCCTATTTTTCAAGTCGGTAATAGGTTACCAACCTGCAAAATAGGGTTAGTACACGGTACAAGGCCATTTAGCTGTCGCAAACTGCGAATGTTGCCATTAACAACTGCTAAATAGCTTTGTACATCTGGCCCTCGATTCTTTATTGTTTTTGGGTCCACCCGGATTTCTCCATTGTAAAGGTTGTGTGTTAATTCAATGTTTTCTCCCAAGTAAGTAACCTCCATTATTTCATATATAAAGTGTGTTACTACAGAAACAGCCCACCCCCACCGGACCCTAAGTAGAATAAAAAAGACTCATCAGCATTCTTGAGAACTGTCACAAAGTTTCACTTTGATAAGCATGTCATGTTGTGTGTGTAATTTGCAGAGCCACCCTTTGCATCAAGTGTTCTGTGTCTGACTACTATTATATCACTGCCATTCCAGCATGTAGGATGGTAACATAATGTCTAAATCACATTTTTGTACCCTGTGTGGAAAAGCTGAAAGAAGGAGAGGGAGGAAATACCTTTGTTTTCTAAATATATTTCTAACAAATTAACTAACATAAACATAACTATGGAAGTTTTTACAGTCCTGAGAAATGCCCCAGACCAACTTATAGGTTCTTTGAGTTGGCAGAAACATGTCAGAACCTCAGAAGGATCATGAGGCCATGATACCCCTAGACATCCAATACTTTGTTTATCTTTTAATCATTGTTGTTTACATTTTTTATTAGCATTTGTTCAACAATTTCCACAAGATATACAAGCTACAGTGAGAGCACTGTGCCTGAAAAGGGAGCATGATCACATCTCAGCAAAATTACATTAATGTTGTGTAGGAACAAATTATGCATCTGTATGGAGGGGGACAGCTGGGAGTATGAGACAGATACAGAATAATTGTCTGAAGTAAAACAGTGCATCTTGTTGCACAAGAGTAGTCAACATAAGCAACATGGAATAAAATAAAACAACAGTTGTAACCATTTGGCTGGTGCTACTGAAGGCAGCTAACAGGGATTACGGTGACGCGAGTGGCGTACACACTTCCCATGTGTAACAAACATATGCGTTCGTAGGTGGGCTCTCCATGTTGGGGGGGGAAGGAGGAAGAATGGCTAGTCTTTGCTGATTCATTCCTGGGGATAAAAGGTGCCTTTTGAAGATATTGAGGGGAAATGTGTGTCATCCAAAAATTCACTCAGTCTGAAATGTTCTGTAACCTAGGAAGGGTGTGGGTCGAGGCTGTCAAGCAATCTGAGAATGTAAGTGTCCCACATGTTGCGGTTCCTTCTCCTCTCAATCTACGATTGTGAGTCATGTCATCTGCCTCAGCTAAGGCCCATTTGTGGGTCACCAAGAGCCAGCATTTAATCATCTACGGGTGAGGAGCTTTCTAGTTCATGGCAACCAGCCTCTTGAAGAGGACTAGAGGTAGATCAACCAGTTTTAAGTAGTGTTTAGTGTGATTGGTGCGGTGTGTGATCCCCAAAAGAAAGAGGATTGGGTCAGGTGGCAGCTGGACATCTATCACTGTCGATATATGTTCTATAACCTCCACCTATGTGCACATTAATGATGGGCAGTCCCATACCATGTGGCCACAACCTGGGCACACTGGGAGCATAGCTAGAAACATTTTGTGCAGGCAGTGTGGTGTGAGATAGGTTTGATGCAGGAAGTTAAACTGTGTGAATTTTAGATGGGTATTGCGTGGCACTGGCTTCACCTGCTCCAAGGCCATGGTCTATTGTTTGGTAAACATTTCTGTGCCTAGGCAGTCTTTCCACATAGGCTTGTTTTGGGTTACAAAGTCCCTGCATCTTCCCTGTAGTGCTGCATACAACATCGAGATACCCCTTCGGCCCATGCCATGTATTAAGAGACACTGGAGGCCTAGATGTAGTTGTGGCTTGGTCTGCCCCATCTCCCATGCATCTCCAATAGCCACCACAAACACATTATATGCAAGAAAAAGGGCCACTCCTAGCTCATAAATTTCCTGCAATCTCTGAAAGGAGAGCAAAGCACCATTAATGTACGGGTCACCCAATTGTACAAGTCCAGCTTCTCAGTACAAATTAGAATCATGTTGTCCTCGCAAAGCCATCAGGGCTGACATGCTCCACATGGGCAACTGCTGTGCATATGGAGTAGGTGTGTGTCTGGGTTGCAAGTAGCGAAGCCAGATGAACTCAGCCACCCATGTGAGTCTACCTAATCCAGTGGCAGGCCTGCTCTGGAAAAACAGCCACGCCAGCACATCCACACCTTCCAGATCAGCCTGAATCACTCTGCTCTCCGTTGCTCCAGTCCCCGCCAGCCAGTGCATTGGCCACTGCAGCTGAGCTGCTGCAAAATACAATTCTAGGTCTGGGATTCCAAGTCCCCCCTCAACTATAGGGTGCTGAATCATGAAGATGGAAACCTGTTTTCCGGCAGTACCCCAGACAAACTCAGACCCTAGGCTCTTCATAGTCTGAAAGAAGAATCTGGTTGGTATCACTGGCAGAGTAGCAAAGAAATATAGTAGCCTTGGAAGAATAAGCATCTTTGCTGCTGCCACCCTTCCCATGGGCTAAACAGGTAGTTGAGTCCAAAAGTGAATGGAATGGCGGATCAAAGCCAGAGCCCTTCCATGATTGCCATCAAGTAGATCTCTATAAGTGTGATAAATGTTCACACCGAGGTAGCGAAAGGTGTTGAAGCATCAGGGTAGGTGCCCTTCATCCACTACCTCTCAACGTTCCGGCTCAATTCTAAGCAAGGGGAAGATGCAGGATTCACCCCAATTTACTTTGAGTCCAGTTATCTCACAAAGCGATCAAGTAGATTGTAAAGAGCTTGCAATGAGCAGGAGGGATCCCTTAGGTATATCAACACATCATCCGCATATAATGACACATTATGCCAGTTCATACCCATCCTGATACCCCAACCGGGGCTCCTGTTTTGCACCATGATGGCAAGTGGCTCCATTTTAAGCACAAATAGCACCAGAGATAGGGAACTCCCTTGACGGGTCCCTCTATTTATGGGGAAGACCCACGAGACCTGATGAATAGTACGGACCTGCACCTGTGGGGGCAGTGTATAGATATTTGATCCACTGAGGAAGTAGGGACCCATACTAAAGGCCTTCAGCACCTTCACCGGATAGGTCCAACTCAGCATATCAAACTCCTTTTCAAAGTCCAGGGTCCCTCTTTTTATGGGGAAGACCCACAAGACCTGATGAATAGTACAGACCTGCACCTGTGGGGGCAGTGTATAGATATTTGACCCAGTGAGGAAGTAGGGACCCATACCAAAGGCCTCCAGCATCTTCAGCGAGTTGGTCCAACTCAGCATATCAATGTCCAGACTGGTCTCCTTCGATACAGCATTCATAATATGACACAAGCTGTGGACAGTGGAGTGTGTTGCCCTCTGGGATACAAATCTGCATTGGTCCAAATAAACCAGGGAGCTAAATATCAGAAGCAGCCTATTAGCCAGGACCTTACTCAAGATTATATAGTCAATGTTTAACATTGCTAGTGGCCGGTAGGAACTCAATTTAAGGGTGTCCCTACCCGGCTTTGGCAGCACCACTATGAGGACTTTCCATAAAGATCTCAGCAAGAAACCCTGATGGTGTGTCTCTTGGTATACTTTCAATAACTGAGGAGCAAGGGTGACCCTAAAAGTCACATAGGGGGCATTCTGACCCTGGCGGTCATGGACCGCCAGGGCCAACGACCGCGGAAGCACCGCCAACAGGCTGGCGGTGCTTCTGGGGCCATTCTGACCGCGGCGGTACAGCCGCGGTCAGAAAAGGGAAACCGGCGGTTTCCCGCCGGTTTCCCGCGGCCCCAGGGAATCCTCCACGGCGGCGCTGCAAGCAGCGCCGCCGTGGGGATTCCGACCCCCTTCCCGCCATCCTGTTTCTGGCGGTTTTCACTGCCAGAAACATGATGGGGGGAACGGGTGTCGTGGGGCCCCAGGGGGCCCCTGCAGTGCCCATGCCACTGGCATGGGCACTGCAGGGGCCCCCTAACAGGGCCCCATTAAGATTTTCAGTGTCTGCTTGGCAGACACTGAAAATCACGACGGGTGCAACTGCACCCGTCGCACACCAGCGCCATTCGGAGCCGGCATCCTCGTTGCTGGGGCTTTCCCGCTGGGCGGGCGGGCGGCCTTTTGGTCTTTTGACCGCGGTACTGTCTTCTGGCGGTTCCCGCCAGGCGGGCGGCTTCCGCCGCCCGCGGGGGTCAGAATGACCCCCATAGTGTTCGATGGGAAAGCCATGTGTGCCAGGGGTTTTACCTCTCACCATTTTATTAATTGCTAGGCTGATCTCTTTCACCTGGATGTTCCAGGTCTAGCAGTTACAGCAGGAGCAAGCTAGGGAGTGTTAGTGGCCATAGGTAGTACTGCATTTGCAATAAAGAGGGCTCCTGAGGGAAAGAGTATAACTGCTCACAGTACTGCGCAAACACCTCATTGATATCCATCTGAGTATTCCATATGAAGCCAATTCTACCACGTATGACATCTGTTAAAGTTCTGGGGGTCTCCATCCACAGTAGACACACCAATGTGTGCCATGGCTTATCGCCATCTGTATGCTGGTGGCCAGATAAGATTTGTAATCTAAATCAGAGACACTTCACTTCCTCTTGATCCTGGCGATGCAGGGCTGTCAGACGGGTGGCATCAGGTGTTGACACGCCTCTAGCTCAGCAGCCCACTTTCGAGTCTCTAAGGTCGTCACACTATAGGTGAGAGTCCCCATGCAGTGGCAATACAATGCACCCTCATGGCCAGTTTTATGGAGTCCCATTTGAGCCCTTGGGTGTCCACAGATCCCGTGTTGTCAGCAAAGTACTTGGAGATATGTGAGGCTATGGTGTCTCAGTATGTCACATGTTGTAGAGGCTCCACCCGATACCACTAGATCAGAATAGGGGTCCGTACTCCCCCCCATTGAAATGTAACGTGAAGTAGATTGTGATTTGAGAGGGTCCTACTCAGAGCTACGGACAAGGGGCCAGCAGTCCAAATTGCAGAAAAAGCAATCTAATCAAGTATGAACCTGATGCCCTGGAGCGTAATAAGAGTACTCCCTCTACCCAAGGTGTCCCAAGTGCCAGACATCATGTAGATTGGACAACTTGAAGCATCTTTGGAACATTTTGTTACCTGGATTCCCAAAGTACCTGAGAGCGGCAGTACCGATCGATCCAGGTTAGTGTCATGTATGCAATTAAAGTCCCCACCCCAAAACCCAAGGGCTTGGGGATCCAAAAGCATAGTCAGGGAGAGAGTGTCTAGGAATCTGCCTTGTGAGGTGTTGGGTGCACAGAGGGGCACAATTGAGATGGTGTATTCATCTAGGTTCCCTCCCAGAATTAGATAGTGCCCCTCCTTATCAGCAAGACTGTAGTCTTGACAAATGGCACCTCAGGGGTAACCCAGGCAAGGACTCTTCTTGCATAGGCCGAATAACTAGTACCATTAAACTGTCCACTCCACTTATTAGCCACTTTATTAAGCTCACCCATAGTCAAGTGAGTGTCTTGTAAGCAGGCGAAATAAATGTTTATCGACTTGTACGGTAACTGTATATCCTATGTCTCCGGGCTGGCATTGCCATACAACAGATATTCCAGGTTAAAGCAGTAAATTTAGCAGCCATAGTATAAATCATGTATCTTGACCTCCCTTGGAGCCATGCCTAGCCCTTTTCACTCCCCCCACCCCTTTACAGTCTCAGTCCCTGTCCAGCCATCCAGAAAAGAAAGAACAATAAAAAAATTTGTATAACAACTCCGACATCCCAGGCCTGGATACCTTCCGGTTCCATGCCACAACCCCTTGAAAAGCAGAACTGGCATGTAGTAGATGCTTTCTACAGTTTCAAGTCCATGTAGAATACTCCGTCTAGGATGGGCCAAGTGAGGCCACAAGGAGTGTGGAAGTGTCCCTGCTCAATGTGTTTGTGATTGTGCCCAGGTCGGATTATGTTCCATTCAGCCTCCTCAGTGCATGCAGCTTACCTTCAGAGAGCCCTCAATTCAAAAGCAAACCAATCTCACTGGGACATCTACCCAGCAGTCAGGAGGGTCCACCGCATAGGTCAGTCATCAACTGCGGTTTACTTGCTGCGCCTCAATGGATCTCGATCATACGTGAGGATGGATCACCTGCTATCCGATCTTGACTCCGAAAGGCACTTAGGGTGTTGAGGCGGGGCCAGAAACTGTAGTGCTCCGGTTCTTGAGTGGTACCATATGTGATCGAGACTGCAGGGTGTAAGAACTAGTAACGAATAGGCAACGGAGCTTCCCTTAGAGATCATCTGCTGTGCATGGTGTAATCACTGGACCTCTAGTGCTGTCTTTAGAGGAGGCGTGGGAGCTCTCCGCATTAGAGCCAGAGGCCGATATGCTTTCTTCTCGTATCACCGTGAAGGGGTTAGTAGTGTGCTGGGAGGTCTCCTGCAGGAACCTAGTTCCTCCCTCTTCTGCTTGAGACCTGGTGGATTTAGCACTAGACAGATTGCTTCGATGGCGGCGGGGACAGGGAGTTAGCCATCCCACCAAGGCGCCTTCCTGTTGGGGTTGGGCCATACTCTTGACATGGAGCTATGTTCAGATGTCCTCCAGTGAGGTCAATATATGCGTCTTGTTGCCATTTACCACTTGCAGTTTTGCAGAGAGAGCATAGCTAATGTTGTCGGGGAGACGCTGCTTGACCTTGGCGTAGGAGATCTGTAGCCATTGTACCTCCTCTGTGAAGTTGGGTAGACAGTGATGGAGGCATCCTCATACTTAGAGGGGCCTTGGGCTCAGAAACGTTGGAGTATCAAATCACAGTCCCGGTAATTGAGGAGACAGGCAATAGGTAGCATGGGTGGGGCTCCCAGGAGGGGCGGCCTACCCGGGATCCAGTGCGACCGTTCAATTGAGAAAAATTTCTGAACTTTGTCCATCAACACTGTGTCCATCAGCCATTGTTCAAGAGAAAGTTTTGTGCTTGGGTCTTCCGCCTGTTTGGGAAGGCCATGAAGCAGATATTATTCCACCTCATACAGCCCTCTGAGTGCTCTGCTCTTGGATGTAGGGACGTCACCTCTGCATTAAATTGCTTCATTGTGCTTGTTGTTCCTGAATAGTGGGTCACAATGTGACTAGGGATGACTCGATTTCTTCCACTCTATCAGTTTACTTGTGATCTGCTCGCAGGAGATTCACATCTTATGACACCATATCAATTTTGCTTTCTAGGGTTGTCTTAGTTTCTAAAATAGCCTGTAGGGCCCTTTGAAACTGGTTAGAATGTGTGTAAAGGGTGCCTTTCATTTGCTGGAGGACAGTTGAGGTGCTGCTTGTGGGTGCTGGCTGGAAAGTCATCTTTCACATTGGGGGAGGAAGTGTCTCATAGTTTTGGGTTTCACCATTGTGCTAGGAGGTGATATGTCGTGTCACTATAAGCGATCATGCAGGATCAGAAAGCACAAACCCACAGTCAAATTCTCAGCCAAGGAAGAACTACCTCATATGCCTTGTAGTAACTGCACTGATGTGGCCACCAACCATCCCTAAGATTCAGACACAATAGTAATCTGCCCAGCACAGAAAGGGGGGGTATAAATCTGCAGCTGTCAATCATGGATGTTGTTATTCTGAAGTCCCTCTGGATAGCAAGTGTTAGTAATAGGAGGGACCCTGTTCCCAAAGAAGGTGCACATATATATTTTCGGAAGTGACTCTTACCTTCTTGGCTGCATAGTCACTGACAACTTCAGTTCTTGCTACTGGGTGGGGGTGATGGCATCCTCGGTGTGATCAGTTTTAGGTCTGCGCCTCAGATCAAGCAGTGTCAATGTTGTCTCCAGTAAAGTAGGAGGCTGCTGAGCACAGTCCTGCCCCATAGGCCGCTAGGAGATACTGTGGTCCCCCCTGCTGCCATGGCCATCAATGTGCTCTGCCACACTGAAAGCAGTGAAGGCTCCCATGGACCCAGCACTCCACCATGCAGCAGCACAGCCACCATGTATAGCATGAGCAAGGTAAAATTCCCTTTATTGTTCTGCCATGCAGTGCATCTCTGGGTTTGTGGGCCCAAGCGGGTGAATGAACCTACAACTCAGTCTCCAGGGGAGGTGGTAAGAGCAGCGTCAGTTGAGGTCTCACTAGTGTGGCCTGAGCAGGCACACTGCACCGGGGCTGCACAGTTGGGGAAGGGCGCAGCGCGTCCCAGTCCTGTTCTTCAGGGCAGCACCAGTCACTGTTTCTTACAGCACAGGAGCTCTCTTTTGAGGCAGGAGGGGTCCTCATTCAGTGCAGCAGCAGTGGGCGGAGCAGCCCACACTCCTCAGGAAAATCACCCCACAGGCCGCACCTGCATTAGTGCCTGCTCATAGCTCCTTGAGCTTTGTGGTAAGCTCACCTCGCCGGTCCTTACCGCATTTCTGTTGCCTCACCTGTGCAGAAACTTCTCAGACATGTTGCTGCTTATGGTGCTTCTGCACTTCAGATTGGGATTTTGGGCAGCAAATTATAGAGGTTGGAGCTGGATGGGTATATTTGCTGGAGGATATTGGTAGGGCTGGGCACGGAGCTCCTCAAGAAGCT
The DNA here is from genome assembly GCF_031143425.1 of Pleurodeles waltl. Taxonomy (NCBI): domain Eukaryota; kingdom Metazoa; phylum Chordata; class Amphibia; order Caudata; family Salamandridae; genus Pleurodeles; species Pleurodeles waltl. Next base: position 838,225,635 of record NC_090436.1, on the reverse strand, counting down.
TCTGCCAAGGCAGCCATCTTGGACATGCCCCTTTATCTTTTAATCATACCTAAGGTACCACTAATTAAAGGATGTACCTGTGGTTTACTTTAAGGTATTTTAACCTAAAAGTTGGATCCCAGAACTGTCCAGATAGCTAATATATCTTTAAGACTCCCCCACTGACCAAAGTTAAGTCCATCCTGGTAGTACAATCCTACTAGGCTGGGATGAGGTGGCCATGATGAAGCATGCCACAATATGTGGGTGAGACCACTTCATCCAAATCTTTTTTTGACTCACAAGGATCATAAAAACTTGGGGATAAGGAGCTAAGAACTGAAATCTCCCATCCTATAAATAGACTCACCACCCCTTTTCTGCTTTTGATTTTGAACTATGGGAGATGGTGTGTTGTTCTTTTGAATTGGTGTGAAGATTTGATAGTCGCCCTTGATCTTCAAGATGTTTACTTTCATGTACTGATCCATCAGAAGTCTTAGCCAACACTTCTAGTACAAGGCTCTGCCATTCATCCCATCCAAGGACCTTTACAAACGTACTTGTTCTGGTAGTGTCTTTGTTACACCTAGTAGGTATCCACATTTTTCCTTACTTGAATGAATGGCTAATCTCATAATTGTCTTTCCTCAAGGTTAAGTCCAACCTCAGAGGAATAGCAGAATGTCTGCAAAACCTGGCTTAGTCCTCAGCTTTCAGAAGTCAAATCTGATTCCATTTCAAAAGAAAGTGTTCATATGCTTATGGATTGACACAAAGAAAGTATCAGTTTTTCTCCCAGAGTCAAAGAAAATAGCTTTGCAGGAATCTCACTCTCATCTTCTAGCAACAGCCAGACTCTGGTTGAAAATACATTGTTTGATAGTGCATTACCACCTGAGGCACCTTATTCCTCAGCTATTGGCCCATTGGCCTCTGAAGTTTTACGAAGTAGTGATTGCAATTATACAAGACATATATGATGCGGATAATTCCAGAAACTCTGCAGAAGGGAGTGCAATGTCTTTCTCTGCGCTCCTTATTGATAATAACATGTTGCAAGGAGCTCTTGGACCCTTATTGCTGCCCCCAGTTTTAATTGTATTTACCTTCATTTTACATTTAATATTTTGTTCATTTTAGTAAGGCTGCTTTTAGCAATTAATTTTTAAACATTTTATCAGCTATTTTTTATTCTAAGAAATATAGGGAATTCACTACTTGTTTAGTTAGCCTTTGCACAACATATAGGGGGTCATTCTGACCCTGGCGGTCATTGACCGCCAGGGCCAACGACCACGGAAGCACCGCCAACAGGCTGGCGGTGCTTCCTGGCCAATTCTGACCGCGGCGGTAAAGCTGCGGTCAGAAAAGGGAAACCGGCGGTTTCCTGCCGGTTTTTTCCCTGGCCAAAGGAATCCTCCATGGCGGCGGGGATTCCGACCCCCTTCCCGCCAGCCTGTTCCTGGCGGATTACACCGCCAGGAAGAGGCTGGCGGGAACGGGTGTCGTGGGGCCCTTGGGGGCCCCTGCACTGCCCATGCCACTGGCATGGGCAGTGCAGGGGCCGCCTAACAGGGCCCCAGCAAGATTTTCAGTGTCTGCTTGGCAGACACTGAAAATCGCGACGGGTGCCACTGCACCCGTCGCACCCCAGCAACTCCGCCGGCTCCATTCGGAGCCTGCTTCATCGTTGCTGGGTCTTTCCCGCTGGGCCGGCGGGCGGCCTTTTGGTGGTCGCCCGCCGGCCCAGCGGGAAAGTCAGAATGACCTCTGCGGTCATTTGACTGCGGTGCGGTCTTCTGCCGGTCTCCGTCCGGCAGGCGGCGGGCGGAATGACCCCCATAATCAGTACTTACTGTCCAAGGCTAAAGAAAACTGTACACAATATATTGGTTTGTGTTGGCTGTTCAGGTGACAGCTTCCATCATCTAGAGAGAGCATTACATCAGGTATGTGCTTCTAATACAGTATGATTTCATCACGTAAGTGCTTTACTGACCCAGGAAAGGCAGAGGGCATTTCGGCCATGACCCTCCTGGGGCAAATGCTGATTGTCATGCTGTTTCGCTGGTGCTAATCTACCAGCCCTGAAAGGCCTGCCATCTCTATAGAAGATTGACTTCTGACACTATCCTCAGGCATGGGTGCTGGTGCTAATCCCTTAGATTGGACCAGGCAGAATGATACACCTGATATGCTCTTGAGTATAGTACACCTGCTATGCTCTCAAATATAGTCTTAGGGTTAGGTAGGAACTTCTAGAACCTATAGATCATCTAGAATTACATTCACCATGGTTGGATTGTTCATCCTCTTTGCCATGTTTATAATGCTGATTACTTTGCTATGTTTCATCTGCCTAATTACTGCTGCCCATTTGGTTTATGCCAGATTATATTTGTTTCAATAAATGTATTGAAAGCTTATCTTGCATCTTTTTTGTCTTACCTTGGCATGCATGAGTGATTCAACAAAAGAGTTCCGTGGGGAGTCAGAGTGTCATATTCAGGTTGCCGCAATCATCCTGCACCCCGGTTGATTTGGAATTCAGGTGAGGCACTGTGAGCTAGCTAGGAATTGAGCCAACAGTTTCTATTGGTATGAACGGACTCTGTTGGCCACACTGCGAAGTTCTGTTGTCCTAAAATGCAGTCCTATTGTCATAGTAGGAACTGTGTAACAAACAGATGGAAATCTCTGGGGGTAGGGACGCAACCTTGAATGGGATGGAAATTCAGCATTCTTCGTTCCACTTAGAAACCCTGCAATCCTCAAATTGGAGGGAGTTGTCAGCTATTCTGGGGCCCTCCTGAGTTATTCACCACCAATAGAAGGGTAAGCTGTGTTGATAATGACATTTAACCAGATAGTATGCAGTGATGTCAAGAATTAGGAAGGAAAGAAAATGAAATCTCTAGCTTTTCTAGACCTATACTTCTGGGCAGAAACACATTTACAGTGCCTGAAAGAGAGGTATATCCTGGTGAAATACAATTACCAGGTGGATGTCATAAGCAGAAATGTTCCATCTTAGTGAACTATCATCTATGGGAGGTGGTGTTTCGGCAATTTATTCTGAGTTTTGACAGTTGTGACTGAGTCTATTTGCCTCTCCAGGGCTGGACCGGCCTTTAGGGCAATCAAGCACTGGCTGATGGGCTGATCTAACAGATTGGTGTGTGGGCAGGTTTGGGTTCTATGGCCAGGTGTGCTGTTTAATCCCTATTATGTTTTAACTTTTTAGCTATCTGCTTTGCTATTGGGGTCCACTTTTATTTTTGGTACTCGTGTCTGTTTTGCCTCCCAGTCCAACTCTAAACCTCTCCAACCAACATACTCCTTCTTCACTTATGCAAATAGGCATAATTTCTGCTTGCTTTGGAGATTGATGTCATAGCAATACCTTGGGCCAAGGGAATTGTTTATGCCTTCTCTTCCATTCCCCATCTCCCAAATGTGCATCAGAAGACACAAGAGGTGAAAACAAAAGTAATACTAAAAGCTCCTTTCTGGTCAAGGTGCTAATAGTTCCCAGTATTGGTAGAGATGGCAGTTCAAAAGCAAGTCTAGCAATCTAACCACCAAAGCTTCCTATGCAAAGCACTGGATCAACTGTGATGCCTGGTGTAGAAATAGGGGATTATTCTCAACATCTTGTGATCTTTTTCAGATCTGAGAGTTTCTGGAAGATTGTTTAGCAGCCCATTCGACTGAAAGGGTAGAGTGTGCCAGTCCTAACTGAAAATAATCTCCCAGAAACTCTCAGATCTGTACAGGATCACAAGATTTCTAGACCTACTTAAAGTAGTAGCCATTCTACAAGCCTGCTTCTCAGAGGAGTTAACAGCCCAGGGTAACATGCTTAATTTGTGCTAGCGTTTGCCGGTGCTCAGCACCAAAAGTTATTTCATAACACAGGCACATATTTATGCCATTCAACCACATGGTGGTGGTGTCAGCCTATTTAAAAAAAAAACAAATGAGCAAAATGTTTAACAATTCATGATATGATACAATTACAGAAATATTAATGACAATGTGCTCAGGCCACTTTTATAGATTTAGGTCACCTAATGTAGTCCAAATTGTCACATTTGGAGGCATGTAATTGTAAGCAGTTGTTAGATCTGCCAGTATTATGGTGGTTTTCCCCCCCAAACCTTTTGCCTGCACTTTTGCTGAGTTCATTTTTGTTGGTCTTACGACTCTGTGCACTTTACTACTGCTGACCAGTGATATAGTGCTTGTGGTCACTCCCTAAAACATGGTAACATTGACTTACACAGGTTTGGCAAGTTAATTTATTTATGGCGGTACAAATCGCCATATTTTGACCACAGCGGTAGCGCCGCAGTTACAACGCAGGGACCGGCGGTTCCTGCCATCGTTGTCCCGGCCGTTATAATCCGAAAGGGCAGCGCTGCTTGCAGCGCTGCCCTGGGGATTATGACTCCCCTTCCCGCCAGCCTGTCCATGGCAGTAGAGACCGCAATGGAAAGGCTGGTGGGAAGGGGAGTCATGGGGCCCCTGGGGGCCCTTGCACTGCCCATACACTTGTCATAGGCAGTGTAGGGGCCCCCAGACACAGCCCCACCCTGTGAAGACAGTGAGTGAAAAGCGCGATGGGTGCAGCTGCACCCGTCGCACGACCGCAACACCACCGGCTCCATCAGGAGTCGGCTGCAATGTTACAGCCGAAAACCCCGCTGGGCCGTCGGGCAGAAACTCTGTTCCTGCCCGCCGGCCCAGCGGGGATGTTTTAATGCGGCCAGCGGGTTTGCGGCTGCATAGGCGGCCACTCAGTGGTTCAACCCAAATGAGGGTATTAGTGTTTGCTGTCTGAGAAATTGTAATTTAAACCCTATTGAATGATAAAGTTGGATTTTAAGTTACAAGTTTGAAAATGCCACTTTTAAAAAGTTGTCTTTTTCCTGGCCTAACTATTTGCTGCCTGCAGCCTGTTCCTAAGTCACATGACTGAGCGTAGTTGGCAGTTGCACTTTTTTTCTTTCTCACAGACAGGCACAAAATAGTGGGATTAGGTGTGCCTGGATGGGACATGACTGGCAGGATGGGGGGGCACAGCTGGGCACAGCCCAACTTGTGAATCAATAGGCTATGCCTTTCACACAAAGGAACTGTCATCACTATATTGTTCATGAGCCACATTGGAGGCAGGAAATTTCAGGCACTTAAATGGGAATTCTCTAGAAATGTCTACTTCAAAAAATGCACCAGGTATAAAAATAGGACCCTTATACACAGTCTTCAGTTCACTTTCTAGAGCAGTGGAAGGATTGACAGAGGACTGTCGCCTGCTGTGGCCTGCTGTGTAATTCAGAAGACTGCTTTGCTGCACTTGCAAGGAATGCTTTGCTACCCAGAGCCTGTCTTGAACTCTCAGAGTCCTGGCTTACAGCTTGAGCCCTGTTCCACTGCATGACCCCAAGACTAAAGGAGTGACTCCAAGGGCTAGTTGGCTCACCTCCTGACCAGAGCCTGAGGGACAGAAAAGGCTCTAACCATTTTTAACCCGCACCTGGACCCAAACTGAGTGAGTCCTATTCCCCCATGTAGTGCCCCTCTAGTCCTGGGCCCTTGGTGGTGGTGCTAACGATGCACAGATAGCCAAAATTCAAAACATGGGACTTAGAAAGGTTTTGGCTAAAAACTGCTCCGAGAACTGAAAGGAGATTGGGTCAAACCTGTTTATCTATCAGCCAAAAATGCATTGCCGATCAGCCTGACTTCACAGTAGCTCCCGCTAAATTCTTCTCCACAGCAGCAAATCCTGGTCAGTGGTCCATTCCAGAGGGGGTAACTGGGCTCATGGAACTCTCATTGGGTACAACCTCTAGCTTCATCCCGCTTTAGATTTTCAACTTCCAAAAACAGCGACTGAGTCCGAATGTGTTAATCTTCACTGATACTTCATCCAACTGCTCCTTGACGACAATGCCTATTCCTCAGACACTGCATGCAGCCTTGCCCTGCTGAATTTCTACCTTCTCAGAGCATTTTTCTTCAAATTTCTTCGAAGTCCGCAGATAAACACAGACAAGGCCCAATCCACTTATTGTATACGACTAGTGATCCATCTCGGTTGGGCATATTTTTTTTACTTTGACCCAATCTTTTGAGACTAGATGTTTGCAGTTGATTTGTTAGGCACTAGTTGTACCTTAAACATTAGAAATTCATAACTTCAGTTTTACTGATTGAATGTTTGTCATTTTGGTGTCAACTAATATATTAAAATGTACTCTATTTTTTTTAACTGGTGTAGGACCTTTCTTGTGTAGTGTTCTCACTTTATTACTCTCTGTATGATGCATAAATACTTTACAGACTGCCTCTATGTTATGGTGGACTGCCTTTGTGCCATGTGCCATGCTAGCAGAGGGTTAAGCTTAGTTTACTTTAGTGACTTTAGTGGTTCTCCCTGAAAGGGATTGTGGTTGTTGCTTGAACAGGTTAGCACCCCACTGAATCAACAATCAAATTTTTTACAGCAGGTGTCTTTGGTACTAGTATTTGGCAGCACTCACTGGGATGACTGGTGGTCACACTACAGTGGCCAACTGAGTATTATCTCGGGCCCTAATACTTAGGCCCTCATTACGACCCTGGGGGTTGGCGGTAATATGGTGATAAGTACTGCCAACAGGCTGGCGGTACTTACCGCCATATTATGACATTGGTGGGTTGGCTGAAGCTGATATCCATCTCCAGCCCGGTGGCCGTCATTGTTCCGCCTGGATTAGGATCCAGGGGGTCCTCCGGCAGGAGGCGGGACAGGCTGCCACCACAGTGTCCGCCAGCAGAACACCGCCGTATTATGGATCATGATATGGTTGGCGGTGGTCTACTGGCGTACCGCTGCTGGTGGAGTAGCGCAACTTTACCACCATCCACCAGCATGGCCACAGTAAGATTTCTGCCATCCTTCTGGAAATTGTGGTCATAATACGGTGGACGGCTGGTAGCCACTGCAATGGTCTTTTGGTGGCCGTTGCCCTGGGGGTAGGTGGTTTTTACCGCCAATGTCATAATGAAGGCCTTATTCTTTTACAAAATAAGAACTACATCAAAGGCAGGTCAACAAGGGGTGTGTCAATCTCATGGGTAAAATCAAATGGAGCTCCACTTGAAGCGGACTGCTGAACAGCCACTTGGTTAAGTATACGTATGTAAAACATTATTGTATTGGTTTATTTAATAATTAAAGTATTGAAATTTGTCAAGTCTTAATAGCATGGAAAAATATTTCATTTGAAAATAAATTCAGTGAATGGGCCTTTTTGGTGTAAATCAATATTCAGAATGGCCAAATAAAGGGTTCCTTTTGGTATATCATTAGATTGCTAGTATTTTGACTTGGAAGACCAATGAAAGAGTAATGAATCTATTTCTTATCAGCAATCTTCATTATCCTGAACCATAGTCCTCCCAGTTCCCTTCCCTCCCTCCAACTCACTTTCACTTTTTGGGGCATCTCTAGAATCTTGGTATTGGCAGTAAGACCTAGACGTGGGAGGGGAGGTTATGGGGAAGGGGAGAAATATTGCCTCAAAATAGAAAAAATTGTATGCAACACTTGGGTAGGGCAGCTGTATCGAGTGGCGGGAGTGCCTCCATATTGATCTATGGTTCAGGATAATGAACACTACCAGTAAGTTGTAGGTTCATTATGCAACAAATGCTAAACTGTAATACAACTCCTCTGATGACTCTACACTTAAGGCTGTAGAACACTCTCTTAAGTACCTACTAAAGGATTTCAGGTATTAACTTGTATGTCTCCCGTGCTGAGACTAACTGTCATTTAATGCGTGTATTCTGGGGCTCAGAATAAAGATGCACTCAAATCCTTTGCTGCTGCAGAACGTTTTTAAAAAGTTAGACAGTGCTACATTTCTAATGGAACATTTTCTGCTGTGATTTAAAGAGAGTACATTACTGAATTGTTCTTTAAATAGACAGTAGCAGGTAATTGTTTTCTGGTTTGTTGGTGTTTTGGTTTATATTCTTGCGCCTTGGAGCACCTGCATGCAGTCTCACTTTTCACAGTAGGAAACAGTGAGCATGTGAACGTCAACTCTATGTCAGGACCGGAGTATCAGATTATGCTTCTCAATCTTTACTACTCAAAAACAGCAGCCAATAAAAAAACAGTAAACACAGAAAAGACACTAACATGAGGCTTTGAACCATGCCCATCTCATTAACTACCAATAGCAGTCTAACGCAGTCTATAAACTAGAGAAGCACCGTCTGACCGGCTCTTTGCTGCTCCGCAGTCAGATAAGTGCCTCTCCATTTCATTGATTTGTTTAAGATTATGGCCCTCATTAAGACATTGGTGGTAAGTGCCGCCTACCGCCATGGCGACGGCCGCCAAAAGACCATTGCTGCGGCTAACATCCGTCTGCCAAATTATGACCACAGACAGATTTCTGCCACAGGGGTGGAAATCCAGCGGTGCCCATACTGGTGGATGGTGTTAAGGTGGTGCTGCTACCACCAGCAGCGCCATGCCAGTAGACCGCCGCCAGCGGTATTAGGGTCAAAACGCTGCTGGTGGTACATTAGCGGCCGCTGGGCTGGAGATTGTTATTTCCGGCCCAGCGGCTGCTACCACCATGACAGTCGGAGTGGTAAATTTGCTGCAGTCAAACCACCAATGTCATAATGTGGCATTATGTACCACCAGCCTGTTGGCAGTGCTACCGCCACATTATCACCGACCTCCGGGGTCATAATGACCCCCTAAGTGTTATATACTGGTGCCGACCCAGTATTCATTGTAACAAGTGCTGTTCTGTAATGCGCACACCTTTCTCTTGCGTGCACCTTTGGTGGGAAACATCCTGAACAACAAGGTCTAAACCACTACTTGCCTGAACCACTACTGCTAAACAACTAACAAGTCTCTACAACTAAGTACTGAACAACTACTGTCTAAATAACAATTGTGCTTGCATAACAATTGCCTGAACAACTAATATTAAGGTAAGTTTTTCTTTTAGTTTTTTCATGGTTTATTAGTTGCTTGGAAGTTATATATATATATATATATATATATATATATATATATATATATATACGTTGTTTAGAAAATATATATAGGTTGCTTAAAAAAGAAAAAGAAAACCTTACCTTAAAATTAGTTGTTCAGGCAATTGTTATTCAGGCACAATTGTTGTTTGGACAGTATTTGTTCAGTACTTAGTTGTAGAGACATTTTAGTTGTTTAGCAGTAGTGGTTTAGGCTATAGTTGTTTAGGACCTAGTTGTTCTGTCACATATTCGTCGGGAAACCAGGTCTTTCTGCTATCGGAGTGGATTTTGCCTCCTCTGAGGCTTCGACTCTACACATTTCTGGGCAGTGCGGCAGGCAGGTCAGGCAGCTTTTGCCTGACTTCCGGTACACCTCAGATGAAGTGCACCGTGAGACACGCGCTATGGCCCAATTGGGCTACACACGCGCGCGCGGCCTATGGGCGGGGCAGTGATGTTGTGTCAACTTCCCTCCTCAGTGACGTCAACCCCAGGCTGCAATAACGGGGGTTTGCAGAGTGGAGTAAACGATCCTAATCTGTCGGATCGCTCCTAATTCAGAGAGTTTCTTTGTGGCCCAAATCCTGGTGCAGCTTCAGTCTGATCCTGATGCCCTTGACTAAAGGAAGCTGGGGCTGCAATAATTATTACTGTTTTTCCAAAGTCTGCATTGAAACATTTTGAATTTGGCCTCCCCTTGGGGACTTGGGCTGTGATATTTATTATGTCAGATTACGAATGTTATGAACAAGGCCTGGAGATGTCTGGGCCTGACGAGGATGAGGATTATTAGTTTGATCCCTGTTTTGAACAGGTTATTGACTCCTCAGTGCAGAAATCTCTTGATAAAGTTATATTTTCTGCCCTTCACACTTTGTCCAAAAGGCTGGATGAATTAGCTGGACCTACACCACCCTCTCTTCCTTCTGGATATACCTCTTCTCCGTCTATCCCACCAGCTCAACAGCTTTGGCAAGCTGGCCAATATTTCCCTGCCTTCTATTTCTGAGCATGCTTACGCTAATGCGTCTATTACTTCTCCTACTCCTTTAACTTCCCTCCATGGATTCTGATTCTGACTCTTCTTCTTTTCATGAATCTCTTAAAGCTCGTAAGTGTGCTAAGAAGCGCAAGCATTCCTCCCCTGCTACGCTTTCTCCTTTCACTTTTGAACCCTCTGATATGATTCATCTCAGATCATCTGACTGGGCGCCAGCTCCTGCAGTGGCAGAGTGTATGAAGTTGCACATTAGAAAAGCATTTGAGAAAGATGTTGGATCCAGATTGAGGTCCAAGTGCCCTCACCCTGATCTTCCCCATAAAACTGAGGTCACCCCTGAAACTGATAATACTAGGGTGACTTTCCTTAAGAAGTATAATAAAGATTTTAAAAAATGGTTAGATAGAGCTCTGAGGGCTTGCCAGGACAAGCTCCTAGATGTTTCCGAACCTTTTGCTTAGATTCTAGAATTAGCCCTCCAAACTAAGGAAACAAGGGCCCCTATCCACTTAGAGGTTCTGGCCAGATGGACTCAGTGAGCCATTTGTTTTTTGGGGAATGCAAACTGTTCTTTGGCATCTGAAAGAATGAAATCCATCTTACTAGGCATTGATCTACAATTGGTTGATCTAGCTTCTGAAGAAGCAGGTCTCCTGGCTGAATATCAATTATTTGTGGATCGATTTGTGAAGGATAGTGCAAAATTCATGAACACTTTCACATCTCTGGATAAGTCCCAGTCCTCCCTCAAACGAATGTTCAACCCTGTTTTTAGAAGGGCCAGTTGATTTTGAAGACGTTCGACTGGCCGAGGATACCAACAAGGTCCTTCAAGGGGAACCCTCTCAAGATGCAGAAGTTATACCCAAGAGCCTTCACAAGCGAGTTTCTCACCCTCCAGATATAGAGGCCCACGTAACTACAATACCCGAGGCTCCGGCAGAGGTTTCATAGCCATTGACAACACCTCCACAAGTATTAAACCTGTCTCTTCCTTGTATTCCTTTAGGAGGCAGACTCAAGCATTTTGTTCAAAATTGGGCCTCCATTACTTCAGGTGTATGGATTCTGAATACAGTACAAGGTTACACCATAGAGCTAACTTCCACTCCTCTTCAACCTTCACTTCCTACTCCTATCATTTTTTCCCAACTAGACAAATCCTTTATAGATTGTGAAATTCAAGATCTGCTCCCAAAGAAAGCCATTTCATTAACTTCCCGACACCAAGGGTTTTTTGCAGCAATGTTTTTCTGACCCAAAAGAAAGGAGGCAGTCAGAGGTTAGTCCTCAACCTCAGAAATGTTAACCCATTCGTAGTGTACTGCCATTTCAAGATGGAGGGCATCCATCTTTAGCAAGATCTCCTTCAGGACAGAGACTAAATGGTCCCTCTGGATCTCAAGGATGCCTACTTATCGGTTCCCATTGCCCCTTCCCACCGAAGGGGTCTTCAGTTTCTTTGTAGGGGCAGTTGGTATGAATATCTGATACTTCCCTTCGGCCTGTCTTTGGCTCTGTGGATGTTCACCAAACTGTTAAAACCAGTGGTGGAGCACCTATGCGGAGGGGTATCCGCTTGATGATCTATCTAGACAGTATGATTCTTCTGGTACAGGATCAGTGTCTGTTGTTAACTCATTTGTCAAGGGAGGTTTCTCTTCTCCAAGATCTGGGGTTTGTGATCAACCACAAGAAGTCTTCCATGATCCCATGTCAGCAAATGGAGTTCTTGGGATTCCAGGTGGATTCAGTCAAAGCTCAATTGTTACTTCCCTCCCAAAATATGAAATCGATAAACAGAGAATTGAGTGACATTATCGAATCATACAGTATCTTTAAGATCCCTAGCTCGGATTGTGGACTTTTTTGCTTTGTCGATCCAAGCAGTTTTCCCAGGGCCTCTGCATTAAAGAGCCTTACAGAGACTGAAGATTCGCTACCTTCAACAGGGCCTCTCGTATGATCATCTGGTTCCACTCACTTTTGAAGCCCGAGAGGAATTCCAACAGTGGCTTTCTCATATGGAGGCCTGTCCCGGCAGAGCCATTTTTTAAGTGTCACCAGAGATTGTGATAGAGTCCGATGCCAGTCGGTGGGGCTGGGGAGCGAGATGCAGGCAGTTTACAACAAGAGGTCGGTGGTCATCTGGGAAGCTTTGGCTCCACATCAATTGTCTGGAACTCCTAGCGTGTTTGTTCACCATCAGATCCCTCTACCCGCTCAAGAGCAATTGTTGCATTCTCTTGAGGATGGACAATGCATCCGTGGTGCGATACATCAACTGCTTGGGAGGGACAAGGTCACCCCTTTTAGTGAATATTGCCAGAGAGTTTGGGCATCCATGTCTATCTCAAAAGATCATGGTGATAGCGGAATTTCTTCCAGGCAAAGACAATCTAGTGACAGACTGGAACTCCAGGTTTCTGAAGGATTCCAGCGATTGGAAGCTTCACCTATCTGTCTTTCAGAAGATCATGTTTTTGATGGGTCGTGTCAGGTGGACCTGTTTGCATCTCGTCTCAATTTTCAGATTCCAAATTTTTTCAGCTGGAGACCGGATCTGTTGACAATGGCAACGGATGCATTTTATAGGATTGGTCAACCCAAATGAATTATGCCTTTCCTCCATTTGCTGTGACCCTAAGAGTAGTGGCGCTCATGTGACGCCAAGCAGCGTCTGTGATTCTCATCACTCTGGTGTGGAAGAGTTAGCCGTGGTTTCCATCACTTTTGGAGTTCTCGATTGCTCTACCTCTTCAGCTGCTGGTCTTTCCACAGCTCCTTCTGGATCCTGTGGGGTTTCCTCATCCCCTTCTCTTATCAGGGCAACTGACTCTTATGCTCTGGAAGATATCTGGAGATATTCACAAGTGCAAGGTCTTTCGTCTTCAGCTGCCTCTTTTATACAAGCGTGGGCTCCATTCACCTAGGTGGTGCCTCTCTAGTTTATAGAATGTGTTGGACTGCTATTGGTGGTTTATGAGGGGGGCGTGGTTCAATGCCTCATGTTAGTGTGTTTTCTGTGTTTACTGTTTTTTTATTGGGTGCTGTTTTTGACTAGTAAAGATTGAGAAGCATAATCCTCACCTCCCTGTTCTTAACAGAATCGAAAATTCTTGTCGCCAAGCTAGAAAATGTTGTATTCATCAAAAGGCCAGGAATAGCGGAAGTGACATCATATGCCATTTGACCTTTATGTTGAATTAGAAATACATGCTTGCTTACACATATACATACAGTCAGACATAAACACACTCGCTCTCTATCACATGAATAACCTTTCACCTGCACGTAGATCAGAAATAGAGAGACAATCCCTGTTCACTATTTCTGACTACCACTCTCTGCAGTTCATGCATCGACAGGGGAAATTTCCGAGTTGAATCATAATGGGTACTAAAGCATAAAGCTCAGCTCTAAGACTGCCAAATTCAAACTGCTCATGATTTGGGCCCCTGATGTCTGTAACGTTTGCTAAGATTACTATTCGGATCTAAATATTATTATTCACTTTTGTTTGTGCCCATCTATAAACGTGGTGTCAGTTTTATAAAATAATGTAACAACAGTAGAGCTGAGATATGATGTCATGGAAAGAGAAGCAGCAAAGTGGCAAGTTTTTAATCTGAGTCTCTTTTTGTACTCTCATCGCCCAGCACTGAAACTAAGGAAGTTGTCAGCTTCACGAAATGTTGGCTACTCTGACATTAAAACATACGAGGGCGAACACGTCAGAAGGTAGCATGAAAATGGCTGCAAAGTGAATGATACATTGTTGTATATTGTTATATTCTAATGCGAACCAATGTACACATTTTCACAATTTGGACATTAACAGCATATGCTATTAATTTGTATTACAGTTTTGAGAAATATAACTTCCTGACGTATAAGCTTTCATTTAGGAATGTTCCAGTCCATCATAGGCCTGTGCATACTCTTTTAAACGTTGTTTAGCTGTAAATTATCCTACCTTCACAATGAATTAATCAGTGCACAGTCAGCCCCCGGCCTGTCATGTTTTGATACAGAATTATCCTGAGCACTAAAGCACAGACATAGCTATGTGGTTTAATTGTCTGGGGGAAGACAGCAACGCAGTGGGGCTTCCCTTATCCAAGCCGGCATCCTTATGCGTGTTAATCTGCCTAGCATGCAACGCAAAAGCCACTCTCCGGCAACCACGTCTGCATGCTTTCCTTTCCTTTCATCATTTACAAGAATAAGTTAATTGTGCTGACGTGGAGGTGATGGAAGAAGAGCAGTGGTGCACATGTCAAAATGACAATGTGCATTACATGGGAGGCAGAATGAGAGGCAGGAGCGAGCCTGTGGGTAGTGTCCGTCTCCTCGGCACAATAAACTCCTTTCTTCCCTCTGTGAGTCACCACGAGCAGTCCCCAATCTGCGCAGATTGAGCGTTTATTTCAAGGACCTCTTCCTGCGAGTAGGCTCACTCGGTGCCAGTGGGAGTGAACGATGAATGTGCGTGCTCCCCGGCAGCCATTGCTGCTTTCTGTATAAATAGACACCCTGGGGACAAGCGAGAGGCCCACGGTGTAGGCTTGACCATAGACCCCAGATCGAGGCTTGCGGCGGAAGTGAAGTGGCAAAGCTTCGAGAAGTCGAGCTGTGACGCAGAGGTAAGGTCCTGAGCTTGTGGTTCTTCGGGACCGGTCCACTCACACTGACGGGTTCAACGTATGCGCAGCCATTCTCTCTAGTTTACGCTTCATGGACTCCCAAAACTGCATTGTAGACTTTGGTAATCCTATAAATTATTAGTGGCAAACACACGAGAGAGATATTAATACAAATACTTGGTGCGAAGGCATTTTTACAATTTGTATTATAAAGGCTACAATCTTAATGCTACACCATTGTGGGCATGCAAATAGGGATTCTGTTTATCTAGACACGTACAACATTATTTTCCTAAACACGCTATTAGATAAGTTAAGTGAAATAGACCAGCTTCAATGGAAATAGACAGAGCACAAATATGCAAGGCAGCAGTAACCTAATATGGATACTTTAGCATAAGTATGCGCTGACATTTTTTTCTGAGGTGTCATGACATGAACATCAGAAATCTAAAAAAGGTGTGCAGTAACAACAGGTAATGTGAAACCAGTGAATTATAGGCCATCGCCACCAAAACAGTTAAAGAATGACTGTAGTTATTGCAATGTAAGCAGGGCAAAACGTTTTTACAAAATGCAAATTAGGCACTGTAAACTGCTTAGGGCTTTGAAATGTTTCTCAACCTATGTTATGTAACGCATTTCTTATTCTTTTCCTTCACATATTATCGTCCCTTTTGTAATTGTTACCACTTCAGGTAATACTAAAGAAAAGGATTTGACATTAACAATATTATTATTATTATTATTATATTAAACAATAATAGTAGTCACAGTAGCGATAGCAACAATGATACTACTAATAATAATAATAGTAACGATAATAATAATAATAATAATAATAATGATAAGTCATTTGAGTTGTAATAATAAGAGCAACAATAATACAATACGCAAGCGGACTACCAAACAAAGAATTTCATTTCTGAAAATTGTAACGTTTTCACTTGCACATTTGTGCGTGAATTAAGACTATTCTTAAAAATGACACATATTTCAGCCACACATCCTTCGAACATCGTTACATTAAGCATATGTGTTCATGGCACTAATGGAACAAAATGCACGGCTGCATGCGAGAGGGACAAGAAAACACAACCTATGCTTTTCACTTAAGGTAAACAATGCATGTAGAGTTCAGAAGTTGTACGTCTCTATACTAGTCCAACAGAGGTGTGTGTGTGTGTGCTTGCACTGTTGCTGAGCACGAGTGTTTTTTTTAGTTGCACATCATGTGTCTATCACTTATCTATTCTTGCTTTACTGCAATGTGCACATGGATTGATGCATAGCACTCTTAAACCCCAAATTCTGGTTTGAGTTCTGTATTCATAGACAACAAAAACGAAACAATCTGCTTATGTTCGACAATCATATAATGTATTTGGTCTCAGCCTTACTTTCAGAACATGCTGCTTTAGTTTTAACATGCCCGAGGCAAACAATTACATACTTCAATCATGCAACGTGCCTCACATGGAAAATATGTGCATATATTACTGCAAAGCCACGAATAGGTTGGTGGCAATTTAAATGGTTTGCGTAAGAGATACTGAACGTATGCTTACTTAAGCGCTACAACCTCTGGAATTATGACTACAATCTCTTAATTTCGTAAAATAAACGCACGCACAGTGGATACAAATGATTTTGCTACAGGTAAGCAAGTAACGTTAAGTTCGTCTAACTACAGTAGTTTAGGTATCCCCAATGCACATCTTTGAAAAGGCAGATTTAATGGTTCGAGTTGACTGCAGTGAATTGTGATCACAATTAGGCTGAGTTTATATCACACTACTTAATAATGATGTTTCGAAAATGTTCTCTCAAAAACAGATATTACTTATTCCAGTATCCGAAAATATTTCGACATGCACAGCATTTATTTTGGAGTAAGCCATGCCTTCATCAACTGAAATGTCGACAGGACTGAAATGAGCATCGCCTTCATGCCAGCATTTTCCCTCATTTTTAAAGTTCAGCCCGCCCATATTTTTTTCAATACATTTCTGATTTTAGAGTATATTTCATTTCTAGCCGGAAATGTAAGTTGAAGTGCAAGGTTTTTAAAAAAAATATTAGCGCATATTTTAGTTTTGTTTTGATTAATATCCACAGATACAGACCAGCCCGCAAATGATATATAGCATGGTGGTGCGCACAGTCAAGTGCCTGATCAATTAATGTCTGTGGTACCATATTTAGTAAGAAATAATAAAGGGCTGCAGTGGCTTTTTGTTCAATGGCGCAATTAAAACTTTTTCTAGACTATGTAATTGATTATCACCCAGTATAATTACATTGCTTGATCAAACACAATTACACATGGCATGTTTAACGTTTTGAATGAAAAGTTAAAGTGTGGTGCAAATGTGACAGCAAATGGTGAGAATCGTGAGATTTAAATTATATACATGTAGTGAAGTTGTAAAACGGAAATATCAAACACAACTATTATTGATATCAGAATGAACATATGTCTCCAGATAGTCCGTCCATATTCAAATATGGTGAAAATGGGAAATACAGTTATAGGCTATTCATTTATGATGTTCTAATGAGTTGAAAAAGTTGTGGTAGCTGGGAAGTCCACACGGTGAGTGGCTGTAACTGCATTTGTAGTCTATAACCTCCTACAATTTACTAGGTGTACTTTGGTGGTGCATTCCTCAAACTTAGAGTGTTGATGTGTTTTAATCGTATGAACTGATAACAATGGTCTCATGTGGACAGAGACTAACAGATTGCATCCTTACAAAATATACATTTTATTTGCCCTTTGTGTAAAAAAGAGTTCACAATATTTATAATTTGGAGGACCATAGGTGGTGCTTATGTCAACAAGTCTCATTTCTTGCATGGCAGGAGAATGCATGTGAACTCAACATGTCTAGTGCAGATATGTCTAGACGTATTTATTCTTTGTCTTCTCCCTCTCATAAATAGCATTTTGTCATTGTGTAGCAGGGGGCTCATGAGGGGGGGGGGGGGGTGGTGTATTGCTGCAGTGAGACAAAGCAATGATCTAAGTCATCTCTCCACACATCTTTGCCACAACTCAACTGCATGTCTGTTGGCAGGTGGTCCGAATCGGCCCATGGTTTGCACAAATGTTTCCCCCAACATCGCTAAATAAACATCAACAAAAGTACCTGCTAATCCACCGTAAAATATCCCCATTGAGAAGCAAAATATAGAGACAATGATTGTGCTGGTGCAAATCGTATCTTTTTGCATGAACGTAGAATCTATAACAGTAATAACCCCTCCACTAATGTTGTCATACCCAATATTGCAATATGGCCACAATACCACCAGCCATGTAACAAGCCAGCTTTTCAGCGTAGCACCCAGCATAGATTACATAATATAACAGGTGTTTGCAAAACATAAACATAAAGTTGTACTGCACACACATCTCCAAACACAGTGCTCTACACAAATCCATTACACAATCTACACTGCCTATGTTGAAGGTAATCTATTACTAAACCATGCATTAGTCTATTCTCACATTGTTGGAATGCATCCATCTCAAGCCCCCTTAACTTTACGAAATCTAACTAAATACAAAAACACTATGACATTGTATACTTGGTAGTAATTTGCTATGCAAATGCATGTTATATTATGTAGCACATTCAAAGCTGCCCCAGCCTGTATTTCTATCCAGACATTACGCCATGCATGTCCTCCTGTTCTTGTTCCTGTGGCGCAACCCAGTTGAGGGTATGCACTGATGGCACAAGATCAGCTACAGTAGGTAAGGTACACTGAGACACAGAAGTTCAGAAATCCTGGTGTCTTCTGGTGCAGGTATGATCATACAGTCTGCTACGCCAATGGATGCCATTCATTAAATAAATATTAGCCACGCTAATAAGCTTTGGCTTAAAAAAGCCAAGCCATTGGCTTTGCCAATGTTTTTGTACAATAATATGCAAATGCGCGCTTCAAGATTCATTCACATGCATGACCAGCAATCTTGAAATGGGTTTTCTATCAGTGTGTAGACTACGTCTTCCACTAAAGAAAAGCCATTCCTAGATTGCCACTGCTGCGCACACATATGGTCTGATTCATGCATGTACCATGTCTCATGATGCACTGTGTCCATTTTATTTTATGGTTTTACCTTTATTTTCAGTTTGTAAAGCTTGACAATTATCTATAAGGCATCCTAGTGCTTTATGCTACAGCCTTCACAACTACACATGGAATTGCAACAAAGAGAAAAATAGATGTGCTTTTAGAAGCCTGTCAACCAGAGATTAGTTGCAGTTATAAGCTTCTGAAACAAAGAATGACACACTTTTGCAGTAAGCATAGAAAAAGTGCTAAACAACACAACACAATATAATACAAAAGTGGGATCAACTGTAGATGAGATTGTTGCAATTTTGAAGTTCTTGATGGAGTTTAATGCTTAAAATGACCTTGCATGTCAACAGCAAAAGAAGATGTGCGATAAATGATTTTATGATACAGAATTAGTGCCTTCAAGTGACACCTTTTGTTAATGGGGAGGCAATGAAGCTACTTCAGAAAGAACATTAGGTGTGATCTTTTGGCAAGTACCAGGATCTACTGAGCGGCAGAATTTTGAATGCACCACAGTCTTGACATAACATGGGGAGGAAGTCCCAAACAGAGGGAGTTGCAGTAATCCAGGCTTGGGATCGCCAGCTCCTGGATCACTAATTTCCTGTTAGATCTCGGTAGGAAATGTAACTTATCATATGTGTTTGAAATGAAAGGCTCTTATCAAATATAAAACCTAATTCCTAGGGGATTCAGTGGTGACAGGGGAAGGTCCCAATTCGCCCAGCCACTAGTTTGTGTATCAACAAGATGTACGTCTGAAGAGAATCACCTCTGTTTTGTTAGTATTAGGATCACATCCAGAGCACATAGCAATAAAGATAAGAGACACTAGTTCAATATAAGCACACTTAGTTGTGAATAAAAAAAAATGTACAACACAGGGATGACATAGATACATACATAGATACATATTTAGCTATGTAGATGTTGAATAAAGTTGATCTCAGTGCTGAACCATTTACTACACCACAGATAGTCTTTCTGAACTCTGACGTCAAGGGTGTTTGGGACTCAGCTTGACAGCGTTCTGTTGGAAACGAAAGAAAGCAGTTGAGGGCATGATCCTTGACACCAATGCCTTGAGTTATTCAACAAGCACACAATGAGACATGGTGACAAAAGCCACCAACAGGTCCAATAAAAGGAGAGCAGCAGTTCCATTTTTGTCCAGGATCCAGGGATTGTTATTGGCCACTGCCATTAATGCAGTTTAATGTGAGACACAAAAGCCTTATTGATGTGGATCGATGACATTTGGCTCCAATAAATTGTGTCAACTGGAAGTTGACAATACTTTTCACAATTTCGCCATTAAACGGTAATATAGATGTCGGGTGACAATTGGACAATGTGGCTGGGTTGGCATTGTTTTCTTTTAAAAAACGGAGTGACAATAGTCCAGTTTCAAGTGAAAGGTTACAAAGAGTAGTCAGTTTAAGAGTGAGAATATGTTGAAAGTAATCTGAACGATTAACAGGCCACGGGTCTCAAGAAAAACCCAAGGAGATACTTTGAATTGTTGATGAAATCTGCTCAGAAAGAAAAGAAACTAAAGAAAAGAAGAAAGAACAATCTATGTACATTCTGATAGGTTAGTGATTTGCTACTGTTGATTTATCTTTGTATGGATAAGCATTTGCTTTTCTTGCTTAATTTCTAAATAGATTAAGATATGAAAAATAGTATGATGAAAAAAGGTAGAGAAACTGTTACAGAGAGTTTTAGTGAGCATAATAAAGGAATTATCCAATTCAGGGGAAAATGAGCAGTTGATATCGGAGAAAGCCGATTTTGTAGGATTAGACATTTCTGTGATCTTATTAGGAGTTTATCTATTGCAAATCTGTCTGATAAATCCTCTATACAATTAAAAGACTCTCGGTGTTTACGTTTACCAGCATTGGAATATGTTTTCATCCAACCATGTTCTGCTTTTTTCTGTTTCACTCGGCCGCTGTGAGGTCACAGGTGCAGCAAGGTTTAGTCATAATGGTCCTGTTGCTTAGGCATCTTTTAAGGGAATGGTTGCATCAAGTGTAGAGATAATCCGGTTGAGAACTGCTGTCACGTCATCTTCTATATGATTATTGAGGACAGGTAAGGAGACTTTCAAAATTGCTTTTACCTGCTCTTTGTTAAACTTGACCCAAGGTCTATTCAGGCATGCAGATTTCCCCGATTTTCCGGTACCATTAGTACATCCCAGTATAAGGAAAAATACTCTTGCCTTGTGATCAAACCATGCAATGTTGAGGGTTCTCAACAAACACTTTTAGTGTCTTAGGAGCTCTGTAAATGAAAATAGCTTTATGATTCACTATAGCAATGAACATAATGCTGTATGGGGTTGATGTCAAGTATAAACATGTAGCGTTCCCATTGAAATAGCGCTACGTCACCACTTTGTCAATCTTGGCATTGGTATTGTCATTCTGCATAAAGGAACTTACAATCAACGGGGGCTGCTGCCTCAGTGTCAAGTCCAGCCTTTTCCCTCTTCTATTATAAAAATCAACTCTAGTTTGTATTAATTGGCGAAGTCATGCATGGAAATCAAGGTTTAGGTCTATGTTAGAACTGTAAATTAAAATGACAAAAAAGAAACATAAGCACAACAAAATAGGAGCGGTCAGCCTAGCAGACCTTGGCAGATAATGGTCCCTTAAGCACTAGTGCAGGTAGTGGAATGGGATGGTGACAGAGAAGAAAAAAAACAAGTGAATGGCCCTAAATCACTTTCTAGCTACTGGACTCTAGTAAAAAAAGTTTAACACAGGAAGTGGGACTGAGAGCTTCGGGGGAGAAGCGGATAAGAAAAGAGAGAATGCAGGTTAAGCATGTGTTTTTTAGGAATTCCAGGTGCACTTTTCAGTCAAAACTCCCTTTTGCTTGGAGTGCTGACAGACCTTGCACCTTTATAAACATAGTAGGTTGATATTGTTTGTGTTAGCCCCTTAACTTTAATTTGGAAACGTATATGCACATACATAGTGTACACAGTACGTTTATGTGATAGAAGCAAATTACACTGACCAAATGTCCAAATCTACTTTTGCTCTCCTACTATCATTACTGTTCCAGGTATGTCACCAGGATTCTTGAATTACAAGATTGGTGCTGTCCCCACCATTTTTTTTTAAGTTAGATGGATATTTGAGATGTATATATTTATATTTGGGATATTAAAGGAAGCAATGCGCTTTTCCATAGTCCAATGCAAAACATTTGTTATGGCTCACTATAAAATCCTGATTTCTTCAGCAGAATATGTATCTGAATATTTTTGCCATTGAGAGACCACACAGTGAACAGCAGAATGCAAATTCCTTGGGAACCTTCTTTTATTTGACATACAATAATCGGTACAAGAAATACAAGTTGTAATCTGGAATATTGAGCGATGTTGTGAGCAAAACATAAGAAAAACAAATATCGAGGTATCTCCTTCTGTGCAATACCCTCCTCGATATTTTGTTTTTTTATATTTTGATCCCTTTCGATTCTTGACTGTGATGTTCTGCACCTTATTTCAGTGAGCTACATGCCCCCAATATGCCTGAGTACATGACCTGGTATCTGTCTCGGCACACACATGAACACACCAGCATCTCCAGAGTCAAACCAGGTGCCATATATGAATAAAAGACAGCCGTCAGCTTTGGAGGTGCACACGTTTACTGTGTGTGGTTCCCTGCCTCTGTACGTGCACACGTCATCTGCGTGGCTTGTGTTTGCCCACCACTGGTCTGACTTTCCTTACCGCATTAGGTGCATGCAGTCTATGACCATCTATCCCCATTCACAAAATCCGCACCCGTCACTCCTGCCCCATTCCCCGGGAGCCCTTCTTTAACACCACAGCGTGCTCCATGCAGTACAAACGTCTGCGAGGGCAGTTTGGCCAGAGAGGGCATCTTGTGCTTTACATCGAGAACTGAATCAGCTGGAGATGTGGGAAATGAATAGAAGTCGGAAATGGAAACGTTTATTTAGGCTTCTCGACACTTTAAAAGTAAACAAAAAAAAATCTGCAAAGGCGGTGGTATCGTGAACGACACAGACAAACACATGCGTTGTGATGAATTTTTTTTACTGAATGGGGATACTTAGGGCCTAATTTAAGAAAAATGGTGCTGCACTGGATGCAGCACCCCTTTTCTTTCGCCCCTTAGCGCCCCCTTACGCCACCATGTTTGCGCAATGTCTAAGCTACGGCGCACCATAGTTAGGGGAACTAGTGTCAACATTTTTGACACGAGTTCGGAGCTTTGCAGGATTAGCGTAAAAAATGTTGATACTAATCCTGCAAAACTCATTGAGGCCCATTGTAAACAATGGTGTGTCTCCTTTTAACGCATCTGAGCTCTGAGCAGACGTTAAAAGTGGTGAAAAAAATGATGCAAAAAAATCTCTTAGATTTCTTAGCGCCATTTTTTTGGCTCACGTAACGAGGGAATGCCCCCTTTGCATAAATTATGCTTGGTGCAGGCATAATGTAACACAAAGGGTTACAAAGCGGCACAATGCATGCATTTCTTCACTTTGTAAATTTGGCACTGTGATTTTGGCCTCGTTGGGCCACATTAGCATTAAAAAATGACGCTAATGTAGCTCAAGGAAGAGCTAGGGGCTCCTAAATCTGCCCCTCATTATTTAATAAAACTGAGATAAATTCATAGTGCATTTCAAAGCCAGGAAAGAACTGAACACACTTGAATTCTCTGTATGATTTGAACGTTTTGAATTTGAGCTACATTTAATTAAGGAAATAATTTTTGGTTTCATGCCTTAAGAAGCAATTCATGTAAATATTGGCATTTTGATGGGTTAAAATGAATTTCTCTTCAAACACCAGTAAAGATGTCCATATTAAATAACTGGCTGTAATGTTACAATCTAGAATCACATTGCCGGCCCTTCCTTTGGTGTATAATTATTATATTGTTTAATTAGGACTGGGAGGTGAAGGTGTTTGTCGTACCTCCCTTATTTGTGTGAATAAAAAAAGGGTATATGTAGACCGCGATGGCATAGGTATGGGTATGTTTTGAATGTGGGGGTGAAAGAAACATGGCCATGACACCAGGTTTGGTATGGTTTGTGGGAGCTTACATATGTCTGGGAGGGGAACACCATAACTTTATAAAGGCACTCAGCCACTTACTTTCATATATTTTATGAACACCTTGGTAGCTTTCAATATTCTGAGTTTGGATTTCTAGAGGGATTTTTCGCCTAATGTAAAACACTTTTTAACTGTTGCAAATCCTCTGATTTTCTAAGTCAAAGTGTTTCTGACTTTACATGTACTGATTCTGGGAAGTGTTTCCAAATGGGTAAGTGGGTTTAGACATGAATTACAAATTGTTATTTGTTAAAGGGGTGTTGTTGGCGTACTTGATGAATCAATAATTTGCATTCGTATTTCTGGTAGCAAACTATTGATCTATACATGTCTCCAAAGTTGGAGTGGTAACTGATGTGGAAAGCGTTATAGTTCCCATTTAGACACCCTTCTCCTTCCTGCATGTTGAAAAAAGTTTGAGGGAGAGTAGTCAGTTGCACACAAGACCACGGTTAACTTTTTTAATGCATTGTCCAGTTTCTTTATCGAAAAGTGGCTTCAATTTAAAACAAAGCTTTCTTTATGTAATCTCAGCCACAGTCTTGTTGCTTTGCTGGCCACTGATGGCTTGTACACTTGAGAATTTGGTCAAAGGAACAGGCTCACAGATTGCGACTTGCCTAATGAATATTAGTTAGGTAAGTCGATCTATGTCCTCCTGTGAATCGGTATTTTGGATCCCGACCAATTTGAACATGGGTCTGTTGGCAAAATGACTGCATTTGCTAAATAAATGCTCAATTTGTGACCCCCTTTTCTGCCAATTGTAATTTTTGTGCACCAGGCCCCCAAATGCAATATGTACCTCTTGAAAGACATTGTACGCCTGCTAAGAGCTGCTACCTGTACAGATCTGAAATCAAGGTTGGTTATACACGCTGTTAATCTGATGTCACAAAAGGTATGTTCATTTATTAATCAGCTGATATCAAAATGTTCTGCATGTTTACATCCCAAATCATTCTCCTCCCTTTTCTGATGTGTTTAGAGTGCGATGGGGGATCTCGGAGAAAGGGGTAAATGAGAGGCCAGAGTAATGGAAGGATGCACGAACACACAAGAAGGCTTCTTTAGTAAGAGAACAAGGGAGGGAGTACCTATTTGTGTGTGTACACACATGTTTAAAAGTTCCAGGACATGTGGCTTTTCATGTATCAGGTATCTAAGAAAAAGAAAAGAGAGCAAGTAAACACATGCACTCCCATGGAGCGCTGAAAGAAAAAGAGCAAAATAGCTGCCTGAATGTAAGCAATAATATAATTGGATGGATACAAGCCAACTAGTTCAAAAACTGTGAGACCATAATGTTCCTAGTTGACCAAACAGAAGGGCGGGGTGGAAAGCCTTCAAACCAAGAGCAGCCAACTTAGATACACAAGAACCATCAAATCTTGAGCAGAGGGATAACTTAAGTCGCACTCTTTGTATATTAGAAACAGTAGGTTTGCCCAACAGCCCCATTAAGCTGTATTTATCCAAGGCCTAAAATACACCTTCATTATCATTGAAAGTGCTTTGAGATGTTTGTCGTTTTTGATTCAATGTGATGTTCTAAGGCAAGACTGCAGGTTCACCCACTCCAGAGTCTTGATGAGTCCTTTCTCTTTTAATGACCATGTTGCTATTCTGGCTATCTTTCTAGGGGATTGTGCTTTGCATTTGTAAGTTTCTAAGGGTATTTCATAACACCTGTATTAGGATTTTTTAATTTGACCTCAAAGGGATGAACATTGTTTGCAAAAGGTTCGCTGAAGTGGATATTTATTTTAACTCATATTTCAGTTTTATATAGAGCCCCTACACAATGAGAGTGTTTCATACTAGAACTAGGCAAAACACATATTAAAACTAGGTAAACAATACAGAGCTAGAGAGAGAGAGTGACAGATAACAGAGTCAGCTTTGCATTGTGGAAATGTCCTGTAAGTATAAAGGTGACAAATCATTTAGGTGTATGCAGGATAGATGTTTCATTTTTTTTACTGAATGGTGAGAGGGTTGGAGCAGTTCGTAGCTTAGCAGTGTGGGAGTTCCATACCTACTCTGTGGTGCAGCAAGAAGGTTTGATTAAACCCTTGAAAGGATTTCAGTTTATGTCTTTTGAGGAGTAGTATGATTATGCTTCTGAGACTTCTGTAACATCTTGTGATGTTTATGATATTGGATATAAATGAGAGGTGATTTAACTCCTTTGCTGCTAGGCCTCCCCCGGTGCTAAGCCTTTTTTGGCTATTTGGGGTAGCCCATGCTTAGGCCTCCACAACTTTTTGTCCACATAAGGTATCCCAGCCACATTTGCATCCTTTTTTCCCCAACATCATGGAGATGCTAAAGGTATCCAGGGTTTGAGGATTTCCCTGGAGGAGACTGTGAATTTTAGCCAAAATACAGCTACATTTTGGTTTTTTTAGAAAAAAGGGAAGACGTGCTGCAGAAGAAAGTATTTGTTTTTTTCCCTGCAATGGCATTACCGAAGGGTCAGTTTTGGCATTTTACTGGGACGTGGCCTATTTTTCCTATTTTTGTGCTGTCAGCCACCTTCCAGTTAGTGGCATAAATGGGTGTTAAACCAATGGTGGATCCTGGAAAGGTATACATCTCTTAAAAAGTAGATACAAGTCAAAATTCAGCAAGGGGTCATTTTTGTAGATCATTTAAGGTTTTCCTGTAGAAATTAGCAGTTGAAATGAAAAAATATTGAAATTGTGTTTAAAAACAACAGTAATTTGTGTCTACATTTTCATCTGTAACTTCTTCTAAGTATAGGAAATTTTTAAAAGCAATATACCAATACAGCTGATGGACCCTTTTGGTTACAGGTATATATTGGGCTTGTAGGTTCACTAAGAACTCGAGGTACCCGAAGCCAATAACTGTGCTGCACCTTGTAATGGTTTTCATTGTGTAGCAAGTATAAAGCAATTAATTTGGTAAATTATAAAGTGTGCAAAATAGGTATCAAAGAAGCCTGTGCATTTCTGAAAAGGGCACAAGATATGGAGTTTAGAAGCAGTAGTTATTTGCACATTGCTGTATTTGTGCGTACCCATACTAGCTTGTGAATTAGAGAGCATTTCTCAAAATGACTTCTTACTTCCACACTGTCTTACATTTGGAAAGCGCAAATGCAGAGAAAGACAATTGGCATTAACACTTGTGCTACTATTCTGTATTCCTCTACATTTCCCAATAAAAATGGTACCTCACTTGTGTGGGTAGACCTAGTCTTTATGGTGTTTCTGTACTGATGGGACTCTAGTGGATGTTTGGGACCCAGTTATAGGTAGCATTCTTGGGTGCAGACCAAACGAACAGTAAAATGGGGATACTCCTGTAGCTATGTGGACAATGTTGTTATATACAAATTTACCATGAGGTAAAGCCTTATCCCACTCAGTAGACCATATGTCAATGTAGCATCGCAGGATTTGCTCCAACGATTGGTTGGCACGTTCTGTATGCCCATCCTCTTGTGGATGATATGCAGAGGACAAGCGGACGTCCATACTGACAGAGGAACAGAACCTATGCCAAAACCGTGATATAAATTGGGGGCCATGATTGAAAACAATTGTGGTGAGCAACCCATGAAGCCATACAATGTGTTGGACAAACAAATCAGAGAGCTTGGCAGCTGTAGAGAGGCATTTTAATGGAACAAAATGAGGCATTTTAGTTAGGTAATCTACAAGCACCCATATGACAGTGTGTCCATTGGAAGCTGGGAGATAAGAAACAAAATCCATACTTATGGTATGCCATGGGGCCACCGGAATTGGCATGGGAAGTAACAATCCTGTGGCTGGACTATGTGGGGTTTTAGCCCGAACACAGGTGGAACAAGTCTGGACGTAGCTTCTGATATCCTGCACAAGTGTGGGCCACCAAAACCATCTTTGACAGAGATCTAACACCTTTTTCTCACCCAGGTGGCCTGAGAACACAGAATCATGTCCCCAATGTAACACTGTATCCCGTAATTCTTTGGTAGGGACGTACAACTGATCAGCATGGTATAGTAAACGATCTTTTTCATACACCTCAGTTGAACAGGGAACCTTGTGTTGGGCTACCCGTATTTTCTCAAGGAACTCTTGGGAAGTGCACACAGCCACGATTTTTTCTGGGGGTATAATGCTTCTGACCTGTTCTAGCGCAACATCAGAGGAGAAACCCATCCTAGACAATGTTTTGTTGTGTAGTACCAGGCCTATAGGTGATTACGAAGTCAAACCTGTTAAAAAATAGAAGCCAGCATAATTGACTAGGTGCAGGGCCTTGGTCGCTTGAAAAAACTGTAAATTATGGTGATCTGTGTAAATAGTTACTGTGTGTCTAGCTCCTAGTAGGTGGTGACGCCATTCCTGGAAGGAATGCTTGATGGCCAGAAGTTCCGGCTCCACCACCGTGTAATTTTGCTCTGCGGTAGCAATTTATTTGAGAAGTAAGCTACTGGATGGAAATGCCCAGACTCAGGATCTCGTTGGGACAAGACACCACCCACTGCCATTTGGGAAGCGTCTGCTTCCACTAAAAATGGCTGAGCCAGGTCGGGATGATAAAGAATGGGTGCTTCAGTGAATGTGTTTTTAAGATGTTGGAAGGCTTTCTCAGCTTCTGCATCCCAGAGGAACTTAACCCCCTTTCATTGGAGATGAGTTATGGGAGATACCACAGTAGAAAAGTGGGGTATAAATCTCCGATAAAAATTTGCGAAGCTTAAAAACTGTTGCACTTCCTTGATGGATCTTGGGGCTACCCAATCCAGATGGCCTGTACCTTGGGCCTATCCATGGAAATTCCATCAGGAGTTATCACATATCCCAGGAATTCTACAGTTGTAGCGTGAAAAACATTTTTCTAGCTTGGGCTCTTACATGCCCTATATGTTCCTCAATGGAAGACAAATAGATCAAAATGTTGTCTATGTATACCACTACACAGATATCCAGAAACTCCTGTAGCACTTCATTGATAAAAAATGGAAATGCTGCAGGAGCGTTACACAAACCGAAGGGCATCACTGTGTACTCGAAGAATCCGAATTTAGTTCAGAACACCGTCATCCACTCATCCCCCTTCATCACTCGGATCAAGTGGTAGGTGCCCCAGAGGTCGAGTTTAGTATAAATGGTCGACTGACGTACCTGATCTAAAAGTACCGGGATCAACGGAAGTGGATACCAATTTTTTATGGTCACTTTGTTCACTGCACGATAATCTATACAGTTATGCATCTCGCGATTATTCTTGGGCACAAAGAACAAAGACGACGATACTGGTGACGTTGAATGATGAATGAAACCCATAGCCAATAGATCATTCAGGTAGTCTCGGAAGTATCGACTCTCAGGCTCAGAAAGAGCATACACACTACTACAAGGTAGCGTTGACCCTGGAATCAAGTCTATACGACACTCAAATGACCTATGTGGTGGCAGTAGGGTGGCCTTCTGTTCACTTAAGACCTCATGGAAGTCTTTATACGGTGCAGGAATGGCCAGGGTGTCATCCGGCTTGATAGCCATACTATGTGTGGACCCAAAATGCAAGGGTGTCACTAGTAATGGTTTGTCTTGGTGACAGGAGTGCCAGCAATGTTTAGAGTCTAATGTCGCTGTCCTTGCTGCCCAGTCAGTTTTGGGATTGTGTAACTGGAGCCAGGGTATCCCCAAAATGGCTCCAAATACTGGGCTATCTTTGAGGTCAAACTGAATTTGTTCTGTATGGTTGTTTGCACAAAGCATGGACAAGGGTGTTTTTTGATAAACTATAAGCCCGGAGGACAATTCTGAGCCATCCACGGCTCTGACTGGTTCAGGTACGTCTTTTCTGACAGTCATAATATTTAGAGTTTTAGCCAAACCCAAGTCTAAAAAGTTTCTGGTAGCCCCAGAGTCAAACAATATGGGAATGACCTTACGAACCTGAGGGGACAACACTAACATCACAATAAGATTTAGATGTCGAGGTACTGGACTGACGGTACTAGCCAGAAGATGTGAGACCATATTGAAAGAAGCGCTCGATAAAAATGGGCTCAGAAGTTATCGAGCCAGTTAGTTTTCCGCCTGGTCAGGAAGAGAGAATCCAGGCTATGTTACTGCTTCAATGACTTTCTTTGGAGCAGTAAGCTTGTTAGAATATTCCAGAGCAAAATGCCCTTCCGTACCGCAGTATAAGCACAGTTTCAATTCTTTCCTACGTTCTTTCTCTTCCTTAGATAGTGGGCCCGCACACTGCCAATTTGCATGGGCTCAGGTGTATCATGAGTGGGAATGGTGGACTCCTTTTTCTCAGTTTTGAGCACCCCAAAGCGTATGTCACCCTGGATTTTTTCTCCCTTACATTCAATCAAGCAGTGATCCAATCGTACCACCAGGCCAATGAACTCGGAACACTCCGTAGGAGGTTCCACAATTTGGGCTAAAACATCCTTGAGATCGTCCCGAAGGCCACAATAGAAAAGGGAGGTCCTTTTCTCATCGGGCCACTCAGTCTCTGCCACCAACCGATTGAAAGAGGTGATGTGGGAAAGCAGATCCTTGTTTCCCTGGCGCAAATTCGGCATCTCATTGTCACTGGCTTGCATGAAGAGGTGTTTGGCGAATAGTTTCCGCAAGGCTTACTTGAACCGGTTGAAATTATACAGTATAGGGCCATTATGCTCCACCAGCGGAATAGACCAATTAGCAGCATTGCCTCCCAAATAGGAGATAATAAAAGCTACCTTTGCAGCATTGTTGGGGAATGCAGCTGCCCGACACAAAAACTGTAGTTGGCACTGGTTAAGAAAAATGTTGAACTTGGCACTATCTCCAAAAAACCTTTCTGGAAGAGCTAAAGGCACAGGGGTTGGTGTTGTGACCATTACCTGCATGGGTTGTGTGGTGGAAGTTGTTGGGCCTGAATCGGGTCTAGGAACATGATTAGACGGGTCAAACTGAGGGGCCTGTAGTACTGGAGATCTTTGTTTTAGTTTAACTCCTCCCCAGGGGGTGTCTTGTGTTTTATACCGCTGTAGTTCAGTGTGCAACTCCAGGTTCTCTTGCTTTAAGGAAAGAACTTCCTTCTGTAATCCCGCTAGGGCCCTAGTAAAATCTAATAAAGATGGAGCATCCTGATCAGCTGGTAAAGCAAGCACTTTACTTGGATAATAATAACTGTTGGGTCAATTTTTAACACTGCATTACCAAAAACCCAAACTGAGTACCATAACAATAGGTACTGCGACACTAAGGCTGGCTTCACAGAGATTCACTGTTGCACACTACAATTAGAACTGTGGTTGCAATTATCATGCACAAAAAGACAAACAAGGGCATTATTTATATCACGTATAACTTTCCTGCATGCATAGGGTTAAACTAAAAGGAACAAAAACCAATCCAAGAAATACAAATGTCCATTCTGGGTTTAAACAGGGTGGCACAGTTTGGTTTGGTTTCACTGTGTGTGTGAAAAACCCTTCAAAAGCAAATTCCTCAAAACTGAAACACAGGCATTTTATTACACAATTTAAATCCAAGAGTTATGCTATCAGAGAAATAAATGTCACATAAATGCTCTTTTAAAATTGCGCTGTCATTTTTTGTAGTACTTGAGCTCAAGGAGATTTCCTGAAGCACATTTAGGCAAGTAACTACAATAATAATGTAGAATGTTCAGAAATGCATTTGTCTCTTCAAGATAAGCACTTTGACAAAATACAAGGTCTGAAATACACCAGCTGTTCTAGGAAAGCGCAGCGCTCAAAAAACAAACTCCGTGGATAATACTAGTCACTAAGCTGCAGTCTTTTCTGGAGTGCTGGAGGAATGCCTGGTGTCAGCTGGTACAGGAATGAAGAAAAGAATTGCCTCAAAAGTCCTGAATATGAGGATGACAGCAGGGCCTGGACTGCCAAATCAGATGCTGAGACCAGGAAGCAAAACAAAGCCAAGCAGGGAGGCATGCTTCACTCTGCTATTTATAGCCAGTCAGGATAGCAGTTGAGTTTCCACATGTTGATGAGCCACCACACCCAATTAGAAGCACATGTCTACACCACACCCACTTAGAGGCACATGTCTACACCTGCTCACATTAGCAAACAAGCACTGGTAAAACAAGCATTGATAAAACCAATTGTGTAACACAGCACATTATGTTTACTTAGAAACATGAAGGTTTAACCAAGAACAGAGATATGATTTAACCCTAATCCCTGGGGATGCTGACAGATAATGCAGGCGGCACCTTCGGGATTCATGCCAACATGATCATGGGCAGTGCAGGGACCCCTCCTGAGGCCCCCATCTCTGCCTTTCTGCCAGCCTTTCCATGGTGGTGCCACTGCCATGGAAAGGCTAGCAGAAAGGGGAGTCATGATCAGCATGGCAGTGCCGAACTCGACCGCCACCAACCTGTCAGGATCCATGATCCCAGTGAAGGAGGCGGTCTCCTGGTGATCTGACTGCCAGGATCATAATCTGGCAGTTGAACTGCCAGGAGTGCATCGGTTTTACCGCCACCATGAGTTTGGCAGTCCTCGGACCACCAAACTCATAATCGGGCCCTTAGCCTCTCTTTGGTTGGAGACCTGTGTTTTTCAACCATGATGTTAAGGGAGCACTGCTTTTCTAAATTCAGTGGACAATTAGTATTGATTTTTAGGATCATTTTGCACTCTTTTTAAGAGTAGTATTTGTAAAGATTAGTTCTATGTGAGTTTGCATTATGGCCTTAAAACAGAGGGCCCAAAAAGCACAGAACCAGTTTCCATATTGCTGATGACAATTCCCTCTCTCTACGTAGTACCTTTTGACTTTAATATTTGAACAAAAAAAAGAGAAACTGCCCTACACTTTCAAAAATGAAATGATTAGGAGTGCATTTGAAGAACCCCTTGGTCTGGGCTAAACTAAAGACTGGTGTGAGGAACTTCTACAAAGTGGGCTAGTTGCTGCTCTCCTGTAAGTGCAGCTCATCTTAGAAAACTTGTTTATTTGTTTATACTCTCATACATCTTCTCAGAAAGTCTATCTGTTTTTTTTAGGTAGATTATTTTGTCTTTAAAATGTTGAAATCATTCGCAGAATTAAATAGGAAATCAAAGTCTTTGGCAGAACTATTGCAACTGTTTCCAGTTTAGAGCTTTCATGAACACACATCAGCAGTATTCTACGTATACAGTGCCTGAAATCGAGATTAATATTCTGCCTCTTGAGGAAGGCCTGCAACATAGAGACACATTTATTGGGAATGAATTACTTTTGTATTTTTCGTCACAACGGCTTAGAAAATATGGAAAGAATATTATTGGTTTGTGCACACAATAGACAAAACAGAAAGTTGCCACCAGTCCAAATTGTTCAACTTGTCAAATAAGGCTAAAATAGAAGTATATAACTGATAAAAAAGAAGGAAAAACTATTTGTGGTTTAGTAGAGAGAAGCATTTTCTAAACCAGTAAGACATTGTTGTGGCATAGGTAAAAATAATCTCAACAATAAATAACACTAAATTAACATTTTTACAAATGAGCAAAGCTAGTGATTACAGATGTAAGGGCCTCATTACAAGTATGGCAGCCTTAATACTGCCAGACTGAAGGTGGCAGTCAAACCGTCATAACCCTGGCAGTCTTGCTGCCAAATTACGACCCTGGCAGTTGGACCACCAGGGAACCCCCACCACCAGGAACATGGTTCCCGACAGGATGGCAGCAGTCGGAGTCTTGGTCAGCTAAGATCTAGATAAGGCATTCTTTGCTGTGATTGTGGAATTCCACACAATCACCAGGAAGCCAGTGGCACCACCCTACCTAACTGGAATTAAGACCGTTACGGATGGTCACTACCATATTTGTAGAAAAAATATATCTCCGGTTTTAAGAAACAGCATGGAAAATAGAAGTTAAAACATATACTGCAGTTTTGCTACTCTGTAAATAATATATTTACCTTTCAACTTTAAGTAAACCACTGATGCAGTCCCTCCTTCTTTGATAAAATTGAACTGAAATCAATAGAAAAGCAGGTAAACAAAAAGTCTGAACAATATCCAGACCCATAACTCAACCTTAACAAAATTACAATGGATACTCCGAAGACACCCGATAAATATATGCATGCTCATCATAAATTAAAAACACACTAAATAGTGTAAGTGCCTCCTAATACTAGATGAGAGGAACTTTTTGATATGGTGTTAGATTACATGAGCTTTCGACAACTAAAAACATTAAAATGCCCTTCAATTGTCTCTGCTAGAAGTCAGTGGACCTCAGAGGATAGCCAGTCCTCATTGCCTGGTGTGACTGGTCCATGGACTTGGATTTGAATCTGTGGGCTCAGGGTGTTTTCAGGCGTTCAGTATGAACCCCATCCTCCCTAAAATTCAATCTGACCCCAGCCCACTTCCAAACAAACATTTTATTTTTGCAACAATGTTTATTGAGTTATTGATAATGCATCAACATACAAATATTCAACAGGGGAGGATAACACTAAAAGGACCCAGTACAAAGCCTCCACACACCCCGGCAGACAAAGAAACACGTGCAAAAGTGAGACCAACTGCATAATGGTTCATCACCAAGGCCAGAGAGAGGCACCCCCTTGGAGGGGGAATGAAGAGCTTGGGAGCAGTAGAAACAGATGGAGTGGAAGATACTACCCCCCTGGTGGCCCATACAGGGACTATCTTGCAGGGCATTGAAAATATCAAAGTTTTCTTGGAGAATCAAATTGCGGCAGCAGTGAACTAAATGGGACTGCTGAGAGATGACCATAGAAAGTTGTTTGATCGAATAAAAGAATCAGGAGACCGCATCACCATCACCCTGTCACATATGAAATACCTTGCAGAATAATGTGGAACAATGGAAAAAGAACTGAAGAGCCTAAAGAACAAGATGGAGGATGCCAACGGGAGATACCGCCACCACAACGTGAGACTGGTCGGCGTTCCGGAGAAATCATTGAACATTGAAACCTTTATGGAGGATTGGCTGGACGAGACAGTTCTACAAGGGAAACCCTCCCATTTTTTTCTGTGAATGCGCACACAGAATTGCTTCATACACTCCGCGACCGGGAGCAAACTCACGCCCAATAATAGCGAGACTTATGAACTTTAGAGACAGAGATGTGATTCTCCAAGCAGCTTGAAACATGGCCCATGGACCACACATGTGCACAAAGTGCTTCTCTATCCAGGCTACACAAATCTAGTGCAGAGTCAACATGGATTGTTCATGCCGGTAAATAAAGTGCTAAGACAAATCAGTCTGAAATACTCCTTGCTCTTCCCACTGAAGCTGAGAGTGGAACATGAGGGGAAGACTCACTTTTTCATGGACGCACAGAGCACCTGGACCTGGTTTGAAGACTGTTTCCTCTGGAAAGATGCCCCACAAGAGGCAGAGAGCGAGGAAAGATGGAGGCGAGTGCAAAAGAAAAACAAGATTAAATGCGGAGGGGAGAAACCTGCTATACCTTACCCTACGAAGGCACAGATGAATACGGTTCAACAACAAATGGTTAAAGAACTGCAATACTACACTGACACCTACAGCACCATTAGATGGTCATGCTTGGAATTGGCAGTAGGGGCAATGAAACGCATTATACTGAATTGGAGCACGAGCTGGAGGAGGACGGGGAAGCAGTGGTAACACCCATTACAGCACACCAGCTGGAGTGATTAGCCCCTAATAGAGATGAGGTCTGGTAAAACAAAATGGGACGCTGGGGCTGAGGGCTAGGGGGAGGGTATTCTTGCTCCTTTCAGGTCAAGACACTCCAGTGAGTACTAAGACAAGGTGGACTACCTACTACGACAGGCCAACCCAAGAGAAGAGTGTATAATAAGTTTGCTAAAGTTGTGGTTTGGTATGAATACATACCGAGATGTGGCTAGTTCTAGAGCCACCACATGGTGGGGTAGGGAGAGGAGTTAGTTGGGTTGAAGGAGGGAATGTTATGACCACTCACTCAATCTTGGTCATTGACATCATGGAATGTTAATGGTTTAGGGAATAAAATGAAGAGGAGCCTAGTGCAGAGGGCCCTCAATAGGACTAAACCAGATGTAGTTTATCTGCAAGAGAATCACCAAGTAGAAACTCAACACTATAACATGGTATGCGTTAGATTTAAAGTGGCAGGTTACACACAACATACTTCGCTCTTTTGCAGGGTCCTGACACTACTTAGGAAAACACTCCTGTTTCACACTATACAGTATGTACATGGGCAGACATGAGGGACCGGCTATATCATAATCCTGTGTGAGCACGAGGGGGGTAAAAGTACTATTGGTCAACTTATACGCTCCCCTGGGCCTACAACTGGAAACGCTGTGGGAAATAGGTGTTATACTGATGGAAGCAACCCCGGACCTGATGCTACTGGGGGAGACTTTAACCTGGTTATAGACACTACAACAGACAGAATGAGTAGGAAACAAGAGGGAGTATCTGCAAGAGATGAAGCTGCACATGTTAGTGTAGTAAATGACTGGGTGAATATAGAGTGTGAAAACCAGACATGTAAGTTAGACAGATTGTTACTAGGGGAGACAGGGTACTTGCATGCATTGTATGGAGGAAGACTATCACCAACATTATACCCTGCGACAAGGACAGTAATAATGGTATGGAGGAAATTGACAACGGAAATGGGCTGCAAACATAGACTAACCCCCAAAACGCCATTTTTGGCGGACACCAGGCTCGGGCCAGTAGCAACACTGCAGGGATTCTCATGTTGGAGTACTACAGGGCTATCCAGTCTTGCAGACATGTGGGATGCAAATGGGATGGTCCCATTCTCACACCTGCAGCTTGAGTACTAGATGCCAGCAACACAGTGGCTGCAGTATGCTAGGCATATCACACATTTAGGCACGCATAGCACTAGACACTGAAATGCAAGAAAAGTCTCCACTAGAGATGAGATTCTTGCATGGGAGAATATATAAGAAACTTATCCCCCTGACATATGGCACTATCATGAGGAATACACAAACTTCTCTTACATCCTTTTAGATCAAGTGGGAACAGGACCTGGGGGTTGTAGATGAGGAGGAGTGGCAGGAAACACTGGAATTCCCTGCGGGGGTGGCTATTAAGGCGCGTTTTAAGCTGATCCAACTCAAGATTCTACATTGCGGATACAATACACGTGTCTTGCTAAACAAGATAGGTAGAGCAACAACTGCATTTTGTCTCTGAGGGTGTGGCATTGAAGGCACTCTTACATACACTTTGGAGCTGCCCATGCATCTGCACATTCTGGGAGGCGATGTGAGAGTCTTTGGAAGAGGCGACAGAGCTCACTTTGGAATGAACACCAAAACTGGTACTGCTTGGGGTGTAGCGAGCTTCGGACCATACATGCTACCACAAACACTTAATTAACTTGGGCTGTATAGTTGTGAAATTGGATATTACACAGACATGGGGTTCAGAAACACACACCCACCCACAGAGACTGGGTGAGAGGGATGTAATTCTGCAAACTGATGGAAAAAGACATTTCAAAGGATGTGGGAATATGAAGACATTCAAAAAGATATGGGGAGGATGGGATGTGTATGGGGATAGCTGGAACGATTAATGTTCACTGGACTGCATGGAGATTAATAGATATGAATAAATAGGTACATCAATGGGGGCTAGGCTGGAAATTGGAACGTAGGATGGATGTTGTGTGGTTATGTTATCAATGTTTGCTGTATGTAAATGATAAGTAAACATTACAAAAAAATATTCAACATTCGCATTACAGGCAGTGAATGCATTATGTATAATTATGGCAGCTACATACATCAAGAAATTCAGTGGTCAAATATCAAGAATATGGTGGGTGGTTGAGTATTTGGGAATAATGGTAATGGTGTAATGGTACCCATATGAAAATACCAAAGAAAAAAAGAATAGCAGATCCAGTCTATTAACATTCTTACATGTGACAAAGCAGATAACAAGGATATGTAAACATGGGGGTAGGGAAGGTGGGAGTGGGCAGGTGGGGTGGTGTAGAGTGGCTAATTGGGTCATGTGGGATGAACATAGTTGGTCTCTCATTCTAAACACTGATAGACATTGTGTACACTTCATGGCTGAACAAATATATTCATTTTCCCAGTTACCCCTCTGGGGCTGAGATGCAGTAAGGCATTAAACATAGATATGCAGCATCCTTTAGTGTGTGCTAAGATGTTAGTATGTTAAGGTATAAAATGATTACACCAATAGAATGGTGTCACTGTCTTCTATGACTGATGTGTGTATATATTGTCAATATATTTTGAATTGTCCACTCACCGTATATATGAGTTTCTCACTACTACTGTCTTAGAATACATAGCTTGATGATTGCTAATGCAGTCACCAGCCTTATGGGCTATACATAGAGAAATCAACCACATCTGTCAGATTATGTAGTAGGACCAGCTGGACTGTGGTGGAGAAGGGTTTACCATGTGCATTATGTAATTGCATCCATACCGTGGACCAAAATCAACATCACGAAAGCCTTGAACAATGCCAGATGATATGTATTAGGTCACAATCATTATGTGAGCACAACCAGCAGTTGGAGTTGGATGGGAGTCCTGCCATCTGAAGTTCCCTATGAGACCAATGCAAATTATGTAGGATTTTAAAGTATAAACATTTCAGTTTAGCTTCACTGATTGGTGAGTAATGTGGACCATTTGTCTATTGTGTAGACTTTGTGTAAAGGTTCCTGTTAGTAGAGTTGGGTGAGTTGTTCCACTGGTGTAAAAAACATATGGTCAATGGGCAGGCTCATGAACCTGGATATCACTGCTTTGAAGGAGCATTAGCTCTAAAGGTAGGGTCTAGTTAGTGATATAGACAGTGGTTCAGGGACTCAGCCCAAGGTTCTCCAAAGCAGACAGTGAACATTGTGAGGGTGCTGGCCAGGGGTGGCCCTGCACTGCCCATGTCAAGTGCATGGGCAGTGCATGCCCCCCCGTGGCCCCCTGCACCTGCTGTCGGCCAGCCTTTCCATGGCACAGAGAACACAGTCGTAATCCACCAGGCAGTGCTTTGCGGATCAGTACCTCCGCCACCTCCAAACTGCCAGAATCCAAATTCCTGTCAGAGATGGTGGTTCCCTGGTGGTCCAACCTCCAGGGTTGTAATGTGACGGTCGAACCGCTGCATTTGTGGCGGTACAGACCGCCACAGTGAATGTGCCAGTCTATGGACCTCCAGACTTGTAATGAGGCCCTTAATGTACTTCTGATGCTAAAATCATCAATGTATAGACATACAGGGGGTGATTCTGATTCTGGCGGGCGGCGGAGGCCGCCCGCCAGAATTCCGCCCCCATTATACCGCTCCGCGGTCAGAAGACCGCGGAGGGTATTATGAGTTTTTCCCTGGGCTGGCGGGCGGTCTCCAAAAGACCGCCCGCCAGCCCAGGGAAAAACTCCCTTCCCATGAGGATGCCGGCTCGTAATCGAGCCGGCGGAGTGGGAAGGTGCGACGGGTGCATTTGCACCCGTCGCGTATTTCACTGTCTGCCAAGCAGACAGTGAAATACTTGTAGGGGCCCTCTTACGGGGGCCCCTGCAGTGCCCATGCCAGTGGCATGGGCACTGCAGGGGCCCCCAGGGGCCCCGCGACCCCCCCTACCGCCATCCGGTTCCCGGCGGGCGGACCGCCGGGAACTGGATGGCGGTAGGGGGGGTCGGAATCCCCTCGGCGGCGCAGCTAGCTGCGCCGCCTTGGAGGATTCAACAGGGCAGTGGTACACTGGCGGGAGCCCGCCAGTGTTGCCGGTCTGACCGCGGCTTTACCGCCGCGGTCAGAATGCCCTGCGGGGCACCGCCGGCCTGTCGGCGGTGCTCCCGCCGACCCTGGCCCCGGCGGTCTAAGACCGCCGGGGTCAGAATCACCCCCACACTGTCTTACAATGACCTCATTACCATATGAAGGAAGGCCCAGTGTGCATATCAAAGGCCTGTTACAAGTCTATAGGATAAGACCACTGTATTTGGGTATAGCTCCAATGGTGTCTAGTCAAGCACCCTAAATAATCTTCTGAGGGTCAAAGGGATATTGCGGTTGGATATAAATCAATTTTGGTCCTCATCGACTAGGACCTCTATGTGTGGATACAAGCCACAGGCTTGAACCTCCCTAAGGATCCTGTAATAGTCAGGCTTGGGGACAGCAGTGAAGCATATTTTTATAAAAACGCTGCTGGAAGACCATCTGTTCCTGGTGTCTTACCTTTCACCAGCTCTCTTTAGAGCTGTGTTAATCTCCTGCTAAGTAATGGGCTACCCAGTTTAATGCCTATGTCACCAACAAGTACCGCATCCTCATCATCTTTTACATAACTCTCTCTGATATTGGGTAAAGACCTTGTGGATATCTATTTGTGTGTGCACCATGATACCAGTATGGTTCCAAACAAACAAGATAGTCTTAGCCCTTACTGCTATCTGTACCAGCCATGCCAAAACTCTTCCCCGATTTCCACCTTCTGCATGTGACACGCCTAAATAGTCTCTTTGTCTGAATGATAGCAGTCATTCCTGCGCTACAGCTTAGTGCTCTTTATGCTTTGTAGGTTGGGTTTTAAGGGTTGGCTCATTCCGGAAACCCCTTTCAAGTCTACTGTTAGAAACTGGGTTGTTAGTTGGTTGGAGTGTAATCCCTGGTTAAGCAACAACCACTGTCATAGTCAGGGTAAACCACAAGCAAACACTAAATAAACCTGTGCTCGCCCTCTGATAGCTTGGCACAGAGCAGTCAGGCTTAACTTAGAGGAATTGTGTGAAGTATTTCTGCAAACAGTAAAACAGTGAAAACACCACACAAAAATATTCCACACCACTCCAAAAAAATAGATCTGAATTTAATAAATAAAATGAGACAAAAGCAACAAAAAGTAGAACTTGAGTCATACATTTTAATAAAAGTAAACTGTAAATTAGTGAGTAGTAATGGAGAAATTTAGTTTAAAATTTATAAGTAAAAATCACTTCAAAAAGCACAAAGCGCTATTGGGGAGATCTGTTCACGCAACACCAGGACTAAGTCAAAAGTTCAGGCTGACCACAATGGAGCATGGGCTATCTTCAGGGAGCCCGCTGAACGAAAGTACCTTAAATACTAGGTTGTGGAGCATTGCATGGATTCGTGTTGAAGATGCATTGTGCAGTGATGCCGCGATGCGTCAGTTCTGAAATGCGGCAAGGCTGTGGAGTGAGTTCCTGTTGTATCGACGTTGAGTATCTTGTTGATGGGGCTTGCAATGCGGAGGCTGGTGTTGAGGATAAGATGCACAGTCAAGGTAATGCATTGGTTCCAGTGAGTGGTGAAGCTGGGATGCAGAGTTTTATCGTTGTCATAGAGGCTGCCTTCGACAGTTGATGCAAGTAGCTTGCGCTGGGAATAGCGTCACAGAGTCACAGTCCTGAAGGTGGTAAGTCAGTCCTAAGATTCAGGATGCAGCAGCAATGCAAGTCCTATGTGATGGCTCCAATCCACGTAGCAGCGGCGATGCATTGGTTCTGCTTGAGGATGTGCTGCTCGGCTGAGGAAATGTGTATGTTCTGCTCTGGAATGCGTTGCTCAGAAGAGGATGCATCCGCTCGCTTATGAAGCACCTTACACCAACTTCCAAGGATCCAGGATTGGGTGGCACCACTTGGCAGGGCAGACTTACAGATGGCATTGTCCAGGTGTAGAAGCAGGGTGGTTGGAAGTCTTTTATGTCCCTGAGACATCAGATCAGGAGGCCAGCCAAATTGCCCTTGGAGCCATTCTGGGTTCAAGTAAGACAGGTCCACACCTTCTCACTCAGGCAGGAGGACAGCAGGCAGCAGCCAGCACAGCAAGGCAGGAGTCCAGAAAGGTAGCAGTCAAGCAAAGTGGCACTCTTACAGCAGCACAGCAGTCCTTCTTCCTGTCAGAATATTCACAGACCCAGACGTGTACTGAAGTAATAGTGTCAGAGGTCCAGTTCTTAAACCTAGTTGGGCCTTTGAAGTGGGGGAGAATTCAAAGACAGGCTGTTGAAGTGCACAGAGGTCTTGCCCTTCCTGCCCTGGCTTCAGGCTCACTACAGAGATTTTGCAGCCCTTTGTGTGTGCACAGGACATAGGCTATGCAGGTGTAAGTGAGACTGTGCCCAGCTCCTCCCTGCCATCCTGCCCATGATGGCCTATCCAGGCCCAACAAGTCACACCTAAACTCCCATTGTAAGTGGCTGTCTAGGAGAAATACACAAATTCCAGTTGATACTTACCCCAAATATGTGATCAGAGACAGGCAGTAGACACTAGAAGGCTAAAGTAAGAAAAGGCCAACTTTCTAAAAGAAATTGCGATTTAAAATCCAACTTCATTATAAGTTATGATTTTAAATTGCGATACTAGAGGCACCAAAACTTCAACAGTTTATCTCATCCAAATTGTGAATTAAATGTATATGTTGTAATAAGGTAATCCCAATGTTATTCTATGGGAAAAGTAGGCCTTGCAGTAGTGAAAAGCAACTTTGGTAAGGTTTCACTATCAAGACAATTAAAACTTAAAAGTACATGTGCTGCCTTTAAAATACATTGCTGATTGCATCCTTCCTTTTGGGCTGTCCAAAGCTTACGTTAGAAGTGACTTATATTTATAAAACAGGAAGGTTAGGGTCTGGCAAAAGTGTCCTTTAGCCAGCTGGACATTGTTGTGTAAAACTGCAGTCACAGGCTCTGCAATGATTAAGGGGCTACTTGAGTGGGTGACACAATCAGTGCCGCAGGACCACTTGTAGCATTTAATTTGCAGGCCCTAGGAACACATAGTACCACTTTACTAGGGACTTTTAAGTGAATTAAATATGCCAATTGGGAATAAGTCAATGTTACCATGTTTAGGGGAGACAGCACACCACACTAAGCCCTAATAGCAGCACAAAAGAGGTCAGAAAATTGGAGGGGTGGGTAAAAAATTGAGGGGAATACCACCACACGCCTGTCAGCACTAATATGCTTCCTTCACAGCTGAAAGTGGGAAGAGCTACCTGATCCCTTTGGACTTCTCTTTACTAAGGTGGATGAACCTGGAGCGACCAGCAGCAGTGACATGGTCTGATCTTGGATGGTGCTCCACTATGAAGTCCATACTGTCTAGAGAGATGGACCACTTCAACAGTTTGGGATTTTCACACCTCATATGCATGAGTGTCTGAGGGGTCAGTGGGCTGTCTGAAACCTTAGGTGAGACCCAAACAGGTATGGTCTCAACTTCTTCAGTGCCCAGACCACAGCAAAAATGTCACTCTCATTCACACTCCACCTGTGTTCCCATGGAACTAGCCTCCTGTTAATGAAGGCTACTGGTTGATCCAGGCCCTCTTCATTCAACTGTGCTAAGACCGCCTCTATGCCATGCTCTGAAGCATCCGTCTGCACAATGAATTGGAGTAGTCAGGAGCCTTGATTACAGGTGATGTACACATGGCATCCTTGAGGGTATCAGAGGCTTTCTGGCAAACTTCTGTCCAGATCACCAATTTGTGCTGCTACTTCAAAGTCAGCTTGGTTAAAGGGGCAACAAGGTTGCTGTAGCCCTTACCAAATCTTTGGTAGTATCCTGTGTGGCCCACAAAGCCTCTCAATCTGCCTGGTTTTAGGTGGTTTCCAGGCCATGATAGTCTCAATCTTGGCCTAGAGAGACTGCACCTTGCTTCCACCCACCAAGAGACCTCAGTGCACCAAAGAGCCCTCCCATCTGGAACTGTAGACAGTAATGTTGTCTAAGTAGATGGCAC
Organism: Pleurodeles waltl; assembly: GCF_031143425.1. Classification (NCBI taxonomy): domain Eukaryota; kingdom Metazoa; phylum Chordata; class Amphibia; order Caudata; family Salamandridae; genus Pleurodeles; species Pleurodeles waltl. The sequence goes on along the minus strand of NC_090436.1, from coordinate 838,181,920 downwards.
AAAAGGCCTCCTTACTAGCTAGGAACCTGTTCAGCAATCTGTGGAAGGTGTCAGGGACTTTCTTCAAGCCAAAGGGCATCAACCACAATTAGAAATTAGAAGTAGCCATCTGGGCTGGAGAATGCTGGCCACTTTCTTGAGCCCCCTAAGTCATACCAATCTGTCAGTATGTCAAATCAAAAGTACTAAGGAATTTGGCAGTGCCCTGCCTGTCAATGAGCTCATCTACTCGGGAAATGGGGTGTGAGTCATCCTAGTGACAGAATTGAGTCCTGGTTGTCCACATAGAATGAGAGTTCAGGAGTGGTGCTCTGTAGGGCAGCCTTTGGTACCACTACCACAGGACTGGACCAGGGATTGTTGGAGAGCTCAATCACCCTTAACACCAGCATCTTGGATACTTGGCCCTCATCTTATTTGACAACCTGCAGATTTTGGTTTTAACATGGGGACTGTCTCTTGTGTCAATGTCATGTACACACTGTTGCTCTGCTGCTCTGGGATCAGGGAAGAACAGAGGTTGACACCTTCTACTGACGGGTCATTCTTCCAGGCAAAGAGGAATTCTGGAAGTGGCTCACTCTCCTCCATCCCCTCACCTGTCACGAGCAGCATGCTTACTTTGGACCTCTTAATATGAGGCTGTTGTAAAGTGCCTCTTTTTGGATGGTCACCTCCCGCTTTTTGCTGTTAGATGCTGTCGCTTTTGACCTTTCAGTGAACTGAGGTCTGCTAACCAGGCCGCAGTAGCAATGCTCTTTCCCTTAAATCGTATGTCGAATTACACAGGCCAATTGGCAAGGACCTTACCACCCCTGTAAGTCCCCAGTAAATGGTACCCAGGACAAGGGTGGTAAAGGGAGTTACCAGGGCTCCAGCACTGATTGTGTCACCATGAGTAACCAGAGTAAAAGAGAGACTGCAGAGCTGCCATGTCAGCCTGCACGAGCAGCCTGCGGCTCGAGTGAGACTCTGCCCACATCAGGTGCAGGCAGAGATGCGTGTTACTGCTCATGGACAAGTCAGTGACCCCTAAGGGGGCCCCATCTAGCCCAGGAGGCAGGGTGCACTGTACCATGAGGGAGGTCATATGTGCAGGAGCACATTTGCCCCCATGCTAGCATTTAAGACATGATGCTGGCCCGAGTAACTGGCACACCGTTCGATAACATGTGCTGGCATCTGACCACTGCTCAGATGTCCAGCTTGGCAATGGCCCAGTGGAATCCCATTGTGTTTGGTATCAAACAATGTGCTTTTTAACCCTGAACATGATTTCCATGTTTAGGACTATAAAACTGTGCCCAGGTGGCAATCTTAGAGGGTGCCCACCAAGTTACAGAGTTCTGTATTGTTTTGGCGGGCTCTCCCCCGCCACTGCCACCACAGACAAGGGTCTGACCTGCTGTTGGCAGTGCTAGCACCTTGACAGGATGTAAGACAAGGGGCCTGAGCAGGTAGGGCATCACACCTCCTCCCATCTAGGCTGGCTCATGAGAAAAGCATTAGGGCTGTGATCCTCCAAGGCTTCACCCACCTTTGTTCTGTGAGCAGCTGTACCCGCAGTGGAGGACAAAGCCCTTCCCAGCATTCCCAGCAAGACAGGCAGGAAGTTAGCTAGGCAGGAGTTGTGCACCCCCATAAGACTAGCCACACCTTGAGGGTGGGCTAGGAGGTCAGCACAGCCGAGGGAGGGTTCTGGCATGTTGGCAGATCCTAAGAATTATGGGTTCTGGGTAGAAGGTGACGTACTCCCACAGGAAGTCATCACCGGCGGGGCAGATTAGCTTCAGGGACTAGTAGCCTAGTAGCCACTGTCCCTCACACCCTTAAACACTCCCTAAACTAGGATTTAAGGAGCTCCCCTGGCACCAGAATTTAGATCTTACCTGGAAAAGAAGAAAAAAGCACAAAGAGACATCTGAATCAACAACAGGACCTGGACTCCAGCCCCAGTGCATGGAAGAGGACACAGTGTGACCGAAGGAGACCAGTACTGGAACCGCATGCCCGGAGTGTGCCTGAGGTAGAGAGTCGTTGGTCCCAACAAGAGGGACCCCAGTGAACACCGAAACTCCAAGAAAGACTCCCCTTACTGGTGGTACTAGTCCCCTGTAAACTGTAGGAGCAAAGGTGGGCTGAGATAAAAGTACTGCAACCCGACAGGCTCTGCATGTCTGGGTCCAAAGAAACTTGGTGACCATCATCTTAAGAATAGGGGTGAGGCCCATGCCCAGTCTCAAGCCTATACTCCCTGCCAAATGGCCTCCAGAAAGCCTGTTGATCACTCTATGCAGGTACCAAGGCTCGTCTGTCGCCTGCCTGGAAACCGATGGCCACACAGCGTTCCCCCTCTCCAGGGCACTGCCCCAGCATAGAGATAAATGTCACCAGCAACCCCTCTCCTGTGGGTTTTTGGCCTAATGGAAGTGACTTTGACTGTCGCAGCAAAACATCTTTTCCATGACCAGCCAGGTGATTGACAGCTAGGAGCCACCTCTGCACCCGGAACCAACCAAAAAGGTGGTGAAGATACAACTGTCGATTCCTGGTCCTGGCCCCCAAAGACCTCTATATCAGAAGGGTAGAATGTGAGCCCAGCCCCAAGTCCAGTTTTGCAACAGAATGCAAATGCAGCAGCCATTGTGGATCCTTCAGCACCAAGGACAGTCAAGTCACCTCTGCAACTGGACTCCCTGAGCAAGGTAACAAAAGTCTGACTGTTGAATCTTGGTCTTCAATGGAAGCTCTTTGCCACACTACCAGGACTGAGATAGGGCTTACTGAGAGTGAGTCCAAGGTCCACTACTGGGTATTGTGTTGGTATTCCGTGGTAAGATTACCTAGTCATATCATATAATAATACCTTCACCCTGCTATAGAGGCCTAAGACGATTTACATGGAGCATCCTTAAAGGGTGTCTAGGGGTCTGGAGGGGTTCCACCAATTAAGTGGACTCCCTCTTCTACGTCTTTACTTTGTTTGAGCTAGTCCAGTGGTTCTGGAAAACTCTGGGCGTTACTGGTTCCATGACCCCTTCTTTCTGACCAGGATGAAATACCACTAGAGAGGCTTTCTGGTCATACCAGAGATTCATTACTTCTTGACTGGCCTAAAGATTGCTTTTTGCCCCCTTCCAGAAGTGCTGCATCTGGTTGCAGAGGGCCAGTATGTGGCTACCCACATCCTGGGGTGGTTCTTAGAAGCTTGTTCCAGCCCCTCCTCCTTGACAAGGCTCAGAAGCCTCCTAACAGGGTAGCCATAGAGAAGCTCAAAGGGACTAAACCCTATTCCTTTCTGTGGCACCTCCCTGTAGGCAAAGAGAAGGCATGGGAAGAGAATGTCCCACTTACGCCTCATGGGGTCAGATAGGTCGTAAATATATCCTTCAAGGTTTTGTTGAATCTCTCCACAAAACCATTGGTTTGGGATGATAAGGTGTATTGAACTTGTAGATTACCCAACACTCTTCCCACATGGACATCATGTACGCTGAGATGAAGTTAGTGCCTCTGTAAGACATCATGGCCCTCATTACAACCCTGGCGGTCGGTGTTAAAGTAGTGGGATAATATCGCCAACAGGCCGGCGGAAAACAAAATGGAATCACAACCATGGCGGAAACAGCCAACATAGACAGCCACTTTAACACTGCGACCGACACGGCTGTAGAAACAAACACCGCAGCGGTCACTGCCAACAGACAGGCGGAAGACAAGGTTCCCCCCACTGAATTACAACACGCCTATCTGCCACCTTTTCCGGGGCGGTACAAACACTATCAAAAGCATGGCGGAAACAGGACTTGGAACGGAAACCACTCACCTCTCGACACCCAACGAGGAACCAGGACGCCATGGAGCCCGAACTACAAGTCCTCCCCATGCTGGTCTTCCTCCTCTTGTATAAGGAGCAGGAAAGACGCCGGTGACAGCCACGCTGAGTACTGCTCCTAGCACACAGAGGAGGGGGGATGGAAAAGAGAGTGACACACACCCGAAATGCGCAACACCCCCACCCTCACCCACAACACCATACACACAAATACATGCAGCAACATTACATATACACCCCGTCACCCCGGAAGAACGCAAGGACAAAAGGAAATGATTGTAATGAGCGTAATCAATACAAATCAGATAGGGCAAGTTCAAAAATTAGTATATACAGATATGTACACCAAGTGCACAAGTCCGGATATAAATTAAATCATTGTCGGTGGATCAGTGTCCCAAAACGCATGGGTGAAACCCACACAAGATACCTGACTTGAAACGGAGAGAACACTCCAGGGACATTAGATGGAAAATAAACAGGCACCTCAGGGGGAGGGAGGGGCACCTCAGCCGGATGAACGATGAAGCCACTGCTCCACGAGGGGCTCCATGCCCACTGCTGTATCCTGGGGAGTGCAAAGCCACAGTCTCTCAAGTCTTTCCAGTGGGTGGTTTGCCAACTGCTGTATCCTGGGGAGTGCAAAGCCACAGTCTCTCAAGTCTTTCCAGTGGGTGGTTTGCCCACTGCTGTATCCTGGGGAGTGCAAAGCCAATGTCTCTCAAGTTTTTCCAGTGGGTGGTTTGCCCTCTGATGTATCCTGGGGAGTACAAAGCCACAGTCTCTCAAGTGAATGTGATTCTCCACTGGTTCTGGAGGGGGCTTTGTGCCCAGAGTGCTTCATCCTGCCAAGGACTGAGTTAGTGGATGTGATTCTCAACTGGTTCTGGAGGGGGCTTTGTGCTCAGAGTGCTCCATCCTGCCAAGGACTGAAGTAGTGGATGTGATTCTCCACTGGTTCTGGAGGGGGCTTGGTGCCCAGAGTGCTTCATCTTGCCAATGACTGAAGTAGTGGATGTGATTCTCCACTGGTTGTGGAGGGGGATTGGTGCCCAGAGTGCTTCATCCTGCCAAGGACTGAGGTAGTGGATGTGATTCTCCACTGGTTCTGGAGGAGGATTCATGCCCAGAGTGCTTCACATGCAGTGTTGCAGGTCCCATTCCCTCACCTGGGTGTGTGTGCCACGAGATTGCCTGGGAACAGGTAGCATGATACACCATGGAGGCTGAAACACACTCCACCCTGCTGCGACTTTGCCTGCCACCTCCAGGTACAAACAATTCTGGGAGTCATGCCTCATGTACGCTGGACAGGGTCCATGACATCTCCTGCAGCCTCGGACGGCTGCCCACTGGGGATGATTGCCATGTCAGCTGTGGTGGCACTGTCTGAGCACGTCGCGGGGCTGGTGGCAGTGCTTGCGGCGGTGTCTGTGGTGGAGGTGCTGACGGTGGTGCATGTGTCTGCACCTGTTGAGGGACACAGCAGGACGTCTCCTGCAGCCTCAGACGGCTGCCCACTGGGGATGATGCTGGGGACTGTTGGTGAGGCAGCAGACGTGCAGGTGGCAGTGCTGGTGGCGGTGCAGGTGGCGGTGTCCACCGCCGTACAGGTTGATGTTGTTGACAGAAGAGGTGACTCTGGTCCCTCATCCGGAGCCACCGTGCCCTGTCCTGACATTGCTCTTCGGCTTGTGTCCCTTCCCCACCTTTGATGGTGCTGCTCGTGCCTTGCCATTGTCCCCTTTTGGCTTGGAGGAGCCCTTGCTTGCTGGTAGGTGCGGCTTCTCCCTCCGGCATGTGGGCACCTTCTTCACCTTGGCAAGTGGAGGAATGGCCTGCTCCTGGGCCTCACTAGGTGGCACACTGGCAGCCCTGATGGGTGGCGCCCGCGATGAGACTGGAGTTGCTGGGACCACTGTGCTGTGGTGGCTGAGGTGCTAGGCTGGGACCTGGACAGCCTGGCCCTAGGGGAAGAATGGGGGGGAGGTGTAGGGAAGAGGTCAATGTTAGCCAGGAAATGTTTCTTAGACACACTGGGACGGGAAGATGAAGGGAGTTTCGGAGTGGAGGAAGAGGTAGTGGTTGTAGGAGGTGTACGTTTGCTGAATTTGGGTGAAGGTGCATGGGCCTGAGGCTGTTGTGAGGTGGATGGCTGTTTGGTGGGTGTGTGCCTGCGTTTATGTAGTTTGGGAGGAGGGCTCACAGACACACTGGGAGAGGACACGGGATGTGTGAATGGTAGTGGGGGTGGTGGTTGCACTTGAGCAGTGTGTGGTGATGGGCGTGCTGGTGATGGAGGTAGTGGCTGAGGATGTAGTGCATGCAGATGTGAGTGGAGACGAGACAGGGAGGGAGGAGGAGGATGTGGATGAGGGGGACACAGTGAAGGCAGTGGATGTTGGTGTGTCTGCATGGGGATGGTGCTTGTGTGAGTGCCGGTGGGATGTGCGGTGCTTATGTTTGCCATGTCCACTCTTGTGTGTTGATGAGTGTGCATGCTGGTCTGATGGTGTGCTTGGGATAGGCTGAGGTACAGGGGATTGGGTCTGGATGGAGGAAGTTGGAGGGGGAAGGCTGGACCCAGGGACAATGGCTGCCATCAGTGCTTAGGCCAGAGCCTGAAATGCTCTCTGTTGGGCCGCCTGGCCCGAATGAATGCCCTCCAGGTATGCATTTGTATGCTGCAAATGCCTCTCAACACCCTGGATGGGAATTCAAAATGGTAGATTGCCCAACAGTGAGGGATCTCAGGAGGTCAATAGCCTCCTCACTGAGGGCAGCAGGGCTGACTGGGTAAGGGGCTGAAGTGCCTGGAGCGAAGGAGATGCCCACCATCCTGGGTGAGCGGGCACGGGAAACAAGCTGAGGGGCTGCTGGGAGGGCAGAGCTGGTAAGGGGGGTGGTGGCTGTACCTTTTGATGTGGTGGGCACAGAGGTGCCAGCCACCACAAGGGAGCTTCCATCAGAGGAGGAGTCGCTGTCGCTGGTGTATGCTCCTGTCCCCGTATTGGAGCTCCCCTCGCCCTCCATCCCACTGGTGCCTTCAGACTCCGTAAATTCACCCTCCAGGGCCATGTGGGTTGCAGCTCCCTCCTGCTCCAATGCCAATGCTCCTCCGCCACATGTTGCTAATGCACACAAGAACAGGGTGACAAAAGAAAAAGGGGGGGAAGACAGAAGAGACACGTGGTCAATGCATGCAACACCACTACCGTTGGCGGACACAACACACATGGAGCAGCCCTATGCACTAAGCCATGCACTAACAGTGCAGGGGAAAAGCACATGCCCAAGGGGGACTCTGTCTATACCCATTTCATGCACAGCTAGAACCCATGGGAGTGTGACTAGATGTAGAGGGCAAATACCACCTTTGGGGTTGGAGTGGGAATGAGGCTACAAAACAATGGATCTACATTTGCGCATCTGCCCTGGCCTAGGGAAACCCACAGCCCACCACCCCCACCCAGACACCTCGTCAAGCATGCAGAGTCAGAAGGAATGAGAGTGTACTCACCCCCTTGTGGCTACTGTGATGCCCTCAAGCGCCCATCCAACTCCGGATGTGCCACCACCAAGATCCAGTACATCAGGGGGGTCATGGTGCGATGGGCCCCCCTTCCATGTTGGGAAGCCATCCCCAGCTGGGCCTCCGCCGTCTTCTTGCTCCAGCGGCGCAGGTCCTCCCATCTTTTCCAGCACTGGGTGCTCCGTCTATGGTAGACCCCCAGGGTCCGCACTCCCTTGGTGATGGCACGCAACATACTCCTCTTCTGGTGGGCGCTGACCTAGAGGAATAGTGAAGTTAGAATGGATGTTACTCTCCCATACAGTTCTTCTCACACATTGCCCACAAACCTCCCACCCTGGCCCTGACATACATACACACACAAAATCCTCACATGCTGGCCTGTCCCCCCTCCCTCTTCCATCCACGACACTCCATACAATCATGTGCCATCCACCATGCTCACAGTGTACTCACCTGTTTGTCGGGAGGACCGTACAGTTGCGTGTACTGGGGGAGGACCCCATCCACTAGTTTCTCCAACTCCTACGAAGTGAAGGCAAGGGCCCTTTCCCCAGACATTGTAGCCATTGTCGCTTCCAGACACAGGTCACAGCAGCACTTGCAGTGTAGGTCCTTTACTGTTGAAGGTCAGGTATCAAGTGACGGAACTGATAGAAATTGGTGGTCACGTCCGTGACGGTGCATACCGTCACCGCCGGCATACATCGTCATTGGCTCCTGGAACCCATAGGGCTCAATGTTAACCAATGCTGAATTGTGCTGCTGTCTTCGACCGCCTACCGCGACGGTGTACAATGACAGCGCAATTACCTCATTTCTCCTTGTCCCACCTTACAGGTCAGGCAGCTGCCACTTCAGGGGGCCACATGGCAGGCCAAATAACTGCATCACACCTATTTAGGCCAGGAATACGGACAGACAAAGGCACATAGAGAAAATTTAACATTTTTGCTAAACAGCCTTGTGATACCTAAGTGTTGTATGACCCTCTGCTCACTGTTCTCCTCCATAGGGCACGTCCGCTGGGGGAGCTGATGAGATGGCAGCATCCTCCAGTGTACAGACCCCTGGTAGACCTGTCGACTATGGAAGACAGACACATCATTATCACTTACAGACTTGATCGTGCAACAATCCAGGAACTGTGTGCCCAGTTGGAGCCTGACCTGATGTCAGCTATCTGCCATCCCACAGGAATCCCCCTCTAGTGCAGGCAGGTCCTGTCAGTACTCCATTTCCTGGCCAGTCAGTCTTTTCAAACTACAGTAGCCATGGCATCAGGGATGTCCCAGCCAATGTTCTCTCATGTGTTGTCCAGAGTGTTGTCTGCCCTGCTGAAACACATGCACAGCTACATTGTTTTCCCTCAAGTGGAGCATTTGTCCACAGTGAAAGGTTACTTCTATGCCCTGGGACATATCCCCAACATCATTGGTGCCATTGATGGTACACATGTGGCATTTGTCCCCCCCGCAGGAATGAACAGGTGTACAGAAACCGGAAGAGCTACCATCCTATGAATGTGCAGATGGTGTGTTTGGCAGACCAGTACATCTCCCATGTGAATGCCAAGTATCCTGGCTCAGATGCTTACATTTTAAGGAATAGCAGCATCCCTTATGTGATGGGCCAACTCCAGAGGCATCGTGTGTGGCTAATAGGTGAGGCCAAGGTCCCCAAACAGTTTGAATAGGTGTCTGGATATGGGGTAGTCCCTAAGGGTTTGTGCATGTCTAACAGATGCCCCTCGATATTTGCAGGTGACTCTGGTTACCCCAACCTGTCATGGCTACTGACCACAGTGAGGAATCCCAGGACAAGGGCAGAGGAACGCAACAATGAGGCACATTGGCGAATTAGGAGGATAATAGAGCGCACCTTCGGTCTCCTGAAGGCCAGATTCCAGTGCCTCCATCTGACAGGTGGCTCCCTATAGTACTCACCAAAGAAGATGTGTCAGATCATCGTGGCCTGCTGTATGTTACACAACCTGGCTTTGCGACTGCAGGTGCCTTTTGTGCAGGAGGATGGGCCTGATGCGGGTCTTGTGTTAGCTGTGGAGCCTGTGGACAGTGAAGAAGAGGAGGCAGAAAAAGAAGATGTAGACAACTGAAACAACATCATCATGCACTACTTCTAGTGAGACACAGTTAAGAAGATGGAACTGCTTTCCACATCTCATGCTATTGTAGGACCTAGCATAAGTCTGCCTTTTTACCTCTGTGTATGGACCCTGACTTGTCACTTTGGCTTTCCATTTCACAGATCTGGGTCCCAATTTCTCCCCTCTGCTATGTTTCCTCCTGGCCTACAGCTGTGTAACATTGGTATGTGAACAAGTACATTGACATTGCTATATTCCAGAGATTTTGCAATTGCACATTTGTGAAAGCACAGACTGACTCCAGATTTTTGGGTGATTCAAGTGTGTTTATTTCTGTGCAAATAAGTGGAGGGGTGTGTGAAATGGGCTAGGGTGATGGTGGAGGGATGTCCATCGCAGAGTCCCGTCTCTTGGTCACACAGGTGCATTGTCCAGTGGGGCATAGGAAGTGTAGCTATGGCAGTTTAAGGTGGACAGGGTGACAAAGTAGGACAGAAGGGTGACATTCAGGAGGGTCTTATTTCCTGGCGGGGGTCTTGGCAATGTTCTCTGTCTTGTTCCTGGATCTCAGGGACCGTTTGCGGGGTGGTTCTCCTTCTGCAGGGGGTGGGGTGTTGGTGGCCTGTTGGTCCTGTGGCAGTGGCTCCAGTCCACTAGCACCGGTGGAGGTGGAGGGCTATTCATCATCCAGGCTAGTGTCAGGGGCCCGTTGGTGTCCCTCATGGTGTTGACAAGGTCTGCCAGCACCCCTGCAATGGTGACCTAGGTGGTGTTAATGGACTTCAAGTCCTCCCTGATCCCCAGGTAGTGTTCCTCCTGCAGCCGCTGGGTCTCCTGAAACTTGGCCAGTAACGTGCCCATGGTCTCCTGGGAATGGTGGTAAGCTCCCATGATGTTGGAGAGTGCCTTGTGGAGTGTCGGTTCCCTGGGCCTGTCCTCCCCCTGTCGCACAGCAGTCTTCCCAGCTTCCCTGTTATCCTGTGCCTCTGTCCCCTGAACTGCGGGCCCAGTGCCATTGACCCCAGCTCCCTGATTTTCTTGGGTTGGTGGGTTTGCCTGGGTTCCCTGTAGTGGTGGGCACACTGCTGAATGACGTGTCCTGTGGATAGAGGGATGGGCCCGCTGGGTGGGTGCTGTAGTGGTGTTTTCTGAGGGGGGAGGTTCAGTGGTGGTTTGGGACTGTGTCAGGGGAACCTACTGTCCCGAGGTCCCTGATGGGCCAGGCTGGTCATCTTGATCCAGGCGTGCAGAGCTGCTGTCATCACTGTGGGCCTCTTCTGTGGGGGGACTGGATATGTCTGGCACCTCCTGTCTGGTGACATTGGGTATGGGTTCTGTTGGGGTGTAAATGCATAGTTTTAGTATCTGTGTGTGCCATCTTGTGCATTGGGTGAGGTACTGTCTACTCCTGTGCTTGCATCTTTGTGTTTGCCCTTTTGTGATAGTTGGTTTGGGGTCTGTGTGGGTATCTGTACTGGACATGCTTTGGTGACGGTGGTCCATGCATAGGTGTTGCATGCAGGGTCTTGGTATTGAGATGTGTGCGTTGTGATAGTGGGACATATGTGAGATGCTGGAGTGATGGGAGCGAGGTAAGGGTGGGGGTATGTGATGGCATGCAGGTGGAGTGTGGGGGATATGGTAATAAAGATATGACTTACCAGAGTCCAGTCCTCCTGCTACTCCTGTAAGGCCCTCAGGATGCAGTATTGCCAAGACTTGCTCCTCCCATATTGTTAGTTGTGGGGGAGGAGATGTGGGTCCACCGCCAGTCCTCTGTACAGCAATCTGGTGTCTTGAAACCACTGGATGCACCTTCCCCCGTAGGTCATTCCACCTCTTCCTGATGTCATCCCATGTTCTTGGATGCTGTCCCAAAGCGTTGACCTTGTTGACGATTCTCCACCATAGCTCCATCTTCCTCGCAATGGAAGTGTGCTGCACCTGTGACCCGAAAAGCTGTGGCTCTACCCAGATGATTTCCTCCACCATGACCCTGAGCTCCTCCTCAGAAAACCTGGGGTCTTTGAGGTGCCATGATGTGGTGTGGGTGATGTGTGAGGTGCTGTCTGTTGTGATGTGTGGGGGAATGTGTTGGTGTGTGTTGTTTGAGGTGCGTGGATGTTGTATAAGTGATGGTGTTGTGTGTCTGTGGATGCTGGTGTTGTGTTTGCTAATCTCTCTCTCTGGCCGTCTTCCAAATTTTATGTTGTAAGGGTTTGTGGGTAATGTGGGTGTGTGTTTCATAGTGGTGTGAGTGTGTGGGTGTGGTGTGTGTATGTGTATCAGGTGTGTGTATTTCGAATTGTCCAATGTGGTTGTGTTTTATAAATGTGTGTGTATTTTGAGCGCGGCGGTGTGCACCGCCAATGGATTACTGCGGTTGAAAGACCGCCGCGTTGATTTGTGGGTCGTGACAGTGTGGGTGTATTCTTGTTGGCGTGACGGTGTAGGTTTTTTTATCGCCAGTTTATCACTGACCTTTGGTGTGGCAGACTTGTGTGGGTGTCTGTATTGTGGCAGATTCTGAGATGTGGGTTGTAATACCTGTAGCGGAATTCCTCAGCCACAACAGTATGTTGGTGGTCTTCAGCACGGCAGAAAGCGGGATTTACTACCAGGGTTGTAATGAGGGCCTATATTCTTGGGGAAGCCCACCTGGGTAACAGTCCCCATCAGAGCTCTAGCCATCACAAGTGAAGTCATTGACCTCTGAGGGATGGCCTCTGGGTAGCTTGTGGCATGGTCCAGCAAGGCCAGGATGAACCTGTTGCCTAGGACTGTCTTAGCTTCCAAGGTTTCAATGACATTGATGCCCACCCTTTCAAAGGGGGTGCCAACAATGGGTAAGAAGATCAGGAGAACTTTTTGCTTTTTCCCTGATTTCTCACTGGCCTGGCAGGGGGCCAGAACCTGCAGAATGCATCTGAGACTGCCTTCATTCTAGTCCAATAGAACTGGGAGGCAAGCCTGGTGAACGTCTTGTCCTTCCCTAAATGTCGTGCAAGGTGTATATCATGAGCCTAACCCAGTAGGAAAGTTCAGTAACCTTGGGCTTCTCCAGTAACAGGAGCCTTGGGCTTTCTATAGAGGAGATCATTATCTCAGTAGATCAGGAGATCCCCAGAGACGTCACCTACTGCCTGGGCTGCACCTTGCCACTTTAAGCCCTCAAGAGTTGGACACTTCTTCTGCACTTTGCAGGATACCCCTCTGGTGGGCTCACCCTCAACTTGCCAGTGAGCAAGTTCATGAAGGTCACCTACATCAGAAATGTCCTCCCCTTTTGGCTAGCGGGCCTCCTCCTTACGGGTCCCATCTACCTCCACTGAGGGAACTTCAGGAGGTGGTTTCCCACTCCCCTTGCTCTTCTCTTTCTTGGCAGTTGCCAGAGCCATTAGTCTAGGCTCCAGACACCCTTGACTCTCTTCCCAGGTAGCAATGACTGTATGGTTATATAGACCCACTCAGGCAACATCTCCAAGTGTGACCTGAGCTCTACCTCCATCCAGGCAGAGTGTTCCAGGTCATAGCCTAACAGACAGTCTTCAGGCATGGCAGAACTCACAGCTACTTTCAGAGAACCTGAGACCCCCCACTCCAAGGGAACCAGAGCCACTGGTAGATAGTTCTCTCAATTGTAGGTGACTATGACTTGGTAGAATGTGATCAGATCAGAAGGACCTACTCTGCAGAAACCAGCTGACACCTCACAGTAGTCATGCTGGCTCCAGTGTCTCATATAGCCTCTACTTGTTCGCCATTGTTGGGGACCCACTGCCTATACTTGGAAGTATTTGCAGGCATATGGGCTTTTGGCACCATCTTCTTATCCCCCAGGGAATATGGGTCACCTCTGTCTGCTTCTCAAAGCTAACTGGGACTACCTTCTCCCAAACCACTACACTCACCAACTCAGGTGTTTGCCCACAAGTGTAGGGTTGTGTCCTTTAGAGACAATTAAAGTCGTCCTTGGAGGGCCCATAGTTGTTACTCTCAGTAAATTGGGATGCAGACCTCCCTGTCTTGGGTTCAAAGAACCCCTTTGTCTTAGGATCAGACTGGGACTGGTTACCACTACTCCCTCGAGAATTTTTTTTTTTTTTTTTAGAGAACTCCTTACTTTTAAGTTTTTCCCACCCTCTTTCTTCTGTTTGGAACCCTAACCACCCTTGTGGGAGTCCCCTGACAAGTACTGGTCCAGATGTCCGCCTTGTCAGAAAGTTTCCTGGGTCAGTCAGCTTACTGTCAAATAGGTGCTGGCAGAACTCTGTAACACAGATACTGAGCATGTGCTCTCTCATGATGATATTATCTTACCACTCAAAACATTCATGCGTTTAGGTCCAAAAATATTTTTTGCTCAGAAAGATTAATTCTTTAAAAGACATTTTACTTAGTTCTATTTTGGCTCCTGTTAGGCCTGACAGCCTTAGGGTAGTCACCCCTAATATTTTGCCTGCCTCCCTCCACTTTTTGGACACTTCTTCTGCACTTTGCAGGATACCCCTCTGGTGGGCTCACCCTCAACTTGCCAGTGAGCAAGTTCATGAAGGTCACCTACATCAGAAATGTCCTCCCCTTTTGGCTAGCGGGCCTCCTCCTTACGGGTCCCATCTACCTCCACTGAGGGAACTTCAGGAGGTGGTTTCCCACTCCCCTTGCTCTTCTCTTTCTTGGCAGTTGCCAGAGCCATTAGTCTAGGCTCCAGACACCCTTGACTCTCTTCCCAGGTAGCAATGACCGTATGGTTATATAGACCCACTCAGGCAACATCTCCAAGTGTGACCTGAGCTCTACCTCCATCCAGGCAGAGTGTTCCAGGTCATAGCCTAACAGACAGTCTTCAGGCATGGCAGAACTCACAGCTACTTTCAGAGAACCTGAGATCCCCCACTCCAAGGGAACCAGAGCCACTGGTAGATAGTTCTCTCAATTGTAGGTGACTATGACTTGGTAGAATGTGATCAGATCAGAAGGACCTACTCTGCAGAAACCAGCTGACACCTCACAGTAGTCATGCTGGCTCCAGTGTCTCATATAGCCTCTACTTGTTCGCCATTGTTGGGGACCCATTGCCTATACTTGGAAGTATTTGCAGGCATATGGGCTTTTGGCACCATCTTCTTATCCCCCAGGGAATATGGGTCACCTCTGTCTGCTTCTCAAAGCTAACTGGGACTACCTTCTCCCAAACCACTACACTCACCAACTCAGGTGTTTGCCCACAAGTGTAGGGTTGTGTCCTTTAGAGACAATTAAAGTCGTCCTTGGAGGGCCCATAGTTGTTACTCTCAGTAAATTGGGATGCAGACCTCCCTGTCTTGGGTTCAAAGAACCCCTTTGTCTTAGGATCAGACTGGGACTGGTTACCACTACTCCCTCGAGAATTTTTTTTTTTTTTTTTAGAGAACTCCTTACTTTTAAGTTTTTCCCACCCTCTTTCTTCTGTTTGGAACCCTAACCACCCTTGTGGGAGTCCCCTGACAAGTACTGGTCCAGATGTCCGCTTTGTCAGAAAGTTTCCTGGGTCAGTCAGCTTACTGTCAAATAGGTGCTGGCAGAACTCTGTAACACAGATACTGAGCATGTGCTCTCTCATGATGATATTATCTTACCACTCAAAACATTCATGCGTTTAGGTCCAAAAATATTTTTTGCTCAGAAAGATTAATTCTTTAAAAGACATTTTACTTAGTTCTATTTTGGCTCCTGTTAGGCCTGACAGCCTTAGGGTAGTCACCCCTAATATTTTGCCTGCCTCC
Source organism: Pleurodeles waltl (assembly GCF_031143425.1). NCBI lineage: Eukaryota > Metazoa > Chordata > Amphibia > Caudata > Salamandridae > Pleurodeles > Pleurodeles waltl. The sequence goes on along the minus strand of NC_090436.1, from coordinate 838,166,681 downwards.
CTCCACTTTTTGGACACTGTTTTTGCTAGTTTTAGGACTCTGTACACGTTACCAATGCTAACCAGTGTTAAAGTGCATATGCTGTCTTCCTTAAAACATGGTGACATTGGATCATACCCAATTGGCTTATTTCATTTACTTATAAGTCCCTAGTAAAGTGCACTATATGTGCCTGTAGGTTAAATGCTTCTAGTGGGCCTACAACACTGATTGTGCCACCCACTCAAGTAGCCCCTTAACCATATCTCAGGCCTGCCATTGCAAGGTCTGTGTGTGCAGTTTCACTGCCACTTCGACTTGGCATTTAAAAGTACTTGCCAAGCCTAAAACTTCAATTTTTCTACATATAAGTCACCCCTAAGGTAGGCCCTATGTAATCCATAGGGCAGGGTGCTGTGTAGACAAAAGGCAGGACACTTACCTGTGTAGGTTACATGTCCTGGTAGTGTAAAACTCATAAATTCATTTGCACTGCTGTGAGGCCTTCTCCTTTCATAGGCTAACATTAGGGCTACCCTCATATACTGTTTGAGTGGTATCTTCTGATCTGAAAGGAATATCTAGTATGGCCAGAATGGTAATACAAAATCCTGCTGACTGGTTAAGTTGGATTTAATATTACTAGTTTAGAAATGCCACTTTTAGAAAGTAAGCATTTCTCTGCACTTAAATCCTTCTGTGCGTTACAATCCACATCTGTCTAGGTTTAGTTGACAGCTCCCTTGTGCTTTAACTCAGACAAACCCCACCACAGGATGCTCAGTCACACTTGCATATATCTGCATATTGAATGGGCTGGGAGGGTGAAGGGCCTGACACTTACATGTCAAAGGACAGTAGCCTGCCCTCACACAAAGGGCTGCCACACCCCTACTGGGACCCTGGCAGACAGAATAGAACTGAAAGGGGACCTTGTGCACTTCTGATCAACTCTTTGAAGTCTCCCCCACTTCAAAAACACATTTGGGTATTTAAACAGGGCCTCTGCCCCTACCAGCTCAGACACTACCTGGAGAATTACCAGAACCTGCACAATTCCAAGAAGAACTGCCTGGCTGACCAAAAAACTCACCTGACTGCTTTCTGAGAAGGACCGTTGCCTTGCTGTTGCCCTGCTGCCTTGCTGCTCTCTGGCTGTGCTGAGAAGCGCTCTCCAAGGGCTTAGATAGAGCTTGCCTCCTGTTCCCTGAAGTCCAAAGACCAAAAAAACTTCATACCTGCAAGAACTCCCTATGTGGCAAAAATCCATGCACAGCCTGCCAGAAATGACGCACAGCCTGCATCGTGGTGAGAAAATCACTGCACACTGAGCCGGAATGATGCAGCCCGACTTCGCAAGTAGAAAATCGACGCAGCGTCAGCGTAGCGACCGGAAATTCGATGCACGTCCCAGTGGGTCGACGCAAAGCCAAGCCGGAACGACACCTGATGACTTCCTGAGAGGAATCAATGCAGCGCCTGCCTTGCAGTAGAAATTTCTACACAACACCCACCTGATCGACACAGTCCCTGTGACTTCATCCTGCCAGTGCCGGATTTCAACGCATCGTCTCCAGGGCATCTGAAAACCCTGCAACTTGAAGAGGATCCGAGACCGAGAACCAGAAATCGAAGCAAAGCCTTCTTTGCATGAAAAATAATCGATGCATCGCCATGTGCGGCCTGAGAAATCAATGCACACTTCCCTGTTTTCCATGCATCTCCTGTGCGGTTCCTTGCGGAGATTTTGAATGCAAACTAGGTACGTTGTGCTTGTAAGAGATATTTGTTGTTTGCTGGCGAAGACGACGATAACGCTGAGTACAGCCGCCTAGCACACGAGGGAAGGGGGGAAGGAAAACGACAGTGACACACATGCACAACACACTCCCCATACACACACACAACATACACACAGCCAGCTGCACAAGAAAACAATTTATCCCCATAAATCTGCTGAGTAATGCAAGGGCAACAGGAATGGACTAAAGTGATTGTAATCAGTGCGACATCAAAAGTAATAATACATTTGCCAATGAAACAAATATGTACAAATGTACAAAAAAGGGACACTGCCCAGTCCCCAGTTCACAGAGGCCACATGGCCACATGGCCACATTGCAAAGTCCAAGGCCCCACTCGTTCCCTGCACCAATACCGGGAGAAGACTGCAAGGGCATCAGTTGGCAATAAGGCAGGCTCCTCAGGGAGAGGGGGGCAACTCAGCCAGATGCAACAAGCCCTGTGCTTGGTCCTGGGGAGTGCAAGACCACAGTCGCTCAGGTGGGTGCCTTGCCCACTGGTTCTGGAGTGGGCAACATGCCCTGTGCTTGGTCCTGGGGAGTGATCGGCCACAGTCTCTCAGGTGGGTGATTTGCTCACTGGTTCTGGAGTGGGTAACATCCCCTCTGCTTGGTCCTGGGGAGTACAAGGCCACAGTCTCTCAGGTGGGTGACTTGCCCACTGATTCTGGTGGGGGCAACATGCCCTGTGCTTGGTTCTGGAGGGTGCAAGGCCACAGGCTTTCATGTGGGTGACTTGCCCACTGGTTCTGTAGGTGACAGGCCGCACAGCAGCCCATTGAATCTGGATCACATGGCATCCACCGGCGGTGACGGCTGCACTGTGGTGGTGGTGGTAGTGGGAGGCTCCTGCTGTGCCCCTGCACACTGTGATGGCTCCACTGTGGTGGTAGTAGTGGGAGGCTCCTGCTCTGCCCCTGCACCCTGCGATGGATGCACTGTGGTGGTGGTAGTGGGAGGCTCCTGCTCTGCCCCTGCAACCTCCGATGGCGGCACTGTGGTGGTGGTAGTGGGAGGCTCCTGCCGTGCCCCTGCACACTGCGATGGCTCCACTGTGGTGGTAGTAGTGGGAGGCTCCTGCTCAGCCCCTACACCCTGCGATAGCTGTGCTGTGGTGGTGGTGGTAGTGAGAGGCTCCTGCTCTGTCCCTGTACTCACTGATGGCTGCACAACCACGGCTGGCGGTGGGGGCTCTGTGACAGCTGCTGGTGCAGGCTCCTTCCCCTTTCTGCTGGCTGGTGCAGGCTCCTTCCTCTTTCTTCTGGCTGGTGCAGGCTCCTTCCCCTTCTTGCTTGCTGGTGCAGGTGCCTTCCCCTTTCTGCTGGCTGGTGCATGCTCCTTCCCCTTTTTGCTTGCTGGTGCAGACTCCTTCCCCTTCTTGCTTGCTGGTGCAGGCTCAATCCCCTTTCTGCTGGCTGGTGCAGGCTCCTTCCCCTTTTTGATGGCTGGTGCAGGCTCCTTCCCCTTCAGTATTTGTGGCCTGGATTCATTTCCATCACTAGTAGATGCAGATCGAACTGGGCCGGTGGACTGTTTGGCTGAGGTGCTTGGCTGGGTTCTTGATACCCTGGCCATACGTGCAGGACAGGGGGAGGGGTAGGGAAGAGGTCAATGGTGAAAAGGAAAAGCTTTTTAGGGACATTGGGGCGGGAAGAAGGAGAAGTAATAGGAGTGGAAGATGAGGGAGTGGTTGTTGGAGGTGTTTGCTGGATTTGGGTGCAGGTGCATGGGTTGTATGCTGTTGTGAGGTGGATGGCTGTTCGGTGTCTGAGTGCTTTCCTTTGTGTACCTTAGGAGGGGGGGGGCAGACACGGTGGAAGAGGACACAGGGGACGTGTGCATGGATGTTGTGGAGTTGTCTGCCAGTGAGGTGTGTTTTCTGCTTGGTGTGGTGATGATTCAGGTAGTGGATGATGATGTAATGCATGCAGGTGTGAGTGTGGACGTAAGTGGGTGGGAGTTGGAGGAGGAGGAGTAGAGGGAGACAGTAGAAATAGTGGATTTTGTTGTGTCTGCAACTTGATGGTGTTTGTGTGAGTGCCTGTGGGTTGAAGTGTGGTGGTTGTGATTGCCTGTGACACTCTTGGGTGTTGTCCTGTGTGCATGCTCATCTGGCTGTGTGCTTGGGATGGGATGGGATTGGGGAGAATGGGACTGGGAAGTGGAAGTTGGAGGGGGGACGATAGAAACAGGGGCAATGGCTGCCATCAGAGAGGAGACCAGAGCCTGAATCGATCTCTGTTGGGCCGCCAATCCAGTGTAAATGCCCTCCAGGAATGCATTAGATTGTTGCATCGGGCTGCCAGCCCTGGATGGCATTCACATGGTTGATTACCCTACAGAGATGGATCTCAGGAGGTCAATAGCCTCCTCACTCAGGGCAGCAGGGCTCACTGGGGCAGAACCTGAGGTGCCTTGGGCAAAGGAGATGCCCATCCTCCTGGGTGAGCAGGCATGGGCAACTCGCTGGGGGGCTCCTGGGAGGGCAGTTCTGGTACAGGAGTTGCGGCTGTACCTGTAGCTGGGGTGGTCACAGAGGTGTCTGCCACTACCAGGGAGCTCCAATTGGAGGAGGTATCAGAGTCTGTATTGTCCCCTCCAGTCTCCACCGTGGTGCTCCCCTTGCCCCCTGTCCCACTGGGTGCTGTGGGATGCAGCTCCCTCTGTCGCCAGTGCCTCTGCTCCTCCGTCAGATAATATTAATGCACAAAAGGACAGGATGACAAAACAAGAAAGGGGGGGAGAGAGACAAAGGGTACCCTGGGTCAATGACTGGACCAAAACTACAGTTGGCGTACACAGTACCCTCACACACAGGGAATAGGACTACGAACTATGCATTGCACTACCAGTGATATTGCTACCCACAAAGGCATGAGGAGGAGAACACACACCGCCAGCTGGGACCCACACAGCCCTGGCCAGTAGTGGATGCTAACAAGCTAGGTAGGCAGTACTTTCCCTTCAGACCCTTAGTCACCACAGGACCTACACAGCTATGTCTGGCCTAGCCTAGGGGCACCCACTGACACACAACCACCACCAGGATACCACCCCACCAGGCATAAGTTGTAATGATAGCCACTATACTCATCCCCTTGTGGCTGCTGTGTTGCCCTCCAATGCCCATCCAGCTCTGGATAGGCCACCACCAGTATGCAGGCCATCAGGGGGGGGTCAGGGTTCGACGGGTACCCCTTCCTCATTGGGAGGCCATCCCCAGCTGGGCCTCCACGATCTTCTGTGCCCAGCATCTCAGGTCCTCCCACCTTTTTCGACAGTGGGTGCTCCGCCTGCCATAGACCTGCAGGGTCCGCACCTCCTTGGCGATGGCATGCCATATACCCTTCTTTTGATGGGCTCTGACCTGCAGAGGCAGTGCGGACAGGAGAACACCATTAGACAAACAGTCCAGCCAGTTACACAATGGTCCACCATACCCGTTTACAGCACTTATGGCCCACACATAGCCCAGCACTCAATGTGTACCCAGCCAGGAGGACATCCATCACCCCTTACACAGTGCCGTCACACACACCTCCATACATGCATGCCACATGCATTGTGCCCACAGTGTACTCATCTGTTGGTCTTGAGGCTCATACAGCAGTCCGTATTGGGATAGGACCCCATCCACCAGTCTCTCCAACTCCTCCAAAGTGAAGGCTAGGGCCCTTTCCCCAGTCAGACGGGCCATGGTAGGTTCCAGGCACAGATCACAGCAGCACATGCAGTGTAGGTCCTCTCGTATGGAAGATCAGGAAACAAGTGAGGAATCTGATGGAAAATGGTGGTCACGTTGCTCGGCGGTGCATACCGTCACAGCCGGTGTAGATCACCATTGGCTACTCTATCCCATTGGGCCCAATATTAACCAATGAGGTATTGCACAGCGGTTCCCGACCGCCTCCCACCACGGCCCACAACGTCAGTGGAATTACCTCACTTCCACCTGTCCCTCCACACAGGACAGGTGGACTTCATTTCGGGGGGGGGGGGGGGGGGAGCCCTGTGGAATAATACTGCATCACAGGAGAAAAAGGCACATCCTAGACAAATCATACAATCATACTGACCCATTACATGTTTACAGATTGCAAACTACTGTTGTGGCTCCATTGTTCAGTTTGTGACAGGCTCCTCACTTTTTTGTCTCTTAGATTCTTACTGCTGTGGATAAATAGGAGATGGAGACACCCCCGTGTACAGACCCCTAGTGGACTTGGCTACACTGGAGGACAGGCATAAAATACTCATCTATAGACTGGACAGGGCCACAATCACGGAGCTATGTGCCCAATTGGAGCCTGACCTGATATCTGCTATCCGTCATCCCACTGGGATCCCCCCTCTTGTGAAAGTGCTATCAGTACTCCATTTCCTGGAAATTGGTTCTTTCCAAGTGACAGTGGGTTTGGCAGCAGGAATGTCACAGCCAATGTTCTTAATAGTGCTGACAATAGTGTTGTTCGCCCTGAAAAAACACATGTGCAGCTACATTGCATGCCCCCAGTTTGATGATTTGGCGAATGTGAAGGCCGAATTTATGCAATGGGACATATCCCCAGTATAATTGGTGTGATTGATGGAATACATATTGCGTTTGTACCCCCTGCCAGAATGCACAGTTGTTCAGGAATTGTAGTCGTTTCCACTCCATGAATGTGCAGATGGTGTGCTTGGCGGACCAGTACATCTCCCAGGTCAGTGCTAAGTATCCAGGGTTGGTGCATGATGCCTTTGTCCTGAGGAATAGCAGCATCCCAAATGTTATAGGCCAACTACAGAGGCACAGGGTGTGGCTAATAGGTGAGCCCTGGTTCCCACCCAGTATATGTTGGTGTATGGGTAAGGTGTGGGCCATATAGGATAGTATGTGGTCAAGTGTTGTCCCTCAATATTTGCAGTTGAGTCTGGCTGCTGACCCCTGTGAGGAAATCCAGGACAAGGGCAGAAGAACATTATAATGAGGCACATGGGTGAACCAGAAGGATAATTGAGAGAACCTTTTGCCTCCTGTAGGGCAGGTTACGGTGACTCCATCTAACAGGTGGATCCCTGTGCTACTCACCGAAGAAGGTCTGCCAGATAATAGTGGCATGCTGCATGTTGTACAACCTGGCCCTCAGATGACATGTCCCTTTTCTGCAGGAGGGGGAAAATGGAGATGCCCCTGTGGCAGCAGTTGACCCTGTGGACAGTGAGGATGAGGAGACAGAGGAGGAGGATAAGGACAACAGAACAACTGTAATCTGTCAGTACTTCCAAAGACACACAGGTGAGACAGGGTAACTTTACATTTCAATGACTTTGGTTGTATTCTGTGGCATTGGCATGCTGGTATTTCCCAATTCAATGCCCACTTACTGTTCCCTCTGGCTATTCATTTTGCAGATGTTGGTGATATGACAAATACTCCTGGTGTGATCACAACAGCCAGCTACAGGTCATTATTCCATTCTCAATCGATGTACAGTTCATTTGCACTGGTTGTACCTGTTTCAATAAATACATATTTGAAATACATGACATACTCGAAATCGATTTTCTGCAAAGGGTGTTTATTGAAATACTGACATACAGGGGCTAAATGCAACAGGATGGGATGATAATGGAGGAAAATGCAGGGTATTATTCCAGTCTGTTTGTAGAACAGGTTTAGTGTCCAAGGGGACATAGGAAGGGGAGCAATGGCAGTTTAAGGTGGACAGGGTGACTGTGTGGGACACAAGGGGGGCAATCGGGAGAGTCTTATTTCCTGGCGGGGGTCTTGGCAAGTGTCTCTTGCTTCTGTCTGGATCACAGGAAACATTTGCCAGGTGGTTCGCCTTCTGCAGGGGGAGGGGTGCTGTTGGCCTGTGAGTCCTGTGGCGGGTCCTCCTGGCCCCTAACGGAAGTGGAAGGCTGTTCAGATGTCTAGCTAGTGGCAGGGGCCCCCTGGTGTGAGACTGCCTTCCTCATAATGTTGGCCATGTCTGCCAGCACCCCTGCTATGGAGATCAGGGTGTTGTTGATGGCCTGCAAGTCCTTCCTGATCCCCTGGTACTGTCCCTCCTGCAGCCGCCTGGCCTCCTACACGTTGTCCAGGATCTGGCCCATCGTGTTCTGGGAATGTTGTTAGGCTCCCAGAATCTCGGAGAGTGCCTCCTGGAGAGGCAGTTCCCTGGGCCTGTCCTCCCCCTGGCGCACACTAGTCCTCCCAGTGTCCCTGTTGGCCTGTGCCTCTGTCCCCTGATCCTTGTGTCCACTGCCACTGATTGTCTTGGGTATGAGGTGTGGCCTGGGGTCCCTGTACATGTGGGCACACTGCTGATTGACGTGTCCTGGGGACAGAGGTGCGGGTACCCTGGGTGGGTGCTGTGGTGTTGAATCCTGATGGGGGAGGCTCTGTGGTGGTCTGTGACTGGGGCTTGGCTGGTTGTCCAATGGTCCCTGATGGGCCAGGTTGATCGTCCAGATCATGAAGTCCAGAGTTACAGTCATCAATGTGGGCCTCTCCTTTTGGGTGACTGGATAGTGCTGGCACCTCCTCTCCGGTGACATTGGCTGGGGTACCTGTGGAGTTGTAAATTATATGTTATGGTTAATGTGTATGACATATTGCATATTGTACATCCCTGGCTTCCCCTCTATGGTTGTTGTTGCCCTGCCAACTTTTACTTGTGTATGATGGTGAATGGGGGGATTGCTGTGCATGCTTTAGTGATGGGTGTCCATGCAGGGCTGTGAAGGGTGTCCATGAATTGGTACAGCATGCAGGGCTTTGATTTGGGATTGAAGAGATGTGATGGTGGAGTTTGTGGGATGGAGTGGAGTGATGGGAGTGTTAGTGAGGGTATGGTGATGACATGCAGGTATGGGGGGGTGATAATTGTTGAAAGTTAACTTACCAGAGTCCAGTCCTCATCCGACTCTGGCCAAGACTTGCTCCTCCCATGCTGTGAGTTGTAGGGGAGAAGGCGGGGTCCCACCGCCGTACTCTGGATAGCAAGCTGGTGCCTTGCTGGTGCCTTGCTGCAATGGAACGTACCTTCCTCTGTAGGTCGTTCCACCTCTACCTGATGTCGTCCCTTGTTCCCGGGTGCCGTACTACGGCATTGACCCTGTCCACAATTCTCCACCATAGCTCCATCTTCCTTGCAATGGATATCTGCTGCACCTGTGCTCCAAATAGCTGTGGCTCTACCCTAACTATTTCCTCCACTATGACCCGTAACTCCTCCTCTGTGAAACGGGGGTGTCTTTGCGGTACCATGGGTGTTACGTGAGGTGTGTTGGTGAGGGTGTGTTGGGTAATGTTTTGGGGTGTGTGATGTGTATTGCGTGAGTGGTGTATGGGTGGGAGTGGTGTGTGGTTCTAGTTGGCTAAGTGGTCTTGGTGTCAGTCTCGTGCCCATGTATTGTAATTGTAGGGGGTTGTGGGTATTGTATGTGTGTGTTTTATAGTGGTGTGTGTATGGGTGTCAGATGTGTGTTGTTTGAATCGACTAATGTGGTGTTGTTTTGTCTGTGGGTGTCCATTGTGAGCATGGCGGTATATACCGCCAATGGTTTACCGGCGTTGAATGTCCTCCGTGGTGATTCGTGGGTCATAATGTAGTGGGCGTTGTTCTGTTGGCGTAATGGTATGGGTTTTGATACCGCCAGTTTATCACTGACCTTTGTTCTGGCGGATTTGTGTATGTGGCTGAATTCTGACAGATTGGTGTGTGTGTGTCAAAGTATGGTGAACGGATATCCACCGCGGTAAGTTGGCGGCCGACAGCGTAGCGGGATTTACCGTCAATGTCATAATGAGGGCCTATCTGTTGAATAATAGTCTACAGGCCTCAACACACGAATTGTCCTAACATGCTTATCCTCATTAAAATCCATTTGACACGGTAACTCTGACTCTGATTTATTCCATTCTTTCGCTCTCACAAAAACATTAACATATTTTATAGACTTGTTTTCCTTCCCCAAATATTCATACAGCAAGTCCATCAGTTATTGTCATAATCTAGATGTCTTATACAAATAATTTTCTTCCCAATACAGTTGTTATGTACAGTTACTTGAGTTTTTTAATTCTGTAACTATTGGTTTTGTGGCTATGAAACATTATTCCTTTCATTTTGTCACTATTCATTTAGTGGCTATAAACAATATTCTACACATGTTTTGACAAAAAACACCTTTTTCATGACAACCATTTTTCATTGGATCACTGAAGGCCTCCAAATGACCTGCAGGAAACAATATAGAACTCTTCTGAGCATTTACAATGTATAAAGTCAGAACAAACGGCTAATAAAATACGCCACCTGTTGCTTATACCGGTTAGGGTGTTTTTAAGCATGATGTGACTGTGTCAATCAAGTCCTAACTCACTCAGTATTTGACTGTCACCTGCTCCATTACCTCACCATGACATAATAAAAATTGGTGAGACTTTCAAGGTCCCCACGTGTCATATGCTTTCTATACTTGATGCTCTTACATCACTCAGAATGCAATTACCCACCGGGAATCCATCATATAGGCATGTGCTCTGAATCTGTGTGTGTATAGAGCAGTCTAACCCCACTTTAAATGCCTGATGTTCATAATGGGCTTCCATAATCCAGCCCAGGTGCTCAACCTCCTGCTATTCTACTTTGTCTACACTATTCGGATGGGTTGCCATGCCTGGAAAGGAATCAAAATCCAAAAAGCCAATGCTTTCATCCCCTCAAGCTAGAACATCCTTAGAGAGTGTATTCTAATGGTCTTAACAGCTCCTGACCTAAATGGTGCTAGGCTGGGTGTCACCTACTGTATTGAAATCCAGCATCACAGCAGAATCCTCCAGCCCTTACCTGTCTCCCTCGCTGGGCCTAACTATTGGCAAGCAATTCATCCACTGGCTGTTTCTTCCCAAAAAAAGGGATCTCCCGGCGTGTGTTACATCGCACTTTGGATGTGGGAAGCCTATATAAGGCCTGTCCCCTAGGGGGTTTCCCCAACAGATGCTGGTAACCAGAGCTGCCATCTTAAATTGGCTATTCCTTTAAGATTTTTGCATTTTTCTAATCACATCCAACCGGCTACTAAGAGCGTTTCTTAATCGTGCAGCTGGGGGTCGCTTGGCTATACCGGGTTCCCATATCACATTAGTACCCTGACCCTCCTTGCCTACCACTGTCGCTGTCTTCCCTCAACCCTGCATCCTCCAGTGTGACATTCCTTCCGAGATACAAAATAAACAAGGTATGTCTTACATGGCTCCTTAAATACCAGAAGTATACATAGGGCCCACCTCAAGGCCACTCTTTATACTGGGCACAAGGGAGCCCATTGTTCATATGTATAAGGTTACCAATATCTGTAAATAACCACTCTAATGTTCAAGGCCTGAGCCTGGAAGTACGGGCCAGAGCCTTAGCCATACTTTATTGCATTTTCCTATGGAATTTCTCCATTATAAGTTGAAGGGAAAGACCAGCCTAAGGAGATCAGGTCTAACTTCTACAGAGTTCCCTTTCTATCGGGGTTACATTTTTTTCAGTGATCTATTAATCCCACTGTCTGGCCCATGTACTGTCCCAACATCAGCATCTTAAATGTCCCCTACTTCAGGTGTAGATGGTTTTTGATGCGTTGGTTATGCTAAACATATATTCCTGTATTGCATTAGCTAATATATCTCATGAAATTGGGTCATGCAACAAGGGAATCAGGAATCTCCGTGTTAGTATTAGTGTCCATTTCCAGCCCAAGTTCAAGCATGAGAGGTGCGGATTGTGGTCATAAAGAGAATAATCCAAATACTCAGTGTGTGTGGTGGATTCCCCAGTTTTAAGTGTGCCCAAAATTATATCAAGACACACCTGTAATTTGCAGACCGGTGAGTAAAATAAGTACTCCTTACTGCCCATGCTCCTATTCTTCCATTTGTCATGCAGGTGCCAGTATGATGCCCAGCTTCTAAAATCTTGTGCCTGTTTAACACTCAGAGAGTCTGACAACGGAGGTGTTGATCTGTCCATGCATACATCAGCTCCACAATTAAAGTCCTCCAACAGACGTTTGGGCAGCTGTGCTTCAATGGTTAACAGTGGCATTAAGGTCTCAAAAAATTTAGCCTGTCCAGTGTGTGGGGCAAATAAGCTACCAAACATCGCCTGTATGCCATCCAGCCTACCCTGCACAAAGCCATGTCTGCCTTCCTGATCAGTGAAATTTGCAGTGATCCAAAAGTGGGTGACTAGTTTGATCCAGCTTAGTGTGCCATTAACATAAGAAGAGTAACCAGTAGCATATATCTGTGAATGTTAACCCCTTCTATGCCGGGGACATAATGGTTACGTCCACCGGCACAGTGCTCCTGTGCAGAGGACGTAACCATTACATCCTCGGCATGGAGATCCCTTTGTGGGCTTCCCTTCCACCCCCTCAAGGAAGGAATGGAAGGGGAAACCCTTCCCCTTCCACCCGACCCCTCCAGTGACATCTTATGACATCAGCGTGCATTCGCGCGCTGACCTCATCAGAGGCCACTTCCCCATCGCACTGGAAGCTTAGCTTCCAGGGTGATCGGAAGAGAAATGCTTTGCGTTTCTCTTCCGATCATGTGATGGGGGCCTGAGAGGCTTCAAAGGGAAGAAAAGGAATTTCCTTCCCTTTGAAGTCTCTCAGAGCATTTCATAAAGCGATCCGGCTTCTGAAATGTCCACTAGACACCAGGGATTATTTTTGCAAGTGAAATTGGCATAAGGGGAGCAATCCCTTGGGCAAGGGTCGCTCCCCTGGGGGGCAAATTGTATTTAGACCATTTCTGCCCCCAAGGCCAATTTCTGTTAGGCCAATCTGCCCCCCAGGGTGCAGAAACCACTAGGCACCAGGGATTTTTCACTCCCTAGGGGGGGGGAATTTTTTCAAGGCCTTTTCTGCCCCCCCTAAGGGCAGATCGGCCTATTGTTATTAGGCTGATCTTCCCCCAGGAGGCAGAAACCACTAGGCGCCAGGGATCATTTTTATTTGTTAGTTTTTTTGTTTGTTTTGTTTATTTTTTGAGTTGTAGAGCAACCCCTTAGGCAAGGGTCGCTCCCCTAGGGGGGAAATTTTATTTAGACTATTTAGATTGGCCTATTTTTATGAGGCCAGTCTGCCCCCAAGGGGGGCAGAAACCCTTCGACATCAGGGAGTTTTTTTTATGGCAAATTTATGGAAGAGGAGCGACCCCTTAGGCAGGGGTCGCAACCCAGGGGGGCAAATTTATTGTAGGCCATTATTGCCCCCTGGGGCAGATCGGCCTATTGTTATTAGGCTGATCTGCCTCCGGGGGGGCAGAAACCTCTAGGCGCCAGGGCTAATTTTTTTTGTTTTTTGTTTTTTAGAGGTGGGGAGCAACCCCTTAGGCAAGGGTCGCTCCCCTGGGGGGCAAATTGTATTTAGACCATTCTGCCCCAAAGGCCAATTTTTGTTAGGCCAATAGAAACCACTAGGCACTAGGGATTTTTTTTGCACCAATTTCACGCAAGGGGAGTGACCCCTTAGGCATCGGACACTCCCCGGGGGGGGGGGGGGATACATTTTGGGCCATTTCTGCCCCCCCTGGGGGCAGATCCGCCTATTCTTATTAGCCCGATTTGCCCCCGGGGGGGGCCTAAACCTCTAGGTGCCAGAGATCATTTTTTTGTTTGTTTTTTTGTTTGTTTTTTAGAGGTGGGGAGCGACCCTTTAGGTAAAGGTCGCGATTGTATTTCAACCATTTCTGCCTCCCTTGGGGGCAGATCAGCCAATTTGTGTTAGGCCAATCTGCCCCTAAGGGGGGCAGAAACCACTAGGCACCGGGGATTTTTTTTCGCACCAATTTCACGCAAGGGGAGCGACCCCTTAGGCAAGGGTCGCTCCCCTTGGGGGGAGGGATTTATTTTTGGCCATTTCTGCTACAATTGCGGGCAGATCGGTGTATTTCTATTAGCCCGATCTGCCCCCGGGGGGAAAGAAACCACTTAGGCACCAAGGATTGGTGTGTGTGTGTGTAGGTGTGTGTTTTCCTTAGGGGGGCAGCCCCTTGGGTAAGGGTCGCTCCCCAGGGGGGCACATTACTGTTGGCCATATCTGCCCCCCTTGGGGGCAGATTGGCCTATTTTTGGAAGGCCCATCTGCCCCCAAGGGGGGGGCAGAAAGTCCACCAGAACCAGTGTGTTTTTTTGTTTCCCCAAATAAGAGGGTGGGGATATGGCCATACCCCACCCAAAATAAATGGGGCCAAAGTTGTTCTGCCCACCAGTGGGCAGATGGGTCAATTACCCCTTGGCCATACCCTGGGGGGGGGGCAGAAAGTCTACTAGATGCCAGGGAATTAAAAAAAATAGTGGGGTGGCGGCTACCACCCAGTAAGGTCCTGGTTATGGCCCCACCCCAGCTGAAGGGGGTAACAGTCTTTCAGCTCTCCCCCACACGTTAAAACATCTTATCCCACAGCAAGCAAGAAGACATTTTATTATTTTGGGTTTTGGTTTCACATTTGGGCCATGAGAGCATGGCTAGCTCTCAAAATCGTCCCACTTGGAATGGTGAGGGCTGCACTTTATGGACTTTGGGACGCTGCAATGTAGAAAAATCCACAAGACCTAGACACATCTGAAAACTAAACATATGGGTGATTGCAGGGAGGTGTTTTTCACATGCACTCCGCACCATTTTCTTACCCACAATGCCCTGCAAACCTCCAACTTTGCTTGAAATCACACATTTTTCCCACGTTTTTGTGATGGACCCTTCTGGAATCTGCAGGAATCCACAAAATTCCTATTACCAAGCATTGTCTCATTTATACCAATACAAATTCTGCTGCACTTGTCAGCCTAAAAATGTTTTTTTTCAAACTGCCCTTTTGGACCCGCTTTGGTGCCCCCTGTTTTTGGCTCTTCCCTGTCACAAGCACTTGGCCCACCTACACAAATGAGGTATCATTTTTACCGGGAGATTGAGGGGAAGGTTGGGGGGTATGAAATGTGTCCCGGTGCGGTGATCCCTCACAGAAATGTGAGAAAAATTTGATTTTTTAGCTAAATTTGAGGTTTGCTGAGGATTCTGGGTAAGAAAACATTGGGGGATCCACGCAAGTCACACCTCCCTGGAGTCCATTGTGTGTCTAGTTTTCAGAAATTTCTGGGTTTGGTAGGAATCCCTAGATAGCTGCTGAGCCCAGGACCAAAAACTCATCTGCCCCCCCACAAAAAATAGGTAGTTTTGTATTTTATAATTTTGATGTGTCCAGATAGTGTTTTGGGGCATTTCCTTTCGAGGACAGTGGGCCTTCCCACAAAAGTGAGGTACCATTTGTATCGGAAAACTTGGGGGAACGCTGGGTGGAAGGAAATTTGTGGCTCCTCTCTGATTCCAGAACTTTCTGTCACCAAAATGAGAGGAAAAAGTGTTTTTGGGCCAAATTTTGAGGATTGCAAAGGATTCTGGGTAACAGAATCTGGGCAGAGCCCAACAAGTCACCCCATCTTGGATTCCCCTAGATGTCTAGTTTTCAAAACTGCACGGGTTTGATAGATTTCCCTCGGTGCCGGCTGAGCTAGAGAACAACATCCACAGCTAGGCACTTTGCAAAAAACAGCTCTGTTTTCTTTGTGAAAATGTGATGTGTTCACGTTGTGTTTTGGGGCACTAGGCCTACACACGCAAGTGAGGTACCATTTTTATCGGGAGACTTGGAGGAACGCTGAGTGGAAGGAAATTTGTGGCTCCTCACCCCACCCTGGAGTTCCATAGGTGTCTAGTTTTCAAAACTGTGCAGGTTTGCTAGGTTTCCCTAGGTGCCGGCTGACCTAGAAGCCAAAATCCACAGTTAGCCACTTTGCAAAAAACAGCTCTGTTTTCTTTGTGAAAATGTGATGTGTTCACGTTGTGTTTTGGGACACTAGGCCTACACACGCAAGTGAGGTACCATTTTTATCGGGAGACTTGAGGGAACACAGAATAACAAAACAAGTGTTATTGCCCCTTGTCTTTCTCTACATTTCGTCCTTCCGAATGTAAGACAGTGTGTAAAAAAGACGTCTATTTGAGAAATGCCCTGTAACTCACATGCTAGTATGGGTACCCCGGAATTCAGAGATGTGCAAATATCCACTACTTCTCAACACCTTATCTTGTGGCCATTTCGGAAATACAAAGGTTTTTTTATACTTATTTTTCACTTTTTATATTTCAGCAAATTAATTGCTGTATACCCGGTATAGAATGAAAACCCACTGAAAGATGCAGGTCATTTATTGGCTCTGGGTACCTACGGTTCTTAATGAACCTACAAGCCTTATATATCCCTGCAACCAGAAGAGTCCAGCTGAAGTAACGGTATATTGCTTTAAAAATCTGACATCGCAGGAAAAAGTTACAGAGTAAAACGTGGAGAAAAATGGCAGTTTTTTCACCTCAATTTCAATATTCCGTTATTTCAGCTGTTATTTTCTGTAGGAAACACTTGTAGGATCTACACAAATCACCCCTTGCTGAATTCAGAATTTTGTCTAAGTTTCAGAAATGTTTAGATATTTGGGATCCAGTATTGGTTTCTCACCCATTTCTGTCACTAACTGGAAGGAGGCTTAAAACACAAAATGGGGTATTTCCCAGTAAAATGTCAGAATTGTGTTGAAAAATTGGGTTTTCTAATTCAAATCTGCCTGTTCCTGAAAGCTGGGAAGATGGTGATTTTATCACCACAAACCACTTATTTATGCCATTTTCTGGGGAAAAAACACAAGCCTTCCTCTGCAGCCCTTTTTCCCCATTTTTTTGAAAAAAATTAAGGGGGTCATTCTGACCTCGGCGGTAAAAGGCGCTTACCGCCGGTCAGAAGACCGCCATAACACCGCCGCGGCCGCAGTAAACCGCCACGGTCATTCTGACCTGCTACCTGAAAACCTCCAAAAACCCGACAACCACAAAAGTCCGCCACAGCAAAGGTCAGCGAAAAAATGGCGATGACCAAACCTCCACCGCCACGCCAACAGAAATACGCCCATGCCATTATGACCCACGAATCCACGCGGCGGTCTTACAACCGCGGTATTCCATTGGCGGTACACACCGCCGCGGTCAAAATACACACACCCTTACAAAACACAACCACATTGGACAATTTGAAATACACACACCTGAGACACATATACAAACCACTCCCACACACCCAATACAATATAAAACACACACCCACATCACCCACAAACCCCTACGACCACAATTGCCAATCAAGGACTGAGAGAGACAGCACTGCTTAGAGTAGACCATCACACAGAGGCAAATCACAACATCACCCACACAATTACCACACACAAAACACCATACACCACCACACACATCACACTCCACAACACATACAACTTCCCTCACCTCATCCACACCACCCCATGGCACCCCAAAGACACTCCAGGTTCTCTGACGCAGAACTCAGGGTCATGGTGGAGGAAATAGTACGTGTAGAGCCCCAGCTATTCGGGGCACAGGTGCAGCACACCACAATTGCTAGGAAGATGGAGCTATGGCAAAGGATAGTCGACAGGGTCAACGCGGTGGGACAGCATCCACGCAATCGGGAGGACATCAGGAAGCGGTGGAACGACCTACGGGGGAAGGTGCGTTCCATGGTATCAAGGCACAACATTGCGGTGCAGAAGACTGGCGGCGGACCCCCACCTACTCCCCCAGAATTCACAGCATGGGAGGAGGAAGTCTTGCACATCCTGCATCCTGAGGGCCTCGCAGGAGTATCTGGAGGAATGGACTCTGGTAAGTCAATTCCAACTACTACTTCCCACCCCCACCCCACCTGCATGCCAGCACATACCCCCACCCCCATCACACCAACTCCTTGCAAATGTCCCACCATCACAACCCACCCATCCCAACACCTAGACCTGCATGCGACCACAAAGCATGGACACCCATCACCAAAGCATGCCCACTGCACACACACATCACCCCACAAGACACCCTCATAAAAGCCCCCACAAGGGAATGCCTGCACTTGGGTACACGGACACCCACCCATCACACGAAATGCCACACACAGAAGCAATAACCATCCACTTATACCCCTGCAGGACCCGAACGCCACCACACCGCCACGGAGGGTACAGAGATGTCCATCCCACCCCCAGAAGAGGCCCCCAGCGATGACAGCAGCTCTGTCTCCCTGGACCCAGATGACCAGCCCAGCCCATCGGGGACCTCTGGACAGTCGGTTCCCCACACACAGCCACAGGCTACAGCAGACCTAACCCCCTCTGGGAACACCAGCACAGCTGCCACCCTGCGGGCCCATGCCTCTGTCTCCAGGACACATCAATCAGCGGTGTGTCCGCCACTACAGGGCACCCAGGTTGACCCACCACCCCAACAACAACAGGGACCTGGGGGCAGTGGTAGTGGGCATACCATCCAGGGGACAGAGGCCCAGGGAAACAGGGGAACTGGGAGGGCTGCTGTGCGACAGGGGGGGACAGGCCCAGGGAACCCACTCTCCAAGAGGCCCTCACCACCATCATGGGAGCATACCACCACTCCCAGGAGACGATGGCGACGGTACTGGCCAGGTTCCAGGAGATCCAGGCACAGCAGGAGGAACGGTACATGGGGTTCAGAGAGGAACTGAGGAACATTGGTTCCGCAATGGGGACCATAGTCCTGGCCCTTAACCAGATAGTCACCACATTGCGGGACCATGTGGCACCCCAAAGGGCCCCTGTCACTAGCCTGGACCACGAACAGCCTACCACGTCCGCTGGCGCTAGTGGACAGGAGGCCCCCACACAACGACAGGCCACCAGAACCCCACCTCCTGCTGAAGAACAACCACCCCGCAAGCGGAACCTGAGATCACACAAGAAGACAGAGTAGGATTGCAAGACCCCCACCAGCATAAGATACCCCCTGATGTCATCCCACTGTCCCACATTGTCACCCTGTCCAACCTTAAACTGCCCCTGCTCCATCCTTCCACAGGCATATGTACAATGCACCTGTGAAACTGAGAACTGGACTCTGCCATGGACATTACTCCACCCCCACCCATCACCGTTTTACTATCATGTACCTATATGTAGCACTTGAAATAAATCACTTATTGCACTTACAATAACAGGAGTCTGCTTGTATTTTTCAAATATGTATTACACATAACGGTGCAATTATGTTCTGTTACATTGTGATGACAACATACCAATGACAATAAGCTGTAGTCCATGGGCAAACAAAGCAGAAGTCATGCAGTTGGTCATACAGCTCTGAAAAGGGAAGGGAAAGTCACAATTCAGTTAAAAGGAAATGGGGGGAAACACAGAAAGTAGAGACACAGGAGGCCTGAAGTAAATGTGAAATGGCGTGGGTGATTCTTACCTGTGTGCTACTGAAAATATTGTTGTATGACTGTATCCCTGTTGTCCGTGTCGTCCCCGTCGTCTTCCTCCTCTTCACTCTCCACAGGCTCCACAGCTGCTACAACACCACCATCTGGACCATCCTCCTGCACAAAAGGCACCTGGTGTCGCAAAGCAAGATTGTGAAGCATACAGCAGGCCACGATGATATGGCACACCTTCTTTGGTGAGTACATTAGGGATCCACCTGTCATATGCAGGCACCTAAACCTGGCCTTCAGGAGCCCGAAGGTCCTTTCTATGATCCTCCTAGTTCGCCCATGGGCCTCATTGTACCGTTCCTCTGCCCTGGTCCGGGGATTCCTCACTGGGGTCAATAGCCAGGAGAGGTTGGGGTACCCAGAGTCACCTAATAACCACACACGGTGTATCTGTAGCTGTTCCATCACATAAGGGATGCTGCTATTTCGCATAACATACGCGTCATGCACTGACCCAGGGAACTTGGCATTTACATGGGAGGTGTACTGGTCAGCCAAACAGACCACCTGGACATTCATCGAATGATAACTTTTTCTGTTTCTGTACACCTGCTCACTGTCTTTGGGGGGAACCAAAGCCACATGGGTCCCATCAATGGCACCAATGATGTTTGGGATATGTCAAAGGGCATAGAAATCACCCTTCACTGTAGCCAAATCATCCTCCTCAGGGAAAACAATGTAGCTCCGCATGTATTTCATCAGGGCAGACAACACTCTGGCCAAAACCTTAGAAAACATAGGCTGAGACATCCCTGATGACATGGCCACTGTTGTCTGAAAAGACCCACTTGCTAACAAATGGAGTACTGACAGAACCTGCACCAGAGGGGGAATCCCTGTGGGTTGGCAGATGGGGGACATCAGGTCTGGCTCCAGCTGGGCACACAGTTCATGTATAGTGGCTCTGTCAAGTCTGTATCGAAGTATAATATGTCGTTCTTCCATTGTCGACAGGTCCACCAGCGGTCGGTACACGGGAGGATTCATCCTTCTCCTCGCAAGTCCCAGCGGACGGTGCCTAGGAAGGACAACATGGAGTACAGAGTCAAGCAACCCACAGGTTCGTTCACACAGCTTGCACAGTAAATGAATCGCAATGCAGTTAAAGGCGTGTATGAGTGGCAATGCACGGCCTAGGCCTGTGTGACGCAGTAGAAATTAAGCCATGTGGGCCTTTGAAATGGCGGCTGCCTGACCTGTGGAGTGTGACAATGGGATGTGAGGTCAATGCGCTGGCGTGGCACACCGTGGCGGTAGGCGGTCAAAGACCGCGGTGCGAAGCCGCATTGGTTAACATTGAACCCTATGGGTTTCAGGAGCCAATGACGATGTGCGCCGGCGGTCGCGATACGCACCGCCGCGGGCGTGACCGCCATTTTCTATCTGATTAATCACTCAAGACCTGATCATCCACAGGAGAGGACCTATACTGCAAGTGCTGCTGTGACCTCGGTCTGGGAGATACTATGGCTGCTGCGACTGGGGGAAGGGCCCCTGCCTTCACTTCAGAAGAGTTGGAGAAACTTGTTGATGGGGTCCTCCCCCAGTATGCGCTACTCTACGGTCCTCCAGACCAACAGGTAAGTACACTGGGTGCACGTTGAATGGGCTATGCCTGTATTGAGTGGGGTGGATGTAAGATGGTGGGGAGGGGAGCGAATGAGGAGTGCAACGCACGACAGATGAGAACATGTGCCACATGGCAAGGTTGGGGAGGGGGGGGCACTCACATCTACCATGCAGAAAAGTGATGATATTTCCTTTCCCACCCTGTACATGTCAAATAGGTCAGCGCCCATCAGAAGATCGACATTTGGCGTGCCATCGCCAAGGACGTCCAGGCCCTGGGGGTCCACAACAGACGGGGCACCCACTGCCGAAAGAGGTGGGAGTACATCCGCCGCGGGACCAGGAAGACCGCCGAGTCTCTGCTGGAGATGGCCTCCCAACGTAGGAGGGGTGCCAGTCGTACCTTGACCCCCCTGATGTCCCGGATCCTGGCGGTGGCCTACCCCGATTTGGATGGGCGCGTGAGGACATCACAGCAGACACAAGGGGGTGAGTATCAGCACATTCTGCTATCTTTGCGCGCAGTGGAGGTGTCTGGGTTGGGGAGGAGGGCTGTGGGTAACTCTAGGCCAGGGCGCTTTCTGTAGGCTAGTCCCCTCCGTTAGGCATGGCCCTGTGCCCCCGCCCCCCACCTCTGTAGGGTACCAAGTACAGCTATCCATGGTCCTGCATCACCCATGTGTGCATTTGTTGTCTATAGACCTGTAGGTCTAGTCACAAGTACTGAGTAGTGTACCCCGATTGCGCGGCGTAGTGCAGGGGGCTTCTGTGTCTGTCCTCTCCGACAACGGTGTTGCCAATGCATGCACTCAACCGGTCCTTATTTCTCCCCCCACCCATTTTATTTTTCTTCCTGTGCATATGTGCATTAGCATCATCAGGCGGAGGAGAATTGGCATCGGAGCACGAGGGAGCTGCAACTCACATGGCCCCGGAGGGCCATGCAACAGACTCCGAGTACACCGGTGAGACGGAGGGCGAGGGGAGCTCCACAACGGGGACCCGTGGAGACGTCAGCGACACCGACATGTCCTCGGAAGGGAGCTCCCTTGCGGTGGCGGCAACATCCGTGCCCACCGCCACAACAGGTACAGCCGCCACCCAGCGCACCAGCCCGCCCTCCCAGCAGCCCCTCAGCCTACGCTCCGTGCCCGCTCGCCCAGGGAGGCGGGCATCTCCTTCGCCCCAGGCACCTCAGACCCTGCCCCAGTTACCCCTGCTGCCCTCAGTGAGGAGGTCATTGACCTCCTCCAGACCATCATTGTTGGGCAGTCTACCCTTTTGAATGCCATCCAGGGTGTAGAAAGGGAGGTGCATTGGAGCAATGCATACCTGGAGGGCATTCATTCGGGTCAGGCTGCCCATCAGCGATCGTTCAACGCTGTGGCCTCAGCACTGACAGCAGCCATTGTCCCTGTTTCCAGCCTCCCTCTTCTAACTGCCTCCACCCAGTCCCAGTCTCCTGTTCCTCTGCCTATCCCATCCACACCATCAGACCAGCCTGCACACACCTCAACACCCAAGGGCAGCTCATCCAGACATAAGCACCACAGATCCCACAAGCATTCACCCAAGCAACATCCAGATGCAGACATGGCAACAGTCACTACCACCTCTGTGTCCCCCTCCTCCTCGTCTCCCTCCTCCCTCCCTGTGACGTCTCCACTCACACCTGC
The DNA here is from genome assembly GCF_031143425.1 of Pleurodeles waltl. Taxonomy (NCBI): domain Eukaryota; kingdom Metazoa; phylum Chordata; class Amphibia; order Caudata; family Salamandridae; genus Pleurodeles; species Pleurodeles waltl. The sequence continues at coordinate 838,144,248 of NC_090436.1, read as the reverse complement.
ATGCACACCACCATCAGCCAGTACTTCCATCACCAGCACACCCTCCAGTACAGTCCGCACACGTGCAGTCACCACCCCCACTGCCATTTACACGTCCCCTGTGTCCTCTCCCAGTGTGTCTGTCACCCCCTCTTCCAAACCACACAAACGCAGGCAGCCACCCACCCAACAGCCATCCACCTCACAACAGCCTCCGTCACAAGCACCTGCACCCAAAGACAGCACACTTGACTCTCCTACAACCACATCCTCTTCCTCCACTCCCATTCCCACTGCACCTACCCTTCTCATTGCTCCTAAAAAACTTTTCCTCTCAAAACTTAACCTCTTTGCATCACCTGACCCACCCCCTCCATCTGGTAAGAGTCCTAAGAGCACCTCAGCCACCACCAGCCCTGCATCAAGTATGACCATAGTGCACGGGTATTGGAGTCCACCTTTTACTAGGGCAGGAACATCGGCCTGCGGCAAGGGGACAGCCAGCCCACGCCCTGGGAAAAGAACCAGAAAAACTAAGGGCCGGCGCGAGAAGGCTGAGACGGCTGCCACCAAGGACCGTAGCCTTGGCCCGTCACCTGCCACAACATCAAAGGGAGGCAAGCGCCAGAGAGGTTCATCGAAGGAGGGCAAGGGCAGCAGGGCGGAGAAGTCAGCCAGCAGGCGAGCGGACCAGGAGGGCCCCACCAGCCCCATACCGGGTGTGACGGACGACAGCCACGGGCCCAAGACTCCATCACAGGAGGGGCCAGCAACCGCAAGGTCGGAGGGCGACTAAGCGGAGAGTCTTGGCCAGGTCTGGCTCCCTAGAAAGACAGGACAGGCACCGCTGAACAGGGCCCCACCGTGGAAATGCACCGCTGAACAGGGCCCCGCCAAGACAGGCACCGCTGAACAGGGCCCCGCCGTGAAAAGGCACCGCTGAACAGGGCCCCGCCAAGACAGGCACCGCTGAACAGGGCCCCGCCATGAAAAGGCACCGCTGAACAAGGCCCCGCCAAGACAGGCACCGCTGAACAGGGCCCCGCCAAGACAGGCACCGCTGAACAGGGCCCCGCCGTGAAAAGGCACCGCTGAACAGGGCCCGCCAAGACAGGCACCGCTGAACAGGGCCCCGCCGTGAAAAGGCACCGCTGAACAGGGCCCCGCCAAGACAGGCACCGCTGAACAGGGCCCCGCCGTGAAAAGGCACCGCTGAACAGGGCCCCGCCGTGAAAAGGCACCGCTGAACAGGGCCCCGCCATCTCAAGCACCGCTCCGCTGTGCCCTTGCTGTCAAGCACCGCTCCGCTGGGCCCTTCCTGTCAAGCACCGCTCCGCTGGCCCCCGCCTTCTCAAGCACTGCTTCGCTGGGCCCCGCCGTCTCAAGCACCGCTCCGCTGGGCCCTTCCTGTCAAGCACCGCTTCGCTGGGCCCCGCCGTCTCAAGCACCGCTCCGCTGGGCCCTTCCTGTCAAGCATCGCTCCGCTGGGCCCTTCCTGTCAAGCACCGCTCCGCTGGGCCCTTCCTGTCAAGCACCACTTCGCTGGGCCCTTCCTGTCAAGCACCGCTCCGCTGGGCCCTTCCTGTCAAGCACCGCTCCGCTGGGCCCTTCCTGTCAAGCACCGCTCCGCTGGGCCCTTCCTGTCAAGCACCGCTCCGCTGGGCCCTTCCTGTCAAGCACCGCTTCGCTGGGCCCCGCCGTCTCAAGCACCGCTGGCCCATTGACAGTGCTGGTTCTGTGTCGAGCTGGTGTTCATGCAGCACTCTGGGCACCATGCCTCCTCCAATACCAGTGGAGTCGGTTATCCATCTGATGGACAGTGGCTTTGCACTCCCCAGGATGGCACAGTGGGCAACCCTCCCACTGTAGAGACTTGAGAGACTGTGACTTTGCACTCCCCAGGATGGCACAGTGGGCAAGCCACCCACTGTAGAGACTTGAGAGACTGTGGCTTTGCACTCCCCAGGATGGTACAGTGGGCATGGAGGCCCCTCGTGGATCTGGCGTTGTGGACTCCTGTGGCTGAGGTGCCCCCCCTTCCCTTCCCCCTGAGGTGCCTGTAGTTTTATCATCTGATGCCCCTGCAGTGTTCTCTCCAATGGTATCCGGTCTCCTGTGTGGGCTTTGCCCATGTGTTAGTACACATTGGCCCACGGACAATGGAAATTTAACTGACTGTGCAGGACTTATTGCCTATGTTTATAGATTCCGCAATGTTCATTCTTTATTTTTTATATTTCATATTGCTAATTTACCATGACTTCAATGAACCTATTTTATACATAAATTTTAAATCTCAATTTAATTATGTCTTTGCATTTTTCCGGGGGGTTTGGGGGGTGTCACTGTGACTTGTTGCTCTGCATTGGTGTGTAGATAGTTGGGGGGGGTGGGGGGGGGGTCGCATATGTGTGTGCCCGTAACCTTTCCTCCTCCCCCCTCCCCTGTGTCGTAGGTGCAGTACTCACCGTTGTCGTCTGCGCCGGCGTTCGTACTCGTGGTAGATGAGCAGGTAGACAATAGCTGGTAGGATGTTTAATTCGGGTTCCATGCTGTCCTCCTTCCTCGTGGAGTGTATAGAGGTGAGCGTTTTCCCATTCGTAGTCTGTTTCTGCCGTGTTTTTATCGGCGGGCCTCCCGCCCCGGAAAAGGTGGCGGATTGGTGAGTTGTGATAGGGTGGGCGGTACATTGTCTGCCGCCTGCCTGTTGGCGGTGACCGCCGCGCTGTTTGTCTGTCCTGCCGTGGCAGTCGGAGTGTTAAAGTGGCGGGCTGTGTTGGCAGTTCCCACCAGGGTCAGAATTCCATTTTTTTGACCGCCTGCCTGTTGGCGGGTTGACCGCCGCTTTATCACCGACCGCCAGGGTAGGAATCACCCCCTAAATTTTCCGAATTTCTTGATCTCCTTCAGGGGAACCACAAAGTCTGGGTACCTCTAGAATCCCTTGGATGTTATGAAGGGCCTAAGCGCAAACTGCCCCAAATAACCCAAAAAAGTCTCGGCACAGGAGGGGAAAAGCCATGGCAGCGAAGGGGTTAAAGGCATCTCCTGAAAATAGGTCAATTCTTTATTCCTTTTTGTTAGGGTCCCCGTACCTCTCAAGTTCCTCATGAGTATTGCGTATTTGTTTGGTAACTCAGCCATCCATGTTCCACCTTAAGAAGAGTTAATCTGACTGCCTAATTTGCTCAGAGAGATTCAGCAATTCTGTTTGTCTGGGTTAGCCAACTAAAACTTTCTCTAATTCCCATGTCCCTGGTCAGATCTGCAGTGGACATCTGACTAATGAACTACAACTGTACTAAGAATATCAGTAAAACTTTGTACTCCCTTTTCCTACAGTTTGTGGGGGGCAATAGGGGTGGAAGACTGGACTACAATTCGCCTTCCCAACCCGCCCACCTGTTCACTATCTGATATCATGTCACTTGAGGAACGTTCCAAGGGGCCAAGCCATTCTAGTGCTAAAGATACATCCCATTAGCTGGAACACATCTGTGGTGGCAGTCTTTTACAGTCCCAGCCCTCAGAAGGAGCAGTCAACTGTCATTCACCATTGTCAGTGTCAACAAAAGTTGAGTATGCCCCCTTCATTAATCACCTTCAATTCCAAACTGCCCTGTGTTGTTTTGAGCTTACTCAATGCTGCTATTTTAGGTGGACCAATGTAGGTCTGTCGCTAGGACATTGATTTTACAGTTTGGAGATCATGTCAGTCCCTGTCCAAGGTGACAGGGCTTCCTCCAAGGTTGGCCTGGGCACACCCTGTAAGTCAATCTCTTTACAATCTGAGAGGAGTGCATATCTGGAAGAAGGACCGGCCTCTGCAGTAAGTTCATAGGATTCATGGGATGTGCGCAAAGGCAATGGAGCCTAGCCAGAGTTATCTGGCGGGTTGTTGGAAAGTCAGACAGTGGTTGATGTATTTGGTCCGATGTTGTGGAGGGCCTCGAAGGCGAGGGTCAAAATCTTGAATTTGCATCTCTTCTGTATGAGCAGCCAGTGAAGGCATCTAAGTTGTGGGGAGATGCTGGTGCATCGGGGGGGGGTCTAGGATGATTTTTGCAGCAGAGTTCTGTATGGTTTGAAGGTGGATGAGGAGTGCATTGCTGTAGTCTAGTCTGCTGGTGATGAGGGCCTGGGTCACTGTCTGTTCGGTGTCTATGTGGATCCATCTAAAAATCTTTCATAGCATGTGGAGGCAGAGGAAGCAGGAGGCAGTGTTGGGAATGGCCTCTCTGAAGGGTCACCCAAAACATTTTGCCTTCCTCTTCTTTTTCTGACCTTATTGTTGCTGGCTTTAGGACTCTGGACACTTTATCACTGCTAACCAGGGCTAAAGGGCATGTTCTCTCTTCCTAAAAACATGGTAACATTGGCTCATACCCAATTGGAATATTTATCTTACTTGTAAGTAAAGTGCACTACATGTGCCCAGGGCCTGTAGATTAAATGCTACTAGTGGGCCTGCAGCACTGATTGTGCCACCACATAAGTAGCCCCTTAACGATGTCTCAGGCCTGCCACTGAAAGGCCTGTGTGTGCAGTTTCACTGCTACTTTGACTTGGCATTTAAAAGTACTTGCTGAGCCTTAAAATCCCCTTTTTCTACATATAAGTCACCCCTAAGGAAGGCCCTAGGTAACCCATAAAGCAGGGTGCTGGGTAGGTAAAAGGCAGGATATGTACATATGTGTTTTTTAAACTCCTAAATTCATTTTCCACTACAAAGAGGTCTGCTCCTTTCATAGACTACCATTAGGACTGCGCTCATATACATTTTGACAGGGGTAAGCAGGTCATATTTAGTATGGCCGGAATGGTAATCGAAAATCCTATTTATTGGTGATGTTGGATATAATATTACTATTTTAGAAATGCAACTTTTGGAAAGTGAACATTTCTCTGCACTTAAAACCATCTGTGCATTACAGCCTGTCTCCAATTAATGACTGGTCTGTGCTGGTTGACAGCTCCCTTGTGCATTTCACCCAGACAACCACAAACACAGGGCACTCCGCCACATCTGCATTCATCTGCATACTGAATGAGTCTTCCTAGGAAGGGCCTGACACTTACATGGCCTTACACAATGGACTGATAACCCCCCACTGGGACCCTGGCAGACAGGACTGGGCTGAAAGTGGAACTTTTGCACTTCAAAACCACTCTTTGAAGTTTCCCCCACTTCAAAGGCATTTTTGGGTATATAAACTGGGTCTCTGACCCCACCAAATCAGATACCTCTGGACCTACACCTGCACCCTGTCAGAGCAGCTGCCTGGCTGCCCAAAGTTTAGTTTAGTTTTAAGGATTTATAAAGCGCGTAGTGACCCGAAGGCATCCCATCGCTAAACCTAACCTGACCAGTGCTAGCAATAGGAGAATTCAGAGAGCTACCTACAGAAAAGAATGGTCTTAAGTTTTTTTCTAAAAAGCAGTTCTGAGTGTTCATGACAGAGTTCAGAGGGAAGATCATTCTAGAGACGAGCGGCCTTGGTGGAGAAGGAGTTGGCCCCCCAGGCTCTCTTAGACCGCAAGATGGTCACAAGTCGAGAGGAGGAGGACCTTAGACTTCGAGAGGGGACATAAAGATATAGCCGCTTTCTAAAGAACATTGGACCCATATCTTGCAGGGCTCTGTGAACAATGCATAGGGTCTTGAAATAAATACGCTGCTTAATAGGGAGCCAGTGAAGTATGGAAAAAGCAGGCTTAGCGGATAAATGTCTGGGAAGATTGACACGAAGCCTGGCAGCTGCGTTCTGGACTGTTTGCAGCCTTTTTATGACATAAGCCGGGGCGCTGAGAAAAAGTGAGTTCCCATAGTCCAGACGGGAAAGGATCAGAGTTTGAACAAGGATTCTTCTGGCCATAGGGGGAAGAAGATTAAAGATTTTCCTAAGGACTCTTAAAATGCCAAAGCATGTAGAGGAAACTCTTTTTGCTTGATAATCCATGGTCAGGCGAGAATCCACCCAAAAACCAAGGCTTTTTACCTGGTCCTTGGGAGGAGGAAGATTGTTGAAGGCCTCAGAGTATAGTGAAAGGGGAGGGGCTGGGGGGGCATTGCCTAGTACAATGACTTCTGACTTTCCATCATTAAATTTAAGCTTAGACTGGATCATCCAAACTCCAATGTCTTTCATACAACACGAAAGGTTGGCCGCCGACGAATCCCCAGAACTAGATAGTGACACCACAAGTTGAGTATCGTCGGCATAGGTGACCAAAGACAGATTGTAGGGAGCGATCACTTTAGCCAGCGGGGATAGATAAACATTAAAAAGAGTTGGACTCAGGGAGGAGCCCTGAGGAACTCCACAAGTCAATGGAAAGATATCAGAGAAGTAGGCTCGGTCCAGGACTTGAAAAGATCTACCTTTGACGAAAGCGGACAGCCAGGACAATGCTAGGCCTCCTATCCCTAATTCAGAGAGCCTACAGCAGAGAAGGTTGTGATCCACCGTATCAAAAGCTGCGCTGAGATCAAGTAGAATCATGGCTACATGAGACCCTTGGTCCAGAAGTTGCCGGGCTGACTCCGTCACTGTAAGGAGGGCTGACTCCGTGCTATGATGGGCTCTGAAACCCATTTGAGTGGGGTGAAGGAGTTCATGGCTCTCTAAGTAGCTGGTTAATTGGTGGTTAACATGTTTCTCCAGAATTTTTGTTGAAATGGGAAGGAGAGCAATGGGTCTATAATTCTCTAACAGAGATGGGTTCAATTTTTTTTTTTTTAAAAGAGGCTTAATGATGGCATGCTTAAAAAGAGGGGGGAGGAAACCTAAGGATAGGGAATGATTCAGTATTTTTGTAAGGGGAGGTACACTAATATCTGAAACTCGCGAGAGGATGGAAGGAGGGGCGGGGTCTAGGGGGGAGCCCGATTTAATTTGAAGAAGAAGGTTGGTAGTAGCGGTGTCAGTGAGAGGTACAAAAGCGGTTAATGTGCTTCCGGAGAGGGAGGGATCCATTGTTTGGTACTCTACTATACCTGGGGGAGGAGAAGAAGGGAACCCAGAGTATATCTTGATGACTTTGTCATTGAAGTGAGATGCCAGAAGATTACTGTATTCAGTGGAGGGCTCTGTGGGAGGAGAGGGCATAGGGGTTATGGTTAATTCCTTAAAAATCTGAAAAATTTCCTTTTGTGAACAGGAGGAGTTTTCTATTCTTATTCCGTAGTAAGAGGACTGGGCGGCTTTAATGTTTTGGTGGTAGAGTCTGACAGATTGCCTATATATTTCTCTTTCGGTGGGACTGTAATTCTTTCTCCAAGATCTTTCTAACCTTTTGCACTTTTTTCTTAATTCTAACAGACAAGGTGAGAACCAAGGTTTAGCCTTATGGGGGGGCTTGTTAGATCTTAATTTGATGGGCAGAATACTATCCAAAGAGGAGGAGATCCACTCATTAAATAAATCTGCAGAGGTGGAGGGGCTGCTGACCCCAAAGGAGGTCTGGAGAGCAGCGCGCCATTCCCCAAGAGCCAATTTTGACCAAATGCGACCAAAGGTTAAGGAGGTAGACGGCACATCTGGAGTAACCTTAATAAGGAAAGAGAAAGATAAAAGGCAATGATCCGTCCAGGTTAGGGGCTGGGACGGCAGGGTGGTAAGAACAGGGAGATTACTGAATAGGAGGTCCAGCGTATGGCCTTTGGTATGGGTAGGTCCTATTACGTGTTGAGTTAAATCAAGCGCAGAGAGGGACGCAAGTAGAGACCTGGCGTGCGGACAGTTTTCATTATCAAGGTGGATGTTAAAATCCCCAAGAATAGTAAAGTTAGGGGATTTACAGATAAGACTAGCTGCGACTTCCGGCAAGGAATCTAAAAAACGAGTGCAAGGTCCTGGGGGTCGGTAGAGAAGCATACCGGAAAAGGTAAAAGTGGGGGAGAGATAGAGAGAGAAAATTAAGCTTTCACACTCCGGGATATCGGAGGGGAAGGAGGTACACCGAAAGGTATTTTTGTAGATAATGGCTATACCACCACCTCTTCCATGGAGTCGATCTACATGCGCCATAGAGTAGGTGGAGGGTAGAGAATTGCAGATATCTACTGCTGAGTCATTGCCCAACCAGGTTTCGGTAAGAAACAAGGCGTCAGGGGAAAGATCTTCTATGAGGGTATATATGTGAAGGGAGTGCGCTGGTAAAGAACGATAGTTGAGGAGCAATATGTTGCTCGTTTGGGATGGGGGGCAGAAGGGGGGTGAAACAGCCTTAGAGGAACTAGGGCAGGCCGGGCAAAAAGAAGAGGCATAGGACCCAGGGGGTACTGAGAGAGGTGGGCCAGATCCTGCCCCTCTGAGTGCATAAAGCTGCAAGGGAGAGTAGACTAACCTGTCTGTAGTAAAAAGAGCAGCATTTCTGGGCTCTGGGCGCGGACGGGCGCAGACGGGCTTGCCTTTGGCGCGCCAGCGGCGCGCCAGCGGCGCGCCCGCTGCGCGGCCGGCGGCCTTCCGGCATTAAATGAGCCGGGGGAGCCGAACGACGCTCAGGAGCCTAAAAACAACTAGACCGCTAACAAAAATGGCGGTCTAGTCGGTCCCAACCAGGAAGTAGGGAGGAGAGAAAAAAAACAAGCAACCGGGGACCACTGAACACGGGCCCCGAGGTTGCTATGAGGTAGAAAACCAAGTTATACCCCCAGAGACACACACAGAAACAAGGATGTGCCCCCAATACATGTGAATCCAGCAAAGAAGGAAATATTCGTTTTTTCCAGTCCTTATAATTTAAAAAGAATTTCCCCCCAAGAAAAGAGTGAAAGCCAAAAAATGACCTTCAGAGGTTAAAATGCCCAACAAACAATTTAAAAACATTTGTTTCTTAAAATTTTAAAAGATGCTTACACGATCAAATCAGGTGCCAGGCCGGCGTCCTTCCGGCATTAAATGAGCCGGGGGAGCCGAACGAGGCTCAGGAGCCTAAAAACAACTAGACCGCTAACAAAAATGGCGGTCTAGTCGGTCCCAACCAGGAAGTAGGGAGGAGAGAAAAAAAACAAGCAACCGGGGACCACTGAACACGGGCCCTGAGGTTGCTATGAGGTAGAAAACCAAGTTATACCCCCAGAGACACACACAGAAACAAGGATGTGCCCCCAATACATGTGAATCCAGCAAAGAAGGAAATATTTGTTTTTTCCAGTCCCTTATAATTTAAAAAGAATTTCCCCCCAAGAAAAGAGTGAAAGCCCAAAAATGACCTTCAGAGGTTAAAATGCCCAACAAACAATTTAAAAACATTTGTTTCTTAAAATTTTAAAAGATGCTTACACGATCAAATCAGGTGCCAGGCCGGCGTCCTTCCGGCATTAAATGAGCCGGGGGAGCTGAACGAGGCTCAGGAGCCTAAAAACAACTAGACCGCTAACAAAAATGGCGGTCTAGTCGGTCCCAACCAGGAAGTAGGGAGGAGAGAAAAAAAACAAGCAACCGGGGACCACTGAACACGGGCCCCGAGGTTGCTATGAGGTAGAAAACCAAGTTATACCCCCAGAGACACACACAGAAACAAGGATGTGCCCCCAATACATGTGAATCCAGCAAAGAAGGAAATATTCGTTTTTTCCAGTCCCTTATAATTTAAAAAGAATTTCCACCCAAGAAAAGAGTGAAAGCCAAAAAATGACCTTTAGAGGTTAAAATGCCCAACAAACAATTTAAAAACATTTGTTTTTTAACATTTTAAAAGATGCTTACACGATCAAATCAGGTGCCAGGCCGGCGTCCTTCCGGCATTAAATGAGCCGGGGGAGCCGAACGAGGCTCAGGAGCCTAAAAACAACTAGACCGCTAACAAAAATGGCGGTCTAGTCGGTCCCAACCAGGAAGTAGGGAGGAGAGAAAAAAAACAAGCAACCGGGGACCACTGAACACGGGCCCCGAGGTTGCTATGAGGTAGAAAACCAAGTTATACCCCCAGAGACACACACAGAAACAAGGATGTGCCCCCAATACATGTGAATCCAGCAAAGAAGGAAATATTTGTTTTTTCCAGTCCCTTATAATTTAAAAAGAATTTCCCCCCAAGAAAAGAGTGAAAGCCAAAAAATGACCTTCAGAGGTTAAAATGCCCAACAAACAATTTAAAAACATTAGTTTCTTAAAATTTTAAAAGATGCTTACACGATCAAATCAGGTGCCAGGCCGGCGTCCTTCCGGCATTAAATGAGCCGGGGGAGCCGAACGAGGCTCAGGAGCCTAAAAACAACTAGACCGCTAACAAAAATGGCGGTCTAGTCGGTCCCAACCAGGAAGTAGGGAGGAGAGAAAAAAAACAAGCAACCGGGGACCACTGAACACGGGCCCTGAGGTTGCTATGAGGTAGAAAACCAAGTTATACCCCCAGAGACACACACAGAAACAAGGATGTGCCCCCAATACATGTGAATCCAGCAAAGAAGGAAATATTTGTTTTTTCCAGTCCCTTATAATTTAAAAAGAATTTCCCCCCAAGAAAAGAGTGAAAGCCCAAAAATGACCTTCAGAGGTTAAAATGCCCAACAAACAATTTAAAAACATTCGTTTCTTAAAATTTTAAAAGATGCTTACACGATCAAATCAGGTGCCAGGCCGGCGTCCTTCCGGCATTAAATTAGCCGGGGGAGCCGAACGAGGCTCAGGAGCCTAAAAACAACTAGACCGCTAACAAAAATGGCGGTCTAGTCGGTCCCAACCAGGAAGTAGGGAGGAGAGAAAAAAACAAGCAACCGGGGACCACTGAACACGGGCCCCGAGGTTGCTATGAGGTAGAAAACCAAGTTATACCCCCAGAGACACACACAGAAACAAGGATGTGCCCCCAATACATGTGAATCCAGCAAAGAAGGAAATATTCGTTTTTTCCAGTCCCTTATAATTTAAAAAGAATTTCCCCCCAAGAAAAGAGTGAAAGCCAAAAAATGACCTTTAGAGGTTAAAATGCCCAACAAACAATTTAAAAACATTTGTTTCTTAACATTTTAAAAGATGCTTACACGATCAAATCAGGTGCCAGGCCGGCGTCCTTCCGGCATTAAATGAGCCGGGGGAGCCGAACGAGGCTCAGGAGCCTAAAAACAACTAGAACGCTAACAAAAACGGCGGTCTAGTCGGTCCCAACCAGGAAGTAGGGAGGAGAGAAAAAAAACAAGCAACCGGGGACCACTGAACACGGGCCCCGAGGTTGCTATGAGGTAGAAAACCAAGTTATACCCCCAGAGACACACACAGAAACAAGGATGTGCCCCCAATACATGTGAATCCAGCTGGACTGCTTTGCTGAGAAGGACGGCTAACCTGCTCTCACCCTGCTGGCCTGCTGGCCTGCTGGCCTCTGACTTTGCTGGAAGGACTCTGCCTTCCCCCAAAACCCAAAAGTGCTCTCCAAGGGCTTTGATTGAGCTTGTCTACTGTTCCTGAAGTCTCAGGGCCAACAAAAACTTCACCTCTTCAAGAAATTCCTTGTGCGTTGAAAATCAACACAATGCCTGCTGAGATCAACGCAAAGCCTTCATTCGCTGCACAGCTGACCTGAACCTATGCAGCCCGACTTTGACAACAGGAAATTCAACACAGCGCCTACCTTGTGATGGAAAAATTTGATTCATCACCTACCAGATTGATGGAGCACCTGTGCCTTCTTCCAGTGCATCAACGATTTTCGCACATCGTCCCTGGGCATCAAAATATCCCCGCATTGCAGTGAGAAACCAAGACTGCGTGCCAAAAAATGGCACAAACCCCTTGCAGCATGGAAGGAAACAACGCATCATCTGTGCCGCTTGAGAAAATCTGAGGTGACACCTTATTTTTCCACACATCTCCTCTGCAGTCTCTGTGCATCATTATTTTTGTTTACGCATACCAGGTACTGTGTGCTACAAAGAGACAACTGTTAATTTTAATTTCTAAGGATTGAGACTCTTTTAAACCTTTAAAAGTGATATTTCAACTTGTGCTTAATGGATCTTTGTCATTTTTACATTATTTTATTCAGATACATACTATCTATTTTTCTAAACATGCGTGGTATATTTTTGGGGTGTTTTTGCTGTGTTACTGTATAATTTTGTGCACAAATTCTTTACACATTGCCTTCTAAGTTAAGACTGACTGCTCATTGCCAAGCTACCAGAGGGGGAGCACAGGATAATTTGGATTGTATGTGATTTATCCTGACTAGGATTTTGGTCCCTACTTGGATGAAGGTGTACACCTCTTCAAACTAGAGACCCCATTTCTAATAAGCGGCCACAGTGTTTAGCTGATGTATGGAGGTGAATTCACTATAGATGATAATGCTGAGGTTACAGGTGTGGTCTGCTAGGGTTGGGCTTGCCTGACCACAGCAGGCCACTGTGTGTCATCCTAGGGGGATGTGTTGTTTCCAAAAATGATTAATTCTTTCTTGTCAGTGTTCAGTTTCAAGCAGTTGGATCACATCCACTTTGCAACGTTGTTCATGGCATTGCTGAAATTGTTTCTCGAGGAGGTGTAGTCATCTGAGAGTGAGAGGATGAGTTGAGTGTCATCAGCGTATGAGATGATTTTGTCTGTGTTTGTGTGCAATTTTTGCCAAAGATGTCATGTTGGTGTTCAAAATGGTGGGGCTGAGAAAGGATCCCTGGGAGATGCTGCAGATGATGTTCTTGGGTTCGGCGGTATTGAGAGGTAGTCAGACTCTTTGGGTGCCTCCTGTGAGGAAGACATGGATCTATTTGAGGGCGTTGCTCTGAATTTTGAGGTGGTAGAGTCTGCTGATAAGGATTTTCTGAGAAGTCGAGGAGGATTAGGGCTAACTTTTCTCCACAGTCGGGGAGGGCTCTGATGTCATCCGTGATCAGGGAGTGCTCGGTTGACTCCGAATCCTGCTTGGGAGGCGCCCAGTAGGCTATGGCCCTCATTATGAACACGGCGGTCCAAACCGCGCCGCCAGCGGTTAAATCCGCCAACAGAGGAGCGGTCCGGACCGCCAAATGAAGAACCAACTGAAACACAGGCATCCTGAAAATCACCCAACGCCAGTAGAGGAGTGCCGCCGACGCCGGCAGAGTCTGCCCACAGGCCAACGGAAAGGCCCAACCCGCCCACTAAATAATGAACCACTAGACCACCGTCAGTTCCGAGGCGGGAACCACCGCCACGTAAAGCCAGGCAGAAACAAACCTAATATAGGGGAACCCTCACCGGAGGCCCACACAACGAATAGAAGCAGACAAGGATGGAGAGCTGCAGATCATGCCAGCCCTGCTCCTTGCCATATATCTCCACAACTGAGACCGCAGACGACGATGGTAAGTACCGCAACCTATGACACAAGAGAGGAAAGGGCACAGTTACATACCCACCCACTCCACCCACTCTGCATCGCTCCCACAACCCTTCACAGCAGCACAAGCCATGCACCCCAAAGCAAGAGGTACTTAACCGACACAAGGGAAATCCAACATGGCCATAGTACATACAAACAAACAATGAAACGAGAGACCAGGGTACAGAAGTGTGCAGCCAAAACACAGGGCACACTTAAATATTTATTTAAGCTCACAGAGCCAACTATACACAGCAAGGCCAATGGCCAGTCTATAGTGCCAGACGTGTATGGGCCACAATGGCCCCAACCTGACTCCCAAAAGTGCACGGTACTCCACCTAATGGGGCAACAATTGGACATCCAGGCACCTCAGGGAACAGGGGCACGGGGTGGTGGGGGTGGGGATTTGCGATGGGGGGGGGCTTGGACTTGCGCTCGGAAGGTGGAGGGGGCTTGGGTTTGGCTTTTGAAGCTGGGGGTGTGTGCTTTAACCGGGTGGAGCCAGATGGAATTGGCTCAGCATAGGGCTTCTTCCTCTCTGGGGAAGGAGCACAGGAATGTGAAGGGTGGACAGGGAAGGGCTGTGAAGTGGAATGAGTGCAAAGGGCATGGTGATGCGCACGCTTAGGGACAAGACGGGGTGGGCCAGTGGGTTGGAAAAGGTCAGCACGGGAGAGGAAAAGTTTCTTGGGTGCAATTGGGTTGGGCCTGCAGGAGGGCGTGGGAGTGGAGGTAAAGGGTGTGGTCGTAAGTGGTGTGGTCGTAAGTGGTGTAGGTGTGCGTGTCATGGGTGCAGGTGACTGGACAGTATGCTGAGGTGTGGTGGATGTGTGATGGGTGGGGGTCTTGGTGCGTTTGTGTGTTTCTGGAGGAGGAGGGCTGGACACAGTGGGAGAAGACAGGCTGCCAGTATGGATGGATGTTGTGTGGGTGTCTGCAAGTCTGGTGAGTGTGCTACATGTGTCAACTACAGTAGTTGTGGTGAGTGCAGGTGTGGTGTCTGGGGTGCATGTCTGGATGTCTGCTATTGTGGTGAGTGCAGGAATAGGCTCAGCAACAGTGACTGAAGGTGCAGTGCTTGTGGGTGTGCATGTAGAGGGGACAGATAGGGAGGTAGAAGAGGTGGGCACACTAGGGGAAGTGGATGTTGCTGTGTGTGCATGTGTATGCTGGCTCTGTAAATGCTTGTAGTGGGAGGTGTGGTGCTTGTGTTTAGAAGTGTGCTTCTTGTCTGTTGAGGTGCTTGACTGGGTGTCAGATTGTGTTCTTTGGATGGATGAAGGGAGTGGGGTGCTGGAAGGGGTAGAGGAGGTGGGAGAGGGGACGGAATGACCAGTGAAACTGGCTGCGGTCAAAGAGGAGACCAGAGCCTGAAAAGATCTCAGTAGGCCAGACACTGCACTGTGAATGCCATCCAGATAGGCATTTGTCTGCTGCATTTCTGATGCTAGCCCCTGGATGGCATTGCCAATGGTTGTTTGTCCTACAGAGATGGTTCTCAGGAGGTCAATTGCCTCCTCTGTGAGGGCAGGAGGGCTGACTGGGGCAGGGGAGGAGGTGCCTGGGGTGAAGTGGACACCTACCCTTCTGGGTGAGCATGCACAGGCAACTCGGTGGGGAGCAAAAGGGAGGGCTGTGATGGCATGAGGGGAAGATGTTACTGTAGGGGTGTGCCCACTAGGGTCCGCCACTGCCATAGAGGCCCCATCGGAGAAGGTATTGGAGTCACTACCTCCAGTGGTAGTTGCCTCCCCTGTGGTACTCCCCTCGCCCTCCAACCCACTGGCCCCCTTGGCGTCGGATGACTCTGCCTCCGAGGATCCGTGGGCCGCTGCATCCCCACTTGCCGGTGCCTCAGCTCCCTCGCCAGATGATGCTGATGTACACAGACAACACAAGAGAACAGGGATGGGGAGACAAAACAGGAGAGACACTTGTAAATATCTGAAAGGAGGGAACATAGTGGCCAGACAAACACCCACCCAGAAGACCCCGCAACAGACAGCCCCTTTCACTATGCCCATGGCCATGCCCCTGACTAGTAACTATAATCCTGCTCTACACCCATCCCCTGAACTACCTAAGGACTCAATGTGTAGGAGACCTAACCAACACACCCCTACACCCTACGGGGGCCATCATGTAGATGGACTTCAGTGAGAGTACCTGCAACTAAGCAGCATAAACCCTAATGCACACACAGACATCCATCAAGAGTTAAGATCGTGACATGAGTACTCACCCACTTGTGACTGCTGTGCAGCCTTCAAGCGCCCATCCAGTTTTGGGTACGCCACCGCCAGGATGCATAGCATGAGGGGGGTCAGTGCCCGATGGGCACCCCTTCCATGTTGGGAGGACTTCCCCAGCTGGGCCTCACAGATTTTTTGCGCCCAGCGCCTCAGGTCCTCCCACCTCTTCCTGCAGTGGGTGCTCCACCAGTTGTAGACCACCAGGGTCCGCACCTCCTTGGCGATGGCATGCCAAAGTGCCCTCTTCTAGTGGGCGCTGACCTGAAAGGGAGACACAGAAATGTAACACAGAGGTCAGGCACATGGGAAACATGTACAGCTGGCTATACGTCCACTATGGGACGGACAGTACTGACAGACTTACAGGACATACGCACGCAGCATGACATGAAACATGGGCCATGCAGGCTCAGAGGTGCACACATACGTACTTACAACACCCTCCATTACACCCAAACAGTGCCCCCAAAAACCCGACTCACCTGTACCTCTGGCCGTCCATAGAGCTTGGTGTACAGGGGCAAGACCCCATCCACTAGCCTCTCCAATTCCTCCTGGGTGAAGGCTGGGGCCCTTTCCCCTGCAACACGAGCCACTTCCATGACGAGAGGCAGGACACAGCAGTACACTCAGTGGAGTACCTGCTTGCATGAGATATGGGGGTCAAGTGAATTTGGTGTGCCAAATTTGCGTACGTACTGTGGCAGTGTGCACCGTCACCACCGGCGGCGATCATGACACGCCAGGATTCCCTATTGGCATTCATGTTTACCAATGACGGTGCAAACGGCGGTAAACACTGCCTTAGGCTGTTACGTCAACCTTTAGCGGTATGAGGTCACTTCCACAACGACAGTTCTGGGTTACAGAGGGCAGACATTTTGGCCAAAACTACACATTAATTTATATCTGCACAATGCAGGCCCTATTTTTCTCCTAACACACCTATGCATGTGACCATTAACAATACCACACATATCAAACCCTGTTTACTCATTGAGGGCTAGATGAAAATATGTCAAGAACATTTAACTTTTGAGTCCCTACAATCAAGTAAGCAGTGCACAATGAATGACAATGTGTGCCTATGTATGTGTGTTCCTCACACGTGTTTCAAATCCCTCCTAGGTACCTACCCTTATGGCGAGGAAGGGCCCCATCGGTGTACAAACCACTTGTTGATTTGCGGACCATGGTGGAGCGTCACATCATATTCAATTACAGACTCATCTGTGCAACTATTCTCGTACTTTGTGCATTACTGGATCCAGCACTGAGACCGGCAAATCGTAATCAGCATGCCATCCCGACTGAAGTGCAGGTGCTCTCTGCACTCCATTTCCTGGCCACGGGCTCATTTCAAGTGACAGTGAGCATGGGTGCAGGATTGCCACAGCCAGTGTTCAGCATGATACTGACAAGATTTCTAAATGCATTTGTATGACACCTGCAGTCCTATGTGAGCTTTACCCAAAGTTCTGAACTCCCTGCCCTAAAATCTGACTTCTATGCGTTTGCAAACATACCCCATGTGATCGGTGCCATAGATGGCACCCACATACCTATAATACCCTCAAGAGTCAGTGAACAGGTGTACAGAAACAGAAAGAACTTTCACTCCATGAACATCCAATTGGTATGTACTGCAGACCAGTACATCTCACATGTGAATACCATGTTCCCCGGTTCAGTCCATGATTCCTTTGTGCTAAGGAACAGTAGTGTGCCACAGAAGATGAAACAACTACAAGAGGACAGAGTGTGGATCATAGGTAGGTGTTTATGTCAGTAACTGCCACCTAGCAGACAGCCAGGCTGTCTGACTCAGAGACTTGACTCTGACTGCTCTGTTTTGCACATTTGTCTAGGTGATTCTGGCTATCCCAACTTGCGTTGGCTCCTGACACCAGTGAGGAATCCTGGGATAGATGCAGAGAGGAATTACAATGAGGCCCAAGGACGTACTAGGAAGGGATAGAGCACACAATAGGTCTCCTGAAGGCAAGATTTCTTTCTCTACATATCTCTGGGGGTTCCCTGGCCTATGGGCCCGAAAAGGTGTGTAGAATAATGGTGGCCTGCTGCATGCTACACAACGTGGCAGTGAGAAATTCTATCCCCCTCTTGGTGGTGGATGGTGCTGTAAATCCTGACCAGCTTCCTCAGAGAGGGGAGGAGCTTGATGGTGATGATGAGGAAGGGGAAGATGTCAATTCCAGGACCCAACTGATACAACTCTACTTCCAGTAACAATGTGGGACTAAGGGCTGACCTTGGTGTTTGTGACACATACTGTCAGTGTGCTTTGTCATATAGGGGGGGTTTGCATCTACTATTTGAAACTGGATCCGGGTCTGCATGGTGCCAAATACAATTTAGTTTATTCCTTTTTTTCCACAACATTTAGGCACACAGGTGTACCTTCATGCTATTCATTACCAATAAACTAGTTATCAACCACTTGCATCCATACTTCACTTTGTTCTCACATTATGACAGGGGGCAGTGTTATAGGTGTGATATGTGTTTTATTTGTGGCAGGGATTGAATAGTACAATTTACAGTGATGGCAGTTGGTAATGGGTGGTTGTCCTCTATGCCAACATGGTGGCAGCCTTGTCGTTGGTACTGATGGGTCCATCAATGCTTACATGAGTTCTTATTGATTATTAGCACTGTTTGGTGGTTGATTGTGTGGGATGGTTGATGGGCAGATTGTAGCAGAGTTACTTTTTGGAGGGGGCTTGTTTTTGGCAGGGGTTCCAGTCCCATACCTTGGCCTGAGGGTCCGTCTGAGCGCCTGCTGTTGACCTTGAGGGGATGACATGGTTGTACATTGTGTTTCCTCTGAGGGTAGTTAGTGGAATATTGCTGCTGTTGCTGTCATTGGCCAGTCTGTTGCCTGTGCTGTAGTTGGGGGCTCCTGTCCTGTGTGGGTCTCAGACTGGGTTTGTACCAGCTGCAGCAGTGCTCCGGCTATGCTGACCATGGTGGCGTTGTGCTGTTTCCACTGCTCCATGGCCTGTTGGTGGTGTTACTGCTGCATCCTCTGACTCTGTTCCAGGGTGGATACTATCTGTGCCAACCTGTCATGGGTATGCTGGTAGGCCCTCAGGACCTCTGAGATCACGTCCTGGGCTGCAGCATGCATCCTGTACCTCCCCCTGGGCCACTGAGGCCCTACCACTGGGCCTAGTCCCCTATGCCTGTGTCCCCGCACAGGTCTGGCGGTACCACTTGTACTGGGGCCATTGTCCTCCTGCCTGTTGGTAGGGGGTGACTGTGGCCTCTGTACCTGTGTTCCACCAGTCTGTGGCCTAGATACACAGTTGTGGGGACAGTTGCCCTGGGCTGATGTTTTTGGCTGGGTGGTAGTGGTGTCAGTGGTATCCTGGGTGGGGCTGCTGGATGGTGACAGTCCAGGACTGTGTGAGGGGCAAGCCTGATCATCAGTGTCCAGGGATCCATCCCCAGTGTCCTGTGAAGTGCCTCTGTCTCCCTGGAGGGCACTGCCACTCCTTGTCCTGTCCATCAGGGTGGCATGGGTGGTGGTGCCTGTTGGGGGAAATGGACATGTCTGTTACAAATGCATGAGCAGATGGGGTGCACAAGGCTGGGCTGTTTTGAGCAGGTGTAAGTTTTTTGGGCTATGCAGGGTGCCTTTGTGAGGTTTGCACTGCATTGTGTTTCGGATGTGGAGTAGCATTGTTGGTGGTGTAGTGCCATTGTGAATCCTTGCAGGGGTAGGTGGCTGTGCACAGGGGGAGGGATGTGGCCCTGTTAGTGGGTTTGTGGGCATGCAGTGGGAGTGGATTCAGTGGCTGTGGGCTAGGTGGGATAGTGGTCCTGGTGGGTGTTGGTGGGGTGGGGTGGGGTGGTGCATGCATTCCAGGTGTGATGTATATGGGGTAATTGTAGATGACTTACCCGAGTCCATTCCTCCAGTGAGTCCCTCAGGGTGCAGGATGGCCAGTACCTTTTCCTCCCAGTCGGTGTATTCGGGTGGTGCTGGTGGTGGTCCTCCCCCAGTCTTCTGGACTGCAATGTGGTGCCTTGATGCCATGCCCCTGACCTTCCCCCACAGGTCATTCCATCTCTTGCAGATGTCATCCTTGGTGCCTGGATGGTGTCCCACTGCATTGACCCTGTTGACAATGGTCTGCCATAGCTCCATCTTCCTAGCAATGGGTGTGTGCTGCACCTGTGCCCCGAATATTTGTGGCTCCACCTTCAGGATCTCGTCCACCATGGTCCTTAGATCCCTTTCTGTGAAGCGTGGATGTTTGGGGGGTGACATGGTGAGCGCTGTGAATGGTGTTGGGGGTGGAATCACTGTGAGGGTTCTCTTCCGTGGGTCGGTGTGAGTCTTGTGTATAGTGCAGTTCGGTGTCTGCTTCTGCTGCTCTCTGTCTTCTTTGTCCTGGTTTCGTTGCAAAGGATTGTAGGGTGTGTATGTGGGTGTTTTATGGTGTTGTGGATGTGTGTGAGGTGTGTGGGTTTCTAGCTTATTCAAAGTGTGCACTTCTTGATGTTGGGTCCACTTGCCACCTGTGGGGGCCAGCACCGCCAATGGTCGTTCGACTTCCACTGACCGCCAAGGTGATTTGTGCATCATTATTTGGAGGGCGGGATGTGGGTGTGCTCAGCGGTGGCGGGGTGGAAGGTCCAGCATTTCCACCGACAGGGTCCTGGCTGTGACTGGTGGACTGGTGATTTTTGGCAGGTTCGGGATTTTGTGTCATTATATGGCGGGTTTCTATTACCCGCCAACGGCGGGCTTCTGTTCACCGCCACCACGGAGGTCGGCGGTGTTTACCGCCGTGTTCATAATGGCCGCCTATGTCCCTCAAGGTGTTCGGAGAGCTGTTGGTTGCTGGCTCTTTCTATGACTTTGGTGAGGAAGGGTAGCAGTGAGATCAGCCAGTAGCTTTTGTGTATGCTAAGGTCAGTGAACAGTTTTTTCAGGAGCAGTTTTACGTTTAAGTGTTTCCAAACATCTGGAATGGTGGTCGTCATGATGGATGCATTGAGAATGGAGGAGAGGATGCTACTTATATCTCTCTGCCCCAGGTAAGAGATGTAGTGAGGGCATGGGCCATTGTGTGATCCACAGTGGATTCTGCTCATGGAGGCTGATGCTTCCTGAGTTGTAAGTGACTTTCAGTCTGTGATCAGGCGCCTGTGAGTAGTGTCTGCTCGACTTAGAAGGTGGTTGATGCTCTTGGCTTGGGGAAGGGAGTTGGAGTAGATGGCTGCTATTTTGTCATGGAAGTAGTCTACCAGACAGTCACAGAGGTCTTGGGAGGTTTGGATTGTGTTCTCCATGGCTGTCGGGCAGGAAAACTCTCTCACAATGCTGAAGAGCTGCGGGTGCTCTTCTTGATGCAGTTGATTAGGGTGTCCTTTCCTTCTTCCCTGAAGTGGTGACAGTAGTTGTTGAGGGACTTTTTGAAAGTGGTATGGCCTGATGGGTTCTTACTAGTGTGCCATCGTCTTTCTAGTTGTTTGCATTTTCTTTTAAGTGGACGGAGTGTTGTTGTGAACCAGCTGGCGGGATCTCTGGATCTTCTTGTGTTGGAGGTTTCTGTTGGAACAATTTCATCAGCGCAGTTGAGGATTCAGTCACGGCAGCCACTTATGGGGCAGAGATTTCGGAGAACTATTTTCTTAGGAACATGCTCAAGTTACCTAGGGGCACCCCACTGGTGCCACTGAGGATGGACTTAGCACTAAACCCTATAAATTTTGTGGTGGCATTAAAACCCTTTTTGTATTGGCTGAGGCTGTAGAAATGCAGGGAACTAACACCGTATAGGGACTCCTTGAGTGACCTAATTTCTAGTGACTCACAGGTAATTACACCTTGGCTCAACTACATTAAGTCCCAGTGTGGGAAAATGAAAATGGTTGACCTTTGGAAGTCGCCTACAGTGGTTGCCAAGGACGTATCGCTGACATTAAAAGAGCTTTCTGGAACTATGCCTTGGAACAGACATGGTTGAACAATGGTCATGAGAACCTGGCTGGGCAATTTTTAAATATTAAATGCTCCCCAATCCTATGAACATTTTCTGGAGGAAATCCATCACTCCTTTGCCAAGCGCCTGTACCTACAGCTCAGGTGCGGGTCCTTACCACTAAGACATTTAACGGCTAAATGAAAGAAGCGCACCTCCTCTGTGTCTTGTCATTTCGGTCCTCAGCATGAAGGAAACTGAAGAGCACTTTCTTTTTTTCTGCCTGGAATATTCATACCCTTGCGGGAGATGGATAATCCCTGTTTGTAAGCTCTTGGGTGACAGACACTACTTAGAATCCTTAAATATGACTCGAAGGCAGTGATATTCGTTGCTGTAACCAAATATCTAGAGAAAGCATTGCGCATAAGACGGAGAGCCATATCCTAATGGAAATTCTTGGACTGACAAAGCGCTCAGGCTGTCTAGCTATCGGACAGATACTTTTGAACTTACATTTGATTACTCCATCTCCAATTTAGACCTGTTTCCCATATGCCGTACATGTACTTCAAGTTAAATTTGTACCTTGCACTTACACAATGCATATGTGTTTTAATTGTTTTACATGGGTAAATAATACATATTTTCTCTATTTTTTAGGAGATTGTATATACTAAATTTTGTGAATATATTTATGTATACTTTTATGGTTGTTTTACCGAAATAAAGTAAATACTACTACTACTACTACTACTAGTCTACCAGACAGTCACAGAGAAGCGCAGGGTGGTGGTCTATTGAGTCTCAATGATTTTTTCCCAGTTGTGGTGGAGGAGGGCGGTGTTGTGGAGGAGGGTTTGAGAGTGCTCACTATGGTGAAATGAACGATGTGTTGGTCAGTCCAAGTTAGCGCTGAAGTGTGGGAGAAATAAATCTTGTCGTTTGAGGTGAAGATGAGGTCCAGTGTGGGACCTACGTTGTGCGTGGGGCTGGGGACAAGTTGCTTAAGTTTGATGTTGTTAAAGTTGTCCAGGAAATTAGTGGAGTTTTCGTTGTCTCGGTTGTCGATGTGAAAATTGAGGTCTCCCAGGCGGATGTAGTGTTTGGAGTCAGTCGCCAGAGGGGAGATGAGGTTTGTGATTGTCTTGCAAAAGACAGGGCAGGGGCCGGGGGGTCTGTACGCAAGGGTTCCTCTGATGGTGGTTTTGGTGTTGGTTCGGATTTGGAAATAAAGGTGTTCCATGATGAGGTACGTGTCCTCTTCCATGGTGGTGCATAGGAAGCTGACCTTGTGGATGATGGCATTACCTCCTCTATGTTTGTTTTGTCGGTCTCTGTGGATACGTTTGAAGCCTTGGTGGTTTGCGCAGGTGATGTCTGGGGCTGATGCGGGTGTGAGCCAAGTTTCTGTGATGAATATCAGGTCAGGTTGGGGTGTGGTTTAGGTGTCCCAGACTTCAATTGCGTGTTTGCCTAGGGCTCTTTTGTTGAGAAGAAGGCAGTGAAGCTGTTTATCATGATGGGTGGTCGGCAGTGTGGTCTCGGTGTTGCAGGTAACGTGGCATTAGAGGCAGGTGAAAGGTCCTACCATGGGGGCGTGGCCAGGATCTGGAACATGGCGCACGCCTAAATATCCAGCTCCGGAGGGGCCGGCCGTAAAACGACTGACAAACGCGCCAGCCCGGGCCGTCCCTTCTCGGAGCGCGGGTGCTGTGAGGCAGAACATCGGACGGCACGGCCGAGCCCCTGCCGCGGCCCTGAGGCGAGCTGCGGACCGTGGTGAGCCTTTCAACGCAAGAGGAGGTTTGCGGCCCCTCCTCTCGCTTGGAGCCGCGGCCTCGAGTGGGGAAGCGGTCGCGGCGAAAACGGAGTGAGCGGCCCCCATGCACCGGCGGCCACCCCCGGTTCTCTTTACTGGATCGAGGGACCCAGAGCGCCTGGCAGGGGCTGGGGCCCTGGTGGGTCCCCGCCCTGGCGAACACCTCTCCTTGGTGCCGATAGAGCGGGTGCGGCCCTGATGTTATCGGGCAGAACCAAGTGCATGGAGTCTTAACCAGGCGGAGCACCAGGGAACCGAGTGAGAGACACAGACTGCAGGCCTCCAGGGGGGATCACCTGAAGAATCACTGAGAGGGGGAATGGGACCCCAGGAGTCATGCCTCGGGGAAAGCGCACCCAGCAGGGAGGTGCTGATCAGCTGCCCGACATGGGGGGACCATGGAGCTGCAGGACGTCCTGGGGCGCCATCGACCACTGAGCGTGGACACCGAGCAAGACCAGAAGAGTAGCCACGGGCACGGAAGAGGTGCTGGAGAGGCGGTGAGTGCCCCGCGTGGGGGGACGCCCAAACTGTGTTTTCGGTGTATACCTGATCCCGGTTAGCAGGAAGGGGCCCGGTGGGAGGAACGAGCAGAGGGGCTAGAAAAGTAGCAGGTGGCAATCGGCCATGGACGGCTACCGCAGTGCCCCCTGCCTCTGGAACTGGACACCGGGGACGACCGGCGGGGCACCTGGAACTCAGCCTGGACTGCCCTGGAGCAGCAGTTAAAGCTGCGGAGTCCTAAACGAAGGCACAAATCGGAAGGAGTGCACTCGAGAACGCTCAGGCCTCTTGCCGGGCCCCCTGGGCTACACCCCCTTGCCTGACCGATGCCCCCCAAGGGCCGACACAAAAACAGAGCCATGGACCCCTTGACGCCGCCCAGGGACAGAGAAGCAGACTCGCAGAACCAGTCAGAAGCCAAAGTGCAAGACACCCTAGACAAGATACTTGGGGCTATAGAGGACACAAAGTCAGTGTTGCAACGTGACATCAACCAAGTTGCGATTGAGGTGGGACTCCTGAGAGCTGATCATCATAAACTGGCTGACAGAGTCAAAGAAACGGAGACCACATTGGCTGACATCGCGCCGAGGCAGAAAGACATGGCGTTGGAGGTAACCTCACTGACGGGCAGAGTGGTGAGGCTCGAACAACGGGCAGAAGAAGCGGAAGGAAGAAACAGGAGGAACAATGTGCGTGTGGTGGGCCTCCCCGAAGGGACGAACATGGTGGAATTCCTGGAGAAATGGCTGAGCACGGTGGTTGCACCGGGGTGCCTGACCCCATTCTACACGCTGGAGCGGGCCCACTGTGTCCTGTCGAGACCTCTTGCCCCTGGCAGACCGCCTTGTGCTGTAATCGCTAAACTCCTGCACTACAGAGACAGGGACATCCTCCTACAGAAAGCCAGAGAGATGGGCCCATTTAAAGTAGCAAATGGGGAAGTGACACTATTCCCAGACTTCACTCTTGAGGTCCAGAACAAGCGAGCCTCATTCCTAGCGGTTAAAAGAGCCTTGCGAATCGAAGGGACTCAGTACTCGCTGCGATACCCAGCAAGACTAAGAGTGATTGTGGAGGGGAAGACCACGTTCTTCCAATCCTTGGAGGAGGCATGGGAATGGCTCGAGACACACGGGTCCCAGACGGCGCGACCTGCGCATAAGAACCCTGGAGCGAGCAGGACCCGCCGGGCCCCGAGGACGAAGAGGTCCAGAGATCGCCCACGGCTAGCGCCAACGCAAACGCAGAGAGAAAAGGGCAGGAGGGCAGCCCTGGAGGCGGCGGCCCGAGTGGGTGGTGAGGTGTCCCCCCCGGAGGGTTCGGAAGAAGAGTCCGATGACACGACGATGTCCTCTACTGGGGACTCGGGGTGCTTGTCCCAAGCCCCGAAAGTGACCCTACAAACAGCAGACGATCTCGGATAGCCTGGACCCGTAGTGGCGCCCGGAGGCATGGCATGCTGTGTGAACGTACGGCCCCTCCGGACCTGGTGGCCCCCCTGACCTGATTCTCGCCCGTCCGACTTGGCTGGCAAGCACTGCAGTTATGTGTTTGAACAAGTTGCACTGTTGCACAGTTTACTGGGCAACCTACAGTTTCGGAGGTGCCCTGGGGATGGGGAGTTGGGGTTTGCAGTTACGAGTTAAATCGGCAACATGGGTGAAGAAATCCGACCACAGTAAAGGTACGAGCATACGGGGGGGGGGCAATTAGAATTCCGAGCGCACCAGGCCCGTTATTGCCAGGCTCTAAGAACAAGATGGCAGACTACAACTTTATAACCTGGAATGTCAGGGGGATGGGCACTTCGGCCAAAAGACATAGAATTTTTTCCGTCCTAAAGAGAAGGGGGATGCAGGTAGCAATGTTACAGGAGACCCACCTGGCACCGGGGGAGGGAGTGAGGCTAAGACGGAGGTGGAGGGGGCAGGTGTTTGCTACAGAATATTCAGCTTATGCAAGAGGCGTACTGATTTGGATTAGGGCAGGGGTCCCCCTGACAATTGATTCCTCCAACATAGACAAGGAGGTCAGGTTTGTGATACTGGAGGGGAAGCTACATGAGACCCCGTTGGTTCTGAGTTGCATTTATGCCCCTAATCAAGACCAGGTTTCATTCTTGACGAGCTTATCAAGACACCTTACCCGCCAACGCACAGGGGAAATACTAATAGGAGGGGACTTTAACGCAGTATTAGATATACACTTGGACAGGTCCACCCCACCACTACAAGGGGCAATATCAATTAAGATAGCACAAAGCCTAGCCGAGTGGATGGGCGCTTGGGGATTAGTGGATGTCTGGCGGGTGCAGCACCCGACCGCCAGGGACTACTCATTTTACTCAGGCCTCCACCGGGTGCACACCAGAATTGACAGGGTGGCTTGCACTCCGGGGCTGACTCGAGGGGTGACCCATTCTGAATACCTTGCCCACACAATATCAGATCATAATCCACTATTGTTAACATTGAGGGTATCACAGGACAGACCCCCCATACCGTCGTGGAGGCTGGCCCCCGCGGCGCTTGAGGATCAGGCATACAGAGAGGCGCTGCGCCTCCATATGACAGAACACATAGAAACTAACAAGGGATCCACCCCTTCCAGGGCCATGGAATGAGAGACGCTCAAGGTGGTAACGAGGGGTTTCTGTCTTGGGCAGTCAGCGGGGTGAGGCGTACACTAGAGAGGGAATTAACTGCCCTGGAGAAGATCGTACACGAGGGGGAATTGAGGCGGGGCCTTGTAGCGCAGAGAGAGGAAGAATATGACCGCGCCCGCAGAGAACACTCACAGGCTGAAGAACGGCTCAGATGTCACAACATGCAAAAATACATGGCATCCCTACAATCAGAGGAGGGGAGGTTGGGTAAACTTCTAGCATGGCTGGTGCGCCCGGGTAGGGACAGCGAACCTATCACAAGTGTATTAGACAGAGGGGGAAATCGTAGACTTAGTCCAGGCCCCATCAATGACGCATTCAGAGATTACTATACGCACCTGTATGGGAGACCTGACAGCCTAGAGTCAGCGACATTTGACAATTTTTTGATGCAGATCCCCCTGCCGGCGCTGTGTCTAGAGGATAGGGACGGCCTAGGGGGGCCGGTGACTACGGAAGAGATAAACGATGCGATAGTGCAGCTGGCCCCTGGGAAGACCCCTGGAACGGACAGTCTTCCTATGGACTTTTACAAAAAATATAAATCCTTACTGGTTCCCAATCTGGCAGAGATGTACGCGGAGGCAATACAGTGAGGAGAGCTGCCACGCACAATGCGCGAGGCACTGGTAGTGCCACTCCCCAAGACAACCAATAGGGAAGCATCGGTGGCCGACTTCCACCCGTTATCGATGTTAAACAGTGACTTCAAGATCCTTAGCAGGATCTTGGCCGGCCGACTGCTTCCCAACATGTCCACACTGATACATGCTGAGCAGAAAGGCTTTATCCCTGGCCGCAGCACCTCCCTGAATCTTAGGCGAATCTTCTCTATCTTACACATGCCCGAAGAGTTGAAACCACCAGGCGGGATCCTGTTGGCAGTGGATTTCGAGAAGGCTTTTGACTCGATTAGGTGGGACTATTTGAGGGCGGTGATGTTAAAAATGGGCCTTGGGGAGAGCTGGGTTAGATGGGTGGACCTGTTGTACTTTTCCCCACTAGCAAGAGTGAAGACGGGCAGAACAATCTCTAGAGCATATCCGGTGTTTCGTGGAACCAGACAGGGTTCCCCCTGTCCCCACTGCTGTTCGCCCTGGCGATTGAGCCGCTGGCGGCCCGGTTGCGGGGGGAGGGTATGGGTAAAGGGGTTGAATGGGGACCAACTGAGCACATTGTCTCCCTGTATGCAGACAATACATAAATTTATCTTAGGGACGGTGCCGGTGGTCTCCCCTGGGCCCTAAGGGTTCTGGAGGACTTCGGGGAAGTATCGAGACTGCGCCTTAACCGCGGCAAAATGTATGTGTTTCCCTTGACACCTGGTTGCACGTGCCCAGCAGTATGTCCGATAGACGTGAACTGGGCCCCACGGACCTTCAAGTACCTGGGTATTCAAATATTCCACAAGTTGGGAGATCTTAGAGATGGTAATCTTGGCAAGGCGCTTCGATCCCTGAGATCCTCGGTTGGGTTTTGGCGCTCTCTGAAATTATCTATAATGGCCAGAGTGGCGCTGTCCAAAATGATCATGCTTCCCTGACTTCCCTATTACTTCGCCAACTTGCCATTGCTGATCCCCCCGGCATGGTTCCGCGATTTGAATGTGTTGCTCAGAGAGCTAATATGAGACGATGGACGTAGACGCACTGCACTCACGACCCTCTGTAGGCCGACCCCCATGGGTGGACTCGGTGCCCCTGACTTCAAGGCATACTACTTGGCATCCCAACTACAGTGGGTGTCCGGCTGGCTGGGGGGCAGTGGACACCTGGACTTGTGTACCACCCAGGGGGTAGTGGATACGGCATGGAATACAACATGCATGGTAGACAGGAAAATAGCCCTACCTGGAAACAACATAATGATGAGTGTTGCGATGGCATGCTGGAAAAGGTGTATAAAAAGAGTAGGAGTGGGCTCCCCATATTCCCCGGCTTTGGCGCTGTCGACACTGGCTCTGGAGTCTGGGGGGAAGGGACCGGGAAGTCTGGGGCTTGGTCCCTGGAGTAGTGCGGAGATTGAGACAGTGGGTGGGCTCTTTGAGGGGGGAGTGCTGAGGGGATTCGCTGAATTATCGGGCGTGGGTGTTCCCCGGGGTCAGTTTTTGCTCTTCGGGAGGCTGGTGCATACTCTGAAAGATCACTGGAACACGATAAACGCGGAGCCCGCTGCCCACGGGGTGCTGCACCTACTGATGACTTCGGGGGAGGAATCTCATTTGGTCACCAAAATATACCGGGCCCAGGTTGAGGCAGTGTTAGATCCATTACAATCCTTGAGAGAACGATGGGAGAACACGATCGGGCTGAATTTGTCTGAATTAGAATGGAACAAAACTCTGGCTTACCCCCGGTTGATCTCGCGAAACACGCGGTTAAAATACATTCAATACAATTACCTACACAGGGCGTACCTTACACCTCACCGTCTATTCCGTATATACGGGGGGCCCCCCAGGACATGCCCGAGATGTTGGGGAGGTGACTTCAGTCTGGGTGGAGAGAGATACTGTCTATCCTATCTGAGTTGTTTCGGTTGGAATTGCGACCCACCCCTGATCTGTGCTTATTGGGTCTCAGACCGGCTGTGCTAAGTTGGAAGGTAAGAGGGCGTTTCCTGGACCTGACCCTGGTTCTTTATAAAAGACTAATCTCAAAGGGCTGGAAAGCCTCAGGCCACCCCTCACTGACTGTTTGGAAAGGGGATGTTATGAAGTGGTCTAGGGCTGAACTGCAGGTCCTGAAGTCGGAGGAGGCCAGGGGCACCCGGCAGGTTCCTATCGCCCCGGAGTGGGAAGATTTAGTGACGAGTTGGGATGGTCTACTCAAGAGATCAGCAGATCCCGAAATAGAAGTAGGAGACGATTAGCACGTTCTATGAGGTAGACTCAGGGTGGAAGGCTCCCATACAGGCGCCTGAAGGTGACCGAACTTATAAATAGACCGCACCGAGAAACATAAATGGAAACAGACAAGCCGCTAAGTGCCACATCACCATTAGAGATGGGAGGTAGAGCGAGTGGGCTGCCGCCCCCCTGTACACTGGTGCGTCTCGGGTCTGGCCTCCCCTCTTAGGTTGTTATGCTTTAGTGCCTTAAATATTACCAGCTACAAATCCCACCCACGCAATGCCGTAAAGTTGACCTTTTGTTTTGCTTATTTACTTTCTCCCCCCCCTCTTTTTCGTTTGCCATTTTCTACTTCAAGATATAGCTTAGAACGGGTTTAAATTGGTCGTTTATGCACGTGGCTCAAAACGATATCATAGCATGGCGAGGAACATAGCATAGTTTGTCAGTGGTATAAGGTTATTAGTGGCAGGATCAAATGAACGCATAAAGAACGTTAACAGTACCAAAGAAATAAGCAACAATCCACAAGTGATGTATAACACAAATGTGAATTATTCAATAGTCATGTATAATGAGTACAAGATGTTACTTTGAACAGAGATACAAATGTATAACAACAAAATGTTAATAAAAATATATAAAAAAAAAAAAAAAAGGTCCTACCATGGTAACGGGAGGCGTGCAGTAGCAGTTGTTGGCTTGATTCTTGGGATCAGGTCCCATAGTTCAAAAGGCTAAGTAGCAGCAGGCAGTTGGAGAACCAGGGTTCCTGGCACTAGGCAAGCTTTAGGCGTGGCTGCACACAGACGGGCTTGCCTTTGGCATGCCTTCCGCGTGCCAGTGGCGCGCCCACTGGGTGCGAGTGCTGCATGCCTGTGCTGCAGCCTCCATTAAGTAGGTCATGGGGTTGGGGGTGTGTTGGGTGGTGGTGGGCAGGGCTGGCAGAGCAGAGGTGGGCAGGCAGGAAAAAGGAGCGGAAAGCAGCAAGGGGGGGATCGTCAGGGGAACAACCATAGCCCAAAGGGCACCAAGGGGAACACAGAGGTCAGAAAAGGAAAAAACCCAAGGGAAAAATAGCAGCAAAACAGAAAGGGACAGGAAACAAATCACAAGCAAGCAGAGCATGCGGTGGCAGAGGCAAATAGAACATCACAGCAGTGGTGGAGTGTTAAGGGAGGGCAGGAGGAGTCTGGAGGTAGCGCTTCCTCAGGGAGCTGTGGTGCCGAGACCAGGTTCAAGAGGGGAGGCAGCCAGAGGCGAGAGGAGTTATGTTCCCATTCCTAATGGTCCCCAGACACCCAGGATGGTTTCCGACACTAGTGGATCTAGCGACAGCGCTGAATATTGGATTTGTAGTCTGCATATGTCAAAGTATGCCTTTCTACCTTGACTCACAATCACATTTATGCATCTGACAGCATTAGTTCTTAGACATGTGTTGCTGTGTGTTGCATCGCTCACCTAAGGTTTGCTCTTTTTCAAGATCGGATTGTTCTGGCTTTGGAAAGAACACACCAACTCTGTGGTGATTACTTTAGATCTCACCTTTTCTTCTGCTAGCTCTGGGCTACACCTCCTACTGAAAGTGCTGCCTCTTGGTTTTTGTGCCAGGATCTCTTTGGTTTACTGATTCATATCATGCAAGCACTTTTTTCACTTCATACATAGTCGTCTTTGTGGATGTAGGCAAATTTATTTCCCCAGAGTGTTGTTGCTCCTGGCAGCTTTGTTTTCAGGAGTTTTTTTAATGAGAAAAATACTTTTCCTGATGTTTTGTTGCCTAACTCATGGGGATTCAAACTTCATAAGCTATATATTTCACGTATCTCTTTCTTCCACCACTAGTCTGGTGTTCTTGGTTCCTGGGTTTTGTTGTTCTGTGTTTCCTCAGTCAGCCGCATTTGGGTGTTTTTGCCAATTTTAGCCTTTCGTGCACTTTCCCACTTTTTCTGCAGGCGGCGGGCCATTGTAAAATAGTCATTGCCACATGATACAAACCACATGCATTGCAGCGCTGCTGCTATTCACCAGTAGATTTTGAGAATCAAGACTGTCAGAATAGATGAAGGTAAGACTGGCAGGGGTCAAACAAGTTTTCCTGTCGGGTCACACCAGTTTCATTTTCTTTTACTGTTGTAATAATAGCGCAAAGCTTCAC
Source organism: Pleurodeles waltl (assembly GCF_031143425.1). NCBI lineage: Eukaryota > Metazoa > Chordata > Amphibia > Caudata > Salamandridae > Pleurodeles > Pleurodeles waltl. Next base: position 838,112,746 of record NC_090436.1, on the reverse strand, counting down.
CTGATGCAATTTACTGCCTCTGCCAGCCCAGAAACAAATAATTTGTGCAATAACATCCCAATATTTTTTTATCAGAACGTTCACTGCAATAGCAGCACAAACCAACACTGGAAAGGGTCAGTACGTACATCCCAAAACAAACAACCTTTCAACTTTTACGTCCTTCAGGAGCATCAATTCTAGGCAAAGAAGCAGATGTACATGGACCATGGTGGAGGATTCCACTGTGCTCATCCTGCTAAAAAGCCTTAGACCCTTTCATTTTCCTGCTTCGTATGGTCAACAACCTATGCCGCAGAGGATGGCGATATTCTCAAGAAACTAAGGCCCATATTTATACTTTTTGATGCAAAACTGCGCACACTCAGTTTTGCATCAAAATGTATAGCGCTGGCTTGCAATTTTCCAGTGCGCCAGCCGGGCACCAAATTTATGGAATCCCTCAAGCCAGCACTCTGGGTGGACTAGCATGAGAAAAAATTACATTAGCCGGGTGGGGGTGGTGGTGCGGGGGAAGGGGGTTTTGCCTCAAAAAATTATGCTGGGCTGGTGGGAGGCAAACAAAATGCCTCGAACCAGCCTAGCGTCATTTCCTGATGCAAAACCATTCATACCACATGACTTCTGTCTTAGAAAATACAGGAGTTAAGCCCCCTATCCCAGTGGCCAGCACAGGGGACCAGGGTCCCCTGGGCATGGTCATTGCAGCCAGTTGCGTGCAGGGGGGGCCATGTCAGGGCCTCATATGGCACTTTTTTTTATTTTTTTAAATACTTACCAATACCTTCCCTACTTACCTGGGATGGGGTCCCCCATCCTCTGGTGTCCTTCTGGTGTGGGTGGGGGTGTTCCTGGGGCTTGGGGTGGGCACCTGTGGGCCCATTCCATGGTATTTAACCATGGAAATGGGTCCACAGGTCTCTTAAATTCTGGTCTGTCCCAGGCGTTAAATAATGGTGCAAAGCAAGCTTTGCACCATTATTGAGCCCCTCCTCCCGCCCATGAGTCATTTTAGCATGGGAGGATAAATATGGGGCTATGGGGTTAGCACCATTTTTTAGATGGGTACGCCTACTGTGCATCTCATTGATGCAAGGTAGGTGCACGCATCCAGAAAATGGTGCAAACTCCAATATTTTGATGCTAGACATGTCTAGTGTCAAAATATAAACGTGGAGTTAAGTTTGCACTGAATTTGCGTGAAAAAAAAATGACGCAAATTCAGTGCAAAAATTGTATAAATATGCCCCCAAAGCTTCTCAAGCACATTATCTCCTCCATCTTAAAAAGCTTCTATAAACCCAGTAGAACTAAACAATTACTGCTCCATTACCAACTTCCTTGGAACCGTACGCATGTTGCACATCTTTTACTGGTCACATAACGCATTTTAGTACAGCACCAAGAGCTTTATTTATAAACTTTTTGGTAAACTAAACAGGCGGGGAGCTGTGTCACCAAACATGAATGAATGTGCCTTTATGATATCATGCTTCACACTACATTCATATCAAACACTGGTCAACCCATGGACAAATTGCGCACAAAAAGTGTGTGTATTCAAGTACACTTAATGAAGGATTCATTCAGCTGCTACGGGCCTTGTAGTTTTGTATAATCTGATTATGCCGTCACTTTTATTGTTAAACAAACATGCCTTGTGTGCAAAAGCAAATTCAGGTCTCAAATAAAGAAATGTGGCGATGCACCCAGTGCAGCACCACTTTTTTTGCGCCCCTTAGCGCCCCCCAACGTCAACATGTGTGCGCCGTATCTAAGATACGGGGCACCAGGGAGTTAGTTAAGGGAACTTGTTTGGAGCTTTGCAGGATTAGAATAAAAAATATTGATGCTAATCTTCAAAGCACATTGAGGCCCATTATATATAATGGTGTGCCTCCTTTTAATGCCTGCTCTGAGCATGCGTTAAAAGTGCTGTAAAAAATTATGAAAAGAAATCTCTTAGATTTCTTTGTGCCATTTTTCTGCCCCCTAACAGTGGAACGACACTTCGCATACATTTTGGTTGGCATAGGCATAATGTAGGGCAAAGGGTAACAAAGTGATGCAGTGCATGCATTGCACCACTTTGTAAATATGATGCTGTGATTTTGGCGTTGTTGGGACACATTAGCGTACAGAAAAGAGGCTAATGTGGCTCAAGGAGGCGCTAGGGGCTCTTAAATCAGCCCCTCAGTATTTAATTTGACTAACGGTAACATGCTTTTTTACATGGTAGTTTGAGGTAAGAAAGTGATACTCTTAGGGGTAGGGTCAGAAATGGGTCTCTGGTTGGCAGTCAGTTTGCACTCTGTCCAAGCAGGGACCCTATCTGTAGTCAGGGTAAGGGAGTTACACTCCTAAGACAACCCCTGCTCCCCCCCTTGGTAGCTTGGCAGGAGCAGTCAGGCTTATCTCAAAAGCAATGTGTAAAGTATTTGTACAAACACACACAGTAATTCAGTGAAAACACTACAAAATGGACACTGTTTCAGTGTAGAAAAAGGGTAATATTTATTTAAATCAAAGAAGACCAAAATGACAAAAATCCAACCTACTCAAATCAAGATATGATATGAATGATATGAATTTTCAAAGTAATAAGAGTCTTACTTCATAGTAAACAATGAAAATGTTGATTTTACACAAAGTACCTGGTTTGCGTCAAAAATAAAGCTGCATGGGCGAGTGTGCATCAGAAAAGTCAGCAATATGTCCATTCCTTTCTCGCAAGTGAGGCCGTGTGTCATTTCTTCTCTGGTCGGGTAGGCGATGCGTTCTTTTTCTCCCTTTCAGGAGAGAGATGCGTCGATTTCCGGACAGGGCACCTCAGGGCCTGGCAAGTGGGTATAGTTGCAGGTCGAATTGGCAGTGCAAAACTGCACACACAGACACTGGAGTGGCAGGTGTGAGACATGTTTATAGGGCTACTCATGTAGGTGTCACAATTAGTGCTGCAGGCTCACTAGTAGCATTTAATTGAAAGGCCCTGGGCACCTCTGGTGCATTTTACTAGGGACTTATTAGTAAATCAAATATGCCAATCAGGGAGAACCAATCATAATCACAATTTACACAAGAAGCCCTTGCACTTTAGCACTGGTCAGCAATGGTAAATTGCCCAGAGTACCAAAAACCAGTTGAGTTGGTGGAAAGTCAGACAATGGTGGTGATTGATGTATTTGGTCAGATGATGTGGAGAGCCTTGAAGGCGAGGGTAGGAATCTTGAATTTGCAACTCTTCTGTACAAGCAGCCAGTGAAGGCCTCTGAGGTGCGGGGAGATGCTGGTGCACCTGGGGAGGTCTAGGATGATTCTTGCGGCAGAGTTCTGTATGGTTTGGAGGTGGATGAGAAGTGTGTTGCTGTAGTCTAGTCTGTTGGTGATGAGTGCCTGGGTCACTGCCTGTCCGGTATCTATGGGGATCCATCTAAAAATGTTTCATAGCATGAGGAGGCAGAGGAAGCAGGAGGCAGTGTTGGAAATGGCCTCTCTGAAGGGTCACCCCAAACCTTTTGCCTTCCTCTTCTTCTTTTTCTGTCTGCACTTTTGCTGGCTTTAGGACTCTGGACACTTTACCACTGCTAACCAGTGCTAAAGTGAATGTCCTATCTTCCTAAAAACATGGTAACATTGGCTCATACCGAATTGGCATATTTGTCTTACTTGTAAGCCCCTAGTAAAGTGCACAACATGTGCCCAAGGCCTGTAAATTAAATGCTACTAGTGGGCCTGCAGCACTGATTGTGCCACCCACATAGGTAGCCACTTAACAATGTCTCAGGCCTGCCACTGCACGGCCTGTGTGTGCAGTTTCACTGCCACTTCGACTTGGCATTTAAAAGTACTTGCTGAGCCTTAAATTCTCCTTTTTCTACATATAAGTCACTCCTAAGGAAGGCCTTAGGTAACCCATAAAGCAGGGTGCTGGGTAGGTAAAAGGCAGGATATATACATATGTGTTTTATATGTCCTGGTAGTCGAAAACGCCTAAATTTGTTTTCCACTACTGTGAGTCCTGCTCCTTTCAGAGACTAGCATTAGGACTGCCTTCATATACTTTTTATAGTGGTAGGTTCTGATCTGAAAGGGGTGACAATGTCAAATTTAGTATGGCCAGAATGGTAATAGGAAATCCTGCATATTGGTGAGGTTGGATTTAATATTACTATTTTAGAAGTGCAACTTTTAGAAAGTGAGCATTTCTCTTCACTTAAAACCATCTGTGCATTATAGCCTGTCTCCAATCAACGTCTGGTTTGTGCTGGTTGACAGCTCCCTTGTGCATTTTACCCAGACAACCATATACACAAAACACTCCGCCACAAATGCATTCATCTGAATACTGAATGGGTCTTCCTGGGAAGGGCCTGACACTTACATTTCAAAGGCCAGTGGCCTGCCTTCACACAATGGTCTGATAACCCTGACTGGGACCCTGGCAGAGAGGACTGGGCTGATAACGGAACTGGTGCACTTCAAAACCACTCTTTGAAGTTTCACTCACTTCAAAGGCATTTTGGGGTATATAAACTAGGTCTCTGACCCCACCAAATGAGACACTTCTGGACCTAGACCTGCACTGTGTCAGAGAAGCTGTCTAGTTGCCGAAAGGACTCATCTGGACTGCTTTGCTGAGAAGGACAGCTAAGCTGCTGTTTCCCTGCTAGCCTGCTGGCCTCTGACTTTGCTGGAAGGACTCTGCCTTCCCCCAAAATCCAAAAGTGCTCTCCAAGAGCTTTGATTGAGCTTGTCTCCTGTTCCTGAAATCTCAGGGCCAACAAAGACTTCACCTCTTCAAGAAATTCCTTGTGCATCGAAAATCAACTCAGCGCCCACCAAGATCGACGCAGAGTCTTCATTGTGACTGTTAGACCTGATAGCCTTAGGGTGGTCACCCCTAACCTTTTGCCTGCCTCCCTCCACTTTTTGGACACTGTTTTTGCTGGTTTTTAGACTCTGCGCACTTTACCACTGCTAACCAGTGCTAAAGTGCATATGCTCTCTCCCTTTAAACATGGTAACCTTGGATCACACCAAATTGGACTATTTGATTTACTTATAAGTCCCTAGTAGAGTGCACAATATGTGCCCAGGACCTGTAGATTGAATGCTACTAGTGGGCCTGCAGCACTGGTTGTGCTACCCACTTTAGTAGCCCCTTTACCTTGTCTCAGGCCTGTCATTGCAAGGCCTGTGTGTGCAGTTTCTCTGTCACCTCGACTTGGCATTTAAAAGTACTTGCCAAGCCTAAAACTCCTCTTTTTCTACATATAAGTCACCTCTAATGTGTGTTCTAGGTAACCCCTAGATCAGGCTGCTGTGTGGGTAAAAGGCAGGACATGTACCTGTGCAGTTTACATGTCCTGGTAGTTTAAAACTCCTACATTTGTTTTTACACTACTTCGAGGCCTGCTCCCTTCATAGGCTAGCATTGGGGCTGCCCTCATACATTGTTGAAGTGGTAGCTTCTAATCTGAAAGGAGTAGGAAGGTCGTATTTAGTATGGCCAGAATGGTAATACAAAATCCTGCTTATTGGTGAAGTTGGATTTAATATTACTATCTTAGAAATGCCACTTCTAGAAAGTGAGCATTTCTCTGCACTTAAATCTTTCTGTGCCTTACAATCCACGTCTGGCTGGGTTTAGTTGACAGCTCCTTGTGCATTCACTCAGACACACCCCAAACCACAGGGTACTCAGCCTCAATTGCATACATCTGCATTTCGAATGGGTCTTCCTGGGCTGGGAGGGTGGAAGGCCTGCTCTCACACAAAGGACTGCCCCACCCCCTACTGGGACCCTGGCAGACAGGATTGAACTGAAAGGGGACCTGGTGCACCTCTAAGCCACTCTTTGAAGTCTCCCCCACTTCAAAGGCACATTTGGGTATAAAACAGGGCCTCTGCCCTACCAGCTCAGACACTTTCTGGAGAAGAAACCTGAACCAGAACCTGCACCCTGACAAGAAGAACTGCCTGGCTGCCTAAAGGACTCACCTGACTGCTTTCTACAGAGGACTGCTGCCTTGCTGTTGCCCTGCTGTCTTGCTGCTCTCTTGCTTTGCTGCAGAAGTGCTCTCCAAGGGCTTGGATAGATTTTTCCTCCTGTTCCCTGAAGTTTCGGGACCAAAAAGACTTCTCTCTTGCAACTGGACTCCTTGTGCGGCAAAAAATTAGACGCACAGCTTGTTCTGCGGTGAAAAATTCACCGCTCGCCGACCCGGAACGAGGCCGCTCGACTTCGCGAGGAAAAGATCGACGCGCGCCTACGGTGCGACCGGAACTTCAACGCACGGGCCGCCTGGACAACGCCGCCCGACTTCCAGAGGGGAAATCGACGCAGCGCCTGCTGTGAGGAAGACATTTCCACGCATCACCCACCGGTACAACACAAAGGCGGTCAACAAACCCAGGATTCCACGCACAGACCCCGGGGCGTCTGAAAACCCCGCAACCCAAAGAGGAGAGCCGTCTGCGCGCCGCAAATCGACACAAAGTCTTCCCCGCGTGAAAAATAATAACGCAAGTCTGTGTGTGAAGGGGCGAAACCGACACACACACCATTTTTCCACGCATCTCCTCCTCTGCAGCCCTTTGCAGAGATTTTTCACTCAAACCAGGTACTTTGTGCTTGAAAGAGACTTTGTTTGCTTTTTAAAGACTTAAGACACTTTATATCACTCTTCAGTGATATCTCTACATTTTCTTATTGCATCTTTTATCGTTTTGACCTGCAAATATCCAGATAAATATTATATATTTTTCTAAATACTGTGTGGTGTATATTTATGGTGCTATATTGTGTTATTGTATGATTTATTGCACAAATACTTTACACATTGCCTTCTAAGTTAAGCCTGACTGCTCAGTGCCAAGCTGCCAGAGGTTGGGCACAGGATAATTTGGATTGTGTGTGACTTACCCTGATTAGAGTGAGGGTCAGGGGGTAACCTGACTGCCAACTAAAGACCCCATTTCTAACAGTAACCAAGAAATCGCCACACAGCTGACCAGAACCTATGCAGCCCGACTTCCCAACTGCAAATTCAACACAGCGCCTACCTTGTGATGAAATAATTAGACGCATCACCTACCAGATTGATGGAGCACCTGTGCCACCTTCCAGCGCGTCAGGATTTTTTAAGCAACGTCCCTGGGCATCAAAATATCCCTGCATCACAGTGAGAAATGAAGACTGCGTACCGAAAAATAACACAAACCCCTTGCAGCGTGGAAAGAAACAAGGCATTGCCTGTACCGCTTTAAAAAATCTGACACAACACCTTATTTTTCCACGCATCTCCTCCTTTGCCGTCTCTGTGCATCATTATTTTTGACACATACCAGGTACTGTGTGCAACAAAGGAACAACTGTTCATTTCTAAGGATGGAGACTCTTTTAAACCTTTTAAAAGTAATATTTTAACTTGTGCTTAATGAATCTTTGTAGTTATGACCTTATTTTATTCAGATATTATCTATTTTTCTAAACCAGTGTTGTATATTTTTGTGGTGTTTTTACTGTGTTACTGTATAATTTAATGCACAAATACTTTACACATTACCTCCTAAGTTAAGCCTGACTGCTCAGTGCCAAGCTACCAGAGGGTGAGCACGGGATAATTTGGATTGTGTGTGACTTATCCTGACTAGGATTTTGGTCCCTACTTGGATAAAGGTGCATACCTCTGACAACTAGAGACCCCATTTCTAATAGGTGGCCACAGTGTATCTGACGTTTGAAGGTGAGTTCACTGTTGATTATAATGCTGAGGTTACAGGTGTGGTCTGCCATGGTCGGATTTGCCTGACCACAGCAGGCCACCACGTGTCATCCTAGGGGGATGTGTTGTTTCTGAAAATGATGACGTCTGTCTTGTCAGTGTTCATTTTCAGGCAGTTGGATCCCATCCACTTTGCAACATTGGTCATGGCATTACTGAAATTGTTTCTCGGAAGGTGTAGTCATCTGAGAGTGAGAGGGTGAGCTACGTGTCATCGGTGTATGAGATGATGTTGAGTCTGTGTTTGTGTGCAATGTTTGCCAAAGGTGTCATGTATGTGTTCAAAAGGGTGGAGCTGAGAAAGGATCCCTAGGAAATGCCGTATATGATGTTCTTGGATTCAGCGGTATAGAGAGGTAGTCAGACTCTTTGGGTGCCTCCTGTGAGGAAGGCATGGATCTACTTGAGGGTGTTACTCCAAATTCTGAGGTGGTGGAGTCTGGTGATGAGGATGTGGTGAGAGACTGTGTCGGAGACCGCTGAAAGGTAGAGGAGTATTAGGGCTAACTTTTCTCCACAGTTGAGGAGAGCTCTGATATCATCCGCGATCTGAGGGTGCTCAGTGTTATGGCTGGCTCTTAATACTGCTTGGGAGGCGTCCAGTAGACTTTGTCCTTCAAGGTGTTCGGAGAGCTGTAGGTTGATAGATCTTTCTATGACTTTGGTGGGGAAGGGTAGCAGTGAGATCAGCTGGGAGCTTTTGTGTATGCTAGGGTCAGCAAACAGTTTTTTCCGGAGCAGTTTTACCTCTAAGTATTTCCAAGCACCAGGAATTGTGGCCATCATGATGGATGCTTTGAGACTGGATGAGAGGATGCTACGTATCTCTCTCTGCCCCAGGTAAGAGATGTAGTGAGGGCATGGGTCATTGTGTGAATCACAGTGGGTTCTGCTCATGTAGGCTGATGCTTCCTGAGTCATAAGTGACTTCCAGTCTGTGATCAGGTGCCTGTGAGTAGTGTTTGCTCGAGTTAGGTGGTTGATGCTGTTGGCTTGGGGAAGGGAATTGCTGTACATGGCTGCTATTTTTCCATGGAAGTAGTCTACCAGACAGTCACAGTGGTCTTGGGAGGGTTGGATTGTGTTCTCCATGGCTGCTGGGCAGGAGAACTCTCTCACAATGCTGAAAAGGTCCTTGGAGCAGCTGGTACTCTTCTTGATGCAATTGATTAGGGCATCCTTTCCTGCTTCCCTGAAGTGGTGATGGTAGTTGTTGAGGGACTTTTTGAAAGTGGTATGATCTTATGGGTTCTTGCTAATGTGCCATTGTCTTTCTAGTTCTTTGAATTTTCTCTTAAGTGGACGGAGTGTTGGTGTGAACCAGTTGGTGGGATCTCTGGATCCTCTTACATTGGAGGGTTTTGTGGGGACAATTTCGTGAGCGCTGTAGAGTATTCAGTTATGGAAGTTGCGGGCGTCTTGTTCTGTGTTGCTGGTGCAGTTGGGTCTGTTGGTGTTGAGGGCGGTGGTCTATTGAGTCTCGATGATTTTTTCCCAGTTGTGGTGGGGCAGTGCAGTGTTGTGGAGGAGAGTTCAAGAGTGCTCGTTATGGTGAAATGAATGATGTGTTGGTCAGTCTAAGTTAGCTCTGTAGTGTGAGAGAAATAAATCATGTAGTTGGAGGTGAAGATGAGGTCCAGTGTGTGACCTACTTTGTGCGTGGGCCTGGGGACCAGTTGCTTAAGTTTGATGCTGAAGTAAAGTTGAACAGGAAGTTGGTGGAGTTTTCATCGCCTGGGTTGTCGATGTGATAGTTGAGGTCTCCCAGGGGGATGAAGAGTCAATGGCTAGTGAGAGATGGAGTTCATGATTGTCTTGCAAAAGACAGGGCAGATCTGTACGCAAGGGTTTGCAAGGGTTCCTCTGATGGTGGTTTTGGTGTTGGTTTGGATTTGGAAATTAGGGTGTTGCATGATGGGGGATGGGTCGTCTTCCATGGGGGTGCATAGAAAGCTGACCTTGTGGATGATGGCGATACCTCCTCTGTTTGCTTTATTGTTCTCTGTGGATACATTTGTAGCATTGGGGGGTTGCGCAGGTGATGTCTGGAGCTGATACGGGTGTGAGAAAAGTTTCTGTGATAAATATCAGGTCAGGTTGAGGTGTGGTTAAGGTGTCCCAGACTTCAGTTGCATGCTTGCCTAGGGATCTTTTGTTGAGAAGAAGGCAGTGAAGCTGTTTATCATTATAGGTGGTCGGCAGTGTGCTCTTGGTGTTTCAGGTGAAGCGGCATTTGAGGCAGGTGAAAGGTCCTACCCTAGTTCTTTGGAGATGTGCAGCAGCAGTTGTTGGCTCGATTCCTGGGAATCAGGTACCATAATTCAGAAGGCTGAGTAGCAGTAGGTAGTTGGAGAGCCAGGGTTCCTAGCTATGGGCACGGTTTAGGCATGGGTAGACTCAGGGCTTGTGATTAACATGCCTTCTGCATGCCAGTTGCACGCCCAATGCATGTGTCTGCTGCACACCTGTGCTCCAGCCTCCATTAAGTAGGTCATGTGGTTGGCGGTGAGCTGGGTTGTGGTTGGCAGGGCTGGCAGGGCTCAGGTGGGCAGGTGGGAAAAAGGAGCGGGAAGCAGCAAGGGAGGGATTGTGAGGGGAACAACTGCAGACCAAAGGGCACCAATGGGAACACAGTGGACAAAAAAGGATAAATGCAAGGGAAAAACAGCAGCAAAACAGAAAGGGACAGGAAACAAATTGCAAGCAAGCAGATCAAGGGGTGGTAGAGCAAATACAACATCACAGCAGTGGCCGAGTGTGGGAAGAAGGCAGGAGGAGTCTGGAGGTAGCGCTTCCTCAGGGAGCTGCGGTGAAGAGACCAGGTTCAAGAGGGGTGGCAACCAGAGGTGAGGAGAGTTATATTCCCATTCTTAATGGCCCCCAGGCACCCAGGATGATTTAGTGGGTCTAGCGACAGCTCTGAATATTGAATTTGTAGCCTGCATATGTCAAAGTATGCCATTCTACCTGGAGTCACAATCACATTTACGCATCTGACAGCATTAGTTCTTAGTTATGTGTTGCATTGCTCACCTAAGGTCTTTTTCAAGATCTGATGTGTTCTGGCTTTGGAAAGTACACACCAACTCTGTGGTGATTACTTTAGACCTCACCTTTTCTTCTGCTAGTTCTGGGCTACACCTTCAACTGAAAGAGCTGCCTCTTGTTTTTTTTTTGCCAGGATCTCTTTGGTGTACTGCTTCATATCATGCAAGCAATTTTTTCACTTCATACACAGTCGTCTTTGTGGAGGTCTGCAAATGTATCTCCCCAGAATGTTGTTGCACCTGGCAGCCTTGCTTTCAGGAGATTTTTTTAATGATAAAAATACTTTTCCTTATGTTTTGTTGCCTCACTCATGGGGATTCAAACTCCATAAGCTATACATTTCACTATCTCTTTCTTCCACCACTAGTCAGGTGCTCTTGGTTCCTGGGTTTTTTGTTGTTTCGTGTTTCCTCATTCAGCCACATTTGGGTGTTTTGGCCAATTTCAGCCTTTCGTGCACTTTCCACTTTTTCTGCAGGAGGCAGGCTATTGCAAAATTGTCATTGCCACATGATGCAAACCACATGCATTGCAGCGCTGCTGCTATTCACCAGTAGAATTTGAGAATCAAGACTGTCAGAAGGGATTCACTGTTGTAAATATGGCACAAAGGTTCACCCGATGCAGTTTACTGCCTCTGCCAGCCCACAAACAAATAAATTGTGTAATAACCTCTCCCTATTTTTTCTGGGACTGTTCACGACAATAACAGCACAAACCAACACTGGAAAGGGTCAGTATGTACGTCCCAAAACAAACAACCTTTCAACTTTTACATACTTCAGGAACATTAATTCTTGGCCAAGAAGCAGATGTACATGAACCATGATAGAGGATTCCACTGCGCTCATCCTGCTAAAAAGCCTTAGAACCTTTAAAATTTCCTGCGTCATATGGCCAACAACCTACACAGCAGCGGATGATGATATTCTCAAGAAACTAAGGGGCATATTTATACTTTGTTTGCACCGAATGTGCATCAAACATTTTGATGCACATTCGGCGCAAACCTTGCCCCATATTTAAACTATGACGCCCGACCCCGCAGACGTCAAAAAACCTCTGTGTGCATCATTTTTTGGATGTGGGAAACCGCTTTGCATTAATGACATGCAAGGTAGGCGTTCCCGTCCCAAAAATGACTTTAAGGCCTGTGCACCTTATTTATACTCCTGCGTCATTTTGATGCACAGGAGAGGGGCCTTAAAAAATGGTGCACAGCCCGATGTGCGCCGTTTTTTAATGCCTGGGTGAGGACAGGCGTTAAGGGACCTGTGGGCTCACTTCCATGGTCTCAGATCATGGAAGCAGTCCAGAGGTGCCCTTCCCTGCCCCCAGGGACACACCCTGCCACCCTAGCCCACCCTTGGAGGACACCCATGGATGGGGGGACCCATCCCAGGTAAGTACAGGTAAGTTGAGGTAAGTATTTATTTTTATTTTTTAAAAGTGGCATGGGGCACCCAATTTGGGCCCCCATATGCCACTGTGCCTAATGACCATGCCCAGGGGACAGAAGTCCCCTGGGCATGGCCATTGGGCAAGGGGGCATGACGCCATGATTTTTGACTCAAATCTGACTTGCACCATTTTTTTATGCACAACCCCCATTTTCCCCTTCGCCAGGCATGCCTGGTTTGAGTACTTTTTTTACTCTGACCAGCCCGCAGCGCCGGCTAACGTCAATCCTTAAATAAGGCGCCCGCATAGCGCGTAGGAATGGCGTTAGCCAGTGGTAAATTTTTTGACAAAAAGTCTAAATATGGGACTAAGGGGCATATTTATACTCTGTTTGCACCGAATTAGCGTCATTTTATTTACTCTAATTCGGTGCAAAACAAACTCCATATTTATACTTTGGTGCTAGAGCCATCTAGCGCCAAATTTATGGAGTTAAGGTCATTTTCTGGAAGTGGGTGGAAACCTACCTTGCCTTAATGAGATGCAAGTATAAATATGGAGTTAGTTTTGCGCTAAATGAGAGTAAAAAAAAAAATGACGCTAATTCAGTGCAAGCAGTGTATAAATATGCACCTTAGCGTCAAAAAATGACGCTAATCTGGTTAGAGTAATTTATTTTGACTCTAACCTGCCTAACGTCATTTGTTTTTATGCTAGCCTACCCTTTGCACCGGCTTGCACAATCCATAAATATGGTGCCCAGCTGGTGCTAAAAAATGGTACAAGCCAGTGCAAAACTTTTTGGTGCAAAAATGAGTGCAGTTTTGCAACAAAAAGTATAAATAAGGCCCCAAGGCCCATATTTATACTTTTTGATGCAAAACTGGTCAAACGCAGTTTTGTATCAAAAAGTATAGCACCAGCTTGTGTCATTCCCAAGCGCCAGCCAGGCGTCAAATTTATGGAATCCCGCAAGCCGGTGCTTAGGGTGGGCTAGTGTCAGAAAAAATTACTGTAGCCGGGTGGTGGTGGCGGTACGGGAAGCAAGTTTTGCCTCCAAAAATGACGCTAGGCTGTTTGGAGGCAAAGAATGCCTCTAACCAGCTAAGCGCCATTCCCTGATACAAGACCATCCATACCACATGACTCCTGTCTTAGAAAATACACAAGTCAAGCCCACCACCCCAACGGCCTGCACAGGGAACCAGGGTCCCCTGGGTTTGGTCATTGCAGCCAGTGCCGTGAAAGGGGGGCCATGTCATGGACCCCATAGGCACTTAATTCTTTTTAAAAATACTTACCTATACTTACCTTACTTACCTGAGATGGGGTCCCCCATCCTCTGGTGTCCCTCTGGTGTGTGTGTGGGTGTTCCTGGGGCTTGGGGGGGCACCTGTGGGCCCATTCCATGGTGTTTAATCATGGAAATTGGTCCACAGGTCCCCTAACGTCTGGTCTGACCGAGGTGTTAAATAATGGTACATAGTAAGCGTTGCACCATTATTGAGCCCCTCCTCCCACCTGTGAGTCATTTTAGCATGGGGGGATAAATATGGGGCTATCGGGTTAGCACCATTTTTTAGATGGGAACGCCTACCTTGCATCTCATTGAGGCAATGTAGATGCACGCATCCAGAAAATGGTGCAAACTCTAATATTTTGACGCTAGACATGCCTAGTGTCAAAATATAAATATGGAGTTAAGTTTGCACTAATTTTGCATTAAAAAAATGTGGCAAATTCAGTGCAAACACAATATAAATATGCCCCCAAAACTTCTCAAGCACATTCGCCCTCAATACAATCCTGGCGGTCGGTGATACAGCAGCGGTAATACCGCCAACAGGCTGGTGGTAATTTTTTTTTAATTATGACCATGGCAGAAACCGCCAACACAGACAGCCACTTTAACACTCCGACCGCCACAGCAGTAGCAACAAGCACCAAGGCGGTAATCGCCAACAGCCAGACAGAAGACAATGTACCGCCCACTGTATCATGAGAGGCCAATCCGCCAGCCTTTCCGGGACGGTACCAACGCCATCAAAAGCACTGCAGAAACAGTACACAGAAGAAAAAGACTCACCTCTCGACACTCAAGGAAGAACCTTGACTCCATGGAGACCGAGCCGCACATTTTTCCAATGCTGGTCTACCTTCTCCTCCACCAGGAACACGAAGGGCGGTGAAGACAACCACGGTGAGTACTGCACCTAGCACACAAGTGGGGGGGGAGAGAGTGACACACAAAGGCAACATGCAACACCCCCACCCCAACACCATATACACAAACAGAAGCAGGAACATTACATATCCACCCCTTAACCCTCAGGAATAATGCAAGGGCAAAAGGAATTGATTACATTGAGTGTAATAGTGCAAATTTAGATATATACTTCCTTAAAGCAATAAACAGTATGTATAATATATACAAATGGAGGGACAATGCCCACTCCAAAATGTCCGTGGCCATGGGGCCATAACACATCGGCCAAGGCCACACTTGACTCCTGCTTCAATACGGAGAGAACACTGCAGGGGCATCAGGTTGAAAACACACAGGCACCTCAGGGAGGTGGGGAATGGGGGGCACCTCAGCCGGAAGATGGTACAATGCCACTGCTCCTGGAGGGGGCTACATGCCCTCTGCGATGTCCTGGGGAGTGCAAGGCCACAGTCGCTCTAGTGGGTGGTTTGCCCACTGCTTGGTCCTGGGGAGTGCAAGGCCACAGTCTCTCAAGTGGGTGGTTTGCCCACTGCTTGGTCCTGGGGAGTGCAAAGCCACAGTCTCTCAAGTGGGTGGTTTGCCCACTGCTTGGTCCTTGGGAGTGCAAAGCCACAGTCTCTCAAGTGGATGTCTCAAGAGGGGGCCTTGTGCCCATTGAGCTTCATCCTGGCAAGGATGGGGTGAGTGGATGTCTTCTTCCACTGGTTCTTGAGGGGGCTTTGTGCCCAGTGAGGTTCATCCTGGCAAGGAGGGGTTGAGTGGATGGCTTATTCCACTGGTTCTGGAGGGGGCTTTGTGCCCAGTGTGCTTCATCCTGGCAATGAGGGGGTGAGTGGATGGCTTCTTCTACGGGTTCTGGAGGGGGCGTTGTGCCTAGTGTGCTTCATCCTGGATGGTGCAAGGTCACAGTCTCTCACCTGGGTGTCACACCTACAGTCGTTGCAGGGGCCAGGACGCACTACAGCCCATGTAGTCATGACTACACACTGCTCTCCGGCGGTGATGGCTACTCAGTGGATGGCAGGTGGCGGTGCTGTCAGTGGTGGGGGGAGACTGCAGCCCTTCCCCTGCAGCCTCGGACAGATGCCCAATGGGGCTGCTGCCAGTGGTGCTGCTGGCAGTGCAGGTGGTGGTTCTGGCGGTGGTGCAAGTGGTGGTGCTGGCGGTGGTGCAGGTGGCAGTACTGTCAGTGGTGGGGGGAGGCTCAAGCCCTTCCCCTGCAGCCTCAGACGGCTGAAGTGCCAACGCTGGTGTTGTTTGCCCAGATGCTGCTCCAGCCCCAGGCACCAGATCCATCCTGCCAGCTGCATCAGTTCCTATAACATTGGCCTTGGCAGCTGTTGTCCACTTCCTGCCCTTGGCAGATGGTGGTGCCTCCTTGTTTCTGCCAGCTGGTGTTCCCTTCCTGCCCTTGTTGGCTGGTGGTGCCTCCTTCCTCTTGCTGGCTGGTGGTGCCTTTTTCCCCTTGCTGGCTGATGTCCCATTCTTGCCCTTGCTAGGTGGTACCCTCTTCTTGCCCTTGGCAGGTGGTGCAGGCACACTGGCTGTGCTGATGGGTGCCTCCTTGGAGCCTCTCACACCTGCAGTAGCTGCAGAAACTACAGTGATCGTGGACTAGGTGGCTGCTGGGCTGGGTTCTGGTCACCCTGGCCTGAAGTGAAGGACGGGGGGAGGGGCAGGGAATAGGTCAAGGGTGGCGAGGAAAAGCCTTTTAGTGACACTGGGGCTGGAAGAGGGTGAAGGTTTGGGAGTGGAGGAAGAGGGGGTGATTTTAGGAGGTGTCAGTCTACTGTGTTTGGGTGCAGGTGCATGGGCTGGATGCTGTTGTGAGGTGGATGCCTGTTGGGTGTGTGGGCTTGCGTTTGTGTACTTTGGGAGGAGGGCTCACAGACACAGTGGGAGAGGACATAGGGGACGTGTGCATGGATGTGGGGGTGGTGACTGCCAGTGAGGGGCGTGTAGTGATAGGCGTGCTGGTGATGGAGGTAGTGGATGAGGATGCAGTGCATGCAGGTGTGAGAGGAGAACGCTACTGGGAGGGAGGTGGACGAGGAGGAGGAGGGGGACACAATGGAGGCAGTGGATGTTGGTGTGTCTGCATCAGGATGGTGCTTGTGTGAGTGCCTGTGGGATGAAGCATGGTGCTTGTGTTTGCCTGAGCCACTTCTGTGTGTTGATTTGGGTGGATGCAGGTCTGAAGGTGTGCTTGGGATAGGCACGGTTTGAGCGGATTGGGACTGGGTAGAGGAGGTTGGAGGGGGGAGGCTAGAAACAGGGACGATGGCTGCCATCAGTGAGTTGGCCAGAGCCCGGAATGCTCTCTGTTGGGCTGCCACCCCAGAGTGAATGCCTTCCAGGTATGCATTAGTTTGTTGCAAATGCCCTGCAACACCCTGGATGGCATTCAGTATGGTTGACTGCCCAACAGAGAGGGATCTCTGGAGGTCAATAGCCTCCTCACTGAGGGCAGTAGGGCTGACTGGGGCAGGGCCTGAGGTGCCTGGGGCAAAGGAGATGTCCACCCTCCTGGGTGAGCAGGCAAGGGAAACTCGCTGTAGGCTGGTGGTAGGGCGGTGCTGGTAGGGGGGTGGCAGCTGTACCTGTAGTTGGGGTGGGCACAGAGGTGTCTGCCACCGCCAGAGACCTTTCTTTGGAGGAGGTGTCGCTGTCGCTATTATCTCCTCAACGCGCGCAAAGTCAAGATTCTGAATCTGTACTCACCCCCTTGTGGCTGCTGTGATGCCTTCAAGCGCCCATCCAACTCCGGATAGACGACTGCCATGGTCATGGTACGATGGGCACCCCTTCCTTGTTGGGAGGCCAGCCCCAGCTGGGCCACCGCCCTCTTCCGTGCCCAGTGGTGCAGGTCCTCTCACCGTTTGCGGCAGTGGGTGCTCCGCCTGTCAAAGACCCCCAGGGTCCGCACCTCCTTGGCAATGGCCCGACAAATACCCTTTTTCTGATGGGCGCTGACCTGCTGAAAACGATAGAGCAGAAAAGTTATTATTCATGCCGTCCGGACTGTTATACTCATGGCCCAACATATCCCTCCCATCCCCTTACGCACAGACATTGCCCACCGAACATGCAGCACTCTGCCAGGGACCCCTCAGCCCCCCCCACACAAGGCTTACACACACAGCACTCCATACATTCATGCCCCATGCATCGTGCTCACAGTGTACTCACCTGTTGGTCTGGAGGACCATAAAGTAAATGGTACTGGGATAGGACCCCATCCACCAGTCTCTCCAACTCGGAAGTGAAGGCAGGGGCCCTTTCCCCAGACACTCGAGCCATGGTCGCTTCCAGACACAGGCCACAGCAGCACTTGTAGTGTAGGTCCTCTTCCGTTGAAGGTCAGGTAGCAAGTGAGTGAACAGATAGAAAATAGGGGTCACGTCCACAACGGTGCGTACCATCACCGCCGGCATACATTACCATTGGCTCCTAGAACCCGTAGGCCCCAAAGATAACCAATGCGCTGTTGCACGGCGGTCATTGACCGCCTCCTGCAACGGCGCACAACACCAGCGGAATTACCTCATTTCCACTTGTTCCTCCTCACAGGTCAGGCGGATACAATTTCAGGGGGGCACAGGCCATGGCACCTAACTGCGTCACATAAGACATAGGCACATCAACGGGCCTACACGTTCACATACTGTTTCTGTAAAAAAAGAAAGGCAGATTAATCTGAGTAAATGTTTGAATATGACCATCTGATCACCATTTTTCACCCTAGAGTTCAACTGCTGAGGATGAATAGGAGATGGAGACATACCCCCGTGTACAGACCCCTGGTGGTCCTGGTGACAATGCAGGACAGGCACATTATCCTAACCTACAGACTTGATAGGGCCACAATCTAAGAGCTGTGTGCCCAATTGGAGCCAGACCTAGTTTTAGCTATCTGTCACCCCCCAGGTATCCCCCCTCTAGTACAGGTCCTGTCTGTGGTCCATTTCTTGGCAAGAAGTTCCTTCCAAGCAACAGTGACCTTGGCATCAAGGATATCACAGCCTATGTTCTCAAATGTGCTGACCAGAGTATTGTCTGCCCTGATGAAACACATGCACAGCTACATCGTATTCCCCCAGGTGGAGGATTTGGCCACAGTGAAGGCTGGCTTCTATGCACTGGGACATATCACCAACATCATTGATGCTATTGATTGTACACATATTGCCTTTGTTCCCCCCACAGAGAAATGAACAGGTGTTCAGAAATCGAAAGAGCTTTTACTCTCTGAATGTGCAGATGGTGTGTTTGGCAGACCAGTACATCTCCCATGTCAATGCAAAGTATCCTGGCTCGGTGCATGATGCCTTTAACTTGAGGAATAGCAGCATCCCATTTGTGATGTCTCAACTCCAGAGGCACCGGGTGTGCTTAATAGGTGAGTCCATGGTCCCCACACAGTTGATGTAGGTATATGGGTGTGGGGTTGGCCCTAAGGGTGAGTGTGTGGCTAACAGGTATCCTTCGATATTTGTAGGTGACTCTGGTTACCCCAACCTCTCATGGTTACTGACCCCAGTGAGGAATGCCAGGACAAGGGCAGAGGAACATTACAATGAGGCACATGGGCGAACATGGAGGATCATTGAGCACACCTTTAGCCTCCTGAAGGCAAGATTCTGGTGCCTCCATCTGACAGGTGGATTCCTGTACTACTCACCCAAGAATGTGTGCTAGATCATCATTGCATGTTGCACAACCTGGCCTTGAGACGCCAAGTGCCTTTTTCTGCAGGAGGATGAGGCTGGAGATGGGCGTGTGGCAGCGATGGAGCCTTTGGACAGTGACGAGGAGGAGGCAGAGGAAGAGGATGAGGACAACAGAACTACTATAATTCAACAATACTTTCAGTGACACACAGGTAAGACACTGTAACATCACCTTCCATTGCAGTTTTGTGTTGGACATTGTACATGGCAACCTGATTTTCCTATTTCTATGGCCACTTACTGTACCCTTTGGCATCTCTATTTTCAGATATCTGTGCCCCACTCTGGCTCCTGGTGTGTTTACTGGTGCCCACTGCAGGTCATACCTATATATATGTAGCTGTACATTTGAATTGCAATGTTTACAGCTTGTTAAACTAATACATATTTTAATCAATGACCGACTACATACTTGTATTAGTTCCAAGGGTGTTTATTTCTGTGACAATAAGTGGAGGGGGTATTGCAACGGGCTGTGTTGATAGTGGAGGAATGTCCAGGAGAGAGTCCAGTCTATTTGTATCACAGGTGCTTTGTCCAAGGGGGCATAGGAAGTAGAGCAATGGCAGTTCAAGGTGGACAGGGTGACACAGTGGGACACAAGGGTGACATTCATGGGAGTCTTATTTCCTGGCGGGGGTCTGGGCAATGTCCTCTGGCTTCTGCCTGGATTGGGACCTTTTGCGTGGTGGTTCTCCTTCTGCAGGGGGGGGTGCTGCTGGTCTGTTGTTCCTGTGGCGGGGCCTCCTGTCCACTAGCGTCAGCGAAGGTGGAGGGCTGTTCATCGGTGTGGCTAGTGTCAGGGGCCTGTTGGTGTGGCACTGCCTCCCTCATGGTGTTGGCCATGTCTACCAGCACCCCTGCAATGGTGACCAGGGTGGTGTGGATGTCTTTCAGGTCCTGCTTGATCCCCAGGTACTGTCCCTCCTGCAGCCTCTGGGTCTCCTGCAGCTTGGTCAGTATATGGCCCATGGCCTCCTGGGAATGGTGGTATGCTCCCAGGATGTTGGTGAGTGCCTCGTGGAGAGTCGGTTCCCTTGCCCTGCCCTCCCCCTGTCACACAGCAGTCCTCCCAGCTTACCTGTTTTCCTGTGCCTCTGTCCCCTTAACCGTGTGCCTACTGCCACTGACCTTAGGTCCCTGATCGTCCTGTATTTGTGGGGTTGCCTGAGGTCCCTGTGGTGGTGGACACACTGCTGATTGACGTGTCCTGGGGAAAGAGGAATGGGCTCGCTGGGTGGGTGCTGTGGTGGTGTTTCCTGAGGGTGGAGTCTCTGTGGTGGTATGGGACTGTGGCTGGGTCACCGACTGTCCAGAGGTCCCTGTTGGGCCAGGTTGGTCATCCTGATCCAGGCGTGCAGAGCTGCTGTCATCACTGTGGGCCTCTTCTAGGGGGGAACTGGATGTTTCTGGCACCTCCTCTCTGGTGACGTTGTGTGGGGGTCCTGTGGGGATGTAAATGCGATGTTATTGTTTCTGCATGTGACATCTTGTGCATGGGTATGTTTCCCTATATGGTTGTTATTACCAAGGCAGCTTTGGCTTGTGTGAGTTGTGATTTGGTTGACTAAGTGATTGTCACTAGTGTGCACGCTGTGGTGATGGGTGTCCATGCAGGTCTGTGATGGGGGTCCATGCATTGGTGTTGCATGCAGGGCTTGGTATTGGGATGAGTGGGTTGTGATGTTGGGGTATATGTGAGGTGGTGGAGTGATGGGGGTGAGGGTAGGGGTGGAGTTTGTGATGACATGCAGGTGGGGAGATAAAGTAGTAAAGATTTGACTTACCAGAGTCCATTCCTCCTGCTCCTCTCGCCAGGCCCTCAGGATGCATGATCACCAAGACTTGCTCCTCCCATGTTGTTAGTTGTGGGAGAGGAGGTGGAGGTCCCTGCCAGTCCTCTGTACAGCTATCTGGTGTCTTGCAACCACGGAACGCACCTTCCCCCGTAGGTCGTTCCACCTCTTCCTGATGGCATCACTTGTTCTTGGGTGCTATCCCACGGCATTTGCCCTGTCTTCGACTCTCCGCCATAGCTCGATCTTCCTAGCAATGGACCTCTGCTGCACCTGTGATCCAAATAGCTGTGGCTCTACCCGGATGATTTCCTCAACCATGACCCTTAGCTCCTCCTCTGAGAAGCTGGGGTGACTTTGTGGTGCCAGGAGTGTAGTGTGAGTGGTGTGTGTGAGGGTGTCTGGGGTGATGTGTTGGGGTGTGTGCTGTGAGGTACGTGGATGGTGTATGGGTGATGGTGTTCTGTGGCTCTGATTCAGTGGGTGCTCCTGGCGTGTCTCTCTCTCAGTTGTCAATTTTATTTTTTGCAAAGGGTTGTGGGTAGTGTGTGTTTTATAGTGGTGTGGATGTGGTGTGTGTATGTGTGTCAGGTGTGTGTAGTTTGAAATGCCCAATGTGGTGTAGTTTTGTATGTGTGTATTTTGAGTGCGGTGGTCTGTACCACCAAGGGTTTACCACGGTTGAATGTCCGCCTCGGTGATTCGTGGGTCATAATGCTGTGGGCATATTTCTGTTGGCATAACGGTGTGGGTTTTGGTACCACCATTTTATCACTGATCTTTGGGCTGGCGGACTTGTGTGTGTGTCTGCACAGTGGCGGATTTCTATGTGTGGGTCATGATACGCATAGCCGTATACCGCCACAGTCGCTGTATGTTGGCGGTAGTCAGCATGACGGTAAGCAGCACTTACTGCCAATGTCACAATGAGGGCCCTTATCTCCTCCACCCTAAAAAGCTTCTTTAAACCCAGTAGATTAAACAATTACTGCTCCATTACCAAGTTCCTTGGAACCCTACGTATGTTGCACGTCTTTTACTGGTCAGATACCATATTTTAGTGCAGCACCAAGAGCTTTATTTTTAAACTTTTCGGTAAACTAAACAGAAAATGAGCTGTGTCACCAAACATGAATGAATATGCCTTTATGATATCATGCTTCACACTGCATTCATATAAAAAAACGGTCAACCACAGGACCGATTACGCACAAAAAGTGTATGTAATGAAGTACATTTAATGAAGGATTCATTCAGCTGCCACGGACCTTGTAGTTTTGTTTAATCTGATTATGCTGTCACTTTTATTATTAAACAAACATGCCTTGTTTGCAAAAGCGAATTCAGGAGACGAATAAAGAAAAGTGGCGCTGCACCCAGTGCGGCACCACTTTTCTTGAGCATCTTAGTGCCCTCCGACACCAACATGTGTGCGCCATATCTAAGATACGGGGCATCATGGGGGTAGTTAGGGGAACTAGTTTGGAGCTTTGCAGGATTAGCATAAAAAAGGTTGACGCTAATCCTGCAAAGCCCATTGAGGCCCATTATAAATGATGGTGTGCCTCCTTTTAATGCATGCTCTGAGCAGGCGTTAAAAGTGCCAAAAAAATGATGCAAAGAAATCTCAGAGATTTCTTTGTTCCATTTGATCAACCCCCCTAATGGGGGAATGCCCCGTTTGCATACATTTTGCCTGGTGCAGGCACAATGTAGGCCAAAGGGTTATGACGTGGTGCAGTGCATGCATTGCACCACTTTGTAAATATGACGTGGTGATTTCGGCCTTGTTGGGACACATTAGTGTAAAGAAATAAGGCTAATGTGGCGCAAGGAGGTGCTTGGGGCTCCTAAATCAGCCCCTCAGTATTTCATTTGACTGACAGTAAGGTGTTTTTTCACATGATAGTTTGAGGTAAGAAAGTGATACTCTTAGGGGTAGTGTTAGAAATGGGTCTCTAGTTGGCAGTCAGTTTGCATTCTGTCCAAGCAGAGACCCTCACTCTAGTCAGTTTAAGGGAGTAACACTCCTAAGACAAATCCTGCTGACCCCCTTGGTAGCTTGGCACGAGCAGTCAAGCTTATCTCAAAGGCAATGTGTAAAGTATTTGTACAAACACACACAGTAATACAGTAAAAACACTACAAAACAGACACCACACCAGTTTAGAAGAATAGGTAATATTTATCTAAATCAAACAAGACCAAAATGACAAAAATCCAACATACTCAAATCAAGATATGAATTTTCAAAGCAAAAAGAGTCTTACTCCATAGAAAATAATGGAAACATTGATTTTCCACAAAGTACCTGGTTTGCATCAAAAATAAAGCTGCACAGGCGAGCGTGCATCGGAAAAGACAGCAATGTGTCAATTCCTTACTCGCAAGTGAGCCCGTGTGTCGTTTATTCTCTGGTCAGGTAGGCAATGCGTCTTTTTTCTCCCTCACAACAGAGCGTTGCTTCGATTTCCAGACAGGGCACCTTGGTGCGACGCAGGTTCACAATGACTTTGACAGCCAGCAACGATGCATGAGAAATCTGGTCGCACAGAGTTAGTAAACCACCCTGCATGGGGTTTGCTTCATTATTACCAGCCACAAGTGGGTAGTGCGTCATTTCTCCAGCCGCGATGTGTCGATCTCCTAGCCGTGATGCAGGTGGAATATTGATTCTTCCCACGAAGTAGGTGGAGCATCGTTTTTCAACTGCGTTGCAGGTGCTGCATCAAAGATTTCCCCTCACAGTGTTCTGTGCATAGATTTCAGTCCTTGTTCTGCCAACTTCACCTCTCATGGGCCCAGGGACTGGATAGGTACCACTTGGCATGGCAGGAGTCTCAGCAGAGAGTCCAGGTGCTGGCAGAGGAAGTCTTTGATGGCCCTGAGACTTCAAAACAGGAGGCAAGTTCAGTTAAAGCCCTTGGAGATTCTTCACAAGCAGGAATATACCACAAAATCCAGCCGTTGTCCTCTTTCAGGCAGAAGCAGCAACTGCAGGCCAACCCAGAAAAGCACAGTCACAGGCAAAAGGGCAGTACTACTTCTCCAGCTCTTTAGCTCTTCTCCTTGGCAGAGGTTCCTTTTGATCCAGAAGTATTCTAAACATCCGGGGTTTAAGGTCTACTACTTATACTCATTTCTGCCTTTGAAGTAGGCAAACTTTAAAGGAAAGTCTCTGTTGTTCACACGATTCTGCCTTGACAAGGCCTGGCCCAGACACATACCGGGGAATTGGAGACTACATTATGTGAGGACAGGCACAGCCCTTTCAGGTGTAGGTGTCAGCTCCTCACCCCACTCTAGCCCATAAGACTTATCAGGATATGCAGGACATGTCTCAGCTCCCTCTGTGTCACTGACTAGAGGGAATTCACAAACAGCCCATCTGGCAGTCTGACCAAGACGTGGATTCCACGGGCCAGCAGAGACACAGAATGGTTAAGCAAGATAATGGCCACTTTCTAAAAGTGGCATTTTCAAACAGACAATCTTGAAACCTCCCTATCTCTATCAGTTTACAATAGGAAACTGCACTTAAAAGATATTTGATGGCAGTCCCCATGTTTACCTATAGAAAAGATAGGCCTTGTGATAGTAAAAAACAAATTTGGCAGTATTTCACTACCAGGAGATGTAAAACAAACCACTACATGTCCTACCTTTTAAATACACTGCACCCTGCCCATGGAGCTACCTAGGGTCTTCCTTCGGGGGGACTTACATGTAGTAAAAGGGAAGGATAGGCCTGGGAAATGGGAACAGTTGCCAGGTTGAATTGGCAGTGCACTGCACACACAGACACTGCAGTGGCAGGACTGAGACATGTTTACAGGGCTACTCATGTCGGTGGCACAATTAGTGCTGCAGGCCCACTAGTAGCATTTGATTTACAGGCCCTGGGCACCTCTAGTGCATTTTACTAGGGACTTACTAGTAAATCAAATATGGCAATCATAATCACAATTTATACAGGATGCACTTGCACTTTAGCACTGGTCAGCAATTGTAAAGTGCCCAGAGTACCAAAAACCAGCAAAATCAAAGTTCAGCACACAGTCAAAAATACAGGACACAGAGGCAAAAAAATGGGGGACATCACGCCAAGGATGCCAGGTCTAACAACATTTGAACGAAGATTGGACATTTTAAATAGCTTCCCACTTTACTTTGCAACACATTCAATAAACTACTAAATTAAACGTTTCTAATTAATGAAAATGATATTTTTCACATTTAAAATTACAATTTCTACTAAAATATCAAATTTAAACATTGCTGTGAGCACCTTATAACAATATTATAACTATTTGTCACATTAATTTACAAAAATGATGTTTTATACAACTATAGTAAGTAAAATTATATTATATACAGTAATATTAAAAAATATATATTATGTATCTGAATAAAGAGTAATCTTTCCTTCAATATTCTGTCCTACTATATTTTTTAATTGAATACATTTCTGACACAATATTTGTGTCTCATCATATTTTTGAGAATATATTTTGGTGGAATACCTTTTAACTCATAACATTTTTCCTTGTAAGCAAAGGTGAGTTAGGTCAAGAATCGCTAAATCATCTAAAAGAAAAAGGCGCCCTACATGTCTAAATCCTACATTAAGGGGAAAATAAATTTGAATCAATTATAGTATTTGGAAACAAGGCAAGAATTGGGGTGGGCGTCAAAGTCTACTTCGCTGGTGGGGTTCACAGAGTTTTGCCACTCCATGCTCCAAGCGGAGTGTGGAATTCAGCAAAAATACTCTGCCAGCCGGTGGCAGAGCAGAGTTAACCTGCGCGCCTCTCACCCGCCCCTGTTGGTGTCCTTGGTGGATTCATTTTGGGAAATGTATACAAGATGAACTTGTGCTAGCATCAGTAACCTCCAATCTGCGCTGGTAATCTATTACTATAACAAATGTATAACTGATATATCTGTTATATATGCAGCTAGTTTAAATGGTGACAGTCAGTCATAACATTACACCTACATTGTTATGTCACATATGTTATTGAAGGCAGACTTGACCCTGTGTGCCCAGCTGCAGGATCTGCTCTGATCCAAGCGTGACAGCGGTGGCGGTGGGGAGAAGCAGCCATGCCGATATGCTCGTGTGATTGCCAATACCAGCCTTGGAAGAGGCATTTGTGTTTTAAAGCATCTGTAAGTGGGGGCAGGATACACAAGCACCCTGCCAGTCGCAGCACGCCTGATGGTGATGAATGTGCTGGATGAATGCTCCACACTTCACTTTTGAAAACAAACATCTATATTCTATATATCTATGAAAGTGTAATTAAAAACCCTCTTTAATGGTAAAGTCAGATTTTAAATTATAATTTTGAAAATTCTACTATTATAAAGTGAGCATTTTCATGTCCTTAGTCATTTAGTGCCTGCAGCATCCCGTAGGTCACATGATGGGGTGTAGCTGACAAACAGACTTTCTGAATTCCTCCCAGACAGTCATACTATAGAGAGATTATACATGCCTTAATGGGCCATCTGCTGGCAGGATGGAGGCAACTGGGCACAGCCCCACTTGCAACTGAATAGGCTGTGTGCTGCCTTCACACAACAGGCTTGCCACCTCCACGTTGTCTTTTCAACCAGCTTGGAGCCAGCCTAAGGGTGCAGAAAATTCCAGGCACTTCAATGAGAAATCGCCAGTAGCTTCTCCCAACTTCAAAGGCGGCACCAAGGTATTGAAATAAGGACCCCAGACCCACTCTTCAGTTCACTTTCTTGACCTGAGGAAAGACTCTCAGCCTGCAGCTGTGGCATGCCGTGTTCTCCATAAGTCTGCTTTGTTGCACCTGAAAGGATTGCTTCGTTGCCTGGAGCCTGCATTGAACACTCAGAGGCCAGTCCTTCTGTTTGAGCCATTCATCATCACCTGACCCCAGGACTACCAAAGTGACTCTGAAGGCTATTTTGATGGCCTCCTGTTCAGAGCCACAGGGACATAAAAGGCTGCCACCATCTTGAACCCTCACCTGCACCCAGCTTGAGTGAGTCCTGAAGCCCCAAGTGGTGTCCCACCAGTCCTCAACCCTTGATTGTGGTGCTGAAAGTGCCCAGATAGCTACAATCCAAAACCTAGGTCATAGAAAATTTTGGGCTGAACACTGCTCTGCAAAAAGAGGGAAGACTGGGACCAACCTGTTCATCTATCCACCCAGGTGCATCACCAGTTGGCCTGACTTTGCAGCTGCTCCTGCTATGTTCTTCTCCACAGCAGCTAACTCTGTTTGGGGGTCCTTCGCCAAAGGAGTATCTGACCCCCTGGAATTGTCTTCGGCTACAGTCTCCTGTCTCGTCTCACTGGAGATATTTGACTTCCAAAACTGTGACTAAGTCTGAACATAGAAATCTTCACTGAAATTTCATCCAGGGTCTCCCAACAACAAAGCTCTCTCCTCGAACACCACCTGAAGCTTTGCTCTACTGAACTTTACCTTCTTCGAAAATTTTATTTCAAATTTCTTCTTTATTCAAAGTCAAGTGCTGATCAACTCAATCCATTTCTAGTAACTGACCCCCACCCCAAGGCCCATGTTTTTCAAATTAAACCCAGTCCCACTTGACTAGATGTCTGCAATTGATGCTTTTATCATTTAGGCACTTGTTTTTACTAAAAACTTTAAAAACTTCAGCCCTACTGACTGGAGTTTTGTCATTTTGGTGTCAATTTATTAAAATGTATTTTTCTAAATTGGTGTGGGATTCTTCTTGTGTTGTGTTTTCACTTTTTACTGTTTGTGTGCTGCATAAATATTTTACACATTGACTCTACTTTAAGCCTGATGGATTTTTGTGCCAAACTACCAAGGGTTAAGCATAGGATAATGGATTGATAAATGATTCACCCTGCCAGGGATGAAGGCTTCTGCTTGACCAGGGCTCACACTCCAGTCAACCAACAACCCAATTTCTCACACCATGTCTACGTGATAGGAAATATATTCCATTAGCTTTTTGCCTGCATTATCTGCACAGTTATAACATTTGTGAACTTCAAAGATAATCCAAGATTTACTTTTGGTTCTATGCCACTGGTGGAATTCTAATGGCACTTCAGCTTTCTAAATTTACTTATGCAGATTTTTTAAAAAAGGAATGATATGGCAGTGTGTATTTTCATATTTACCTTTTGTCTTCACAAGCAAAATAGTTGTGCCATTGGAGACAGTGAAGTTCCAAGTTCTTTATTTCAGCAGTTTTCCAGAAAAGCATACATATATACATTATATAAAACATTACAATTATAAAGATAAGTCTATTTAATATTAACTTAAAATCAGTAAAAGAAGTACTTCTATAAACAGCAGAGTCCAATCGATCACCGATCTACGATGAGCTCCGTTCCTTAGTTGCCCTGTGTTACCTGTCATAATGGTGCTTGACCCATCTTAATGAAGGTCTTATTAGCTCTTGGGCAACTACAGATCATTAAAACCTTTTGGACAATAAATTAAGTACAGCAATTAAAACCTTTATACCCCTCCCGGCACTGTGATCAATACTCAATAAGGACACAGCTCTGTGTCAGTTCTAAAGGCTAGCCTGCTCGCCATCCTCATAAAATGCAGGTGCAGGCAGCAAGCTTAGCAAAAGAGACCTTGTTTTCTCAAATCCAAGGACTTACTATAGAATATCTCCCCAGCACCCCCGAGCCAGAGCCCTCTCTCTTCTAAACCACACTCCCAAGAGAAAACAGCCCAGTGGGTAAACTATGGCCTTATCCGTACTATTCCTAAACAGGCTCAGCGCCACTGTATAGTCCCCAATCTCCAGGGATAGGCAAACTGGCCTAAGCCACTGCCGTCTGGAAACTCGGTGCCCAGGGTAGACTATAACAATATGGTTCACCGTTTCGGGCATTGAATTTACACAAGAGGCATAAGGTGGATGACCTGTCTCTGCCCCACGACCTGGAAAATGCATTCACTGGCAAACAGCCATATCTAAAACATAGGAACAGACTTCTTGCCCTCGGGGGGTAATATAGTCCAGGAAATCTTCATATTGAGGCATATTAAGGCCTCAAGCTTCAGTTTTTTTAAACCAAGTATAAACAAAGCTTATCCATGGAACTTTCTGGGCTTAGTCAAGCATTACCAAATGTCTTAAGCATGCGATGTACATGGCCAGCTCTGGGGTAGACCAAACCCAAACCCAATAAAGTAGGGCTTTTAGCTGTATTTGGTCACTCACCCGATTTATACCCATATCATATCTCAAGGGGATAAGCGGAGTGCTAGTTGGTACGGCTGCTAGCGCCCTAATAAAATTGTTTTCAACAACCTCTATCTTATGTGTGTTGGCATACCCCCAGATTTCTGCACCATAGGTTACTGCATTAAGGGCCTTAGCTCAATATGCCTCAAGGGCTGGTGAGATAGAACAGGTGCTTGTAGCTCTAAAAACAGAGAATGGAGTTAGAGGTGTGTGCTAGTGTTAGGGAACTTTATGCTACTTGTGAGTCCCATTTTAGTTTAGAAGACAAGGTGGTACCCAGATAATCGAATTCCAACACTCTTTCAAGATTGGAATCACCCACTTTCATGCTCCTCTTTCTTGCTGTAGAATTTTCAAAGGCCATATTCTTGGTCTTGGAGCAGTTTATCTCCAATCCCCTTTCTCTACAGAAAGACCCAAATTTTGTCACCAGGGTTTGCCGTCCGAATGGGGACTTGGAAATTAGCAGTGAGTTATCTACTAACAAAAGGATGGGAATTGTCTCACTGTTAATGGTGGGTGAATCATTTATACACTGGCCAAGATATTCGATGATGTCATTCATGTATAAAGAAAAGAGTGTGGGGGTCGACACAGATTATCTCATGGAATTAAGTCAAAAGTGGCTCGAAGATCAACAAAGTCTACATATAATCTTTGTCGTTGGAGGAAAACCTGTTTCCAGTACAATACTGAACACCTAAATACCTGATAAATGGTACTTGTCTTGGGCCGGAATCCTGCATGCAGGGATGAGAATACCTCTTTCCTAGCTGCCCAACCCAACAATTTGTCGAGTACCTGTCTAGCAAATATTTTTTTAAGATTATCCAGCACACTAATGGGGCGATAGTTGGCAGGGCAGCTTGCGCCTCCTTTTTTAAATACTACGATAATTTCAGCCCCTTTCCAGGTATCCCGCATCCTACCTCCACTTGCTATTGCCTTGGATAAAAAATGTATGTACCCCGCCCACACATGAGGCTCAGACTTGTGCAAGTCTCCAGGAATTCCATTCAGGCCGGGAGCTTTCAGTGGTTTCAGACTATCTATAGCTGTCAACGTATCTTCCAATTAAAAAAATAATGGTTGAAGGTCTCATTGCCTCATCAATCTCACCCAGAGCTGTGCATGAATTCTTCGCCCCTATAGCTAAATTAGAGCCCAGTGGGGGGCACACTATGGGGGTCATTCTGACCCTGACGGGCGGCGGAGGCCGCCCGCCAGAGTTCCCCCCTCCGAAATACCGCTCCGCGGTCGAAAGACCGCGGAGGGTATTCAAAGTTTTTCCCTGGGCTGGCGGGCGGTCGCCAAAAGACCGCCCGCCAGCCCAGGGAAAAACTCCCTTCCCACGAGGATGCCGGCTCGTAATCGAGCCGGCGGAGTGGGAAGGTGCGACGGGTGCTGTTGCACCCGTCGCGTATTTCACTGTCTGCCAAGCAGACAGTGAAATACTTGTAGGGGCCCTCTTACGGGGGCCCCTGCAGTGCCCATGCCAGTGGCATGGGCACTGCAGGGGCCCCCAGGGGCCCCGCAACCCCCCCTACCGCCATCCGGTTCCCGGCGGGCAGACCGCCGGGAACTGGATGGCGGTAGGGGGGGTCGGAATCCCCTCGGCGGCGCAGCTAGCTGCGCCGCCTTGGAGGATTCAAAAGGGCGGCGGTACACTGGCGGGAGACCGCCAGTGTTGCCGGTCCGACCGCGGCTTTACCGCCGCGGTCAGAATGCCCTGCGGGGCACCGCCGGCCTGTCGGCGGTGCTCCCGCCGACCCTGGCCCCGGCGGTCTAAGACCGCCGGGGTCAGAATGACCCCCTATGTATTGATGAAGGTTATCACAAAGGTCCACCCCTTATTGATTGAGATCACCAAAAATAGAGCACCAAAGTGTTCCTCCCACGTCAGGTGCCATATCGAAGCACCTCGGAGCACCCAATGTGCCAGATCTTTCTGATATTATTGCCCAAAAGGCATGCTTATCTCTTAACTTCATGGCCTTGAGTAACGTATGCCAGTTATCTTCATCCCTCTCTTTCCTTGCCACCCTTTGAGCATTTTTATACCTTACTCGAGCATGCTTAATCTCTACTCAATTGCACTCCCTTAGGGCAGTTACCAGCGTCTGTTTGGCCATTCTACATTCCCGATTAAACCAATGTGGAAGTTTAACTCCCGACCTTTGACTGCCACAATCCTCTCTAATAAAAATAAATTTAACTTTATTAAACAGTAAACCATGGGTTTGTAGAAAAAGATCAGGGTCAGCATGCAGGCCTTCTGGTTCATCTAGGTACTGTTCAAACCACTGGCAGATATCAGCATGTGTATCCTGATCGGCCAAGACTCTAGGCCCCGTTACTCGTCGCCTATTATTAGCGACACAAGGTTCCGGCAGGACTGAGAGACCCCATTTGGACGACCTAAGGAAATCCCTCCATTAAGCTCTATAGCTAGAGGGCTATGATCACTCTCGGTGGTGCTCAATACCTCCATATCCACCAAATACAATCATAGCTGTATATCCATCAAGATATAATCAATAGTGCTCCTCTGGTGCCCCCTTCTAAAGGTAGGTGCTCTTACTGGATCCAAGCCAGTTCTCCTGTTACAGGTGCATAGCCTGTGAACCACCACCAGTGCTACTATCTGTAGGGCCATATCAGAAAGATGGCGTAGTGGCTTCCCAGCCAATTGTGGGATACCCCATTCCTCATCCTCCTCCCTGATTACCTTGTTAAGAGCAAGACACGGTTCAAATGGATTGTTTAAATCACCAGCCACTATTATTCTTGAGTTACTTTTATAAGTTTCCACTAGCGTGTCAAGCATGGCCAAAACTGCGCACTCCCTGTTTGCTGGCAACGAACATGCATACACATTTAATATCAATATAGTCAATCCCCTAGGGAATCGTAGTCTAATGCCTATTAGGTCAGGGGAGTCTATCCTCAGTAGTTCAGGCCTACAAGCTATGTCGTTCCTAACCAAGGTCATAAGTCCTCCCACTGCCTAACTCATTTTCCTTGGTGGGAGGGCCTCCACACTATAAGTGGTAACTCCACAAACAAAATCCTTGTTCACAGCCCATGTTTCTTGGAACACACAGACACCGTATTTCCCTATAAGGGAGTTCCACTTTTTATCTGCCACCTTAGTATTTACCTCCTCCACATTCCAGGAGATTAGTAATATGTTTCTCCTATATTCAGGCAACAATTTGAGAGAAACTTCCCTATGTGTATCACTCACCAGTGTGCTGGAAGCCCCCCCTGCGGAAGCCTCTACGATTGGTTTGTTAACAGCTAGAGCAGGGGATGCAGGAGGTCTCATGTCAGACTATAGCCCCAACAGACTTAGCCAATCTAACTGGTCTAACGTAGACAGTGGGTAATATTGATTACAAGTTGGTACCTTGAAAGCGGTATGTTGAGGTGGTCGATATATCAGACTGAATGTTCCCAATACCCCTAACTACTGGGGCATAATAAAAAAAACAAGGGTAGCGCTCTGTTCACTTGGACTTTTGCACTAATCTGATTGAGCAGAAATTGGACACAACTTGATGACTTGAAATTCACAATTATACAGTCACCCTGTGAGGCTTTTGCTGTAGGGCCCGCCCAAGCCACTCTTCAAGTGGTAATAATTTCCTCACAGAGGACCTGTGGCCATCCAACTGTTTCCAGAGCAAATATGCTACTCTATTTAGTAACAAATTGTGCCACTCACTTACTCATCTTGGTAGCCGTGGGACATTCTCTAAAATAATAATACAGGGAGTGCTCTCTGGGGGGATACTGGGTCATATATCTGGGGTGTCAGGATGCAGGAAAGAATTCCTGGGAACCTCTATTCCACTAACTGGGTCAGCTGCCCCTTCCCCTTCACCCACAGGATGCTCCCTACGTGGGCGATAAAAAAGTCTCTTAGTGGGTTCGTTGATTGCTTGTGATCCTATTCCTTTGCTTATTACTTGATGGGTCAGGGATACTTCTTCGTTCCCTTTCGAGCATGCTCTCTGAATATCAGGGGTTACACGAGACTCTAAAGCCCTGTCACTACATCCATACTTGAGAGCTGGTAGCAGGATCTCTGTTGTCATAAATAGACTCATACTGTTTGATCGCTGCCTCTATTGAGACACTCAGTTAGAGGGTGCAATTTGAAATCAAGGATGCAGCATAATCTTTCTTCTATCTGTTCAATTGTCTCCCTCTGGGCCTGCCCGAGCCCCTGCCCCACCCCATTTCCTATCCCCCTTTTTATAAAATCTGGGTGGGGCAGTGGGTTACCAACTGATTGCCACCACTTCTTAGGCGTTTATACTTCCTTTTTGTGTCTGATTGTGTCCTCTTCTCGCCTAGTACCACCTCATCACCTAAACTAGGTGTGGGGGCTATATCCATGGTTCCAGCCTCTAGAGGGACATACTCCTGCCTCAATACTGGATCTGGCTCATCCTCATCCCCCGGGGTCCCATCTGCTGCAAGGTCAACAAAGGATCTCTCAGCCTTACTTTCTCCTCTTCCAACCAACTCTTCATCATTTGTAGCGCATACTGAAGGAACCCTCAGCGCTCCCAGGGAAGGGGATCATAAAGAAGATGCAGAGAGACGATGCGCTGCCAACTTAATTTTCTTGTCAACTATGCCCACAGCCCTTACTATAAATGTAACCATACTTGATTTACAGGGGCCTATTTGGCTTATAAGACCCATAGGCCCTGGAGCAGCTTTCTGGTTGTCTTACGACCCGATGTCTTAACTCTTGGCATATTGTAAATTATAGGGTACAAGTGTCCGCGGCACTAACAAGAGACACGGCTCTCAACTTCAAACAAACTTCCCACAAACCATAGGAATGCAAAATAGATCAGTTTTTAGGCTCTGAAGAAATCCTTAGCTGTGCAAAGTTTTCTCTGGAATCGGGCAACCGTTTTTAGCCTTTAGAACAGACACCAAAATATATGAGCGGTCCCAGATATTTTCTTCTGCCTATCTTTAAAAGGGGAAACTAAAATAGGTAAACTTGCATTTGTGATACATCAATGTACTATGTACAGAAATGGGGTTTGCTAATTAAAATGTGTCGGACCTTCAAACACCATGTAGTTAACGTCTGTTTTGCAGCCCTAACCCACGCATTTAATGTTATACTATGTTTCTGTTTACTCTACTGTGGCTACGCCTTTTGTTTAATTGCCATACAACTCAAGGGATTATATCAACAGAGAACACATTTATGAACACCATTAAATTTGTGCAATTATGAAAGATCGAAACTGTAAAATTGTGAAACTGTCTTATTTGCATTACAGATGTATTTATTTTCTGGCTGTAATATGTTTGCAAATCACTTTTGCATTATTACAATAAATGTAAATCTTGACTCAGACCTGCAGCTGGTTTCAGTGTTACATACTTTTCTTAAAGTTGCTGACTTTTCTCTGCACTAGGCGGTTGTATATTTTGACAAAGATAGCTTGGTGTTACCTTTAGTTGCAGGTACTGCCAGCCCAATAGGATTTTGACCCGCAAAGTGGGTTTGAATGCAGGCGTGTAGACGGCATCCCAGCGAATTTGTAATGTGAGGCTGTGACCAAGGAATGTAAAAAAATGTAATTAAAACTGACGGGAAACAACATTCGCAAGTGAAATTTATAAATATCAGGACTTATTATGTATATTTATTTAGTGAATACAAAGACATTCACTGAAAATGGGTAAAGCAAGAAAAATCCCTTTGGAGTCACAAGCTGAAAGATGGATTAAAAGAAGATTATCATGATAATAATAAGGTTAGATACCTTAGTATGCATATGGGTGAAGAATGAGCTAAAAAATATAAAAGCTTAATTTTGGCAATAAATTAAGAAAATCACAGTAAAGCACATTGAATATAAACACATGTCCACGGTTGGTGAATAAAGTTTTTTCGTGGAAGCACATCCTTTGACAAAGGAAATGAGATCAAACATGCATGGAAACTATATATAAAAAGGGTTGATATTGAGATCTTGGGGACTTTATTTCATGAAAAAATAGTTTACGGAGGTGGTTTGTAGAAATTGGTGAACAGAGTCTAGTTTGGACTCTGGTGGTCCTGTTAGCTATGGTTGTGAGATCTAAACATAATATGAACATGTAAATTTGTGTAAATTCATTTGATATTGTTGACATAGACACCTTTTCCGATGTCCTGAGGAGGCCTTTAGATGTAAGGCCGAAACGTGTCGACCATAATACCGAGGAGTATAATGTTAATTATTGAATAACAAAAAGAATAATGAGACAGTACCACACATAAACAACAGGAAGTAAATATCCTATCAAAGTTGGTACCTCAATCCAAAGACTGTTTTCCTGAAGAAAAGGTTTAGCAGGGGATCTGTCTAGGAATGGTTGAAAAGGAAAATTTGGTGCAATGGACTGTTTTTAATTGTTTTACCAAATTTATGTAACAGCATATGTTGGAATGGTTTTTGTAGATGGTGTGTAAATAAGGGAATTGGTTTGTCCTCTTATGTTGTATGGGAGTAATACAAAAAGAGACATACATTAAGTAAATAAAAGAGCCATAAGAAATAGAAGTCTTTCCAATGATTAATTAATATTTTTGTTGTTGATACACTAATTTTGATCTATCCTTTTTGTGTGAATTTGTTAGTTAAGTATTGTGAATTGGCCCTTACACAGCGTTGTTATATGGGTCTCCCTACATGATATAAATGCAGACCTCAGAACTACGCATGATGTGAATGGAATCATGGTATTTTAGAGATTACCTTTTAAGCTGTTGCCACAGATACAATACTTGTTAAGTAATTTAAATGGCTGAACATCTTTGTCGGGGTTCAACTCAGAAAGCTTGTTAATACTTCTCGGGAAAAATTT
This sequence comes from Pleurodeles waltl, assembly GCF_031143425.1. Taxonomy (NCBI): domain Eukaryota; kingdom Metazoa; phylum Chordata; class Amphibia; order Caudata; family Salamandridae; genus Pleurodeles; species Pleurodeles waltl. Next base: position 838,076,616 of record NC_090436.1, on the reverse strand, counting down.
CCACAATTCTGCTGTCTTTTTTTGTATATCGAGCAGAAACACGTGTCCATCTAATTCTACTTATCATATATTGCCAGGAGAGTAGCTTAAGCAGTGAGATTCTGGTGGTGTTCCCAACTAAAAAAGCATAAGAAAGCAGTGGGCTGCAGAGTGACTGGGAGAGTTTACCAAGGCTAAGGATGTACTGTTCTCAAGAGGAGCAGGGTCAATTCTGATTTGCATGAAGTGGGTCTCTCTGGCTGATTTAGAGTTTGGTGGGCAGGGTATTCCATCTGGTGTATTTAGAATAGACAGTCGGATGGCTTTTTTTATCTGTCCTTTACTACCAGGTATATCCTGGGGTGAGGGGCAGTAAGAGAAATGGCCCAATATCATGGGATTTGCTCCCATGGTATGGTATCGTATGGTCATCAGTTTTTAATTTTTTGAAACTGAACTCCATTTTAGGAGTTTGTTTCTGAAAAATAAAAGACTTTTATAAAGGTTGGATGTCTGTCCTGCATGCTTGATGAAGCTGTCTGTCAAACTTTTCCTACAGTGACACCAACCAACATGACAGCAGTTCTTGCCAACGTATTGAGATGTCCATTGAGACAGCAGATATCTCAAAATGTTATGAGTGGAGTAAAGGCAGGGTGGTTGACATAAGCTCCTCTGCCACCCTGACTGCCTTTACTCAGTCCAACAAACACTAGATCAGTTCCTCTGTCTATAGTATCACAGCTGTAGAAAAACAATTATTTGAAATGTTACCCGAATGATTCCCATTGCTAAGACTATTTACAAGCATTAGTCTCATCACCTTTTGGGTGTTTGATTGCAGCAGTATGCCTTGAAACCTGAGACTGATGCATCTTTCCAAGCCTCCTACTGCAAATGCTTGTGAACGCAAAAAAGTAGTACATTTGCATCCATTCAAGTGATACCTATATGGGTACTTTTTTCGTAGACAAGTCACTATGGGGGTTATTCCAACTTTGGAGGAGGTGTTAATCCGTTCCATAGGATATAATGGACTCGTAATACGGCTGGTGGTAAATCCGTCACTTTTCCGTCACTTTTGGGACGGATTAACACCTCCTCCAAAGTTGGAATAACCCCCTATATATTTAAGTTCCTGATCCAAAAAAAGGAACAAGTGAAACCACTTAGTGAAATCAGGATGAATAGACAAACCAACACAGAGATAGCAGACCCAACGTGGGCCCCCAAACCCAACCAGCAAGCCACAAATGCATTTTATTGGAAATTGTCACACCACCAATAACTCCCTCTTGAAGCTACGTCCCTGTGCATTGCACAGAGCATTGGTTGATTAATGCAAGAAATTGAGTTAGTAGTTTGGGTAAGAGTCCCACTCTTGTAATTATCACAATGCCTGTCATGGAGAACATCAAAAGTCACTAAACAAACATGTGCTTAACCTTCAGGTTGCTTTGCTTGGCACAAAAGCAGTCATGCTTAACTTTGAGGCAATGTGTGAAGTATTTATGTAGCACTCAAACAGTAATACATTGAAAACAGAACACAAGAAAAACCCCAAACTAATTTACAGAAATATAGGCAATTTAAGTAAATAAACTAACACCAAACTGTCCTTCATGACAGCTCCCCCCTTTCTGCTTTGCTGCCTCCCTGGTTACTGAATTGTTCACTTAGTTCACTTTATTATTGTGTGATTATGCTCAATTTTGTTTAACTCATCTGTGCTTAATCTTGTTCAACTTGTTTAGTTTTGTGCCGCCTCTGTTAATTTCTTTTGCATCCTTGCTTTCCTGATGCTTTCCTGCACCTTCTTCTCACCATGTCTCCCTCCCACTTCCTGCATTCACAGGCCCTGCCCACGGCCTTCCAGGCCCCCTCTCTCCTCCCAGGATCTGCTTAGTGTGCCGTCATTGAGCAGGTCTTTTATGACAGCTCCCCCCTTGCTGCTTCACTGCTTTGCTGGTTACTGAATTTTGACTTTGTTATTATTTGCTCAACCTTGTTTAACTCATCTTTGTTTAATCCTGTTCAACTTGTTTAGTGCTGTACTGTTTTGTTCATTTCTGTTGTTTCGCCTCCTGCGCGCCCAGTGCCAGAAATTACAGTTTTCCCGCCACACACTGTTGTCGAGCTCTAGCCTTGGACCACAGACTGCACATCAGCAATTGCTGCACTTCCCCATGGTCAATAGTAGGAACTTTTCCTGGCCAGCACTTTTTCTTTTCCTGCAACACAGGAACACCCACATGCTCAACAACCACCAACACGCCGCCCACACCAACCACAACTGCTTTAGCAACAACTCCACTGGCTCCTGCTCAATGCACGATAACTCTATAAGCACACCATGGAGATCTGGCACCCAATCATATCCCTCAATACCGGATGTTGTCTTCCTCATCGAGGCATACCACCCTCACCTACAGACTTCCAGGACCATGCCCCAGTTCCTGCAACCCTATCCCTGAACTCATCACCCCACTCACCCTCGACTCCAAACACTACATCTTCCTCGAGACCTCAATTTCCACCCCGACCTCAACAATGCCAACCCTGCCAACCTACTCGAAAGCATGAACAACATCGGCCTAACCCAACAAGTCACCAACCCCACACACTACGTAGGACACATGCTGGATCCCATCTTCACAGCCAGCAACAGAAAGTCAGGTACAGCCATGTCACCAAGCTCACCTGGACAGACCACACCAACATCCACTTCACCATCACAGCCACCAAGCTTCCCAGCACCTCACAGCGCAGCTGGAACAAAGTATCAGAGAGCCTGTGGACCGATGCCCTCAACACCTTCCACCTGGACACTGCGATCAACCTAGAACAGGCTGTTAAGAACTTTTCTGCCTGGGCCACCGATTGCGCCGACATAGACGCTCCCGTCAAGCACACCAAACTCAAGAGACCCGCTGAGCAGGCCAGTTGGTACACTTCAGAAATAAGAACTGCGAAATGCAACTTCAAGCAACTAGAAAGGAAATGGTGCCCCAGCAATGAGCCCTCAGACTGAGCCACCTTCAAGTTGTCCCTCAACCAATACCACTAACCACACAAATAAGAGCCCCCTGACCAACTGCATCAAAGCTAGCTCTACCCACAGGAAAGAAATCTTTTATATCGTTGAAGAATTCTTCAAGCCCTCAGCCAGCAAAAACATCATCACCCCTTCTCAGGAACTCTGCAATACCCTGGTGGACTTCTTCCTCAACAAAATCTCCACCATTTGTAAAATCTTCGAACCCCAAATCCACTTTTGCGGATGCCCTCAACCCTCCCAATTCCATTGATACAAGCCATGATGTTATATCCGACCACCTGCTCACTGCCTGGGACCAGCTCACCACACAAAACACCAAAGTCATCATAAACATTGTCTACTCAGGAGCACTCACTGACCTCTGTCCCCACCACATTTTCAACCTTAGGAGCAAGATGATCAGCAACGAGCTCACTACCACATTCAACTCATCCATAACCACGGCCACCTACCCGGAAGTATGGAAACTCACAGAAGTCAAACCCTTTCTCAAGAAATCTTCCACCAACCCCAGCAAACTCAACATCTACTGTCCCATCCCTCTGCCCCCCTTTTCTGCAAAAATCCTGAAAAATGCCATCAACTGCCAACTCGCAGAAGACCTGGAGATCAACATTCTTCTGGACTGCTCCCAATCCAGATTCTGCACCAACCACAGCCCTTAAACTGCCCTAATCATTGCCACAGATAAACATCAGAACCCTCCTCGACTGGTGAGAAACAGCGGCCATGATTCTTCTCGGACTCTCAGCAGCATTCAACACTGTATACCACCAGACCCTTATCAAGAGGCTTGAGCAAATCAAAATCCAAGGAGGCACCCTCAAATGGATCCCATCCTTCCTCACTAGAGGAACCCAGAGAATCCACTACCACCTTTCATCCTGGAACCTAAGACTATCACCTTTGGCATCTCTCAAGGCTCGTCCCGCAGCCCTACACTGCTCAACATCTACATAACCCACTTGACCAACATCGTCAGAACACACAGAATGGACAACATATCCTACGCAGACAACACCCAGCTAATCCCCTCACTATCAGGACACTTCTCCACCATGAAGGCCAACTTCTCCAGGTGTATGACGGGCATCGCTGACTGGATGAATAATAAAGGCGTACAACTCAGCACTGAGAAAACATAAGTGCTTATCTTCAGGAACAACACCTCCCTGTGGAAGGACTCCTGGTGGCCTACCGAACTAAGAACAGCATGTCATCTGACAGACCACACTTGTATCCTTGGCATCATCCTGGGCAGCAAGCTCACCATAAAAAAAACAAATCAATGCTGTCTCTTCTGCCTGCTTCCCCACTCTTTGCATGTTCCGTAAGATCTTCAAATGATTTCCCATCAACACCAGATGAACCGTCACTCAAACATTAGTCACCAGCCGGCAGATCTATGGCAACTCACTCTATGTAGGAATCACCACACATCTCCTGCAGAGACTACAGACCATACAGAATTTAGCAACCAGACTCATCCTCAACCTCCCCCAATGTACCCACACCAACCCCCCCTCAAGAAAGTCCACTGGCTCCCAATTTAGAAGAGATGTTGAGAGATGCTGCTCCACATCTAGAAGTCCCTTCGCAATCAAGGACCATTATACATCAACCAACGCCTGCAATTCCGCCAACCCACCAGGCACCTGCACTCTGCTTCCCTTTCTCTCGCACACATCCCTCACATCCGTCAAAGCAACAGTAGAGGTCGCTCCTTCTCCTATCTCACAGCAAAATCCTGGACTGACCTCCCCTTTACCTACAGACCTAATCCTTTTTTCTGAAATTCAGAAAAGGACACAAGACACGGCTGTTCCACTGAACCCTTTGTAGCTATGTTCTCAGCGCCTCGATACACGCGCAGGTGAATAGCCAATCTCTATAAATTCTGTTTGATTGATTGATTGAGTGACAATAATCCAATAAGTAGAACTGGAGATATGAACTTTCAAAGGTTGGAATAGATCTCACGCCAAAAGTCACAATTATGGCTAGCTGGTGCCATTGGACATTTTCAAAGTCAAAAGTTAAGGCCACACATGCTTGAATGTGGTTTGGACACATGGACCAAATTCATCCCAGTGGTAATTACATCTAACTTAGTCTAATTTTCACATGAAATTTACTCATAAACAAGATTGGCAGCAGTCGGGCTATAGACTGGATCCGGAAAGGTTCTCATCAACAACTGGTTGCTGAAGTCTCATGGTTCAATCAGAGCTTCACGTTGGTGGTGCAGTCATTGTCAACACAAAGAGCTAGTCGATGATTAGAAACCTTTGTTGGCCGGAAAGGCAGGGAGGTCATTGTTGATGCAGAGTTTCCAGGCAGTATAGCAGTTGATTGCCGGTGCCAGGTTGACCTTGGTGAAGTCCACTCATACTTGTGAGGAGACCAGAGACGGTTCCCTTTGATGTGAAGAGCTCAGCACCTTTATTTTTTTACCTGGAGTTCAGTTCTTGCAGTTTTGAGGATGGAGGTGTACACTCTAACACGAGCCAAGGGTCAAGGACCTCGGGCACCCCTTGGGGGCTAGGACTCCAGCAGAGGCCAACAGCAGGATTCAGGTGGGTAAAGTTGGTACTGGTCAGCTCGGCACTTGCAGCATAGGCCACTGGAAGCTTGTTGGGTTCCTGTAACTCCAAAAGGAGATCCTCCAACTGACTCTTGTTAACACTTCTGGGTCCTGAGTTCCAGAAAAGCAGGCCCAATCTTCCATCAGGCTTCAAACAGCAGGACAGTCCAACTTTTGAGTCTCCACAGGCCCAGGAGTATTCTGATGAGAGGTTATGATGGTGCTAGCATGTGCGGAGAACACACCTTCTGTCTAACCTCAAAATGGCTCTGGTCAGTTCTTCGCTTTTTCCTGGGTTTGGCTATGACCTGGTACGGGGGACAAGAGCATAAGCTTGGTGGTGGGTTCAGTTGTCTGAGATGTAAGAAGGTTCCTCAGAAGTGTAATCAGAGCAGCGCACAACTCCTACCCAGCCATCCTGTCAGGAAGACCCACTGCCTCTACACCCAAGACACATTTATCTCGTATCTGGAAGGGGCTCACATCACACCACAGGAGAGCCATTAAAAAATCATGTGAAACCGGGACACCAGCAGAAAGGCACATTTGCTTAAGGCAGAATAATTCAAAATTTCTAAAAGTGCCTTTTGCAAAATAGTAATTTAGATTCTGACTCTATCTTAAAGAGGATGTTATATTACAATCCAGATGAGTGGAAGAAGTATTTTTCTATCTGTTCCTAAACTGACGATATCACTTATTAACTGTAATATGGTAACTTTTTCAATGCTAAGACAAGTAAAAGTTAAGTACACATGTCCTCATTTTTAATACCATGCACCCTACTCTAGGTAACTTTAGAGCCTACCTTAGTGGTGATTTATAAGTATTAAAAGACTAGATGTAGGTGAGGTAAAATGTATGTTTTACCAGGTAGAAATAGCATTTTCTTTAAACTGCACACAGACTGCAATGGCAGGCCTGAGACACCTTTTGCAGTGTACTTTAGTGGATGGTACAATGAGTGCTGTAGCCCACTTGTACCATTTAACTTACAGGCCCTAGGTGCATGCAGAACCATACACTATGGACTTAAAAGTACATTAAATTTGCCAATCAGGTGGATGCTAAATGTATCATGTGTAAAGGAGAGAGCACTTGCAACAAAACAGGGTTAGCTACAGAACTCAAAAATCTGGGGAAATATTCTGCAGAAGGGCCATTTCCAACAATATAACTTTTTGTTCGTTTGAAGAAGAGTAGCAGCATGTTTTGTGACAGAATGGATTCCAAATTGTGTGTGTGGAGCCTTGAGAGCTACTGCCAGGATCGGAGTGTGAATTTGCTAATCCCATAAACCAGTTCTCCAGAGCTTCACTGGAAGGTGTTGCACTTTCGAGCATGGTTTCAATAGATTGTTGGCAAGGATTTTTCTTGGCTCTGCTTCATGGCTGGTGGCAAGTTTCTAGAGCTGTTGAGTATGATTCCCTAAAAATAGTGTGTATTTGGTTGTTTTTTGATCGGCTACCAGTGTGTCTATACAATGACATTAGGTATCTATTTGGATTTTTTCTTGGCATCATTGTAATATTTTCAGGTGATTTCTGTAAAGGCTCTGTTCCAACTCTTGCTCTGCCAAAAGTTTGAGGAGCACCACATCTGCATAAATCAAACAGATAGTGCCTTATTAGGAGAATGGTGGGCTGACCACTGGGCTGCCAGCCCTGTGAAGACATGACAGCCGCAGAGCTGGCGGTCTCCCCCTGGCCCTTCTACAAGGTTTTTACTGGGCTGACTGGCAGAAACCTCAGAAATAGGAGGTTTCTGCCAGTCAACAAAGTGGATACCGTGTGGCAGCTTGGGCCTCAGCTCCATTACAGTGCCATCACACAGAGAGTCCCCCAGCACCCTCTGAATACACATTGTCTGCCATAGCAGACAGTGTGCATTCCAAGTGTGCTGGGCAGGGGTGGTCCCTGCACTGCCCCTGCAATGTCATGGGCAGTACAGGAGACCCCCATGACCCCACAGCACTAGCTTTCTGCCAGCCTTTTCATAGCGGGGTCCCCGCCATGAAAAGGCTGGTGGAAACTGGACTCATGATCAGCATGGCGGCGCTGAACTCTGCAACTGCCCCCACCTCGTCAGGAACGATGTTCTTGGTGGTAGCGCTGGTCCCCAGGCAGACCAACCACCAGGATCATAATTTGACTGTCAGGAGTGTGGGAGTCTGACTGCCTTCCATGAGTCTGGCAGTCCGAAGACCACCAGACTTGTAATGAAGCCCTTAATTTTGTATACTGTAGTAGAAATGTGGGTTCTTGTGATTCTTCTATACTGGAAGGCAGTACTTATGGGCATATTTATAACCCCTTAGCGCCACCTTGCGCCACATTAGCGTCATGTTTTTACTCTAATGTGGCACAATGAGGCCAAAATCTTTATGCCATATTTACAAAGTGGCGCAATGCATGCATTGTGCCACTTTGTAACCCTTTGCGCTAAATTATGCCTGCGCCAGGCATAATGTATGCAAAGGGGGCGTTCCCACATTAGGTGGCATTTTTTACAGCACCTTTAATGCCTGCTCAAAGCAGGCGTTAAAAGGGAGCTTCTATTATTTAAAATGGGGATCTATGTACTCTGAAGGAGTAGTGCCAATATTTTGGCGCTACTCCTGCGGAGTACATCAACAGCATCATGAAAATGTATGCTATTACCCCCTACCCTGTGCCATTGTGTGCCGTATTTTAAATAAGGCGCACACAAGGTGGCGGTAAGGGGACGAGGGCACAGAGAAAGTGGTGCTTCACATAGTGCAGCGCTTTTTTAAATATGCCCCATAATTTGTAAAAAAGTAAGTGCTGGGGCCCAGCGTTTTACTTCGAAATCCGCAGCTGGTGCTACAGGGTGTCAGTGGTGCCAAATACTAAAGCTGCTTAACCTTGTGACTCTTTATTTACCACCAGATACTCCCTGCCTCTCTAACTCACTGTTACATGTTCTTTTTCATCCTCGCAATTTTTCTTTGACACCGTTTTTCTGTGTTTCTCTTTTTCCTCCTTTCCTCTTTTTGGATTTTTGTCGCTTTTGCTCTGGAAAAAGTTGGATACGGAAAAACAAGTGCTGGTCCCCAAAAAATACATGTTGGTGCCACCCTGCAACCGCTGGATCTAATTAAGCATTGCTATAACTTGAAGTAGATATAAGACCACATCACTGTGTTGCAACTATTGCTGTTTCATGGCGTCTGAAAATGCAGTGTTTATTTTTGCACTGCATTTTGACTGTCAATACATTCCTTTATTTATATCAAATGAATTCCCATGCCACTCTGAAGGATTCTTAGGAAGGAGTGCATGAAGTTGCAACTTTTTTACTGAACTAAGACACATATGCAAATATCTCAAGATATTATAGGATTTGGACTTCCTTGTGAGAATCTGGAGTTTCGCAATGCTCTTCTATGTTTGACACAGCTGTTCCTTGCGCGTGTCAATTCTCCTACGAGAGAGTATTGTAAGGTATGCATTGGTGCGCTAATCTTCATAGGGGGCTGATTTAGAATTTGGGGGATGCTCTGCTGATTGCTGCTGTGATGTACCCAGTTTGACTTCTCTGCTCTGGAAACGTTAGTGATGAGGACACTTTACATTTCTTTTGGCCCTAAAATATGCATTCCTTTTATTTCATACAGAGAAACTCTTGTCACAGTCCATCTCCCATACAACATCCTGTTCAGAAAAAGAAATAAGAGACAGCCCAAGTTCGTAACATGGATCCACATTAGTGCCATTAATGGGAGGCAATAAGGTGGCAAGTTGAGACTTGTCTGACGGATTTCTCATGGAGTTTTTTGTTATGTGTTAAAAAAGATATGCCCCTTATCGTTCATATCTTACCCCTGGTTGTCTAATTTCCGTGTTGTCTTTCCTACTGCTTCAGTTCTGCCAGCTTCAAAGCAGACCTCTGTCATGGCTCCTTGTGCTGCCACTTCTGAAGCACAAGGGTCACAGAAGATCAAAAACCCATTACTGGAAACAGCAGGCACGCAAAGCCGATCACCGACACACTGTGCCCATGGGTCAGGAACAAAGGGCCAAAAACACGAAGAAATGCTATTGAAGCCTGTAACCTGCATAGAAACACAACAGACCAGGAAGAAAAATGAGGTACCGACACAGCCTGATAAAGACCCAGAGCTCATGTCAGAGTCATCTAAGGCGATGTCCAAGAGGAACTTGCAAAGAAACAGCAGAGATGACCACTGAAAAAATAAGTCTTTACAAAATTGTCAACAAACGTTGGTTGGAAGGAAGGTGGGATCTGGGCAGAATGAAGAGTGTGTGTTTGGATTGATGGAGAGCACCGGGAGAAAAGGAGAAAGGTATCAAAGCAATTATCTTAATCTTTGTTGAGTTGTCTGGGTTATCAGGAGGCCAGAAACAGAGGATGATTATGGCTGATCTCTCTACAGTAACCTGGAACGTAGAAATAATTAATGCATCCCAAAGAGATGTTAGTCACAGCAGATCTTAAAGCAAGTGGAGCTACTATCAACTTGGTTATGATGTTTTGGTCTCTATGTCATAAAATGCCTCCATCCGTGGATTGCCCATACTGATAAAGTATGTTCTCTTATAAATCCTGTGCACACTGAGTGAGAATCGGAGGAGATCACTTCAGAGGGCCCTAATAGAGTTTAGTGCTATGTGTTGATTATAGCCCGAATTGCGGTGAAATAGAAATGTTCAATTTTCTGAACACTGAGGGGCAGATTTACTAACATTTGATGCAGCACAATGCAGCAAGACTGTGCTGATTCAAATGGTAGGACAGGAATGCATGATAGCTACTAAGATATGGTGGATTCCTGTTCCCACTCAGTGTTGGAGCACTAGTGGCTGCCAAGCGACAAAGTACACGCCATTGCTCCTTGGTACATCTCCTGTGGAAAGCCTTAGCATTTTGACTCATTCCCTGGTTACACCATCTGAGAATACACAAAAAAAATGGGTGGATATGTGGGAACAACCATGCTCCTCCCACTGAGCACCTTCCCAGGGCAGAGTAACACAACAAAGCAAGTTTCAAAGCCTTGCATTAGTACAGATTTACTATGTGTGGCAAAATAAATCTCACTTAAGGTTTCGCTTGTGTTGCGCTTGCGTTACCTTGCATGACTCACGGGCAACACTAGCACTTTGTAAATCTCAGCCTAGGCTTTGTACATGTGAAGGACATGTTAGTGTTTGCAGGACTTTTCGCTGCCAGTTGATCGGAACAGGGATGTTGGCAAAGAGAGAGAGAAAGTCAGCATGCAGAATATTACAACATCAATTTTACATCCTGTTGGACTTTTTTGCTTATGCAGGGTCATCCCCAATCTTTTTGCCTCCTACCTCCTATTTTTTCTGACCTGTTGCTGTTGTCTTTTGAACTCTGAGCACTTTACCACTGCTAACCAGTGCTAAAGTGCATATGCTGTCTGTGTAAATGGTATGGTTGATTGGTTTATCCATGATTGGCATATTTGATTTACAAGTAAGCCCCTAGTAAGGTGCACTAGAGGTGCCAGGGCCTGTAAATCAAATGCTACTAGTCGGCCTGCAGCACTGGTTGTGCCACCCACATAAGTAGCTCTGTAATCATGTCTCAGACCTGCCAGTACAGTGTCTGTGTGTGCAGTTCTAACTGTAAGTTCGACTTGGCAAAGTGTACCCACTTGCCAGGCCTATACCTTCCCGTTTCTTACATGGCAGACACCCCTAAGGTAAGCCCTAGGTAGCGCCAAGGGCAGGGTGCAGTGTATGGATAAGGTTGGACATATAGGTGGTCATTCCGACCCCGCCGGGGACCACGGAAGCACCGCCAACAGGCTGGCGGTGCTTCCAGGGCCATTCTGACCGCGGCGGTAAAGCCGCGGTCAGAAAAGGGGATCCGGCGGTTTCCCGCCGGATTTCCCCTGACCCGGAGAATCCTCCATGGCGGCGCTGCTTGCAGCGCCGCCTTTGGGATTCCGACCCCCTTCCCGCCATCCTGTTCCTGGCGGTAAAACCCGCCAGGAACAGGATGGCGGGAACGGGTGTCATGGGGCCCCTGGGGGCCCCTGCACTGCCCATGCCACTGGCATGGGCAGTGCAGGGACCCCCTAACAGGGCCCTTCCATTCGGAGCCGGATTCATTGTTGCAGGGGCTTTCCCGCTGGGCCGGCGGGCGATCTTCTGGCGGTCGCCCGCCGGACCAGCGGGAAAGTCAAAATGACCCCCGCGGTCTTATGACCACGGTGCGTCTTTCGGTGGTTTCCGACCTGTGGGCGGCGCCCGCCGCCCACCGAAGTCGGAATGAGGGCCATAGTAATGTGTTTTATATGTCCTGACAGTGAAATTTTGCTAAATTCGTTTTTCACTGTTGCAAGGCCTGTCCCTCTCATAGGTTAATATAGGGGCTACCTTTACATCTGATTAAAGTGTAGATTCCCTTTGGGAGCAGATGGACATGTGGAGTTTGGGGTCTCTGAGCTCACAATTTAAAAATACATCTTTTAGTAAAGTTGATTTTAAGATTTTGTGTTTGAAAATGCCATTTTTAGAAAGTGAGCATTTTCCTGCTTATACCATTTCTGTGACTTTGCCTGTTAGTGGATTCCCTGTCTGGGTCAGTTTGACAGTTGGGCTGGTTGCACCTCACACTAGACAGTGACACAAAGGGAGCTGGGGTGTAGTCTGCATTTCCTGATGAGCCATCTGTGCTAGGAGAGAGGGGAGGAGTGGTCACTTACACCTGAAAGGGCTATGCCTGTCCTCACACGATGCAGTCTCTGACTCCCTGGTGAGTATCTGGGGCCTGGCCTGGGCAAGACAGGATTTCACATTCAAAAGAGACATTACTTTGAAGTAGGCCTACTTCAAAGGAGAAATTGAGTATAAGAAGGGCACCCAAAACCACGACTTTAGAAACCCTACTGGAAACAAGAGGAACCTCTGCCTGGAGAAGAGCTGAGGAAGAAGAGCTGCCCTGCCTGTGACTGTGCTTTGTGGAGCTATCCTGCAGTTGCTGCTTCTGCCATAATAAGAGGGCAAAGACTGGACTTTGTGTGCCTTCCATCTTGAGAAGAAATCTCCAAGGGCTTGATTTAGAGCTTGCCTCCTGTTGTTTGAAGTCTCAGGTACAGCAAAGACTTCTCTCTGCCAGCACCTGGAGTCTCTGGAGAGACTCCTACTCTGCCCTGTGGTGCCCATCCAGTTCCTGGAACCCTTAAAGGAGAAGCTGGCAGCCTAAAGACAAGGAAATCCACGCACAGAACGCTGTGCGGGGAAAAGATCGATGAACTCCGATCTGCGGCTGAAGAAACGACGCACTGCCGTCTCCACAGCTGAGAAACGACACTCGCAGGAAACACGACCGAAGAATCGATGCATGGAGCAGGAGAAAGGACGCGCAGCATCACTGACGGAGGCTGAAAGATCACAACCCGCGTTGCAGGGTTTTTGCATCATCGTGCGGCTGGATTTCTGACTCAAGTACCGCTGTGCGTGGAAAAACAACGCAAGGCCTGCCCAGACCCGAGAGTGGTGACCGGATCTACGCATCACTTTCCTGTGGGGAGAAGAAACTACGCACCCCGACCCAGCGAAAGGAGAAACGACGCATGGTCCCGCTCATGAGTGAAATCAACTCCTTGCAAGCCCTTTTTGACGCGCACTTGCCCGTGTGGGGTTATTTTTGACGCGCCCAAGGTACTTTTTCACGCTGACAGCGTTAGTGTGTGTTTGAAACTACTTAAAGACTCTTTTTCCATTTTTATTGATAACTTGACTTGTGTATTGTGGATTTTTGTCGTTTTGGTCTTGTTTTGTTTAGATAAATATTTACTATTTTTCTAAACCTGTGTTGTGTAATTTTGTAGTGTTTTCATTAAGTTACTGTGTGTGTTGGTACAAATACTTTACACCTAGCACTCTGAAGTTAAGCCTACTGCTCTGCCAAGCTACCAAGGGGGTAAGCAAGTGTTAGCTGAGGGTGATTCTCTTTTACCCTGACTAGAGTGAGGGTCCTTGCTTGAACAGGAGGTAACCTGACTGTCAACCAAAGACCCCATTACTAACACATCTTATGTGTATGCACAGCTTCATCAATAGCTGCTCATTTTTAAAGGGGCTATACATTGTATTTTCATCCAGGCCAACAATACTCATGCTTTAATGTGCTTTTATGATCAACTGATTTCATGGGAAATGCAGCTATTGTCAAATTTCCAAAGCTAACATAAGATCATACCAGCCAGAAGCTGGAAGTCAGGCTTCCGCCAAACAAATGTAGTGAGAATCAATGGACATTCAATCCCTCACTTTTCTTGGACTCTGAAAATAGCTATAAAATCAGTCCAATACTTAAATATTTAATAGAATGTATTCTGGGATCTGTAGACCTACAAGTTGTATCAGAGAACTTCATTAGGATTTTCTCAGTGTTTCCAAAGAAATTAATATTTTTCATAATATGCAACTCCCATGTTCCTAGTGTTTACCACTGTGTGATATTGGGGTTTTGGTTGAGGGTTGGAAGCCCCACTCAGGCAACAACCACAAACCTTCTCAGGATGAACCACACAAGTCACTAAATGAACCTGTGCTTAACTCCCTGGTAGCTTGGCACAAAACCAGTAAAGCTTAAATTAGAGGCAAAGAATTAACTACATGTGAAGCACACACACACACACACACACACACACAACAATGTAGCAAAAAAGAGTGCACTTTAATAAATTATTTGACACCAAAATGAGAAATATCCAATACGTAGAACCACAAATATGCAATTTTAAAGATTTAAGATTGGTACAGTGCCTAAAAGCACAAACTGCCACTCACAGTTTTCTGGTTGTACGAGACTGGGTGAAAGTCAAAAGTTCATGTTCACCATGATGGACCATGGCTGGCTACAGAGACCACGTTAGTATCACTGAAAAAGGTACATTCTTAAAGTCTGGGGTGCAGATCCTAGTTTGAATTGTAGAAGATTGCAAGGGACAGGGAGAGCATCACCTAAGGCTGTCATTGTAGTGCAAAGAGCAGGCTGATCATCTCAGACAGCCATTGCTGTATCATGACAATTCTGTCTGGCATAACAGGTGGTCGATGCTGGAGCTCTGCAGTGTCGAACACTATGGGCTATCAGTGTTGTAGTCTGAATGTAGATCTTGCACTGCCGGTTGTCGCTGGCAGTCGCTGTAGCCTGAAGAGTTGGGTTCACTCGAGCTTCGTGTTACCTGTCAGCCCAGGTGACTACATCCTGGTACGAACTAGCCCATCTGTTGTCACCAAGAGCCCAAAACTTCAGGATTTCTCCCTTTACTTTTCTTCCAGGAGGTGCTCAACTGATTCCACACCAAGGGTCCAGGACCTAGGAGGCCCCTCTTGAGGATCAGAAACTCATCCCAGCAGAGGCCAACAAGGCTCAGGTAGGTACAGATGCAGGTCTAGGCAGGCACAGTGCAAAATGCCAGCTGGGCCTTTGCAAGTAGGGCCCTGGAACCTGTTGTGTTCCTGTAGCAGGAGCCCAGCTAATTATCTCATGGAATCACTCTGGTAGTCTTGGATTAAGGGGGCAGGCCTGGTCTTCCTTCTCCGACAGCGTGGCAGTACTCAAGCAGCAGGGCAGCCCTCTGACAGCAGGACATTTCTTCATCTGTGGAGTGTTTTATACATGGTGGCAGCTTTGAAGTGGAATACATTTTTGAGTTTTCCTTTCACAAAATTGACTAGAATTTCCTGCCTCCCTACCCTTGTCCCAGGATGTCTGAGCACACAAGAGGCTACTGTGAAATTCTCTGTGTGCTAAGGCAGTGTCTTTGAAGTGCATGTGGTGCTGTGCACATTTCAGGCACCCAGTTCTGCTTTGATCGCCCATCCTTCTACCACTCAGTCCTATATTATGTGGGTGTATGGGAGAACTGCAGGAAGACCAACTACCAAAACACCTAGTCATGTGACCCAGGAAACAGACTACAGGCACCAAATGGTTAGGTTGAGAAAATGCCCAATTTCTAAAAGTGGAATTACAGAACTGTGACTTAAAATCTGAGTTTATCACTAAAGAGAAATTTAAATGACATTTCCTTAGGCACCAAACATGAGATTTGTACCTGCTCATAACAAACGTTACCACTTAATAAATGCAATAAGGTAACCCAGTGTTATGCCATCGGAGAGTTAGGCCTCAATGTAGTGAAATACTAATTTGGGAGTTTTCCCTACCAGGGCATGTAAAACTTACAAATACATGTCCAATGTTTTAAATACACTGCACCCTGCCCTATAGACTGGCTAGGGCCTACCTTAGGGGTGACAAAGGGATTAAAAAGGGAGTTTTAGACCTAGAAATGGGTTTATTTTGCCAAGTCGAATTGGAAGTTTAAAACTCCATACAGGCTACATAATCAGGCCTGGGACATGTTTAGGGGGTGCCTACGTGTCACAATAAGTGCTGCAGACCCACTAGTAGCTTTTAATCTACCGGCCCTGGGTATATGGTAAACCACTTTACTCGGGATGTATAGGTAAATTAAATGTGTCAGTCATATGTATGTCAATTTTACCATGTTTTAGGGAGAAAGCACTACCACCTTAGCCTTGGTTAACAGTGGTAAAGTGCACAAAGTTCTGAGGCCAACAAAAACAAATACAGCAAAACAGGAGGGGTGAAAGCAAAAGGTTTAGTGACTACCACCTAATGGAGTCAATTCTAACAACCACATGCACTCTTTTTTCTTGGTGCTCGGGATGCACTTAAGGCGGGTTTAGCCAATAAATAACAGGTTCAAAATGATGCTATATGACAAGCTGAGAAGCTAATACAATTAGAATTACAACTTTGTCAAGTATTTTGGAATAACGATCCATGTAAGGAAGATACCTGCCATGAATTTTAGCACACACCAGCTTACTTGATGGGTATACAACAAAAGTAGCCAATCAGTGATGTAACAAAGCCTGAGGGGGCCCCCTGCAAAATACATTGAGGTGGACCCCCACGCTCAGGAGCCAGTCTGGAGCACTCAGTCAGGGGCCGGCCACCCGTGCACACTGCCAGAGGGGCCCTGTGCACTGCATGAGATTGCGGGGGATTATTAAATACCATTGTATCCAATAATATCTATAACAAAAGAGTCGCTGTGCATGAATAAAGCAAGCAAACATGAAGAGTATTGGCTGGCAAAATAAGATAAAAACCAAAATAGGAACAACATAGCGGAGAACTGTGATGAGACAGCTTGGTTCAGTAAGTGATTTTAATATGTTGGTAGAATTTGTAGTCAGGGAAATGATAAAGAACAAGTTGAAATGAATGCATATACAAGAAAAGTGTGGATGAGAATCTTATAAGAGAGAACTTCCAGTCTCTGGAAGATCCAGTTATGTTTAAAAAAAGTTGAGGCTACTCTGCTTTTGGGGTCCTTTCTACAGCTAAAGTACAAGAAAGAATCGGATCCTTCTAGAATTCTATCAAACTTTCTGTTGCATGTTGGCACCAGTAATTCTCTTGTTAATAAGCTGTGGTGAGATCCACAGGTATAATACTGGAATCTTGGAACCACTTAAATATAGTGATATTTTTGAAGAAGAATAAGATAAATAGGAGTGTGGCTCACTGCAACCTATTTCTCTGTTCAATGCTGATATCAAAATGTATTCAAAGATATTCACTCATCCTGTCGACATGGGTTCGTACCCAGACTGGCTGCAACAGCAGCTATCAACCAAGTTGTTACATTGCACAATATTGCAAAGACATTGGGAGGGCCCTTTTGGGCGCTAATGGCAGATGCAGTATGGAATATAATCGGGTTTCCCGAAGGCCTAGGCAAAATTTAAATTAACCCAGCAAATTTTCTATAATTTGGGGAATTCCCTGTTACACTTGTTACATGAAATTCCCAAAATGATGCAATCATGCTACTTAGTATAATTACGTGCCACTTGCTGTAAACATGTACCGTGAAGTCATGGTGAAAACAGAACATGAGTAGTTGTTCGTGGTGCTTTTGTTTTGTTTTTTGTTGCAGTATACATCTGTTGGACCTGGCCCTTTTTGCAGGATCATCCCCAAACTTTTTGCCTCCTTCCTCCTATTTTTCCTGACCTGTCTGCATCGGCTTTTGAACTCTGAGCACTTTACCATTGCTAACCAGTGCCAAAGGGCATATGCTCTCTTTGTAAATTGTACTGTTAATTGATTTATCCATGATTATCCATGATTGTCATATTTGATTTACCTGTAAGTCCAGAGTAAAGTGAACTGGAGGTGCCCAGGGCCTGTAAATCAAATGCTACTAGTGGGCCTGCAGCACTGGTTGTGCCACCCACATAAGTAGCCCTGTGACCATGTCTCAGACCTGCCACTGCAGTGTCTGTGTGTGCAGTTTTAAACTGTAAATCCGACTTGGCAAGTGTCCTCACTTGCCAGGCCTAACCCTTCCCTTTTCCTACATATAAGACACCCCTAAGGTAGGCTCTAGGTAGCCCCATGGGCAGAGCGCAGTATATGGTTAAAGTAGGACATATACTAATTTGTTATATATGCCCTGACTGTGAAATTCTGCCAAATTCGCTTTTCACTGTTGCAAGGCCTATCTCTCTCATAAGTTAACCTGGGGGCTGCCTTTAAACATGATTAAAGTATAGCTTCCCTTTGAGAGCAGATAGACATGTGGAATTTGGGACCTCTGAACTCCAACTCCCTGGTGTGTGTCTGTGGCCTTGCCTGGGCAAAGCAGGATTTCACAAACAAGTGAGACTTTTCCTTTGAAGTAAGCCTACTTCAAAGGCCAAAATGGGTATAAGAAGAGGAACCAAAACCACAGACTTTAGACACTTCTTAGGGTAGACACTCTACCTCACAGACACTTCTTGGGGTAGACACGCTACCTCACAGACACTTCTGAACAAGAAACCTGCTGGTGAAGAATCCTGAACAAGACCTGCCAAGAGAACTGCCTGGCTGCCCAAAGGACTCACTGGGACTGCTTTTCTGAGAAGGACTGCTGCCTTGCTGTTGCCCTGCTGCCTTGCTGCTCTCTGGCTGTGCTGAGAAGTGCTCTCCAAGGGCTTGGATAGAGCTTGCCTCCTGGTGCCTGAAGTCTCAGGACCAAAAAGACTTCACTCCTGCAGTGATATCTCCACATTTACTTATTGCATTTATTCATTTTGACCTGCATCTTATCTGATAAATAATATATATTTTTTTCTAAACACTGTGTGGTGTATTTTTGTGGTGCTATATGGTGTTACACATTGCCTCTAAGTTAAGCCTGACTGCTTAGTGGCAAGCTACCAGAGGGTGGGCACAGGATAATTTGGATTGTGTGTGGCTTACCCTGACTAGAGTGAGGATCCTTGCTTAGACAGGGGGTAACCTGACTGCCAACCAAAGACCCCATTTCTACAGCATCTTCATGTCAAAGATTGGTTTGAGGACGCATGTCATACAAAAAATATAGCAGGAAATGAGGGATTTGCAGTTAGCGTAAAAGGTAAATTATTGCCCCATGGGGCGCATGGTGAGACCGGCTCTCTAGTCACACTTTCTTGCAGCCTGCAGTCATGCCTACACATCTGACATCTAAAATGAAGGGCCAGCGACTGGTATGTTTTAGGCATGATTTCAGGTAGGGAATATTTATTATAATGGTGAATGATGTTCTTTCAAGTGGATCCAAAAATGGTATTCAATTCTAAGAACCCCAATTTTTAAGAATCTTCAAATACAAGACTTCTTAATAAGACATACTAAGAATAATTTAGGGGTTGAGACTTCTGATATGCTAATGGTTAGTTAGGACCTAAATAACAAAATCACAATTAAAAACATATGTGAGCTGTTTATGATTGTATTATAAAACAGTTGCTGTTTCCTGCTCTTTCTCTTTCTGAAGTGTCCTACTGCATGGCATATCATTACTGGCTGTTGAACATACATCATTAGTGAGAAAAATGTGCTGTTAATGAGAGCTGATTTGCTGCTGCAAAGGTAGCCTTCAACAAGTACCAATAGGAGTTAATGGAAATTATTCCCATGAAGCCAGCCCTTCTCTAAAAACTACATTATTAGTGTGTTAATTTCTTGAGCACTTATCCTAATTTCCATCACTCTAAGTCCTAGTCTTCCTCTTCACAGTTCATACATATGTGAGGTGAACCCTTACTCTGAGAAAGATAACGACAACTCCTATACTAGGAAGCTTGTTTCCCATTTACACATTATGTAATAGCTTTGCTTTCCTCCCTATAATGCTATCATTACCCCAAGTCAGATACCATGTACCTAAGAAGGCTCCTTATGAAAGTAACCATAGAAAGTCACCAAAAACGAGGAAGGGTGCACATGAGATGAGGGTTGAGTAAGACTAGGAGATATTAAGGTATTTTGCTGTAGATTATGAGGATATTACCTCTTCATCCATCTTCCTCATCCCGGTCCTTACATACATGAGAATGTACTAAACCCACAGCCTGTTTTCAGGCACCCCAAAAAACACAGGACACAAACATGCAGAGGCAGAAGTGCAACAGTGTCGGAAAGGATCATATATATTTCCCAAACCTAGGACACGGCGCAGCTGAGTATGGAGAACAATTAGGAAGGAGAAGAGGACAAAATAGCCAAGAATCACATTCTTTGGGGTAACATCAGGAGGAGGAAAGCAGAAGGTAACTCGAGCACTTACCTGTGTCAAAGGCCAGTTGATCCAGAAAAATAAAATGTAGGAAGGCAGATGAAGCCAAGGGGGGCCAGTGGCATCTATGGAAAACAGTGATCTGGTACATATCATCAAGGCTCAGAATAACTAGACAACTTTGCACTGGAGAGGAACCTAGAAACCCAGAACCCCCAAAAAAAACCTCAGAATCAAAATCTAAGGAACAGTGCATGGAACAGGGAGGAGATGCCAGCGGACCGAGAAACAGATCAGAAATAACATTTGTGCCGATTTGCTGTGCAGCCAAAAGAAACCAAGGCAGAACCATGGACCACAGCCTATACAAAACATATAAGCCAGAGAACCAGTACCTTACACAAAGCCAGTAGAAGGGAACAACTGCAACCACTCCATTACAAGGTGGCAGTAAAAGCAAAGATAATCAACAGACATGAACTATGCAAGCTGAAGGCCATAAGGATAACACCAATAACAAAGCAATAGAAGGCAAGGCCCACGACATTAGAGCAACCCTATTCAAATGGAAGACCAACAAGAAAATAAAATGAGAACCATCCCAAGGAAAGCCATAGAGGACCTTGTTAGGCCCGAGTGAAAATGTGCTTACACTGGTATAATCTTTTTTGTCATTTCATGCTTGCTACAAAAAGTTCTCAGAACTTCACTGAATATTTTATTCAGATAAAAACGTTATAATGTGGGACCATGAGAATAACACGACCGGATAGAGAGTAAGTGGTTGTGTATATTATGTGCGATTTTGCACTATGTTGTGCACTCTAAATTCATCCTTCTGCCCAAAATAGATGCAAGAATGCATTTTTCACTAAAAAAAGCACAACATGCTAGACTGGCATAATAATGTCATTTTTAATTTTGGGGGCATTTCGTGTCATTTCTGCAAAGGAAATTACACTAATTGTGTCTAGGCCTAAACGTGGTACAGAAGAAACATGAATGGCACAAAAAGGATGTGGGTTACATAATAAATGTAGCATGAATTATTCCTGTACTAAAGAAACTGTAAAATCCAATTTCACAAACTTGAGCCTCTGGAACATACCTCCCCAAAAAAGTGCTGACCAACTCCGGAAAACCATTCGCTGCCACAATCCTAATATTATTTTACACACCAAAAAATGGCCTCTAAATCCTAAAGAAGAGGTGACCAGAAACAGAACCAACTAGGGAACAACCATACAACCAGTTAAAAAAGCTCAGCAGTGGCGATGAAACTAGGCAGCAGGTCACAGTCTACAGCATCACAGAGAGGCATGAGAATAAAGTAGCAACCAAAGATGAAACCTGAACTTACTAATCGCACTCACTGAAAGTGAATCAGGCTAGCAGCAGAACCTCCATTCACAGTGAGCGTGAGAGGAAGACAGACCTAAGCAATGAATGGGCTTAACCCAGATGCATCGTGGAGTAGAGTAAGGACTTTCAGAGTACAAGGTAATGTACCTTCAAAGATGAAAATCCCTGTCTACCCACCATGCCACAGTCAAGTGCCAAATTGAGCACAACAAACAACCCCAACAAAGAGGCAGGGAAAATAACTGCAACTAAAGCATGATAGGTTATTCAATAGGAATCAATGTCAGCCCTAGGAGCTCTCACCAGCAGACAGGCCTAGTGTACTCTAAGGCATATAACTAATTCACAGGAACACAGGTCCCAAAACTAGAAAGAGAAGTGTGAAGAATATTCTCTGACCTGTTAGGCCTCCCATATATTTTTTGCTTTTCTACCACCCACTTTTTAGAATCTCTCCGGTGAGTGAATCTTCCCAACTGTAAAGTGTTAAAATAGTTTTGAGTGCTAGCTACTGGACCTCACCTTTTAAAAATAAGGTTTGCTGCTGCGCAGCTAGGGTAAGAGGCTCTGGGCTAAATGCACTTGATCACATGCACACATGTGTGCACATATGAGGACTGGGCCAGTCGGATTATAGTCTAACTAAGCCTAGTATTTGCTCACAGGTAGCCTTTGATAAATGGAACCTTTAACACATTGTTTGTGGTCTGTGAATGACTTCTACTGCCATTAGGAATTTAAAAAACGTTTCCATGACTATAGTGTGAGTCTGTAGTGCTTCAAAGAGAATCAGTAGAGCATTACTATGTCTACTACAGGAAAAAGCTGCACCAAAATAACAACTTCACATTTGCTGAAACTTGAGAGAAAATTTTCTTGTGTTTCTCTGGGTAAACAAGGTCCTACGAGGAAATTCAAGTTCCTTTGGCCATATTTTCACTCCCTTATCTACTCTTGTTGGCTTATGTACCTTTGGTAATGTGCACAAATATGGTACCACATGTGAGTCCTTAGTTAGGAATTGGGCTTCATTCTTCACTATCAACTCAGTGTCAAGTGGTTCCTGAACCAAGGTCTGAATCTCCCTAGCTAGTGCTGGAGTGGGACTCCTGTCTATGGTCTTATAGTTCCGCTATCCAAGAGGAGTCTGAGGCATTCTGCTTCATAGTTCTCCAGAGTTTGAACCACTATAGCTCCTCCTTTATCAGCAGGTTTTATCAAAATCCTAGTGCCCCCCATCAAATCCTGCAATGCTGTACTTTCCTGTGTTGTGAGGTTCCTAAAGAGAGTTTTCATATTCCTTCCCCTTTGTTTAAGTTCATGAATCACTGCCTGTTCAAAGCCCCTACCTTTGATAGTAACTATGTCAATTGAGGTAAGAAAGTAGATTTCAGATGAAGCTCTGTGTCTCCCTTTGATGCATCTCTTTCACTTTGTCCATTGAAGAATACCCTGAGTCTTATCCTTCTGAAAAATGGCATTGATTCACACCTCAGTTAGAACAAGTCTACCTCATTTGTAGTTACACAGGCTAGTCCTTTGTTCAAAAGCTTCTCTTGATCTTCATTCAACTCTATGTCTGTTAGATTCATCACTAGACTCCCTCCTTGTTTGTTTTTGGGTGGAACTCTCAACTGTACCCTGGCTCCTCTCCCCTTCCCCTTCCCTTCCTCTTCCTAAGGAAGGACCCACGTTAGGCTCTGTTGGGTAGTGGAAAGGTGGGATCTGTGGATAAATCGGTGGCCAGCTTTAACCCAGCCCAGGGAGTGAGGTGAAAGCTTGTTCCCATCCATGCCATTGGCCTCTCCCTCTTGTACGTGGTCTCTGTTCATAATCACTGATGTTCCTCCCCTAGCTAGATGTTTGCATATTTATTATTTTTTCATGACAGAGTGTGACGATAGGGCAACGCTTCCACTGCATCCCTGTTTTAAGAATATAATGGTGAAAGTCAGTAAGATGCACACTTGAGTTGGAGAGTAGAAAAATAAGGCCTGTGGTCGCACTGAATTCACCAGTTGAGCACTGTATTGAGAGGAGGTGTATAGAAAGAATCACTTGCTGTTTTTATAGGATGTGGAACTCATGACAGTCATAATGTGCAATGTCCTGAGATGTGTGTTGTTTTATCTTCTTAGGAAAATTTTAAACTCATTTGTGAGCCATAAACATCCGACCCAGCATTGAAGAGGTAATGGGGGGGTTGTTGGGGAGAGTGAAGGGATCTGATACCCTGAAGGAGGCCCACAGACTGTGAGCAGCTAACAGAGGGCCAAAACATGTTGGCACGAGCAGGGTGGGGCCAGGGACATTAAAATCTTGATTAACACCTCACATAACATTATATTTTTTAATCCTGTTAGGGGGACTTCACAATAAAGACTTGAGTAGGTACCCACCTAGACAGTTTTAATATACAACTATAACAGCAGATCCCGAGGACAAGGTAACAGGACTTCATAACAACAAAAGAAATACTCCATCTATGATGTTGGACTGCTACAAAGGGTTCCCACGTGTGATTTAACAGTTATAACTTCCTGTATGATAAAATTACCTCTGTGCCCTCTTGTACAGTGTGTATAGGATTTGGCCGGGGAGGATGAGGGCAGAGTGAAGCCTCCCATCTCCTTGTTTTTGGTGTAAGAAAAAAATAACTGTTTGCCTGGCCCAAATCTTCGTTTTTAATGCTTTTAACTCACCCCTAAGGTAGACATGTACTTTTAAGTTTTACATGCCCCGGTAGTGAAAAAACTCCCAAATTGTCTTTTTTACTTACCACTGTGAGGCCTGCTTCTCCCATTAGATAACACTGGAATTCCTTGCATTTAATATGTGGGAGCAGGTACAAATTTCATGCTTAGTTTCTAAGGAATTGTAATTTAAAATCATCTGTAAAGGTAGAGTCAGATTTTAAGTCACAATTCTGAAAATGTCACTTTTAGAATGTTGGCATTTTCTTTTCCTTTTGTTGAAAACATGAGTGGGACACCACACTGGGGTCATTAGGCTTATATGAGAAGGAGCTATCCCACAAATGGATGAAGAATATAATTAAATCTGTGTGGAGGTGATGTATGATTTGATGGAAGTTTTCTTCCTTTGAGTCTTTTTATGGACTTAGTTAAGCTGTAATGAGGGACTTGAGTGTTATATTTATATAAGATAACTAGATTGTAGTATATCAAGCTTCAATTTGTACACCTTACTGGCAATGGTGAGTTGGTTGTTACAGTAGACTTCGACCACCCAAACCAAGGAGATGATAAACATTAGACCTGGATTCATAGGTAAGGGTTATCAGAGATATCCACAGAAGGTTTCTGATTTGTTTAAAAAAAAATGGATTTACCAGTAGTGCAAAGTTAATAATTTTATTTACAATTGTTTTAGAAACGAGGATAAGCATTTGAAAGGACTCCCACATATGACACATAGGAGTCTGCCCTAACCCTACCTAACTATAAAGTATCAACAAGTCTGTAGAATTCAGTGACTTACCAATCAGATGAGATTCTTTTAAAACAATAAGACTACTGAATTTAGAGATGGACAGGAAAGTAGAATATGGTTATGGTTTGCCCTTTCCCAGTAAGGGAAGGTGGAAAGCAGTGTGCATACGCTTAATTAAGAAAAGGACCGAACTTTTTCCTGATATTGTCCTTTTTTGTAGGCAGATTAATAGGAGCTTGATTGCCGTGGAGACATCACCATTGTGTGAGTCAGTATGATTTAACTAAGTCTGTGAACCTAGGTATTGGCATGTTTGAAAATGAAGTGTTAGAAGGATTGTATTGTATGGCTTTTGATGGATGGAATGTATGTGTTTATTGTGGAAACATATGAGTATCACAAGTGGTTGAAGTGTATGTGGTTTTAATAAGGTCATTTTTGATGTTTTGTTGTCTTAGGTATGGGCTGTTTTAAGCCGTTGTTAATGTATTGTTATTGTCCCTTTTCATAGGTGTTGTATGAATGTGTGTGGGAGAAAACAACTTTTGTGTAGTCCTAAGGTGGTTTTAACAAAACTTCCCACCAAAACACATTGACAGAAAAGTAGAGCATTATTTGCTGTACATTGAGAGGCTTTTTTTAGATATAGATATGATCACGGACGCCTGTTGATAACAAATAGCAGATCTGCAGAGTTTGTTAATAGACCAACTGATGTGTCTTAATTGTTCAAGCTTGTGTTCTTGTTTTTTGTAATACATTTTTAGTTTTTTGATTATTATTATTTGTGTTGATGTATATGTGTTTTTAAACAAATTGTGATATTTGGATACTGAGAATAAAAGAAACAATATATATTTGTTTATTGCAGTATGCATGTTTGATAAAAGTTGAGTGTTGCATTTCTTTCATGGTTGGGTCCCGAGGGCAATTTTGTGAATTTTCTTGTCAGTACCATTTGGTGCCCGCTGCCTCTTTTCTGAGTCATATTATTAGGTGTAGTTTGCTGTTTGGCTTTGTGCATTCTTCCCAGCCATCCATACAATAGAGGGACTGGATGTTGGCAGGATATCCAAGCAGGATGGGGAGGGCAGACCTGTGCAGAGCCCTACTTGCACTTCAAAGAGACTGACTCATCTCTCTCTTCCTCTCTCTCTCTCACACATACACACACTCTGACACACATACACACCTACATACACACATCCATTCTTCTACCAGATATTCTGACAATGATGTCTGACTCATGATAGAAAAGAGGACTCAGGCACTTCTGACTCCAGCTGCTGCTTGAAAATGGGCTTTCTCTCCAGGGCCATTGGTAGTGCCCCCATCCCTCCTTGTGTGATGTAAGACGGATGAACTACTGTGGACTGGTCCTGTTGGGGGTGTACCCCTTCAAAGGGTCCCGCTGACTCCTGCTCAGCCCGGGGATGCCATGAAATGTTACAGCAGGATGTGGGATATGGGGAGTGTAGGCAGAAAGTGTAACCTGTGTTGAGAGCCATGGGCAGGGACACCTTATGTCAAAGGAAAGAAAAGTAAATGCGCCAATCATGCATTCAGAAGGAATATTTACTGGTGCACACTGCTTTAAAAGGTAAAGCCCACAGGCATTAAAAGTGCCTCATAGTGCAATGGAGTGCTTATGTACATATTTTCCTTTGATGCCCAGGAGGAGGAGGGGAACCATCAATGGCTTATATTGGATCTCACAACTTCCAGTGGTGTAGTGTCCTAAGGAAGGGCATTCCATGATCTGAGGAGAAACTTTCCTTTAGTTTCTTGTTTTGGTGTTTACGGACCTTTAGTTTCTAAATTTTGTAGTTGTTTTTTAGTAAGGGAAATGTGGAAAAGAGACATATCCAGGGCACCATGTAGAATATTAAATTCTTTATTTATAATAACACTATAAACAGTTAATCATTGACCATGTTACCAAAAGATGATAGCAGCCTGAAATGTATTACTACTGATGGCATTGCATTTTGACATTACAGTTATGACTTTTTTATTGTGGAGATATCCTGCAAAAGCCAGTAAGCTTGTCTTGTATTAACTGCACCCACTATATCGTGTTAAGCAAATGAGGTTAGTATTTTGGCTTTAAGACTCAAGTCTTGCTGGTGTACAGCCTGATAGACCTGACAGCCTTAGGTTTGCCTCCCCCGAACTTGTGTTTGCTTTGTCTCATTTTTAGCAAATTTGTTTTTGTTGGATTTAGGACTCTGGGTATTTTACCACTTCTAACTAGTGCTAAGGTGCATGTTCTCTTTCCCTAAAACATGGTAACATTGATTTATCCACAATTGGCATATTCAGTTTACTGAGAAATCTCTGGTAATGTGCACTACATGTGCTTAGGCTCTTTAAATTAAATGTTACTAGTGGGCCTGCAGTACTAATTGTGCCACCCATGTACATAGCCCTTGCAACATGTCTCAGGCCTGCCACTGTAGGTACTGTATGAGCAGTTTCACTGTCATGTCAACTTGGCAATTATAACCCCTTGCCAAGCCTTAAACTCCCCTTTTATTATACATAAGAAACCCATAAGGTAGGCCCCAGGCAGCTCATAAGACAGGGTGTATGTAAGTAAAAGGCAGGACATATATGTTTTTATTTTTACATTTCCTGTTAGTGAAAAACTCCCAAATTCGTTATTCACTACTGTGAGGTCTGCCCTCTTGCAGGATAACACTGGAGATTCCTTAATATTTTTTAGTGTAATCCCTGATTGGAGGAAGGTTGACCTATCATGTTTAGTACATGTTGAATTGTAATAATAAATCCTCTTTAATGATAAATTTGAGTCTATCATTACAATTTTTGAAAGGCCACTTTTAGAAAGTTGTCATTTTTCAGCTCTTAACTCTGTGTTCCTGCTGCCTGTCTTCAATATGGGTCTGGCGTGGGTGACAGCTGGGCCTTGTGAATTCCTTCAAGACAGCCACACACAATGGGAGATTAGGAGGGACTTAATGGGCCTTAATGGGACATTGCTGGCTTGATGTTGGCGGAGCTTAGCATTGACTCACTTACACCTAGATAGGCTTGTTCTGTCCACCTACATTAAGGCCTAATGACTCTGCATTGTCAATCCAGGCAGCTTGGAGCCAGGACAGGGGAGGCAGGGCATCTATCCACTTTAAAGGCATGCATCTAAAAGCTTCTACAACCTTTTACCACAGTCAACTTTGCTGGACTCTTGCTTTGTTGTGGAGACCTGTGACTGCTGCCCTCTTGCCTGGGAGTGAGAAGGACTGGACCTGTATCTCTACAACCCAGAACCCAGAGTGACTCCAAGGTCCAGATGACTGGCCTCCTGTTTTCTGAAGTTCTAGGGACACAAAAGACGTCCAGCCAACCTGCTCCTACACCTGGACTGTTCCATTTGTGAGTCTGCACTCCCAAGTGGTACCATCTCAGTCCTGGTCCCTTGGAAGTGGGCCAAAGGTGTTCTGCCCTCTGGGGCCCTCACCTGAACCGCAGCAAAGTATTGCCAAATAACACCTCACAGACCACACACCAGGATTTAAGGTACTGTGCACTGCGTGCCTAAGAGGGTCTCTGTATCAGGCCTGTGCTCTATTGTAGTCAATCTGAACTCTTGACTTTGTCCTGGTCTGGCGTGAGCAGATGCCCACAGTTGGTGCTTTGCGCTTTTATGCACTATTTTCACCAAAATCTTTATAATTTCATATTTCAGGATCTACTTATTGGATTTTTGTTGTTTTGGTCTTATTTTACTCAGATAAATATTCTCTATGTTTCTAAACTGGTGTGGTGGTGTTTTCACTGTGTTACTGTAATTTAAGAGTTGCACAAATACTTTAAACATTGTCTCTTAAGTTAAGTCTGACTACTCTGTGCCATGCTACCAGAGGGTGATCACAGGTTAATTTAGTGTGTGTATCTAAATTACCTGTTCTGAATAGGATTGTGGTCCATACTTGGATAGGGTGCGTACTTCTCCTAACTAGAGACCCAATTTCTAACATAGCCCATTAGAGGACTGCAGCTCATGGTACATTTAGGGACCTGCAGGATCTGCCTTCAGAGTGAGTCCCTGGTGGTTGTGAGGCTCTTTAGATGGTAACAGTATAGCCATTTCCATGTGCCATTCTGTATATATTTGTAATTTTGTGAGCAGTTTTTAGCAATGTGTGTTATAAAGTACTTTTCCTTTTCGTGAGAATTGTTTTCCATAGTCAATAAAAACCATTGTAAAACATCATAGACACAAATTACTACACCAGACAAATAAATAGAGCATCACATAAAACAACACTGATCATTAAAAAGCATACAAGGTTCAAAAGTGTTTGATGCTCTGATCTAATCGGTGTACTACTTTGATGTGAAGAAACAAGAAGGGCTTATTTTTGACCATATACTTATTCTTTGACTCAGACCTAATGCTACTGTAACTAAAATGCCTACTCTGGGAATGGTCAATAAAGCAGACCCTGGGAAATCTGCTCATCAGCAGGCAAGTGCTGAAATGCACTCAGTTTGTGCTCCATCATTAAATTCTCCATAGTCACTGGTAGACCTGTCAGCCTTAGGCTGGTCTTCCACCCCAACTTTTTGCTCTCCTCCTCCACAATTTCTGACCTCGCTTTTGCTGGTACTAGAACTGTGCACACATTACCAGTGCTAACCAGTGCTAAAATGTGTGCGCACTCTTTTTGTACATGGTAATATTGGCTTATCTCCAGTTGGCACATTTAGCTTACTTCTAAGTCTCTGATAAGTGGTACTATATGTACCCAGGATCTATAAATTAAATGCTAATGGTGTGCCTGCAGCACTGGTTCTGCCAATTACTTAAGTAGCCCTTTAAATCATGACTCAGGCCTTAAAATGACAAAGCCTGTGTGCAGTTTAAAATTGTTATTTTGACCTGGCAAAATAAACCTTTTGATGGGCTCAAACCTTCCTATTTGATACATACGCGTAACCCCTAGGGTAGGCACTGGACAGCCCACAGGCCAGGGTTAAATGTAATTGAGAAGTAAGGCAGGTACTTTTAAGTTTTACATGCCTTGACATTGAAAAACTCGAACATTCATGTTTCACTACTGTAAGGCCTATCTCTTCCATAGGATAACATTGGAGCTGCCTTATTTTATAAGTGCAGTTTCCAAATGGAAAAAGATACTTGATTCATGTTTGATGTCCCTGGAAACACATTTTACAATCCTAACTTTGGTGAAGTCAGATTTTAAGTTGCATTTCAGAAAATGCCACTTTTAGAAAGCGGATTTTCTTGTCTTAACCATTTTGTGCCTGCAGCCTGTCTCTGGTCATATGACTGGGTGTAGTTGACAGTTAGGATATGTGTATTCCTTCTAGACAGCCACACACAGTGGAAGCTTAGGTGTGACTGGATGGGCCATCACTAGCAGGATGTGAGGGAGGAGCTGGACCCAGACTCGCTTACACCCTAATAGGCTGTGTTCTGTCCACACTTAAGGGGCCTAATGACCATGAATTGTCACTTCAGGCAGCTTAGAGCCAGGGACGGGGATGCAGGGAATTCCTTGCAATTCAAAGCCACTATCTAGAAGCTTCTCCCACCTTTCAGAACCAGGGCATTAGGGTATAGAAATGAACCTCGGACTCCACCACTGCAGTACACTTCTGGACCTGTGGCTACTGTGCCAGGAAGCAGGACTGCTGTGCTGCTGAAGGACTGACACTCTGCTCGACTGCACTCTACTGGACTGCTGCGTTGCTGTGCTGACCTGCTTCCTGTTGCATTCCTGCCTGGGTGAGAATTGCTGGATCTGAATCTCTTGAATACAGGACCCAAAGTGACTCCAAATACTAGTTGCCTCGCCTCCTGACCGGAAGCCTCAGGGACATAACAGGCTTCCAATAACCTTGCATTTTCACCTGGACTCTGCCATCCATGACTTTGCCATCCCAAATGATGCCTTGGAAGTGGGCCTAATGTGTTGTGCCAGCCTGTAGATCCAGCAGAACCGACACATCCTTTCTGTTGTGTGGCACTTACCTGAACAGAACCAATGCACCGCCGCCAATGTGTGAATTGGACCCGAACCACCACTGCGTGATACTTCCCAAGAGCAGGCACTGGCATCTCTCGTTAACGGCAGCCTCAACGATGACAATGGATGCAGATCCACTCAAAGCTCCACAAACCAGGACTGAAGGTACTTTTGTCCAATGGGCCTACCTGGGTCTCTGTAGCTGGCCCATGCTCCATCGCAATTGGCTTGAACTTGTGACTTTGTCCCAGTCTGGTGTGCCCAGAACGCCACAGTTGGTGCTTTACGCCTTTTGGCTTAATTTTCTTTACAAACTATAAAATTCAGTATCTCCGGTTCTACTAATTGAATTTTTGTCATTTTAATCTTGTTTTATTCAGCAAAAGTTACTCTATTGTTCTAACTCAGATGTGGGCTCCTTTTGTGGTGCGTTTTCATGTTGTTACTGTTTGCAGTGTTACACAAATACTTTATACTTTGCCTCTAAGTTAAGCCTGACTGCTCTCCGCCAAGCTAACAGGGGGTGAGCACAGGTTAATTTGGGGTTTTGCTTGTGCCATAACTTAACAAAGAGTGTGGTTGCTGCTTGACCAGAGCTCACAGGCCAGTCAACCAACAACTTAATTTCTTACAGCCACTTTTAGGAATTTTACTAGTGACCTGTCTAATTGTATATCTGAGCTGTTTTCCTTCTTTTTGGAGGGCAGAGGACAAGAGGTTTGGATCACTCCCTTCTCTTTAGAGTCCTGTGAACTGTTATTGGAAGTGCCACATGGTTTAGCCTTGAGACATATATTATTCAATGTATATCTTACCCTATTAGCTCAGCTGGCTGAAGCCTTAGGAGCAAAAGTGATCTCTTACGCTGATGATACTCAGCTGCTGTTCTCCTGGGATGGAGAAGCAAAGTTCCTGGGAATATCCATCAGATCCTACTTAACAGCTGCCTCCCACTGGCTAACCTCCCATCAACCTAAATAAAAAGGTGACAAGACCACATTACTATTCTTTGGTCGTAAGAGCCCGAAGTCATGGCAATCCTTCTGGCCAGATGGTCTCCTCCCTACCCCGGGCCCTCAGGGAGGGACAGTGAAGAATTTGGGGATCACATTTAATGAATGTCTGTCCTTTCACCCACAGATCACAATGGTAGTAGGAACATGCTATGGTAAGGACGTTTTTACATTTCCTGTCATTCTCAGCAAGGAAGCTGGTTGTCCAGGCACTTATAACCTCGAGGCTGGACTACAGAAGCGCAGTCTTCTTGCCACCTTATAAATAAACTACAGGTGGGCCAGAATTCAGCGTCCCATATTCTCCTGGGTCTTTCTCTGGGAGTGCACATGCCCCCACATTTGCGGGCTCGTCATTGGCTGCCAATAAAGAAGAGAATTTTATTTAAAACACTAGTTCTCATCCACAAGGCACTACACCAAACAGTTGCAGCCTACCTCAGGATAGCGAAATTTGCGATCTGCCAACACCCTTCTGGACAGAATCCATCAGATTTGCCGCACCAGAGCTGGGGGAATGACTTTTTTTTTTTTGGAGCCTTCTGCATGGAACAAGCTTCCCCTGGAGTTAAGGTCAATTGATGCAATCTCATTGTTTAAGAAACAACTGAAAACTTGGCTTTTTATGCAGGAATGGATTAACTGCACTCTGTAATAGTGGACTGTGTGCAGAGAGCTGAGACACTTCTTAGAGCAATTGTGAGCTATTGAAGTTGCCCTTCATCTATCAGCATTGGCCCACTTTCTGATCTCCTGGCATGGAAATATTGGTTTTAATAATAGCATTAACCCTTTATGTAAGATTGGCCAGCAGCCTTGGTATATGTGCCAGACTTTAAAGCCTCCCATGGAAAATCCTAAAACCCACATAAGGGCTGATATTTATCCACTGAAGCTGTATTTCAGCAATGTCAAACTGACTGGTGGTACTTGAGTTTGATTAGTGTGTGTGTGATGTGTTCACATTTCTTCACTTCCTTATTGCTATGTGCTGTGGTATCTATGAGGCATATAAAGGGGGTTAGTATGGAGAATGCAGTGATCTGAAGAAGAATTTTGCCAGCATCCACATTTGAGATTAGGAGGGCATGAGCATCAGTTTTGAAGGATGACGGCTTTCTCCAGCTTCAGTAGAGATAGCAGGCATAAGGCCATTTTGGTTTTCATTACAATATGGTCCTTGGGGGTGAGTGTAATGTGAATCCGAGTGACCTTAGGCCATGCCCATACAGCCAAGTGAAGAGCACGCTAGACCTCAAAGTAGAGCTAAACATGCACACTGCCAACCTATCAGCAGGGGGCCACCACAGATTTCATAAGGAATCAGCACTGAAGCAGCAGGCAGCTTATGCTGATAAAACGGGGGCCGATGGTCACCGCCAGCTGGTGGGTTCATGGGCTGTACATGGTGACCCAATGAGTGTATCTGTAAGGTGTTGTCATGGCTGGTCAAGCCAGACTGTGCATGCCAAAACCTTTTGCCATCAGTGCAGCGTGCGTCAGCGAGACAGCCCCCAGTTAACAGGCCCCTTACCCCACCCAACTGTCCCAGCTACAGCCCATGACTGTGTACCAAAGGCAGCACAGCACCATTCCACTGTAGCACATGACAACTTGAACAAAATGCCATGAAACAACAAAGGGAGCAGCAAAATAAAAAGGCTTACCACAAAGTTTGTGTCTTTGTTCTACGGATGAAAACATTAAAAACAGGACTTTTTGAAATGCGGGGCCTCAATATAGGAAGGCTAGATATGTAAATTCCAGTGTAGAAAGGGGAAAGACCTTCCCGTGTATGGTAGATACGGTTATCTGTCGTAAGATGAGGAACTGGATCACGTATTTAAGGACTGGGACAAAGAAGGGCAAGGAGTTAATGCAATCTCCTGGGCTCACTGCACAACTTAAACAATATTTGAGTTGTCAAAGTTACTTATGGTAACAGGCACGTTTTCAATAATTTTTGATAAGGGGAAAGTTACTAGTATAAGAGGTAAACATATATGTCAATATTGCTACAGAGGAAAAAATAGATCTGGGAACCTGCTAATTGGGATGAAAGGAACAGAAATGGGGATGAATGAGAAAGCGACAACCTATGTGGGATGCAATCAGTGGTAAAATTAATGACAGCCACCCAATGGTTATCTAATCCATAATCATTCTTTTTTAAGACCGCTGACCTCAAACTGCAACAATAAATGTGATAATAATAACATGTGTAATCTTTTCCATTTGAATAGTACTCAATTTACTAACATTGCAAGTTGGGAAACCTGAGCCTGCCTTGCATTTGAACTTGTGGCATGTGGTCACTGCTCATATCAATATTAAGTGCTTAATTCACTGAGCAATCCTACGAAATATATCTAGCGATATATCTAGCATCACAAACAGGCCATTTTGTTACACAGTATTTGGTGCCCAGGCACCTGCTGCTGTGATCAGTACATCCAGCATTGCTTACGCAATAATACTTTGCTGTAGCTCAAGTGTTAAACCGGCTGCTACAGAGATCTGTGTAGTTGGATTTCCAAAGTTTTAAATTTTTCCAATCCAAGTATAGCTCGGTGTGTTCGACGGCCACTGCATACACCTCCAACACTTGAATACGTTCAGGTTTTAGCTCAGTTGTGATTCTTTTAATTTGTTGGGTTGTAGTTAACTGCTATAAACAATTCCGTTTGCAAGCCGTGCCATACAATTGATCTTTATTAGTACACATTTTGGCCTAATCAAATACAGAGGTTGAGAAATGAAAATTCGTTATTTCTCTTTTTATATCTTGGTTAACATGAAAAGCGGCAAGACCAGGGGTTATGACTGTTCCCTCTAATGAGCTACAGCGCCTTGGGCTGAGGTGTTGCCATATCCAGCTGAATTTCTTTTCACTTGCAACACCTGCTTATGGTTATTTCACAAGTGAATCACAAGCAGTGCTCGAAATGAGCCATTAGTACCCTGGGGCGTGAGAAAACGAGGGGAGGGGAGAGCCTTTCATTTTCCCCAGCCTGCCTCAGACGCGCAACTCAGAAAGGGGACATGGCATCAGTGCTTCATTTGTGCTTACTGTTTCCGGTGCTGAGCACCGGCACTTATTTTTGAGGGCCGGCGCTTATTCATCTGCCTCAAGCATTTGTTGCGAGCAAAAGGTCCGTATGGGAAAGACGGAGGAAGAGAAAAACGAAAAAGTGTCACTAAGGGAGAAAGTAGAAAGCTGAAGAGTGAGATGAAGGGTCAGGGAGTGGCTTTATATGGATTAAAGATTCCGAGGTGGCTTCAGGATTATCCGTGTCAGTATTCCGTGTTCCCACATTTAATTGCAGCAGCCGCGTGTTTAAGAGGAGGGCTTTGGGCACCGGCACGTTTATATTTACAAATTAAGCACTGCATGGCATGTTGAATGTGGGCACGTGGCAGTGCCTGTGTCCTGTCTAGGACACGC
Source organism: Pleurodeles waltl (assembly GCF_031143425.1). Taxonomy (NCBI): domain Eukaryota; kingdom Metazoa; phylum Chordata; class Amphibia; order Caudata; family Salamandridae; genus Pleurodeles; species Pleurodeles waltl. Next base: position 838,041,088 of record NC_090436.1, on the reverse strand, counting down.
TGCAGTAGACAGGCCTATAGGATTCACAGAAAAGGGCCGGGAATGGTGTCCCTGACAAAAATAGCCGCCAGAAGCCTCATCGTTCCGCCTCCAATCCAGCACTAATTGTTTATAAAAAAAAAAGTAACGCTTTTATCAGAAAACAGAAACATGCTCCCTCTGCATAACTTTCCGGAGTGTCAAGTATATTGAAATATTCTTCTGCCAAAGTTCCAATGGGAGTTACAGAAACGGAACATTCAGAACCTCGTGACACCGAGTACAATAGATGCACTCACATAATTTCACTGACAGTAGAAATGCCAGGGAGATGGAATGTGGCCGCGCGATAGCATCCACTACACAACTGAAGAGAATGAGGCACTTGTGATGTACTTCTTCAGGAATATTTCAGTTCTTCCTGTCCTACTCCAGATTGGCCCATTCACAAAAGCTGAATAAGTAAGATTAACTTTGGCCCTCTGCGTTCCTTATTAACCTTATATAGCCACTTAAGTGAAATCAGAAAACATTGTCTAGTTCTTGACTTGAGCATAAAACTCTGCTCGGCCAGCGAATATCAGCTATCTGTGGATTAATCATTGCCAGCATATTTCCTATCGGTGGAAGTTATCTTTAAAGTTAATAATAAAGGAATCTGGAAATCATTAACTGTTTGAGGTAGATGGCACAAGTGCTATCAGTGTGCACAGATATTTACAATATAGTGCTTCGTTCTAGAAACATTTTCTTTAGCATTAAATATTCATTCTCACACTCGAAGTGGTTTCGTCTCAAGGAAACTCTTGTGAAGATCAGATATATGTCTAAGATGTGTACACAGTTTCTAATTTCATGCGACTAAAAAAAATCTCAGTTTATGTTTGGAAAACTAAGCAAATCGCATATTTATATGCACATACATACCACAAATTCGGAGTCTTTACAAGTGAAAAATCTGCCTGTTTAGGTTTTATTATCAATGTGAAAACCAACCTAAACATTTTCCTTTTTTTTCTTCTTTTGGATTTTTTTTTTCCAGACAGAGCCTATCACCCCCCATCCTTCTCTTTATGGTCCCACTTCTGAATAATTGATGCGAGTCTCACTCGGGATACAGGGTACAGATTTTCCCCAGTTTGTGAAACAATACCCCTAAATTATTTAGTATTTCTACTCTGTTTACACACCCTTTCTCACGAAACAACTCTTCACCAACAAGAACTTCTGTTGTCTCGTGTCCTGCGCTAGAGAAGGTGACCCACAGAACATCAGAGTTTAACAAATTAAGGGGCATATTTATACTCTGTTTGCACCAAATTAGTGTCATTTTTTTTTACTCTAATTCGGTGCAAAACTAACTCCATATTTATACTTTGGTGCTAGACCCCTCTAGCACCAAATTTATGGAGTTAAAGTCATTTTTTGAAAGTGGAGTCCTACTTTGCCCTAATGAGATGCAAGGTAGGCGTTCCCATGCAAAAAATGACTCTATGGCCTTAACACCATATTTAGGGGCATATTTATACTCTGCGGCGTATTTATACTCTGTTTGCACCGAATAAGTGTCATTTTTTTTAACTCTAATTCGGTGCAAAACTAACTCCATATTTATACTTTGGTGCTAGACCCATCTAGCACCAAGGCCCTGATTTAAACTTTTTTTGCACCGCATTAACGTCATTTTATGACACAAAAGTGGCGCAAACTTACAAAATATTGGCCCTTATTTATACTTTTTGCTGCAAAACTGCGCTAACTCAGTTTTGCACCAAAAAGTTGAGCACCGGCTTGCACCATTTCTGTGCACCAGCCGGGCACCATATGTATGGAATGGTGCAAGCCGGTGCAAAGGGTAGGCTAGAGTTTAAAAAAATGACTTTAGTCGGTGGGGCTGGCAGTATAGAAGAAGAGGGTTTAGCACCAAAAAATGGCTTTAGGCAGGTTAGAGTAAAAAGAAATGACTCTAACCAGATTAGCGTCATTTTATGGTGCTAAACCTACCATGCCACATGACTCCTGCCTTAGGAAAGGCAGGAGTCATGCCCACCACCCCAGTGGCCAGCACAGAGGACAGGGGTCCCCTGGGCATGGCCATTGCACCCGGTGCCATATATGGGGGCCCATTTCAGGGCCCCCTATGGCACTTTCAAAAATAAAATGCACTTACCTGTACTTACCTGGGATGGGTTCCCCCATCCTCGCAGTCCCTCTAGTGTGGGTGGGGGTGCCCCTAGGGCCTAGGGAGGGCACCTCTGGGCTTATTCCATGGTGTTCCACCATGGAAATAGGGCCACAGGTCCCCTAAGACCTGCCCTGACCCAGGTCTTAAAAAATGGGGCAAAGCAAGCTTTGCCCGATTTTTTGACCCTTCCTCCCTCCCTTGCACCATTTTTACATGGGAGTATAAATATGGTGTTAAGGCCATAGAGTCATTTTTTTGCACGGGAACGCCTACCCTGCATCTCATTAAGGCAAGGTAGGATTCCACTTCCAAAAAATGACTTTAACTCCATAAATTTGGTGCTAGACGGGTCTAGCACCAAAGTATAAATATGGAGTTAGTTTTGCACTGAATTAGAGTACAAAAAAAATGACGCTAATTCATTGCAAAAAGAGTATAAATACGCCCCTTAGCGTCAAAAAATGATGCTAATCTGGTCAGAATCATTTATTTTGACTCAAAACTGCCTAACGTAATTTTTTTTTTAAGCTAGCCTACCCTTTGCACCGGCTTGCACCATTCGATAAATATGGTGCCCAGCTGGTGCTAAAAAATGGTGCAAGCCGGTGCAAAACTTTTTGGGGCAAAACTGCCTTAGTGCAGTTTTGCACCAAAAAGTATAAATAAGGCCCTAAATACGTATATGTTTACTGGCGTCAACACAGCGGGTCAGCTATCTACTCGCTACTATGTACTCCCTTGTCTGCTCCAGCATTGGGTGGGAGAGTTTTAGAGAAGGAGTGTACTGCTATAGCGCACAGTGTTGCAACCGGAGGACTTGCTTTCTCTGAGACACAAACCTAGAGTTGAGCGAGCATGTTCTCACACCCAGGAAAAGTTGGCCCCAGGTCTCCAAGGTTATTTCACAAATGTTATTCCCATGAGTGTTACTTCCCCGGGTTCTATTTGTGGCTCTTTTCTGAGCAGATCATCCTTGTTGTTCTCAATTCTGATTTCTCAGGCTAAACTTTCAGTCTTAGGAAAAGAACCGCATGATGACTTTGGGTATGATCCTGAACGTCAAAGAGTAAAACTGGGTCCAGGGAATACAGCTTTCTGAAGTCATGCATCATGACAGAAAATGTGAGGTTTTAGTTTCATGAGGTGGAAATCGCGTTTTGTTTTCAGACCTTATAATTCCATTGTCATTGATTCATTACTGTTACACAAGGGTGCAATAATCACTTTAGAAAAAACAGTGGAAAGAGATTGAATAAGCCAGATTTCTAAAGTTCTTAAATTGAGAACACCTCTTGGATGGATTTGATTGACAATTCTCACAGAATATTAAAGTGAACACCTTATTAGTGAGCATGACTTCTTTCTCGTCCACTGAAGATGCTTGCTAAATGATTCAGTGCATAAAAAAGGTCAATGGCTCTCTGAAGTGAGTTAATGCCACATCTAACTTTATATTTAGACCTTCCACGTATGCAACATATACTACCCAGATATTAGTAACACTTTTTCAGGCACAAATGAAATACTGAAAAATGAAGAGGACTAAAGACACACTTTGCTTTGTGGCGGTAGTGGTGCAGTACTTTTGTGACTCTGCATTTGATGAGCTGTGTTCTGGTGCAACTTCATCAGGTGCAATTACTGCAGTCAGAAAACAACTGAAGGTGACAAGGTTCGGTCGGCATCTTGCTCACTAGTAAGCATTTCGTTACGTACAGAGGATGGATTGACCAAACTCATTAGTAAGATCAAATCGAGTGCTCCCTCAAATCCATGTCCTCCAAGAATTTGTATTAGCTCAAGGAAGTGATTGTACCTTCGCTTAAATTGTTATTTCACTCCATTTTGGAGTCTGAGTCTTTCCCTCTGGCATGGAAGAAAGCGTCCTTTCTCGCATTGCTGAAAAAGCCTTCCTTGGACAGTAAAAATGTAAAAAATACTGTCCCATCTCCTGCATTCCCTTGGTGGCCAAAGTGTTGGAAAAACACATGAATGCCACCCTGTCTGATTATGTAGAAAAACATAAATCATAAGATATAGCACAATTTGGCTATAGGCCCAATCATAAAACAGTTTCTGCCCTGGTGGCGGCGACTGATCAAGTGAGAAGTATTTTGAATGATGGAGGGAGGGCAGCTCTGATCTTATGGGATCTGTTGGCGGCTTATGATACCCTTGACCATGAGATCCTTATCACTCATCTGGAAGAAGCGGGGATTGAAGGATATGATCTATAGCTGCTTCGCTCCTTCCTTTCTGAGACAGAGCATTTTGTAGCTGTGGGAGATTCCAAATATAACATTTTCCCTATGCCACGTGGAGTGCCCCAGGGTTCATCTTTGAGCCAGACTCTTTTTAATATCTATGTGGCACCCTTGTCACAGCTTATTTGTTTATTTGGTTTCTTCCCTATTTTTTATGCTGATAAAATTGATAGAAGTGATTTTGTCCAGATTGAACTATAGTAATGCCTTATATTTAGGTATTCAGCAGTTTCCTTTAAATAAACTGTAATGTTTACAAAATTCAGCTGCCGGATATCTAAAAAAGATACCCAAATTTCAGTCTGTCTGGGTCACCTTAAATGAGATTCACTGGCTAACAGTAAGGAAAAGGATCAAGTTCAAGGTCCTTTGCCTTGTTCATAAATCTCTGTATGGAGCTGCACCAAAATACTTCAAGGACAATCTTGTCTGGTACTGTCCTAGTAGATCGTAAAGATCCTCTATTGCCAGATTGGTCAGGCTTTGTAAATTCAGGAAATCTATCTGGGGAGGAATAAGATTCATATTACTGGCAGCCCAATTGATACAGCCCTGGAAACTGAGAGGCCAACCAAATCTCATGGGTTTTAGAAAGCCGATTAAAACCCGGCTTTTTTCCAGCTCAGCTAATGGGTGTAAGGACCTGGCTGATTCTGGTTGTACTCCTTCAGCCTTTTGGGTCGGTGGTAGTGCTCTGGTTAGTGCCAAGATGCCTTGGGGTATTCATGTGCTCTACAAATAACTATCAACATCAATATCAAATTTAGATGCATCTCTGGAAGCTTTTTCATCTCAGATGATTGTATTAGATCACCTTCTTTTTTGAGACCTAAGGCTTTTGGTCCACAATTAGAAGACTTGTTAAAAAACATCTGCATACAATAACCTACTACACCGTTTTCTATTGCAGGCATCAAGAGAACCAACAACATCACATAAACATCCCACAGCAGCTGTCTTTCTCAAGATGGCTATTTCAAGGAAGGGCCTGAGGTTGATGGGCAGTAGTCATTTAAAAGTCCCATCCAAATTCCATGGCCTCCCATCAAACACTAACTATGCCAGGAAACCTCCAAATCCATTAGATGGTACAGAATGTATCAACAGGATAGGAGCTAGAGTTTCAGGAGCCTCCCACGTTTCACTTTTGAAGATGAACTTTCTTCCGAGGACAGGGGACCAGGGAAAGCACTTCTGGAAATTATTGCAGCTCTGTTTTTTATGGAGCAATAATTTACTTTCTGGCTCGCGAGAGAGGTGACTGACTATACTCAATTCTGCCTAATTTTCAATCTCCAAGAAGTGAACGCAATGTTAATGACAAGACTTTCAAGATGGTATACTTAAAGGAAACCATTCCCTAATAAAACCAGGAGATGTTCTCTCGATTCTAGATCTTTGGAACACATATTTTCATATCTGTTTCATGCTTTATCTCAAAAATACCTTTATTTTGCCCTGGGAGAAAAACATCCCTTTCAACTTTTCATCAGCACCCAGAATGTTTATAAAGGCGCTTGCTTCATTGGTGGCCTTCTGGAAAAATCAGGGTGTTTAACTATTTCTCTGTTTATATGATTGCCTAATTTGTGCTTTTTATTTTTCAAAGGCTTAGGGGGATACAGACAGGGAGTGCCAGTCTCTTCAAGAATTCAGACTTTTACTGAACTAGAAAACAAAATTCTCCGATCACTCTTGCACAGAATTGGAGTTTTATAGGTGCCCATTTTCGGACATTCCTGGGTAAAGTCGTCTTTCGGAGGTCGAGGATGTTAAAGATACATTTTCAAAGGACAAATGCTCTGCAAAGAGGTTCCTAAAGTTGCTAAGGTTCAGTTGGCCAGGGCAACAGTGTTTTGTTTGATAGGCTCAGGGTAATCTCAAACCGGTTCTATAGCATATTCTATCTGATTGAGATCCACCAAGACAAAATCTGGAGCTGTTAATCCTAGTGTCAGCTCAGACCCAAGAGAAAATGCCTTAGTGTTTATTGAATCTTGACATCCTGAAAGGTGCTTCTCTAAATCTCCCATTCCCAAAATTCTAACAGTAGATGCCAGTGTAGTGCAAAGGAGAGCCATGTTGGAAAACAATTCTGTCACAGATTAGTCACCCAACTAGACGGGGCTGGTAGCAGTTGTCGGAGCTATGAAATCATTTGCTTCCCTTTTTGGCATTGTTCAGTGTTAATAAGGACCGATAATGAAGTTGCAAAGGCATACATGTCTGATGTGGAGGATCATATATTCAGGCCTAATTTAGGTTATCCATTTGTTGAAGTTATGGCCACACATAACTTGCTATCCTTGATGGCTTCCTATATAGCCAGGTGGCGAATGGAAGGGCAGATTTACTGATCAGGGTGTTTCCCTGATGAACACAGAATACTTTTGTCATTGAAAGATCCATAAGAATTCCACATCACTTCAATGATTGCAAATAGAAAGAGAATATATCAACATGTTTATGATACTTACTAGATCTTAAAAGCATTCGGGACACCGTTCCAGAGGATAGGTCCACAGTTTGGACCACTGGCAATTACGTGTCGTTTTTGAGTCCCAGGAACGTGTTACCCAAGGGGTCCTCTCTCAATTTAGGGATGGGTGACCTGTTGTAACCAGTATACTTAAATGTAAGTTAATGTTTTTTCTACCCCACCAGTGGTGGCTATTTTCAATAGATATATTTTTGTGAAGAGGTGATTCTACTTTTTTGGTCCTGATGAAGCGTCAATGAATCCGGATGGACCAACAGACGCGAAACATGTTGACCTGTTCCTAAGGACTCTACAAAGAACCTGAGTCCCTAGCATTACGCAAAAGTCTTTGAGCATTACACTCTATATATGACTTTTGATTCTTCGTTTTAATCTTGGTCTTCATCTCCGCTTTACTGATTAAAATAATGATGTTTATAGGAAGATGAATAACCAATTTTAACTTTACTTTTTGACCTCTCCTTTTTGCATTGGTGCTTGAATGTTAGTACCTTTGACTGCATAACTATCTGCTCAATATGGTCTAGAGCCCCCCGTCAGGGGTGCCCGCCAGGCATTGCAGCGCCAGCTTGGTGTGGAGCAATTCCCAATGATGATACTAGTCATCCTTTGTGATGCTTGAGGGCTCTTGCTCCTGAGACCAGTGGTTCCCAAGGATAATTCATAAGCTTTTGGAACAGTGTACCTTATATTTTTCACATAAATTTGGGAGACTGTACACTGGACCACCTAACCTCCCGGTCCCTCCCCCAATTTGTTTTTTGTTTTCATTAAATGCCATTTTTGGTTCTGAAGAATATGCTTTTTGTTCATAAGAGATTGAAATTGGGTACAACGGCTCAATAAAAGATAAGAAGAGATGGCGCACAAGATTGAAAGGTTTCTTAAAAAAACTCTAAAGATTAGATTTACAAATGTAAAGGTATTTGAAACTTGTGTTTAAAACCTTTAAACAAGCACATGCAATATGTATAAAATCTCCATTTAACCATGATGTTTCGTTTGCAACAAGCAAAGATTTTTAGAAAGTTACTTAAAAATGCATCTTTATTTTCTTACTAAAAAGTTAATTTTAATAACTGCATCAAACTATCAATTATAATGATCAATTTGTATAACATATAACTGGTTATACAAATTAGATAAAGTCAGCAAATCAAGAACATAATGCTTCATTGAATGATGTGTCTTGAGTCTGGTATTCAGATTTTGCAATAAAAAACATTATATATAACAAGTTGGGGTGGGTGTAACTCGCTTAATTTGCTATAGTGTAATTACACAAAATTATAGGAATATTTTCTCAAGGACTGCATTGTAGCATTTAGATGTATTTGCTTACGGTGAAATGCATTCAATGTGTGAAAAATGGACAGAGGATGCATTGTGCGCTAAGAGAATAGTGATAAATGCAACAGAACACAAACAGCAGCAGCTGCTCATGCTTAATAAGTTTGTTGTTCCTGTGCTCCTGTGGTAGGATTTAAAACAAATCAAATTACGCATAATTACGCAAACTATTGTAATCACGTTATTTTCTCTAACATCGTATCAAATGAGTAACGTGACATTACTGAAATGAATCTAATTACTCCGGGGGAATTGAAAAGTTCACTCAGGGCTACTTTGGGCTTTAGTTATGTGTGGTGGCAACGGAGAGGCCACTGAACATTTTAGGTTTTTTCGAGGTGTGCTGTAAGGTTATATCTTGGCTCCCTTCCTATTTTGAGGGGGATCTAACGTAGGCTTTTTAAGAAGAGTGTTTCATGTTTCCCTTCTCTTCGACACTGATGACAATAAATTGATTTCCCACATAGCCAGCCTCAAAAGTTGATTGGGTAGCATAAACAGTGAGCTTAATCATCTAAATCAATAGTTAATTCCATTGATCATAGAAGCCATAAGACCTAAGCACCCCATGTGACAATATTTGGCCATGGTGAATCATGGGGTATTTAACTTTGCCAAGCATTTTGTAGTGTTGAAGCAGCTTCCATGATAAGACTATACCAGGTCAAGGTCTTATATGTGGTTTTCTCTGGAGCTGCTTTTTAGGGGGACATGAAAGAAAGGATTTTGAAGAAACTGTTGAGCCTCATTGGTTCAGTGAATTGCTTTCTCGTTCAACAAGTAGGTTGATAACATTATTGGTGCATATCAGCCAGTTGTCAACCCCTTATTCAAGCTAATGTGGAAGATGTTTGAATTACAAGAAATGCTTACAAAATTGTGTCTATCTCCTATCTGAAGCTTGCCAGAAGGCCCAAACTAGTCATAAATATTGGGTCTGATTCACAAAGGTAAACTCAGACCAAAAGTCTAACTTTATTCGTAGTAAGGTTCAAGTCTTGTTCTAAAGTTTAAACTACGAGAAAAGTTAGACTTTTGGTCTAAGTTTAGAATGTTGTTCTAAACATTGACCAAAAGTCTAACTTTACCATGAGTAAAGTTAGACATTAGGTCTAAACTTAGACTTTTGGTCTAAGTTGACCTTTTGTGAATCAGGCCCTTAGTTCCCTACAGATATTTACTAAAGTGTTGCATTGCATTTTTACCATAAAGTTCAATGAAGGAAACCTTTGCAATTTCTGAAAATTTCAGTGAAGGCACATGGGAATCCAAGAACCAAAATTCCAGCTGAATTAGAAATATGTAAAATGTTTCAGAAGTGGCTTGATTGTCATTTCCCTTCTGAAGAGCAGAGTCTATTATTGTGCTGTGATGCCCTTGTGATTCAAGATGCTGCCAGTCAGTCCAGTGTGCACTTTTTCTGGGGGTGGTATACCCTACCAAGGAGGAGGTACCTCTGCCAACTTTTGAGATTTTTCTCAAAGAATCTACAACATATTTTATGGTAATGTTACTCAACCTTCCTCTTATATGTTTTACTGTTAGCAAATGTGTAATTACAGCCATAAATCTCAGTAGCAAGCTTTGTTAAATTATTGAACATTTTATTCTATTTGAAACAGTCTTTGTATACATCTGTGCCTTTATGACTTTAGCATGTTGGTGTCAGAGGTAATTATTATATTTAGGGAGAGTTTGACAATGTATTTTGATCATTTCATTGTTGATTGTACTTCTGTGTTTTTGTTATTAGTATTCAACCAAAATGATAACAAGCAAACCTAGGCTACTAACTCAAAATGCCCATGGAGAAAAACTTGAAAACTTGGCCTCCAATGATTACTCTAGGATTTGGAGCAAATATCTGACTTTTGACAGATTTACAAAGGATCATTGGACTATTTGTGAACATCTATACCATGCACAGGTTTCCAAGAGTACATACATTTTCATATCAAGATGATCTCAAACAGGCCACACAAGCACTGGTACTCTCGAGACTAGACTATGGGATCTCCATCCTCACTGACACGGCCAAAACCCAACTTGCCCCCATGAGGTCCACTCTTCATGTAGCTGCCAGACTGGTGACTGGAATAAAAAAATATGACCACATCTCCCCTGCCCTGAAGAGTCTAAAATGGCTCCCAATCGAGGCCCGCTGCTCATTCCACACTGCCTGCCTAACAAACACAAAGCCCTTCACACTGGGAAACCAGAATACCTCACCAATAAACTCTTGAAAGCAGGTCAAACAAGATCACTAAGAAACTCAAACACCTTCCTCCTCATCCTGCCAAAAACCAAGAAGCAAAAAACTAGGACATGTTCCTTCTCAAGCAGCGCCAGAGAATCTGGAACTCCATACCTATTCACATCAGATCTAACCCTTCCCATCAGATCTTCAAGAAGCTACTTAAAAAATTACTCCTCAACCAACCTTCACTCCAAAAATAATCTCTCACCCCCCACCCCACCACTGCCGGATTTCTATTTTCTTGTCCATGAAAACCCACAGGATACCTGTTCTCTTGGAACTTATGTGTTTATTATCTCTTCTGTTGTAAGGCACTCTGATACCCTCGGGGTCTTGCCAGCGCTATAGAAAACTTTCTAAATAAAATAAAATAAAATAAAAATTTGCAGAACCTCCAGATCTATCAGAATCTGGTGGTCTCCCTGTCATGCAATCCTAGAGTTTCAAGTCTGTACCACCCAATTAAAGGTTATTGGTGAGATTAATCCATCCTTGCATCTTGCACTCAGAATGGGGGACCTTTAATAACATAATGCCACTTCTTATTCACAAATGGTGGATCTATTGTATGATCCTCAGCCATATCAAATGTTTCTGATCTTGGTCAATGTTTTCTTTTTGGGTTCAGGTGTACTTCTGAGTCAGCCATACTAGGCTGGTCTGTCCTAGTTTGTTACTGATGAAATTGCCATAAACTATATTGGCAAACATGTGTTCCTCCATTAATACAGGTCACAACCTGTCCTGATTTTTTCACACATATTAGGAATGCATAACTCTGATATTTTATCATAGAAGAACATACACATCATCACCCAGAGGTTACCTCACTTCCTATAGGTTTTTCGAAGTAAGAGGGTTGACAATTAGATTGACTCTTATAAGTAATTTGCAAAGTTATGTAGGACCAGAAAAAAATATGATACTGGAGTGTTCTCTGTACTCTTATTAGTGAGCACCAATGATAAGTAGTCTGGAACACAGTTGCAGCCAGTATTTTTGTTCTTCTTTTGCTCCCATGAGGTGTCTTCCCAAAGCTAATGCAGTGGTTGAGGGGGTATGGAGTTTCCTTATGACAATCTGTTGTTATTGTTCACTCAGTGTTACAACCGTCAGACTAGTCTCTCATTAGAAGTGACAAAGTTGTCTATTTCAAACAAGTTGTTTAGGTAGTGATGTAATTTGAGGGGGAGGGTGCTCTAACCCCTTATCCCTCTAAACTCTTTTTGGTAATTGAAACCTTGTGTGATACACAGAGCATTTCGATTTTTGACCTTTTTGTCTGTATTTAGACTAAGATAATATTTTCTCAGTGAAGATTCCCTATCCAAGATTCTCATTAAATAGTGTTCCGTCTTATTCACGCTCTAGAAACACACTTACTCCTGCCATTGACAGTACTATGATTCAGTGTACTTTCAAGCTAGAAAATTACCTTTAGGGGCTACGTGAACAGCCAACATGTTGAAATTAGTGAGTGTTCACCTAGGTTTATAAAGAGGTCCGCCAAGACGGACCCGCATTCTTGCCCTTACTACTAAAGTTAGGCATCAGGAAAATCGATTTGTTCCTTAGATCTAAGTGTAACTTAGGTGCACAAAATTATTTAAGGATTGGCTCTGCATTAAAGATGAGGAATATATCATATTTGGTTTTCAAAATCTAAAGTTTGCTTTGATAGTACATATGGAGGAAACATTTTGTAGTCACACCAAGAAAAAACATAAATAAGAGGAAATGCAGCCTCATTAGAGTCAGAAATGTGCCTCTCTTCCTAAAACAACACACTCTCAATGTGACAGATAACACACATGGTGATTACACGACCTGGGAAAGAGAGTGGGTAGAGGAGAGTGAAAGACAGGTGAGATCCTGATGGCAGAACAGCTCAACACTTTCTGATAATTCACAAAGGCTTGCTGTTCCTATGGGCCTTTATAGCAAAATCACACAACATTTTAAAAAACGATCTTTGACAATTGCTCATCACGTCAAAGCTCAGAGTCAATATGTTGCTTACAGGGGTAAAGTAAGGGAAGCTCTTCAATAAGCCACCTAAGCAGTTAGGATACACCAAGGAACAAAAGAGTTTAGAGCATCAGTCTAATGGAGCTTCAGTTGTGGATGTATTGGTAAGGAGGCACCAACAATGAAGGAACACCAAATTATAAGAATCACAGGATAGCAGGGAAAAAGATGGAGTGAAGGAACCTAATAGACCCCTGCCTAAAAGGGAGTTAACACACAAGGGAGAAATGGGAATGAAAAACACAGAAAATGTGAGGTAACTCCAAACAGGTGCGAACTATGTCAAAAGCATATAAAGCCCAACAATGACTCATGCCATGGCTTAGGATGATTCCTGGCAGCTAGTGTATAAACTATGGCTGCAATCACAGGAAGCAAGCAGCATTTCTATAAATCATTTTTTCTCTACCCTGGTACATTTGTACTGCCCTGCTGGTTATGATAATCAAATCAGTGCATTACTGTTGGCCCAACACCAAAGTCAACAACTATGGACCAATGGAATCAGCAATAACATGTCACCTGGTAATTCATTAAGCTCCTGTTTTACAGACCAGTATCAGACAAAGGCTGCAACAATTTGATAGTTTGAATTTCTGTCTAAATGCAATCTGTATTTTCCTACTCTTAATCTAATGGGCAAAACATGCTAAGAAATGGCAGGAAGACATCATATAATAGTAATAACAGAATATGAAGCAAATATACAATATATAAATATGCCTGAAACCAATAATTATATAATCACAGGTTAAATTTGATTTCCTGATAAATATGCAAGTTGTTGATAAGCTGGGAAGGAACTAGGGGTAGCTCCTTCACAATGGCCAAGGAGCGTCGCCCGCTGGCTAAGTCAGGAACTGAAAGATAAAACAATGCTTAATTATTGTTTTATCCTTCAGCTGCTGGCTCAGCCAGCAGCATGTTCAGGCTGACCAAGGGAGGTGGGAGGGGGGATGAAGATAGAGTGCCCCTAAGTGTGCACGTGTGTTTCACTGTGTGTCTTAGGGTGGCCAAACATGCATGTGCACTTAGGTTTCTCCAGACCGGTTGGAGAAACTGGACAGACCCTAGGGTTGTATCTGAGCAGCAATCCAAGCCACTGAGACCAATCCAGACACTGCTTTCATGTTAGAAGTAGCATGAAAACAGCACCAGGATTGCTGGGGAGCCTGTAGTGGTGTCCCAGTGAATGCTGGGACACCAAAAGAAGATGAGCGATGGGCGAGGCAGCCGGAGACAACGGGAAGAGGCAATGGTTTTTTTATTTCATTTATTTTTTATTCCCCTGTCCCTCCACCCATCCACACCTGCCCTAGAGATTTGCGGTGGTCGCAACTGGAAGAAACCCAATCAACTTTTTTTTTGCTCAAAACGATATTTTAACTTTTCACCAGAGAGAAAACATATAACGCCTTTGCCTGCTGCATCTGCACAATGGGCATGCATTTGGAGATAGAAAAACTTTCCTCTAAGATAGACTAATATGCAACTCAGTCATAAATATGAAAAAAGTTGCCAAATTACAAATTCTCATGAGTTTTCAGCTTTGCTCCGGTTTGTGACAATTTGATAGAACTTTGCAGGTCACATGACCCTCATGAAAGTGGTAAAAATGTGAAAACAAATAGCCAAAAACTTAAGGTTTTCATTGTAGAAAGCACAAAACTATTCACTTTTAGGCCTCAATTAACAGTGTGCTCATAACCACAAATCAGTATTACGAGTCCTATGTTATTACCCTACACAGTAATATCTTGTTTTCCAGCTACAAATCCATCAGATCAGATGTGGAGGACTTTGTCTCTCGATATATGCCCAAAATATTGATTCAGATTTGGATATTGTTGTACATTTTAGGTCCCATTCGAAATGCTCTAAACAAATGATTGGTTTAAAATGCCCTCTTGGTATCTGTAATACCTAGAGATGCATCACATCAGGCAGTAATGTCTCAGAGCTCTGGTTACTCATACTGAGGGGCTCTCTGGGAGAATACACAGAAATTTTGTGATCTGGAAGTGCCCATGTGAAAAAGCTGGTGTAAGTTGGAAAGAGGAGGAGAACCAGTGAAGGGCATTGCTGGTGAATCACATTTGAAACTCTGGGGTGCACCTAAGGGTGAGATGGATAACTGTATCAAAAGCAGCTGAGAGGTTCAGTCATCTCAGCAGGCAAGGGCCATCTTCATCTGTTAAAAAGAGGACATTGTCTACAATGTGTAAGGTAACAGTCTGTATGTTTCAAAGTAATCTAAAACAAGACTGATAGTGTCATGCAGGAGATAGATAGCAATGATTATGTCTTGTAGTTGCCCATAGGCTGTTTTTTCAAGGATGTTGCTGATGAATGGTAGGTAGGTGATGGTCCAGGAGTTGTTGAGGTCATCAGGGTCTAGTGTTGGTTTCTTTAGTTCTGAGAGGAGGATTGTCAATGAAACTGTTGGTAAGAGAGAAAGTGATTCGGTGAAGCACAGGGGCAAGACATAATCTTCATAATTAGCGGCTTTGAAAGAGCTGAGTATGTCAGCGAGATCTGTGGGAGATTGGGCTCTGAAGGCTGATCATTGTTCAATTCTGCAGTAATGAGTGGGCATGAGAGATGAAGTACGGTTGGTGTTGTTGATGTACTGCCAGGACTTTGATTTTTTCACTGAAGAAGAGATTGATTGCATTGTGTCACACACTTACCTGGCTCCAACTGCGGAAGCAACACTGGAGCTGATGCTAGCCCTCCACTCCCTCTCAGGAAGATGCTGAACCCAGGCAAGTACACTTAGAGGGGGAAGTGGGGAGAAGGAAGGAAAAAAAAAAAGAAAAATAATACTTGTGGTACAGGCTTTGCTCTGTGACAGTACTACTCTGCTTAACAGGATGTGTTACTCCCGGGACCTTCTGGGTATGCAAAGGTAGACATTTACATCTCTGCTTTCATGAAGACCAATACACTGGGAACAACAAGAAAAGGCAATTACCATCTAAAATCAACAAGCCTCCACACAATTTACAATGAACTGCTTCAATAATCATCACTTACAGGTTTCTTCAAAATCACAGCACAAGAGTAGAGTAACCAGATTATTGGATAAGAATCTTCTGAGACTCATGAGGAAGAACTTGAAATAATGATGGGAGCCTGTGACTTTCTTGGGGTAAACTCAGAACATAGATTGGAATTATTAGCACTCTAGAGGTAATACTCAATACATGGATTGGAATCTGGTACGCTCCCAAAGCCTACTAGAAACAAGATTGCTCTCTGTATATAGGTTGGAGTTTAAACAAACTCACAAGGTATGCTAGAGACAAGGTTACTCTTGGAACTAGGTTTCACTTGGTACATAAGTTGAAGTTACTGACACTCCCAAGGTCACACTAAGGTGCATAGGTTACACTCTGAACAAGGTTATACTCAGAACAAGATTATACTCAATGCAAGTTTATACTCAGAACATGGTCATGCTCGGAACTAGGTTAAACTCAGAACAATGTCATACTCGGCACAAGGCTGAAGTTACTAGACACTTTCAAGGTTGTACTCAAAACATGATTTGGAGTTGCTGACACTCCCACGGTATGGTAGAAACAAGGTTACACTTGGTACACAGATTGAAGTTACAAGGTTTATTCAGAATTCAGTCTCTAGTCTATGAGCATCACAGTTCAAATACCAAGGTTTGGAGAGAGGGTCAGGAGCAAGGACAAGCAAGGAGTGCTGATGGAAATTTACATAGAAGGAGCTGGAGCAAAGTTTAGAGTCTTGAAGAGGCTGACAGATAGGACTGCTACTACTATGAAGGAATAGTTCAAACTAACCTGAATGGAAAGTACTTAGCCTTGTCTAGTACTTTAACTGGACTCCGAAGAGGGCAGGCAGTTCATTGCAAAAAGCTCAAGAGGAGGCAGAGTTACAGCTTATGAACGGAGACACTGGAAGCGTTGCAGAAGTCAGGATCACAGGATCATCAGGAAGGCTTGGACGACTAGAGTGCTGGGATTTCTGGGTGACTCAGGAGATGAGTGCAAGGATGAGGCATGCACAGGGCTTGAGTGCTGAAGGCCCGGGAGACTCAGGAGGTGAGTGCGGTGATGAAGCTTGCGCTGGACAGGAACGCAGGAAGATCTGGGTGACTCAGGAGATGAGTGCAGTGACATCACTTATGCAGGACAGGTACAAGGTCATGCCCCGTTGCAGGTTCTAAGGCAATGTTTATACAGGAAGCAAAGAGTGATCCAGAAAGGCATGTGTTCCACGTGGAAGCCTGGAATCTTCCAATGAACCTGGGGAAAATCATGTGTTACATACAGTGGAAAAATCATGTGTTACATACAACAGATATGAGGCCTAGCAGGCAGCAGTTGCGAATGGTAATTGAGAACAATAACAATTACAATTTAACCCCAAATGCAGGATGGTACAATTCAATGGTTCACAGTAGAAACATAACTATCCCAAATAAGAATGTGATATCTGCAGGTGCTAACTAGACTGAACTTGCACAGCAACAGAACAGAAGGTTCAATGTTTCAGGCTTTCTCTGAGTGGGAACCATACTTGATATGGAAAAGTGCCACAGGGGAAGGAATGACATGAGGCCGACGAGTAGTACCTACCGCACACAGGGCACAAGATGGAGTTGTGACACATTGCATGTTTCTATGGAGTGAAGAATAGGCTGGTCTGGAAGGAGATTGATGCAGTGCTTGATTATCTTGAAATATGTTCTGTTTGTGGCTTAATTGATGGTGTTAGTATAGTTCTTTTCTATGGGTGATGTGATGAGCTTCCTGCATGTTAATTGATGGGACTTCAGTATCCAGCTATCATCTCAAGTTCTTTTTTTCCATTTCTTCTCCTGTCTGTGGATGGATCATTTATTGTTGGCAGGGGCTTTACAGTACTAGGGTGTTGAAGACTTGGCTTGCACTTGCCTGTTTTAATTAGAACATGGACGCTCACATCGTTTTTTTTTAAAGTGTTGAACTTTTATGGAAGGCTATTAACATCAGACGTGGAGTTGATTAGGAGAGAGACAAGTCTGAACATTAGGCTGTCTATGGAGACATCTTACAAGGATCTGAATGGCTAGTCTTCTAGTTTTAGTTGCCCTTGGTTTGTTGGTGGAACACTAAGCAGGAAGATAGGGATGGCAAAGTGATAACTTCAGTCCAGGAGTATGGGTGGTTTGCAGTCCATTAATGGTTATGTTGAGAAGACAGGGTTGAGGGTGTGATCTTTGGAGTCTGTTGTTTATGCAACATGCTTTGCCACACTGAGTATCAATAAGGGGAAGATGTGTCTTTTGATTAGGTTGTGTTGTCTGAGAGGTTGAACATACCCAAGAGGGTGGAGTGGGCATGTCTGATGGAAGAGTTGGCAAAGTGATCAGAGAATTCATCAATTAATTCCTTGTTCTTCCCAGGAGTCTAAAAATGAGATCGAAGCTAGTTGTCTGGGTTGCAGAGAGAGGGAAATGGCGTGTCAGAAGGTAAATGGAGTTGAGTGGTACTTGCCGGACCAGGAAGATTTATGAATAACAGCAAACCCTCCTCACTTCTCATGCGTCTGGTTCACACAATAGATTATGTAGCCTGTGTGCACAACGATGTCTAGTATGTGTGAATATGGGTTTTTTATGTTTCTGTGATGTAGAAGGCATCACATTAGTGATAGGTGATGAGGTCTGTAATGTCCGATGCGAGGAGTACTACATTACTAGCATTGCTTAGCATGAGTTGAAATGTAAGTTCTGTAGTTTGAGGGTCTGGTGGATAGTGCAATGTGCACAAGGTTGGATCTATGTGTGTGTGATTGCTATGTGAGAGTTTGGATCAACTGGTCTATGTGTGATTGTGGGTACTAATTGCATGGGTTTTTGGGTATGGCGCATGGTGATAGTTTATCTTGCAAGTTTCAGTGGAACCATGAGTCTGGCACTTTTTGACCTTCACTAGCCCCACCAGGCAATGCCCTAGTCTATTCTGCCCTCCTCTGGGAATTGCATGGTGATGAAATGTCCAGAAAAGTTTATTAACATAGGGGCAAGGAAGAAAGTGATGTCACTTCCTGTGCAAATGGATGATGGGTAATACAGTAATGCCACTTCCTGTTTAGATGGATAATGGAAAATGCAGTCCTGTAGCTTCCAGTGTGAATGGATGATGGTAAATGTGGATATGTCACTTCCTGTGCAGATGGATGATGGGAAATCCATTGTTGTCATTTCCTGTACGAATGGATGATGACAGATCACAGCAGTTTTCTATTAGTTTGTCTACTTATAGCCATGCTTGTACACCCAAATGGTTATAGCTAATAGCTACTTTAAATATACACTCAGAGGCCTAGTCATAAGAGGCATATTGTAGTGCATTTCGTAGTCCTACAATAGTACTACTCACATACTATGGCATGTTATTCACTAACCTAAGTACAGAGGTCTACACAACCGCCTCTCATATGTTTTATGTGCAGAGATCTCAGCCTTAACGGCGAAGATCCCTGCATACATATGTAAATGTTTAATAAGTAAATGTTGGAGGGGCAAGGGGAAGTGGCTGGAAAATGGAGAATACTTACTACAAAATTGTAGGGGTTTAAGGAGGAGTAAGGAGGGGTTTATGGAGGTGCATTCATCCACGCATAAACGTAAGCCACATTTCGTATTTACCAACTGCTCTGCTAATGCTACTACAGTAAAAAAAGAAGACCTGAAACAGTTGCAAATGTACTCAAGCCTCAGACCTGGAATATCACACTACATATAGCAAACTGCTGTTATTGCAACATCCTTCCATAGAAAATGATGGAGGCATGGACTTAATAACCTACAGAAAACAACGTTAAAATGAAATACTTTCATTTGAATTTTTAAATATATATGTATAATTTTACTTGATATAAAAAAATTGCATACAGACACAAAATAAATGTTATTTCATTGCAAAATAATTTTATAATTTGTTAAGTTAAAAATAAAGTTAACTTTACGTTCATTCTGTATGTAACTTTTAGTAGCTTTTAATACATGATAAATACATACAAACATTTTACTTTAAACGGAAATATATTCAAATTATTTAAATCTTTACATCTGTTTTAGATTGAAATAGAATTGTACATTGTGATTAGCGCTGTAGCATTTTCACTCTTTTCTACAGTTAAAATAAATATATAAAATTAATTTGTGTACATATTTAACATAAAAAGGTTATTTTTAAGTGTAATATGTTTTTTTTATATATATACTTTACATCTGTCCTGGTGTTGCAGACCGCCATATGTGTGAAATGTTATTACAACTAATTTTACTCTTATAATTTAGTTTGAATACCTGTTTTAGGAAGTGTGGACATGTAGGTCAATTGTATCTGGTAAATTTACAGTAAAAAATGATCAACATGCAAAAATAGGACATGTATTGCAAAGAGTAGAAGTAAATATATGCATGTAGACTTACTCATTTGCAAATTGGCTTTTGTGAATAGGCCCAATAATTTCAAATGTTGGTATTCTGAGTCAAACATGCTTTGGCAAATAAACACAAATAGAAATACCAATCAGTGATGAAATAGGGTAACATTATGAAATAGGAATCCGGGAAAAACATTGGAATATATATTATATTATAATATATAATATTATATTATATCATATAATATTTAAATTAGACAAAATCAAAAGACTGGCAAATTATGCAATAACTGAAAAAGTACTATGACCATGTGAGAAAAATACAGAGCTTGTTTACAAAATGACAGAAAAGTAAGGAATGTGTGTGCTCAAATGTTGAAAGTTCATTGAAGACAGTCTGTTTGTTGGAGGCTAGCAGCAACGGATGTGATATTCTTATCTATGTATTGAAGTAAATATCACAACATAGATAATTCAGCTGACTAACTATATTCTAGGAGCTAAGCCTTCTTCTTTGCAAAGTTAGTGTGAATAATATAATTTGTCAAGAAGCACATATTTAATTAGTCTTCTTCTGCGACATCAAAGTTGGAGATCATTTATGAGGTAGGGGACAGGATGAGGTATCATGGCTGCGCATGGAGGGAGCAGTGTGGCATTTTCTTATAAAGAGCAATTCCCTTATTATCTGGGCTAAGGACAATCCTAATGGAGCTCTTCAGGTATTGGACAGTCTTAAATAAGTTAATTTACAAATAGATGGAGTTATTCAGTTGGTCTCCCTCCACTAAAACACGCTTAGACTTACTGACTGATATAAAGTATAAAATTGGATCTCTGACCTGAAGAAAAGGTAGGCTACAGGAACTAAAGGCCAGATGTATGTATGTTGGGTTTTGCGACTCGCAAACTGCGAGTCAGAGCGACTCGCAATTTGCGAATCGCAAAGCCGTATGCACAACAGTGTCCCTGACACTGTTTGTGACTCGCAAGGGGGTCGCAAATGCCCACCCCATGAATATTCATGAGGTGGTCACAGGGATGGTGGCCTGCTGGAGACAGCAGACGACCATGTCTGTGACTGCTTTTAAATAAAGCAGTTTTTTTTTTGTAATGCAGCCCGTTTTCCTTAAAGGAAAACCAGATGCATTACAAAACTAAAAAATGAAATGTTTTCGTTTCACTTTTTTCAGAGCAGGCAGTGGTCCATAGGACCACTGCCTGCTCTGGAAAAATGTTTGCAGTGCTATTCACAACGGGGACGGGGTCCCATGGGGACCCCTTCCCTTTTGCGAATGGGTTAGCACCCATTTGAAATGGGTGCTAACTGCAATTGGTTTGCGACCGCGTTCGCGGTCACAAAGCAATCCTGCATTGCACTGCGACTCGCAATTAGGAAGGAGACACCCCTTCTTAATTGTGACTCGCAAACACGTTTTGCGATTCGATAACCAGGTTACCGAATCGCAAAGCGGGTT
Organism: Pleurodeles waltl; assembly: GCF_031143425.1. Classification (NCBI taxonomy): domain Eukaryota; kingdom Metazoa; phylum Chordata; class Amphibia; order Caudata; family Salamandridae; genus Pleurodeles; species Pleurodeles waltl. Next base: position 838,019,634 of record NC_090436.1, on the reverse strand, counting down.
TTGTGCATTGCAAAGTGCAGTTTGCATGTCGCAAACAGTGAAATTCGCTGTTTGCGACGTGCAAACTGCTTCCTACATCTGGCCCTTAATCTATAAAACTAGATTTTTATTCATGTTTTTATTGTGTTAAAATAGTTTCTACATTATGTGTGTCAGTGCAGCAAACATAAACATTTTAAAATATACTTTAAGTCCTCATCAGAGGTTATCAAAAACTCAGGACACCTTTGCATGCCTCATAGGCTAGTTAGTCCATCCCAGTGGCATACTGAGGAACACAGAGTGAAACAAGCATTATGCTCCTTGACCTGTTTTAAAGAACACAGGGGTATAGTTCTACCCCTTTTGCGCCGAATTTGCATAATTTTGTGTTTGCAAATTCGGCACAAAACTATCTCAGTATTTATATTTTGACATTAGACCAGTCTAACATCAAAATATTGGAGTTTGCGCAATTTTTCAGATGTGTGAACCTACCTTGCATCAATGAGATGCAAGGTAGGCGTTCCCATCTAAAAATTGGTGCTAAGCCCATAGCCCAATATTTATGCCCCGTGCTAAAATTTTGCAGGGGTGGGAGGAGGGGCTAAATAATGGTGCAAAGCTTGCTTTGCACCATTATTTAACGCATGGGTCAGACCAGGCATTAAGGGACCTGTGGACCCATTTCCATGGTGAAACACCATGGAATGGGTCCACAGGTGCCCTTCTCAAGCTCCTGGAACACCCCCACCCACACCAAAGATACACCGGAGGATGGGGACTCCATCCTAGGTAAGCAGGATAAGTATAGGTAAGTAACTTAAAACAAAATTAAAGTGCCAATGAGGGTCAACTTGGGGCTCCTTGCAATGCACAGGGTGCAATGGCCATGCCAGGGGACATCGGTCCCCTGTGCAGGCAATTGGGGTGGTGAGCACGACTCCTGTCTTTTTGAAGACAGGAGTCATGTGGTATGGATGGTTTTGCACCATAAATAATGCTAGGCTGGTTAGAGTCATCTTTTTTTACTCTAATCAGCCTAACATCATTTTGTGGTGCAAAGCCCCCTTCTCCCATACTGCCAGCCTCACCCGGCTGATGTATTTTTTTTTAATGCTAGCCCACTCTTAACACCGGCTTGTGCCATTCCATAAATAGGGAAAGCCGGTGCTCAACATTTTGGTGCAAATCTGCGTTAGTGCAGTTTTGCATCAAAAAGTATAATTATGCCCCACAATTTTCAGCTCAGGCTCCTGTGAATTGTGTGTAATATAAACAGTATCCACGTGTACATACCAAGAGGCTAGACCTGCTCCTTAGTTGTCACCAGTGTGATTGCATCGATGAGAATTATCTTATTAACAGTGTTAGTTCTGTTGCCTATGTTGGTGTGTTGCATATTAATGTAGCATTAAGCAGCACCTCACTGGGAAGCAAAGCAGGCTTCTGAGATCCTCCAACACTAGCCTTGTATGTTGCTTACCACATAAGCAAGGCAATTGGATGTAATTTTTCTTCTTCTTGTGAATGTTTTGAAAAAATCACTTGATGCATCATCTGTTTTTAATCCCATAGGGGTTTAAAACAAGTGATCTAAGTGTGAGTTAAAAAGATTACTGAAATTATTGTGGTCCAGTTGCATTTCCCTTTGCTTAATTCGATTTAAGTTGCTCTTATAAGTTTGCAATGGGGAATCAAGGGGTTCCTCTAGGCAGTCATTATAAAAAAAGTGACAGTCACATTCCTGCAGCCCACGCCTGTGCCCGGTTACACTCCTCTTACCAGTGTGACTGCGTTGAGATGACCAATGCTTCCAGTTACATGGAAGCGCATAATGGCTGACCCAAAAATATATCTTTGATCCTAACATGAAAGGGTACAAAAAGCAAAATGCCTGGAGGTTTACAGACACGATTAATAGATTTAGGCCCATGCTTATGGGTTTTGTGGTGCAGTTCAGCTGCCCTGCGTCACAGGGAAAGGGTAGAAATGCCCTGTATTTATCCAAAACTGTGGATTCCTGTACTTTCCCCCCTGCTCTGGTGCCCTTTTGGCAGCCTAGCTCCAACTCAGGCACCCTTGCAACATGATGCAAGGGTGCCAGCATTGCATGCAGGATTGTTTTTGTGCAGAGAGAGATACCTTCCTGCAAAAAAACAGCCCGCAAGAGGTGTTTGCCTCATTCTATGTGTGCTGCACAATGCACACATAGAAAGAGGAAGCAACAAGAAGAAATAAAGATAGTTATACTCCTTATTCCTCTCCAGGGGAGGATTCTTTTTTGCTGCATTGCCAGGTTTACATGGTTTGGTAAATCTAGAAATGCATCAAAAAACACTGGAGTTGCATGGAAACATCTGTGCAACGTCCATGGAATGCCTCCCTTGCGCAGAGTAAGGCATTGCCTTGCCTTAATCAATATTTTTGAAGCCATTTAAAGACATGCAACATGGCTTTTCCTGACTTCAAAAATATGACTTATTGGTTTGCCGAAAGCATGTACCAAGTTGCATGGTGCAAACCACTCATAAATATGCCCCTTAGTTTTTACAACCAGCGAAATCAGAAAGCTCCTGCAACAATCAAGATTCAATTTCTTATGTTCTAACTCTAGTGCCCATGCTGTAAGTGCACATAGCAGGCAAGTGCATCCTTGTCAAGGTGGTTTACCACTCTGATTCTGTTTGTTAAAGTAAAATATGATCAAATGGTGAACACATTTTCACAAATAAAATGAAGAGCAAATAATATGATGCAGAAAACATGTCAAATGTGATGTCAAAGAAGTGATGCAATGATCTCATAGTGTTTTACAAAACCCAGCAGCAACAATGAACTCTCCATCAGAACGTTATATTTTCGGTAGAAGAAGGCAATGAATATCAGACCAATTTTTGTGCCACTGGAGAAATTGCACCTGATACTTTGTGCCTTATCAGTTTTACTGATATTGTAATGCAGGGGTGGCTCCTCCTCAATGGCAGAGGAGCGTCGCTCCACTGGCTAAGAGCCAGCAGCTGAAAAATAAAACAATATTTGAAAATCGTTTTATTTTTCTGCTGCTGGCTCAGCCAGCAGGTGCAAGGAGGGGCGAGGCTGGGCAATGGGAGGTGGCGGGGGGGATGCAAAATTGTGTGCACTAAGTGAGCATGTGTGTTTGGATGGCCTAAGAGGGCCATGGTGCAGAGGCTCCAGGGTTGTGTCTGAGCAGCAGTCACTGCCGCTCAGAGCAATCCTGATGCTGATTACATGCTATTTTTAGCATGTAAGCATCATCAGGATTGATTGGGAGCCTTTTCTGGTGCCTCAGCGAATGCTGGGACACCAGAATAGGAAAGGAATAGGAAAGGAGGACAAACGGGGCGGCAGGAGAAAATGGCGGTGGCGATGAACGGTACGTTTTTCTTTTTATTGATTCAACCCCTTACCTGTTCCGGTCATCCCCCCACCCCTCCCCTTGATATCTGCAGCAGCTGCTGCTGTTGGGCCACACAATGAAACTGATAAGAAATAGGCAAATGTGGCATTTTAATTCTACAAACAGAAATGGAGAATTTTCAAGATTCTGGGGGTCATTCTGACCCTGGCGGTCCATGACCGCCATGGCGGAGGGTGGCGGAAGCACCGCCAACAGGCTGGCGGTGCTTCCTGGGCTATTCTGACCGTGGCGGTAAAGCCGCGGTCAGAAAAGGGGAACCGGCGGTTTCCCGCTGGTTTTCCCCTGGCACAGGGAATCCGCCATGGCGGCGCTGCTTGCAGCACCGCCATGGGGATTCCGACCCCCTTCCCGCCAGCCTGTTTCTGGCGGTGTCCACCGCCAGAACCAGGATGGCGGGAACGGGTGCCGTGGGGCCCCTGGGGGCCCCTGCACTGCCCATGCCACTGGCATGGGCAGTGCAGGGGCCCCCTAACAGGGCCCCACAAAGATTTTCACTGTCTGCTTTGCAGACAGTGAAAATCGTGACGGGTGCCACTGCACCCGTCGCACCCCTGCAACTCCGCCGGCTCCATTACCAGCCGGCTTCCTCATTGCAGGGGCTTTCCCGCTGGGCCGGCGGGCGGCCTTTTGGCGGTCGCCCGCCGGCCCAGCGGGAAAGTTGGAATGACTGCTGCGGTCTTTTGACCGCGGTGCGGTCATTCGGCGGTAACCGCATGGCGGGCGGCGACCGCCGCCCGTCGCGGTCAGAATGACCGCCTCTGTGTTACTCTTGTAACACGAAGTCCCTGACAAATTCTGCCAATTGCTGCGTGGAGGATTTTGTTTTCCCATTCTACCAATCCAATGATATTGAGAACAACGCAAGGCTTCAGAATGTGAGATGGCAAGTGCTAGCGACATTTGGCGTCCCCTAGCACGATTTCCGTTCTGTAGGAGGACTTCCAGCAAGATTTTACTAATACAGCTGGTTGTGGTCTGAGGGCTGCTTCCAAAGTAAATTCTTTAGTCGGGTGGCAGCAAAATGAGCTTTATAATAGTGGGGTGCTGTTCGCTCTGATTTTTTAGCACAGAATATGCTACTGTGCTAAAATCAGAGTGTGAGCATCGGTAAGGGCATTTTCCTCCCATTGGCGGGCCTCCCCTCAGTCTCGCAGAGTTTTAATGTAATTCTGCATGATTCCCCAGAATTAAATTCCGCAAGTTCCGCCTAGGCTGTTAGAAATGGGGTCTTTGGTTGGCAGTCAGGTTACCCCCTTTCCAAGCAAGGACCCTCACTCTAGTCAGGTTAAAGGACAATCACCCTCAGTTAACCTCCCTTGGTAGCTTGGCACAAGTAAGCAGGCTTAACTTCAGAGTCTAGGTGTAAAGTATTTGTACCAACACATACAGTAACTCAGTGAAAACACCACAAAATGACACAACAAAGGTTTAGAAAACTAGGAAATATTTATCTAAACAAAACAAGACCAAACGACAAAAATCCAACATACACAAGTCAAGTTATTAATTTTAAAAGTAAAAGAGTCTTAAATCCTTGAGAAAACAATAAAGACACTGATAGTGTTGAAAAGTACCTGGGTAGCGTCAAAATAACATGCAAGGGCGAGTGTGCGTCGGAAAAGGTTAGCTATGCGTCAATTTTTCGCCCGCAAGCAAGACTGTGTGTCGTTTCTCCTCCTCCGGTCAGGTTGGCGTGTGTCGCTTTTCCTCTCCGCAGGAGAGCGATGCGTCGATCCAGCCAAGCACTCGGGTCCGGGCAGGATTTGCGTCATTTTTCCATCATCGCATCGAAAATCCTGCTGCATGGCGTTAGCAAAACCGCATTGGGTGTGTTGCAACGTTATCAACCTCCGTCAGCGGGTGTTGCGCGTAGTTTCTCCAGCTGCGTGCATCGATCTTCCATCCGCAATGCCAGTGGAGCGTTGATTTCTGCTGCGAAGCTGGCGGTGCGTCGTTTTTCAACCATGTCTCAGAAGGTGCGTCAATATTTTCCCTGCATGGTGGTCTGTGTGTGGATTTTCAATCTTGGTTTGCCAGCTTCACCTTTCAAGGCCCCAGGAACTGGAGAGGGCACCACTTGGCAGGGCAGGTGTCTCAGCAGACAGACCAGGTGCTGGCAGGAGAAGTCTTTGATGGCCCTGAGACTTCACCAACAGGAGTCAAGCTCAGGACAAGCCCTTGGAGATTTCTTCACAAGCAGCAATGCACAACAAAGTCCAGTCTTTGTCCCCTTTCAGCAGGCAGATGCAGCAACAGCAGGATAGCTCCACAAACAAGAGTCACAGACAGGGCAGCACTTCTCAGCTCTTCAGCTCTTCTCCGGGCAGAGGTTCCTCTTGATTTCCAGAAGTTTTCTAAAGTCTGTGGTTTTGGGTGCCCTTCTTATACCCATTTTGGCCTTTGAAGTAGGCTTACTAAAAAGGAAAGGCTCTCTTGTTTGTGAAATCCTCCCTTGCCCAGGCCAGGCCACAGACACACACCAGGGGGTTGGAGACTGCATTGTGTGAGGGCAGGCACAGCCCTTTCAGGTGTGAGTGACCACTCCTCCCCTCACTCCTAGCACAGATGGCTCATCAGGAAATGCAGACTACACCCCAGCTCCCTTTGCGTCACTGTCTACTGTGAGATGCAACCAGCCTAACTGTCAAACTGACCCAGACAGGGAATCCACAAACAGGCAGAGTCACAGAAATGGTATAAGCAGGAAAATGCTCACATTCTAAAAGTGGCATTTTCAAACACACAATCGTACAATCAACTTTATTAAAAGATGTATTTTTAAATTGTGAGCACAGAGACCCCAAACTCCCCATGTGTATCTGCTCCCAAAGGGAATCTATACTTTAATCATTTTTAAAGGTAGCCCCAATGATAACCTATGAGAGAGATAGGCCTTGCAACAGTGAAAACCGAATTTGGCAGTATTTCACAGTCAGGACATATATAACACATTAGATATGTCCTACCTTAAACATCCACTGCACCCTGCCCATGGGGCCACCTAGAGCCTACCCTAGGGGTGTTGTACATGTAAGAAAGGGAGGTTTAAGGCCTGGCAAGTAGGTACAGTTGCCAAGTCGAATTGGCAGCTAAAATCTGCACACACAGACAGTGCAGTGGCAGGTCTGAGCTGTGTTTAAAGAGCTACTAATGTGGGTGGCACAATCAGTATCGCAGGCCCATTAGTAGCATTTGATTTACAGGCCCTGGGCACCCCTAGTGCACTGTACTAGGGACTTACCAGTAAAATCAAATGCCAATCATGGAAAAAACAATCAACAATACAATTTACACAGAGAGCATATGCACTTTAGCACTGGTTAGCAGTGGTAAAGTGCCCAGAGTCCTAAAGCCAACAACAACAGGTCAGAAAAAAATAGGAGGCAGGAGGCAAAAAGATTGGAGATGACCCTGCAAAGGGAAAATGTCCAACATAGGCCTAAACAAAACCTAACTTAATATAAAAGGTTTTATTTTTTTTGGGGGGTCACCAAATGTTTTATTAAAGATTTGCTCTAAAATGAACTTCATTTTGTACTTTAAATCACATTGGTTTGTTAAAACAGACATGATTTGGTAATCAGTTTGGGTGGGTGTTGCTAGGGTTCCTTCCTCTAACTGTCCAAAAGATTGTTGTAAATTAGAGCATTTTAAATCTCGTTGGTTGTAATGCGTAAGATTTTATTGACAACCTTACTGTGGTGCTTCAGTGATTGCCAGCTTTCTCCAAAAACATAATTGATACAAATTCTCTTTGCCCCCAGAGCTGATATTTATGTATTTCATGTGCCTAATAAAAAGTAATTCCATAGTTCTCATTCCCAGTAAAGGCACTGCCAGATTGAAACGTCAAAAAATACATGTTCTTGTTTTCACTTGCAATTCAAGTTTCAAATGCACAATAACGAGTATTACAAGTGGAAACGTTAGTAACTATTGATCACTTCATGACTCAAGTGTTTTATTGGCTCCCCAAAGTCCATAACAATCTATGTGATCTGGAACAGTGTCCCGTCGTGTTGTGCTCCTTCCACCAACATACCTCTTGCCTGCCTTGTGGTCAAAGTTCACTTACACTTCAATGGTGCTGTGGGCTGTTTACCTGTCTCTGGTGCTTGGAGGGAATAAATTGGATATAAATTCAACAGTGGCATCAACATGGACACACAAGATATGAAGCCCTCTTGGTCAACTGGTCAGGTGGTCTCTCTCCAGACCAGTCAGACTCATGCAACATGCACAATAATCATTTCTTTCAACTCCAAAACCATGTGGCAGGCTTTTAGAAACTTATCTTGCTAAAACGCCATCTTTCTCAAACTAATTTACATAGACTCCAAGTGTGCCTCTAAATGTACAAGATTTTCTGAGGCATTGGTTTATTTTCCAAATATATCTTTGCTTTTTGGTTCAATGTATTATAGATTGCCAATTTCAAGCTTGCCACCCTTTACTCATAATGCAAGAAGGCAGGTCAGACAGTTCTCACAGTCAGCTTTAGGAGGAATGTTTCTGGCTATATCCACTTACAGCCATTTATTCTGCAAAGGAGCCCAACATAAGCAAATAAAACCATGAACTCCCTGAGCTATATTAGAACATAAAAAAGGAAGATTTTTGGCTTGATTATTTCTTCATCTTAAAATGCATCTAGAGACCTTCAGGTGCTCACAGACGCATGGGGCCGTGGGATGCTGCTTCAACAAGCAACCATTCATCAATGACATAGTGTGACATGGCGCAGACTTGTATATCCGCCCATCAACCGTACAAAAGTATTTTACAAGAGCTTGGTGTTTGTACAGTTCATGTTCTACCTGCCTTAGCCACTAGGACCATATAATTTTTGGGGGATTACCAAAGCCACAAAGCTCCCCGCAGCAATTAAACTTGTTGCTTGGCTCATCTTCCAGTAGAGAGACTATGAAAGCTACCTACAATTTTACTTATCACTCCCTGGTGTCACAACAGCTTGATGCTATTTCCCTCTTGTTGGAGAGCCCTATAATTGCTAATTAAGACCCACTGCCTTTTTACTGTCCCAGGTGGAACTCATTTTTGTAGTACTGAGCACACTCATTTTTGTAGTACTGAACACAGAGAGCAGTAGAAGCTACTGCACTCTCTTAAGGTAACTTCTCTGTCCACGCTCTCGCTCAAATACCACTCTAGCCAGCCCACAGCAGACATTGCATTGAAGACAGATGCAGCCTGAAAACAGATGTATGTTGCATCTCTAGAGTTCGCCATTGGAAACCAATAGGTTTCCTCCAACCAGCAAACACTGGTTGATAAAGAAAGACTGTTAGGTACACCAGAGGCTCCCGTTTTTACCAATTTGTTTTGAGGGAAGTAAGGAAAAAATCACTCCTGCATGTTGTCTGCTTTCGTTAAGAGAAGCAAACCGCAGATGAGGAGGGGGCTTATCAGATTACAGCTGGGGCCATAACAAAGGCTGAAGCTAAGCGGCCCTGAGTATCTTAGCTGAGAGCCTCACACTTAAATTCAATGGAGGGGGAAAGAGACAGACAGTTTACCACGTCACAGGTAGCTAAGAGAGGCAGGTTTTTGACTGTGTTCAGTGCCTATATATAAGACATATGCATGCACTGTAAGAATGTCAGATTTGTAGGTCTGTCCCGTTATTTGTTAACCAAATAAAAATTTAAATACCACTACTTTGTTTTCTTTCTTGTATAGCACTCTAGAGCTACTCATTCAAATGCAGGATATCAGAGCACTTTAAACCACAAGTGTATAGTATGCATTGAAAATAAGGGCCAGATGTAGCAAAGGGTTTTTCCCATTATGTGTCAATGGGAAAATGTGTTCGTACATATGGCCCTAAATCTCATGAGTGTAGGTCAATGTAGTCATATGTATGACAGTGTGGGTTAAAAGATGTAGGAGCCACAAATCCTCCATAGGTCCCTGTGCAAAATTAGAAGGATTACAATTTATAAACTGCAAGTAACAAAAGGATCACTGTGTTAGAAACAGTCACCCACTTACCCATTTGCATACAATAGAAATCTGTGCGTTACATAATGTGCTTTGCAGTAGACATAATAAACCTCCATGCTACTGTGTTTTAAAACTGAAACTAGACAAAAGACATCCCTCTAGAAAATACATTTACATCCAGAATTATCCTACCATTATTATCATTTCCTGAGATTAAACACAAAGCTCACTACAGCAAGTGCCTTAACTTCATAAGATATTTTAAAATGCAGACTTTGCAAACAATAAAGCAGAACAGATTTCCTGCCATGTGTCTCCTTGTTGCCAATTTCTTTGTGGCAGGGTTTTAAAAGCCCAAATTTTGCATCAGGGTTGTCATTTGATTGGCACATACCCGATGCAAAATGTCATTTGTTAAATATTGTAATGCACCCAGATGTGTTCATGATAGACCTGCTAAACATATGTGTGAGGTCCTAAGATATGTCACTTCTCATGGTGTCACTTCCTGTGAGGTTATGGGCTGTGATGCCACTTCCTGTGAAGCCATGTGCGCTGTCAAGTGCCCTGATGTCATACACTGTAATGTCACGTGCGCTGATGTCACTTGCATACTACCTACCTTGGTTAGTCCAGCACTGCTTATACTTGATGATCCATAAACTGTGTAGCTTATGGCAAGATTCATCCCTTATCCTATTCTATCTTTATGTGTTAGGATCTGTCCGTTCAAAGCTGACGGTTTCAACCTTGTTTATATCCTGATTAAACTTCCCGTTTACTTGTTTTTACTGATTGCAATAACAATAATGATAAAAAAAAATAAAAAAAATGCATCAGACATAATAAACGCATATTAAAACGAGTATAAACAAAACAAAATCAGATAGTTAACGAACAATCTCATTATAATGCTAATCTAAAAAGCCCCCCCATTTAAAAAAAATCACAATAACAAAGAGAGCGACTGCAAACAGAACTAGCTGTGCCAATAAATAGGTACAAGTTGTATTCACTGAGCTTAGCCCAGTCTCCTTGAATATTGGTTAAAAAAAAAATCTCTCCAGTAACATAGATGAACATAATGAAAATGTATGTGATAGAAAACGAGGGACGTGGGATTAGCACTGACAGAATTTAACGCCCTGCTGGAGATGGAGTGTATATTATGAAAACACCTAATCTTAATATTATCAAGCAAGAACGTAGCGTTTGAGAAAAAACACCTATTAATAATATCAGGCAAGGATGTAGCGTTTAATTAGTAATGAAATACAGGGCTAAATTTGATCGAGATGGAGGGGAAAAAGACAACCACTCCAGTTAAGGGCAGTAACTTGACTTTGAGTAGTTTTTGTATAGCAGGTCAGTAATAAAGCTCGTGACTGCATGATGATCCATAAGCCATGTATTTCAAATAAATACACATCTCTAATGCTATGTACTCTTTAAGCACATATTAGGACAGGTCAGTTTAATTTGGAGACCTCCAACCTTGTTAATAACCCCACCCCATGGTCGAAGTGGACGGGATCTGAGGGGCACGACGTGCCTCTATTTTTTTCATTTAAGAAAAAACAGGGCCAGATGTATGAACGTCAGTGTTTGTGACTCGCAATTTGCAATTTTTAGTGACTCACAAAATGCGGGTTGCAAACACTGATGTACAACAGTGTCTGAGACATTGTTTGTGATTCCCAAATGGGTCACAAGGGACATGCCTCATTAATATTCATGAGGCAGGTTGCAATTTGCAACCTTTTGGGAATGGCTGACACTCACAGGGATGGCAGCCTGCTGGAGTCAGCAGACCACAATGTCAGTGACTGCTTTTTAAATAAAGCAGTTAAAAAAAAAATGCAGCCTGTTTTCCTTGAAAGAAAATAGGCTGCATTTCAAAAATAAAAATGAAAAATTTTCTTTTCATTTCCTTAGAGTGGGCAGTGCTCTGAAAAAATGTTGGTGCCCCATTCACAAAGGGGAAGGGGTCCCTTTGGCATCCCTTTCAGTTTGCCAATAGCTTACCACCAATTTATGTCTGGTAATCTACTAATGTTTTACGACCGCATTCCCGGTCGCAAAACATTCAAACATATCAGTGTGACTCCCTATTGGAAAGGGACACCCTTTACACACCCCTTACTTGTGCCAACTCGCAAACCCCATTTTGCCAGTCGGTAATAGGTTACCAACTCTCAAAATAGGGTTAGTACATGGGAAGATATATTTTACTTTGGACTGTTTATGACCAGTAAAATGCATCATACATCTAGCCCACAGTTCCCCTAATTTTTGTGAACAGACAACGGGTCCTGGAATGGTTAATTCCACCAGCTGAAATGCTTCAGCTTAAGTGTAAGGCAGGGAGTCTCACACACTATGAAACCGAGGGAGTGCCGCATTGCTAAACAGTGAGTGGCTGTATTCATGAATGAGTGGTTGTGTGAGTGGCTCTTGAGTGAGTAGGTGTATGAGTGAGTAAGTGGGTGTATCAGTGGCTGTATGAGTGAGTGAGTGGCTGTCTCAGTGACTGAATGGGAGAGTGAGTGCCTGCAAGACTGTGCGAGTGAGTGACTGGTGTGTGAGTGGTGTATAGGTGAGTGTCTGTGTGAGTGGCTGTATGGGTAAGGGAGAGGGTGTGTCAGTGGAAGCATGAGTGAGTGAGTTGTGTAAGTGGCTGCATGCGTGAGTGGCTGTTTGAGCAGCTGTATGAGTGAGTGACTAGGTGTGTGAGTGTCTGTATTGGTAAGTGAGTGCCTGCATGAGTCACTGAATGGGTAAGTGACTGGGTGTGTGAGTGGCTGTATACGTGAATGATTGGCTATGTGAGTGGCTTTTGAGTGAGTGGGTGTATGAATGAGTATGTGGGTGGGTCCGTGGCTGTATGAGTGAGTGAGTGGGTGTCTGAGTGACTGAATGGGTGAGTGAGTGTCTGCAAGACTGTCTGTGCGAGTGAGTGACTGGGTGTGTGAGTGGTATTTAGGTGAGTGAGTGGCTGTAAGGGTAAGTGAGAGGGTGTGTCAGTGGCTGTATGAGTGAGTGAGTTGTGTAAGTGGCTGTATGGGTGAGTGGTGGTGGAGTGGCTGTATAAGTGAGGGACTAGGTGTGTGAGTGGCTGTATGATTGACTGGATGTGTGAATGTATATATTGGCAAGTGAGTTCCTGCATGAGTCACTGAATGGGTGAGTGACAGGGTGTGTGAGTGGCTGTATGGGTGAGTGGGTGAGTGAGTGGCTGTATGTGTGAGTTGTGTAAGTGGCTGTATGGGTGAGTGGCTGTGTGAGTGGCTGTACTGTATAAGTGAGGGATTGAGTGTATGAGTGGCTGCATGATTGAGTGGGTGTGCAAGTGGCAGCATGGGTGAGTGCCTGCATGAGTGGCTGTATGAGTGTGTGACGGGTGTGAGTGGACGTATGGATAAGTGGGCATGCCAGTGGCTGTGTGAGGGAGTGGCTGTATGGGTGAGTGAGTGGCTGTGTACAAGGATGTATAATTGAGTGACTGGGTGTGTCAGTGGATGTATGAGTGAGTGAGTGGGTATCTGAGTGACTGAATGTGTGAGTGAGTTCCTGCAAGACTGTGTGAATGAGTGGCTGGGTGGGTGAGTGGTGTATAGGTGAGTGAGTGGCTGTGTGAGTGGCTGTATGGGTAAGTGAGAGGGTGTGTCAGTGGCTGTATGAGTGAATGAGTTGTGTAAGTGGCTGTATGGGTGAGTGGCTGTGGGAGTTGCTGTATAAGTGAGTGACTGGATGTGTGAGTGTCTGTATTGGTAAGTGAGTTCCTGCATGAGTCACTGAATGTGTGAGTGACTTGGTGTGTGAGTGGCTGTATGGGTGAGTGGGTGAGTGAGTGGCTGTATGTGTGGACTGTGTAAGTGGCTGTATGAGTGAGTAGCTGTGTGAGTGGCTGTATAAGTGAGGGACTTGGTGTGCAAGTGGCTGTATGGGTGAGTGCCTGCATGAGTGGCAGTATGAGTGAGTGACTGGTGTGAGTGGATGTATATGCAAGTAAGTGGGCATGCCAGTGGCTGTGTGAATGAGTGGCTGTATAGGTGAGTGAGTGGGTGTGCGAGGGGCTCTGTGGGTAAGTGAGTGCCTGCATGCATAGTTGTATGAGTCAGTGAGTGGGTGTATAAGAGTTTCTATCAGTGTGTGATTGGGTATGTCAGTGCCTGAATGAGTGTGTGTGTCTGTTTTTGTGAAAAGATATTAGTATGTGCATGGGTTGGTAAGTGCATGTACAGTGTGTGTGCCTGGTTGTGTCAGAGGTTGCCTTGGTGTTAGTCTGGGTACATCAGTGCCTAAACCAGCCTATGTGGCTTGGTTTGTAAGAGTTTGTGTTGGTGTGTGCATGGGTATGTCAGTATGTTTGTCAGGATGTGTACCTGGGTTTCTGGGAGGCTGTAGCAGTGTGTGCTTTGTTATGGGAGTGCCTGTATCAGTGTGTCTGTCTGGGTGTGTGTGTGACGCTGTATTAGTGTGTACCTGGGTATGTCACTGCCTGTGACAGTGTGTGTGCTTCAGTGTGTGAGAAGCTGTTTTGGTGTGTGCCTGGTTATGTCAGTGCCTGTGTCAGTGTGTGCGAGTTTAGATTTGGTGCATGCTGGGTTATGTTAGTGCCTGTGTCAGTGTCTGTGGCGTGGTGTGTCAGAGATTGCATTGACGGGTGCCTGGTTCTATCAGTGCCTTTCTCAGTATGTGTGCATGGGTGTGTTAGAGGCTACATTGGTGTGTTCCTTGACTACGTGAGTGCTTGTATCAATCAGTGTGACTGGGTGTGTAAACGTTTGTATTGGTGTGTGTCTGGGTATGTCAGTATCTCTATTACTGAATGTGCCTGGGTGTGTACTCAGAGAATGTAATTTTATGGAACAATACAGAGAGACCAATTAGTAATGTATATACATTACTCCAATAGATGATATGCTCGATCTGTAAAAAACGAAAAAACACAAGATGGAGTTAGAATTATTATTTATAAAGTTACATAGGTTCTTACATTTTTAATAAAGTATAATTTCATAATATCAACAACTTACTAGAGATTTCTTATGCTGTAAAACTATGTTACATTAAATTAAAGCATTTAATTTCCCCTTTTTTGCTGTTCCCAGGTTCTTTACTTATACACCATACCTGATGTACTGTTTAAAGAATCATCCTTGAACAGTGGGGAAAAACAATCATATGGATTGTAGAAAAAAAACAGCACTGCAGAATATGTCACTGTATATAAGCGACCTTGGGCCAGATGTAGCAAAGGGTTTTTCCCATTCTGTGTCAATGGGAAAATGTGTTCGTAGATATGGCCCCTTGTGCATTGCACTAATTACATTTATTTAACTAATGGTTTTACCTATACTTACTCAATAAGTCTAAAGAAACATATACTAGAAATTATGTTTTTTTTATCAAGAGTGGTAAAATACTACTAATATATAACAAAGGACATTATGCTAATGAGAGCCTCGTAAAGACATCACCCCTGGTAGGCCATATGATGTCAAAAAAACTGATAATACATGAACTACAACTATACTATTTCACTCTTCCAATTGTAATTCTTTTTGGAACTTGGCAGTTTATGATGCAATGTTTGTTCTCATTACATTGTGTCCATCCAGTTTTAGGTCTTAAATACAGTTTGTAGTATCCGGATGTAATGTTAACTCTTTAATGAAAGATGACAGTCTTAGTAGTATCTGTTTATCTAGAAATAGTTTTTGTCCTTCTACACAATTTGTAAAGTCTGTTTCCAATTTACTGCCATCTATTCTGTATTGTTGTAGCATTAACTGCACACCAGCATCTCGAAAAGCCTTATAAAGACGTCACCCCTGTTAGACCATATGATATTGTAAATAGTCATAATCCAACTACTACAACTATACTATTTTACTTTTTCATTTGCAATCCTCCTTAGAACTTAGGTTTAAGAAACAAAAGATACAAATTTAGTAGCTTATAAGGCAGACTTCGCTTGAATTTGAAGTTGCGATCATTACATTCTGTCCATCTAGTTTTACTTTTTAAATAGACAGTATAGTGTCCATAGCAATAGGAGTATATGCGTTTGCAGAAATAGATAGTTGTCTTGTTGTAAAGTTTCAATTTAGTGCCATCTGATTTGCATCATCATAGCATTAGAATACTATAGTTGCCACTTCTTTGTATATGTAAAGTTGATATAACATCCACAATTTCTGCAGGAATTGTTTTGTGTAGCTTCTTTAAATAATCTCTCAGCATTGACAGTTTTGCAGGCCAGTAGAGTTAAGTAAAAAGTTCTTGCTGGATCTATTTCTGTATTTGATGTTCATGAACAATCTTCACGTTCATGGTTCAACAAGTAATTGAGTCCAAATAAGTCATCAATAGGTAATTCCTCTTCCTCTAAAATACCAAATATCACCATTCGAAATTCATGTGCATCTTCATGATTGCTTTGTGTAAACTAAGCAGATCCAGTGCATACATTTACAAGGCTTTGAATGTGTGACACACAATAGCCCATATTTAAGAGGGTCTAGTGCCTCCTTGCGCCATATTAGCATAATTGTTTGTGACACTAATGTGGCCCAACGAGGCCAAATTTGCCACACCAGATTTACAAAGTGGCGCAATTCATGCATTGCGCACCTTTGTAACCCCTTGCACCATATTATGCCTGCGCCAGGCATAAGGTATGCAAGGGGGGCATTCCCCCCTTAGGGGGACTGCAAAAATGGCACAGTGGAATCTAAGAGGTTCCATTGCACCATTTTTAGTGGCTATTTTTAACGCCTGCACAGAGCAGGTGTTAAAAGGGTCATACCATTGTTTTTAATGGGCCCCTATGTACTGTGCAGTATAAGAGGCAAATATTTGGCGGTAATCCTGCACAGTACATCAATAGCATAAAAAATGTTCACGCTATTGCCCCAACCCTGCGCCATGATTTGCTGTATATTAAATACAGAGCACAAATGATTGTGGTGGGGGGGCGCTAAGGGGCGCAAGAAAAGTGGTGTTGCATTGGATGCAGCGCCACTTTTCTTACATTGGGGCCAATGGGTTTTACTTCAATCACTGCACAGATGTTGTGACACAGCAAACAGTGTGGATCACATATTCTGTTTTCTCTGTTCAATTGCATGAGGTAGTGTAAACAGTGTGTTGAGAACCACATTTGCAAAACAGTTCACATCAGAGGGGCTTGACAACTGGTAACCAATAAGATCTCCGTCATTGTCTATTGTTTTTCTTAACTTCCTTATTTTCTTTCCATCTCTTGTTCTCCACAACATCACTACAATCCTTTGAAAGTTTTCACTTTGGGCAGATGGTATGTTTTTCATAAGCTGGATACTGTCCTAAATGAGGAGCATAAACACTTCCTAATCAGTTGTACTGTTTCACACAACTTTGATCGGCATTTATTTTACTGTCATAAAACTAAACAAGATATAAACGGGACAATGTTCTAACTTGAGATAAGGCTACATATGACACACCTTCCTTAAACACAGTACTACCAAAATTATAAATGCTGCTACACTTAAACCTTCAGATTTATGAATAGTCATAACAAATGCTGGAGAAACTGGAAACGTTTTCCACCAAACATATAGGTCTTTCACAAGCACAGAACATGCAATGGACCTTCCAATCTGTTTTATTGATAGGTATTCAACCTCATTCACATTAGGAAAGCAAATTAAATCAATCTCTTTGCCCATAGCACCATTAACTAATCCTTCCTCAACATTTAAATTTAGACCCAAATTACTCTACAGTTCTTACAAACAGTTAAACATTTCCCTAATTTTGCAGTTCTGGAACAAGGTTTTTCCAATGCATCAAATTGTGCTTGTAGTTTCTCATTTAGAAGCACTGGCACACCCTGGTGTTCCATTTTGTCTATTGCTGTAAGTTGCAAAATGTCTTCTTTCCCCAATTGTAGTAATTCCTCTTTAAAACAGGAACACTCCTGAAGTATAAACTAGCTGAGGTTAGTTGGGCACAGCACTGATAGAATCTAATTTCTCTGTCATGTGGTTCTAATTATGGTAATAAGACTGCATGTGTAGGGCGGCAGCATCACCAAGTGTGGGAGACTGAATCAACTCTCCACCATTTGGAAGTTGTTGGCCTGATCCCTGGCTAGCCTGCAGTGCTTCACCCAACCCTTGAAGGAGAAGGTGATTTGTAGCAGCATGAACCTCACACTCTGACACTATCGCTCAGTTACTCAGAGACTCACACATGCCATGCCAGAACACAGGATGCAAACTGGATTTCAATATGTGTATTGAAGAAAAAGCATCCTAGTATATAAAGCATGGGCTGTGATAATAAAGCTGATGAAACATAGGGGCGTCTTTGAGAGCCCACTAGCACCACCAGAGCATCACTTTTAGTGACGCTCCGGTGGCACTATGCACTGTACTGTATTTACAAGGAGCGTTAAACTACTTTTTGTGGCTTACTGCCACCTTGAAAATATGACCCCTTCACATGTAGCACTTTGTGTGAAAGGGGCATGCAGTGGGTGTTGCTGTGGGCGTGCCACAGCAACACCCATTGCATTTTGACGCTGTTCATAAACCTGAGGCAGCACCAAAATCCCTAGGGGTGGCGTTAGCAGGGTGCAACGAGGAGAAATGCTTGCATTTCTCCTTGTTGTTTGATCTTTCTATGTGCATTCTGCAGCACACATAGAAAGAGCAAATCACCATTTAAGACTGTTTTTGTGCAGGAAGGTGTACATTCCTGCACAAAAACAATCTCCCCCTCAACACAGCCATCCTTTAACAATGGTGCAAGGGTTGATGCATTGGCGCACAGCAGCAAATACACAGGGGTGCACTGGATTATTTTAAATACGGCACATTCCTGCATTTGAAAAATGACGGTGCGTAACGCTGCCAAATATTGGGCAGTGCCACGCACCGTCATTTTCTGTTAAATCTGACCAATAGTACGGTAATCAACATTACAACCAGTGTAAAGAACATAAACAACCAAACAATTTCGGAAGATTCTAGAGAGTATAGAGATTCCTTCCCACATTGTATATCTAGATCTGAGAGCATAGTGGTGGTAACCCTTCTGCCTTTCCCAATCTAGGAGAGTAATACCAACCCCCATACCTGAGTAGGATGGTTAGGGTGTGCCCATTGTCTGGATGGCAAACCTTTTAAAAAGGTGAAGATTCAGCACCAGGATCAGCAAAGCTGTCAAAGGAACGATGTGCGTCCCAGGACAGCCATGACTCGAATGCTCTTTGCCCCCCTTAGGCCTATGTGTTGTTCATATAATAACTCATACAGATTTCTAATAACATGCCTGGTGTACTGATGTGTCTAGAAAATGGAGACTCACTCCTGAGCTTCTGGATTGGCAATATGAGTTAGTATATCATGTACCGTACAGGACAGCCTTGAACAGGCAAAAAGTGCATTGTGAACAAATGGCTCATAAAATGTGCAGCGCGAACAACTATATCTTCTTGGAAAGAAATATAAAAACAATGAGCTAAAAGCTGGCTGTGCTAAAACATATGAATTGAATAAAATGTTTTAAAATGAAAAAGGCACAGGCTATGGGCCTAATGCTAAAATAAAGGTGCTCAGCCAAAGAACTAAAGGAGTCCTACAACACTTCAAACTGAAGCTGTGCAAAATATTGATTAGAGACGTTTCAGCAGAAATCTCCTCCCATATCTCATTTGTCTCAGTTTTCTCTGATGTAGTTATGTAGGAAATCACATAAGGAACAACAGCAATGCAGTTGTCTGTCACAAATTGAATATTCATATTGGAATTCCACATTTTGAGAATCATAGGATTATAGTCATTGATATATTTGGAGGCCTGTGTTCTTCTTAGGTTGTGTTTGTTTTTCCGTGATTTTCGAGTAAGTATATGTTTCACTGTAGATAAAAAAAAGTTCACTCTTCCTTTGGAAATTACAGGTCTTGGAAATCCAAAACAACAATTTGTGTAAAATGTTCCTTTAGCCCTATAATTCGCCGACAGTACTTCTGACATCTATGTATTTCAAAGTACAGAACTTGCTGTTTCAGGTCTTTTTGATCACTGTCTCTCGGGATGGCACATGTCACATACTGTTCTATGAGAGAGAATACAGAGTCATCACTGTCTGTTCCAAATGCCAGTGCATATTTTACCCATAACAGCATATGAATATGAGGAGCACCTCTTTCTTGGTACTCTTTTGATAAAAGAAATCAGGAACTTCTCTAAGAGGTGGAATTGTTTTGTTGCAGATGAAGGATAGCATGGCTTAACATCTGTGGTTAAAATATCTACAAACATTAGCTGGACCCAAAGAGCAAAGTTCTCCTGGTGTCTTCAAATTGATACCCTTAGTGTTTGCGTTTGCATCTATTAAAAACTCAAGTAAGTCATCCCATGCATATTCTGAACAACTGTGTCACAAACCTAGTAGGTACACCTAAATTTTGCAAAGTGCATTTTAGTCCACCGTATCAATGATACCAATAGAAGTTGGTCCCACGTTGACATGCAATCAGATTTATCAAATTGTATTCCAACTTTTCATCCGGTCCATAAATTTTGACAACAAATTCTTTTGCAGAGATATTTTGTAGAATAAATCTGGTCTTCAATATGTGGTTTGCGGCATATGATAATCCAGACCAATCACTTTCAAATAAGAGGTGGGATATGTATATATAACCCATTTACGAACTGTAGGGGCCACTGAATATAATCTGGTTGACCTGTACTCAGCTGCTGGCATTTGCATGGGCGTTCATCATACCGCCCACCTATTACAGTTGGAAATAGTGTTGGAAAACAGAGAGCCTCTAAATGTTTCTCTCCCGCGCTCATTGGAGCTCTTTTCACTGTATTCATTTAAAACAGATCAATAGCATACCCAATGAATGGAATGGATGGATTCTACAGTGTTAGCATATTTTATCTGATTTAGTTATATCCACTTTTTCAATCCGTCCACTTGATGGTAACATTTCATCCTCCACATAACGTCCATGTCCAACAACATCTACATCTTTGTATTCTATATAATGTTTCAGATATCATGTAGCTTTTTTTAACTTTATTCCCATTCACTAGCTCTTGTCAGATTTATTTTATTTTTGGTAGGCACATCATTTACTAGGATAATAAGTAGTTTACCAATATATTTCTCTACACTCACAGTTTCAATATTCCATCTAAAACCTAAAAGTAATTAGATAACACTACCTTTAAGGTAGTTTCCCAGTCTTTGGTTCCATCAAAACTAATGCTTGTAAAGGATTGTATCAGTATTGATACATAAATATTTAAATCTCGAAGTTCTTCTGGAATTGAAACCAATTCAAACTTACAACGTATTGCTCTTGCTAGCATTTTAGTATGCTCTAACTTATCACAGCAATACTTACATATAGTGTGGGGGGTTGACATATCAAAGTGTTCCTCCACAAATAAATATATAGCAAATTCTCGCCATTTAACTTTGATCTCTTATTCAGTTTTTGAGAACAGCGTTGCATGTTTGGCTTTTGTAGTGAGTGTGTGGACAACAAATACAAACACATTTTGGTTTCTCTGAAGAAACTGTATTAACTTTTGCAATCTCTTGTGTAAAGTTATCACTACTAACATCTGTGTTCTGTTATTCAACACTTGAGCATACCAACACCAGATTTTCCCAAGACTCCTCTTCAAACCCAAAGAAATGTAACTGAACATCTTCACAAACGTTTTCTACCTTGGGTCGGTACCATACAAAAGAGCTTTATTCATTACTCCTAAATATAAGCAGGACTTTTCACAAAGTAAGGTCTCCTAATTACATTTTGCATTTTAGAGTGATGAAAAGTCAACGTTCTGAAGCGATGAAAGGTGCACACTTTCTTGGATAGACACACCAGTGAATGTCCTGGTAAATTAGTATATTTCCTCACTTTGCCTAGATCTAGTCCTTGCAAAATTGCAGTTTTCTGCTTCATACTTCTATCTGGAAATTGACGTTGACAATTTCTTAATATATCAAGTTATTCCTGCCGAACACTACAGCTACTACTACAGTTCCATTTCTACACAGGAGCATGTCTGTGCCTTCCCTGTACCTCTTCAGCTATATCTTGCTTTACATTTTGAGGAACCATCTCCTCTTTTGCAACAGGAATACCATCTTTTACCTCATAGCATCAACCAGTTGTTTCAACTTCATGAACTAATGTGTTCTCTTGGAAGTAGCTTTCTTCATTAAAGAAAGGCTCAGCACTAGACATATGTTTCCATTCTCCTCTGACTTCTTCTTTTCTCCTTTTATACTGCTTCATAGTTTGTAACAATTTCTGTACTACCCTACTCCGAAACATTCTGACTTGTATTTCCTTAAATTGCTTTTGTCTTCATGTTAAAGTATCTGTTTTGTTAAAAGATTTATTAGTTTGAATCTTACTCACTCCATATCCTTTCTTAGCTAATTTTAAATCTTGCTTTTTATTTGCATTTTGTAGCACACTTTGCATTTTTCCACATACTATTTTAAGAAATGCATTAGTTTCGTAATAGAAGCTAGTTTCTCTTTACGTGCATTCTCCGCATTATGCCCCTTTTCACACTGAGTTTTAAGAAGATGGTATCTTTTCTTTTATTTACTTCTTGTTTACAGCTTTTTCGGCATTGTAAATCTTTCTTTGTAAATACAAGTATATGTCTGAAAAGAAAAGAAAAATCAATGCATTTAGTTTTTGAATATATGCTATTAAATTCCATAGTTTAAGCAATTAAGTAGCTACATAAATAGTTGTGTTGCAATGTAACGGGCACTCTAATTGTGTTAAGTTGCATGTATAAATGAATGCCTGCTTCAGTATTTCGCTGGCTTTGTCAATGTCTGCATTATTGTCTTATGGGTGTCTCAGTGTCTGCACTAGTGTTTGGCTGTGTGTCACTGTCTGCATTAGTGTATGCCTGGGACTCTATGTGCCTGTATTAGTGTTTGCCTAGGTGTATCAGTACCTGGATCAGTGTGTTCCTGGGTGTGTCAGTGTGTGCATTGGAGTGTGCCTATGTGTCAATGGCTGTATAAATGTCTGTGTTAGTGAGTGTTGGGGTCTGTAATTGTGTGTGAAAGTGCTCTATTTGTGTTGGGTACATAACTGCTGTCTAGATATAACAGTACATTTGTAAATTCCTCTGTCATAATCAAATTGCAAATGTAAGGGGCCCTTTGGTTTTGAAAATAGGTATATCAGTAGCTGCATTAGTCAGTGAGTAGTTTATACATGGATGTATGGTTATCTGCATGTGTCTGTAAGAGACGTCTTTCAGGATCCCAAAATGGCTATATATCTGTGTGAGTGGGTCACACAATGTCTGCATGGTGGTTTCAAAGAGTATTTTACTACAGTGTGTCAGTTATTCTCTGGCTTTATTAGTCTGCTGATCATTCTTGCTTCTGTAAAACTAAAACCTGGTGTATAAGTACCCGCTTGAGTTTCTTACTGGGTACAACATATGTACTATGCATTTATTTACTGTCATTAATTATCTACATCTACTTCCAAAACACATGAATTTTTAGGAGCTTGATAAAATATCTTTTGTTACTCTTTGCAAATTGTTCTTCCTCCTTTGCTGGTCACTGTACATTTCCTTATTATCCTCATGTACCCTTCTTTTTATACCCCATTTTACCCTTGTGTACATGCTAGACACTTTTATCCACATTATATACACACATGCCTTTTCAAACACATTAATACCCTAATTAACATACCTGTTAAATGTGTTTGTTGGTCTTTAATTTTTGTCAGAATCAGTTAGAATCTCTTCTCATTGAAAGTGTGTACTCTCAAGCACAAGAATGGTATGCCACTCTCATGCAAAGGATCCTTTAATGGCAATCTTTTCAACTTTGCTTTCAGTGTTACACATGTAGGAAACAAATCACATTGTTCCTTTCATATTTAACTTTTGTTGTGCCATTTCTAGATGGTCAGTCTTTTTTAACCCTTTCTAAGACTACTGTAAAGAATCCCAACTTGATAGGAGTTCTGGGCAGACTCGTGGATCCACTGTGCCGCTCAGCAAGCCCCCACCTCCCATGTAAATTCACAGTGGATCTGCAGAGCCACACGGTAGCCCAAAAATCCATTTCATAAGCTGCTGATAAACAATCTAATTTATACTCCACTTGTTATAAATAACAAAATGTGAACCCCAACGCTCATTATTCAGTATTTCCTTTAATACCACTCTCATTTCATGGGAACAGTCTGGTCTTTTTTGTTCCCTTTCACCCCATGCTCTTATAGCTCCATTTCTATAGTGACCAAATTTGAAACATTGGCTGCTAGTGCTAGTTAAGAAGTTCAGAACACTTTCTGACAGGTGCATACTAGCTTCAAAATCAACTGTAGCAGGTGTGGTTGAATATTTAGAATTATAAGCATATCCCAAACACTATTACTTTGTTCTTATTTATCTCAATATCACTACCTAGTTTTAGCCAACAGCACATTTACACCATCCAATTAAAATTGATTTTGAAATTCTAAGTGCTTTCCTCCATTTTAACAACTCTATCATTCTGTTGTAGCAATCTCCTGTCTGCTACTCCAGCTTCCCTAACAAATGCTCAGATTGTGGATTGTGGGTTACGGTTTTGTGTTGTTGGCCAGACAGAGTGTTAGAAAGAGTGGCATTGACAGAGTTTTGGGTTTACCTAATCTGGATATTACTTGGGTTGGGCAGAGAGGATTAAAGTGGCATCAATTGCTGCCTTTAGTTGAAAGCTGTATGCATTGCCAACATCTAGACCTCGTGATTGTGCACTGCGGTGGCAGTGACAGGTACAATTACTGGGTAGGACTGAAAATCCTAATGAAGGATACCTTTGGTAAATCCACGGTGCTTTCCCACACACTGCCTTGGTGTTCTCTAACATTTGCCAAAGGCTGAAGTTGAAGTGGTCCACTGAATTCCATCCACATTTGGAGAAATCCAGGAAACATGTGGAAAAAACTGCTTCTGCATTCCTCAGAGACCACAACCTGGGCTCTATATACCGCAACAATTTACCCTTCGAAATGGATGATATATCAATAGTCAATAACTGTGTGGGTCTGTGAGTGGGTATATGAGTGTTTCTGTTGACTAAGTTGGACTCTTGCTCTAGGCAAGACTGCTGGTTTGAGGATGACAGTACTTATGTTCGTAGGTGACTATGCCTATCCTACAACAAGTCGCAACTGTAGTCCCAACCCTTCCGGTTCACTAGCAGTACCTCACCAAAAACCCAAATAGTTAAATGTGATTTGTGGCAGCCTTTACGTATGGACTCAAATGTATGACATCTCAGGGAGTGTTGTGGTTAAACAGAGATTACCCCTTTCTCACAGATACATCATGTCTCAACCAATCACAGGCAATAACGAAGATACAGTAAGGTATCAATAGTTTTTATTTAACACAATCTGCAATCTACGATAAATTGTATGGGCTGCAATGATTAGGATAATGAACAGTGCAAGAGACAGAATGGTAAAGACAAGATTATAAAGACCCCCACCATCTTGCAATAACATGGAAAGACATAGAGTGCGTAATATGTCCTGATAGCCCATCATAATAGGACTAACCTTCTACCTAAAGGAGAGCTGGGTATGTTAAACCTAATCTGCCAAGGCCATGTCCCTGGAAGGAGCCCCAACCCTTGTAACCTGGGAATGAGGTCTCTAGCTCAGACTCTGTAGGAACACGAAGTCCGGGTCAGCGTCAAGGCGATGTGCAGCGTCGATAGCAGTGATGGTATCTGGTCGGAATCCTTCTGATTATCTGTCTAAACTGAGGTGTATTTATACTGATCTACTTGGACCCCTGACGTAGGTTGTTCCCAAACAATAGATAACACAGCATGCTTGGGACGGTAATTAATATTAACAATTTCCTCAAAAGTGTGAAGAGGGAAAGTACCTAATGTGAAACACCTACAGTTTGTTTGTCTTTGTCACTTGATTTTATGCCTTAGCGCGGTGGCACTGATAACATAAAGCTAAACAAATGGCCTAACTATAAACAAGGCAGCCATCTTAAAAGAATTATTTAAATAAATGGGCTAAGACAGAGCAAGCTAAGTAGGTTAAAGGTCACTAGGTGACAGGGGCATGAGTCTGCAAGCCAAAGGTTAAGCTAACTTCTGTTATCCCATTAAAACAAACTAAGATTCACTACACTGTTAGTCTGTGTGTAGGTGTCTGACTATCTCTATGGGTCTGTGGGTAGGTGTGCAAGAGTCTGAGTGAGTCTGTGAGTGAGCATGGCAGGAGGAGGGGAGCCAACTGTAACTGTGCGGGCCCTGAGGCTCCCCATCAGTGTATATGCATATACATTAGGTTTAAGCAACGTCTTTCCACCCTTTTCCCAGGGTATAGCGCAGCTTACTAAAAGGCTCCAAAAGCATATGGCCAAGTCAAAGCAAACGTGTTTTCCCTTCAGTTCGACCTTGACAAGTTATCTGTAATCCTCAATGGAGCTGCTTGCATCCTTGCTATTTCTAGCATAATATCTTACGTAGTGATGCTACGAGCATGTAAAATGACTTAGAAGCCCTGCCCATTTGGTCCATATAGGTGCATATAGGGGTAGACCGCAAGCTAGGCCCTGAGGCCAACCCCCAATGCACATGGCCAAAGGCCATGTTTGACAGGTAATAAGATGCTTACTGGGGCTAAGCCAGAGGCCGTGTGTGGTGCGGGGTTGGGTGCTTATAGAGTGTTGTCAACATGGCCCAGCTGTAGGCCAGGCCTGCAGCCTACTGCCACTGCACATGGCCAAAAACCATGCGTGGTGTGGGGCTTGTGCTTATAGAAGGTTGGCCACAGGGCTTGGTCACAGGCCAGGCCCTATGGCCTATTGCTGCTGCGCACAGCAGAGGGCCGTGAACGGTGGTGGATGGATTAATGTAAAGTATTTAAAATTAATTATTGCTAAAAGAAAACATAGAAATTTACTGAAAAAACAAAGGTAACAAGGACATTATAGTTAGGAAATAGAATTTTAAAAAAACATAGAAATTCACTAAATAAAACAAAGGTTACAGGACGTTATAGTTAGGCTCACATTTCAAACATACAAAACTACAGATATTCAGCATTTATAGTTAGTTATTTTAAGTAACTATAACTCGCGACCTAAGGTAACTATAACTCATGCCCTCTCCATGAACTGCTAATTACCTCATATGTTACCTCAGTCATGACATTTTCTATGGCATCATTAGAATTAACACTGCAACATTTGCAATAAAATTATTGGCAGAGAACCTGTACATGGAGTGTGGGCGCAAAGTATTGTGGCATAACTATGAATTTACTCAAGTGGGTAAACTGGTGACATGGTTCACCAATGGCTGGGAATCCAGGTTACGCTATATGCTATATAAAATCAAGTTATCAGCACCAAAGTATATATGATTACAATGCTTTTCCTCATGCACATTACTGATTTCAGGTAATTTGAGTTCTGTATTGATGCATTGAATTAATGAGGAACGCTAGACAGAATGAAACATCAAGAATGTGTAATCCTATTGACTATGATTGAGTATTTTGATTTGATTAATATAAATCGTATGGATTAGTAATGGCCACATTCATCACTTAAATTTATTGAAACATGTTACATA
This sequence comes from Pleurodeles waltl, assembly GCF_031143425.1. Taxonomy (NCBI): domain Eukaryota; kingdom Metazoa; phylum Chordata; class Amphibia; order Caudata; family Salamandridae; genus Pleurodeles; species Pleurodeles waltl. The sequence continues at coordinate 837,992,570 of NC_090436.1, read as the reverse complement.
CAATGTAGGTTTACGCATTACATACTGAAACATGTGAAATGTGTTCCATGACAAGACGGACACCACTGAAGCATTGAGAGCAGACATTTTAAGTGGAGAGTCATGTTTCACTTTTCTTACATGACCTAAACATAACTTGTATTGGTAGTAACCCACAACTCTTCCTTAAAACAGCAAGGCATACCACTTTAGTCGGGGCTTCAGACTGGGCTCTAGTCGTGTCTGAAGATCCTATGGAAATTAACATAGGAAATACAACTTTTTTTACCCCCTTTTTTCTCCGCCCCTGGTTGATGAATGCAAAGTGCAACAAGAATCACCAGGGCACTTCTTCTGGAAAATTTAGTGAAGATTCGTCAAACTGCGCCAATGATATAGGGAAGTCAAAGAACTCTTTCTCTATGGAAAGTAGGTCCTAACTATAACTACCTAGTGGCGACTGCCATTATATATGTATAGTGTATAGTAGTTAGGACCCACTTTCCAAAAAGTTTTGGCTGCGATTTTATTTCATGAGACACGGTCCTCAGGGGTGAACCTAATTGAAAGTGGCATAAAGGATCAGGGTGGAGGTACCCGGACCCCAGGGGTGTGATATAGATGTGTTTTAGGAGCGAATTATGGGTTTAAAATAATTTTGCATTGCCATGCCATGCATGATATTCACCAAAAATCATGAATTTGGGAAAATTTTCTCCAATTTTTCACGAACAATTCACAGATATAAAAACATTTGGAAGAGACCCACAGACTCATTCATACTCTTAATTCATTCTTTTATGCATACACTCAGAGACTCATGCACCCACTTATCCACTCATACACTGACACACCCACCCACAGATGCACTCAGACCCACATGCACCCACTCAGACACTGATGCACCCACTCACAGACCAAGTGAGACATTGATGTACCCACATACAGACACACTGAGACACTCATACACCCACTCACAGACCACTGAGAGCCTCATGCACCCACTCATATCCCCACTCAGACACTGACGCACCAACTCAGTGACTCACTCAGATCTTCACACACCCACTCGCAGACCCACACAGTCCCTCATGCACCCACTCATACACTGTTGCACCCACTGACAGACTCACTCAGAACCTCACACACCTATTCACAGACCCACACAGACAGTGATACAATCACTCATAGACCCACTCAGACACTGATGCACCTACTCACAGACCCATTCAGACCCTCACACACCCACTCATAAATCCACTCAGACCCTCATGCACCCACTCATCAACCAATTGAAACCCTCATGCACCCATTCACAGACCCACTCACATACTGATGGACCCACTCACAGACCCAGTGAGACACTTATACACCCACAGACTGACCTACTGAAGAACTCATACACCCACTCACAGAGCACTCAGAGCATCATGCACCCACTCAAAGACCCACTCTGACACTCATGCTCCCACTTACTGACCCACTCAGACAATGACTCTCCCACTTAATGACCCCCTCCGATCCTCATGCACCCACTCAGAGACCAACACAGACACAAACACAACCACTCACAGACCCATTCAGCCACTGATGCACCTACTCACAGACCCACTCAGATACTGATGCACCCACTCACAGACCCACACAGTCCTTCATACACCCACTCACAGGCCCATTGAGACCCTAATGCACCCACTCACAAATCCAATCAGACTTTCATCCAGTCACAGACGCACAAAGACACTAACACATCCACTCACAGACCCACTCAGACCCTCAAACACTGTCCTTCTTACTTACTTGCACACCGACTCAGACCCTCACACATCCATTCACAAACCCATACAGACACAGACACACACAGCCCCACTCAGCTCAGACAGTGATGCACCCACTCACAGACCCACACAGACACTGGAACATCCACTCACAGACCCACTCAGACCCTCATGCACTCACTCACAGACCCACTCAGACACTGTCCCACCCACTCACAGACCCACTCTGTCCCTCATACATCCATTCACAAACTCACACAGATACTGACACATCCAGTCATAGACCCACTCAGACACTGATGCACCCACTCACAGACCCTGTGAGACACTGATGCACCCACACACAGGCTTACTGAGACACTCATACACCCACTCACAGACCACTCAAACCTCATGCACCCACTCACAGACCCACTCAGACACTGACGTACCCACCAAGACACTGATGCACACGCTCGGACACGTAGAGACTCTCACAGTCACTCCCACCCCAGATACACCCTCTTACACCTATTCTCACACCCAGAGAGATAGGCTGCGGCCAACTTCCTTCAGCCATGCACAGCAGTGGTTGGATTAACATATGGTAATGAAAATTACTACATGTAAAAAAAATCATAGAAATTCACTGAAAAAAGAAAGGTTACAGGGGTGTTATAGTTAGGAAATAGAATTTTTTTAAAACATAGAAATTCACTGTAAAAAACAAAGGTTAGAGGAACGTTATAGCTAGGTAACAGAATTTAAAAAACCTTACGAATTCACTGACAAAACCAAAGGTTACAAGGCCATTATAGTTAGGTCCTGAATTTACTTCCACAAAACCAGAGAAATTCAGCAGTTATAGTTACCTGAGCTAACTTTAACTTGCAGCTCTGTAATGCACTGATTATGACATCACATATTACATCACTCATGACATAGCCAGTGACATCAATGAAGACATCTCAAATGACATTCCTGATGACATCACTGATGACGTCAACCAGCATCTGATAGTGGTTATATGGATGTCTGGCTGAAGGTGTGAGTGCTTGTATTGTTGAGTTAGTTTCTGTATGAAACCGTTAGTGTATGTGTTACAAGGTGTATACATGGTAGAGATTAAATATTTAAATTTGTTCTAGTACTGAAAAAAAAATTCAGTTGGTTTTTGTATCAAAGGCTTGATAGAAATACACTTTTTGTCCTCTTTCTTCGGAGATCGTATACAGTGCGATAGTTGCGGTGACATCATTATAGGCAACAATCATATAATAACTAAACAATGTAAAAAAATTACTAGTAGTATTTGGGGTTCTGCTTGCTATTAGGATTTACTACTACAGTTTCCTAATTTCTAGAAGTGAACTTATTTTACACCTAAAACATTTTTTGTTAGTTTTTTATGAACATCGCTATTACGTTCATGATTGCAGATATCACGTGACCTAAAGAGCGATATTATTGGATAACAGAGTTTGTCGTGATTTACATAGGCACCACACCCATTTAATTGGGGAATAAGGTTCTGTTTCTTTCTGCAGCTCACACCTGGAGAAGCAAGACGGAGAGAGACAGAGGATATTTTTGGATTTAGCATTTTTCACTGCAAGCTTTCCTGAAACATGGCAACAAGAAGGAGAGTTGGTGAGATGCTTTAAGATTTACAGCATGAAAAAGAGGTTGAAGAAGTGGAAAATAAAGAGTCTCCAGAAGAAGGGTCTTCCAGTCGCAAAGCTAATGTGACTTGGGATTTCTCCGCAATCCTCAGTGGAGAATCTACAACTGTGGCCAAACTTGCTAAATGCGCTCTTTGTGACAAGGTGTTGTCAAGAGGACACAACAAGAAATATTCATGTGGTACAGCATCAATGTTTTACCATTTAAAAACATATCATGGCAACCAGCTGAAACGAGCCAGAAATCAAAGGGATGCTGGACAAGAAGCAGCAGTTACACCAGGTGCAATGATTTCTACTGAAGTGGACTCTCAAGCAGAAGACATTGCAGCAGAATGTAGTCGAATGGTCATGTACTGCATGGATTGTAAGAAGACTGTGCCTGCCTGACTTCAGTCTGTTATACTACTCCGTCATGCAGCAAAGCAGCACACATGTCAATTTTTTATTAAGAAGTTTGTTTTTGCAGCTTATATTTTTTATTGCTGCTTGTTTTACTTTTTGAGTTTACTGTTGCCTGTTTGTTAACAAAGAAAAGAAAAAACTATAAAATGTTATAAAAGCACAAAACATATATGCAGATCATCTTTAAACCACTTTTTTCTGAACTCAAAATTGTATGGGTGTATATGAATAAAGAAGTATATAACAGGATTATAAATGAGTGAGTGAATGAAGTATGGATGCATGCATGTATGGATAAGTGTGTGAGTGCATGTGTTGTATGTGAGTAGTTGACTGAGTGTATTAATGTGTGTATGAGTGAATGAGTGAGTGTATAAGTGGTACATATGTGACTGAATGAGTGTATGACTGTAGGGGTGAGTGAGTGAACGGATTAATGGTGTATCAGTGATTGAGTGTATGAATGCTTGTATTGGTAACTAAGCTAGGGCATGAGTAGTTTTCGGGATATTGAGTGAATGTGTGAATGCACATATGGCTAAGAGAGTGAGTGTATGAGTGCTGCATGTGTGAGACAGTGAGTGCAAGAGTACTGTAAGGGTGAGTGAGTGCATGAGTGTTGTATGCCTCTAAGAATGAATATATGAATGGTGTGTGGGTAAGAGGGTGATGGTATGGATGGTGTATGGGTTACTCACTGTGTGTATGAGTACACATGTAGAAGAGTGAATGAGTCCAGGAGTGGTGCATGATTGACTGAGTGACTGAATGAGTGTGTTTATTAGAGAATGAGTGGGAGTATATGTGTTGAAAAGGTGATGAACTGAGTGTATGAGCGTCTCTATCAGTGAGGGTTTGTGGAAATAGTGTAGAGAGAAGTTCAGATCTACAGTTTGGGCAGGTCATGTTTTGGTGAGCATTTCTGTACAGTTTCTCAAAATCTACAGTCATACAATAAGGTAAAGTTAGGTATAGAAATCTTTCAGAGTGGATGTTAGTGCTGGATGTAAAAGAGCAGTCTTCACACTCATGATTCCATTTGTAACTTAGGGAAGCCTTTATTAGGGTCTGGGCCCTGAAAAAGTTGAGGCCGTACCTGTTTGGCTCCCACTTAATTGTTCAGACCTACCACAGGCCTCTCAGGCAGCTACAATAAATGAAAGGTGAAAACCGAAACATTTTAGGTGGTCCATATCCTGACAGGGAATGGACTGTACAGTGGAACACAGACCTGGGACTGCCTGTGCCAATGCAGATGGCCTTTACAGGTTCTTCCACTTAGAGGATGAAGACTCCTCAGGGGAGGGTCATTTCATCCCCATTCATTTGGGGTGGGGCTAGTCTAAGAAAAGGCCTCTTTTGACATGGTAGTCTCCCACGTTTTACCTGGAAAATGATGTGGTTTCAAACTGTAAGTGCCCTTGGCCCCTGCTAAACAGGTTCCCAGGGCCAGATCACTTTCTACAAAATTATAGTTATGTTTGGCACTTCAGCCACTCTTGTAAGTCCCCAGTAAATGTTACCCCTGCTACCTAGGGCATAGGAACTGAAGAGGGCCCCTCAGAACTGCAGCACACATTGTGCCACTCTGAGAGGCTACACACCAGTCTCATGCAGTCTGACATTGCAAGTTCATGATAAGGTGTCCCTAAAAATACAAACTCAACATGGCACTCACCCTGGGTGCCTTGCCCACTAACTCTGAGGTAAGTCACCCCTCAGGTGGGCCTTCCAACCCTAAGGCAGGGTGTACTCTAATACGTGTGAAGGCATATGCAAGAGCAGATATGCCCCTATTGTGTCTTTGCAAATTCCATGTGCTGGACACTGGTCATTACGAGTTTCTCAGCTACATGATGGCTTCACTGAACCCTGAGTTGCTTGGTATCAGACAACTCAGAAAAATAAATCCGCTCAGATGCCAGTGTGGAATTCATTATAAAATGTACCCCGAGGGCCCCTTAGAAGTGCCCCATGCAAACCCTAACAATCCTTGCATGGCTGCTGACTGTTCCTAACTAAGACTGGGCAGAGTATGCAGAGTTCTGCTACGCGGAACGCCACGAAGTGATGAAAAAACTCCACCACTGTTCGTACTGATTTTCAGTGCCAGGAGTTTCTCCAGCGCTGTAAAATCAGCATGAACAGCATCACGTGGAACACCAGAGGGCGCCAACTTCTTTCAGCTGCTTCAGTAGGTTTTCTGCTGAAGCAGTAGCTTCCTCAATGGGAGCAGCAGCTTTCTCATCATGAGTGTTTGTGGCCTACATTGACCACTCACATTCAGAATTCTCATTCATGCTCGCCAACTTAGTGATTTCTCTCGTCTGCGATTGCCATTTTAATGTTGGCAAACGTAATGTTGGGAATCGTGAGCAAGAGAAAAACCTCTGCTATGCAGCACTTCGCGGAGTTTTTCAGAACTCCGGCCGGAGTGAGGGAATTTTTCACCCACCTATAGTCCTAACCAGCTTGCAACCACCAGACACGATTCTGGACTTCTGGGGGGAGAGTATTTTGCTCTGAACAACCAGATCACAAAGCCTTTCCTGGGTGGAGGTGTTATTCCTCCTCTCCCAGGCAGCCACCCTATACCAGCGGTCAGCTTCAAAGGCTTTGCCGCCTTTGAAATATGACCTCTGCCTCTGCTATTAGCAGCAGATGGCAGCCCAATGGTTTTATCCCCACTTTAGGTGGGAAACCCGGCGGGAAATTTAGGAAGAGTAGGGGGTGTGGCCACTTTCATCCTGCATCACCCCTCATGTGTGGCAAGCAAGGTGACCATTCCCTTTCATTTTTCTCCATCTTGGATGGTAGGAAAATAGCCAATCAAGGTTAGGGATGTGACTCGGTTGAACAGGAAGTGGCCAGATAGTGGGTGTAGTCACTCTAAGGTAGATGGCCCATGGGCCACTAACAGGTACTCCAGGAAGTGGCCACATAGTGGGTGTAGTCACTCTAAGGTAGATGGCCCATTCGCCACTACCAGGTACTCCCCTTAATGCCCACCAAAAATGGTATGTAAAGGGCATCCCTTGACCAGGATCTCAGATTCGATGGACACAAGAAAACCAGGACACAGAAGACCCAAGGCACATGAACAGATGCCCTGTTCAGAAAGATAAAGGCATCAAACCCTGCCTGCTGCTCCAAAGGCTTGTTAATCACCGCTAAGGTGTCGCCTGGAAACCTGAAGGACTCTACAAAACCCCAGAGCACCCCCAGCCATCTAAAAATCACCAAGAGCCTCCCTTTCAGTGAAGGCATCACTCCCTGCACCCAGCAGGCAAGAAACCAGCAAAGTCCAGTAAAGTTAACAGCTTCTGACCAATGACCCAGACCCAGCAGCCCAGCCAAATTCTGTTTAAGGACAAGCCTTTCCACTATACCAAGTTTGGTGGCACTGCGACTCTCCAGGGTTGTGGCATACACCTACATGGGGTACCAAACCTCTTATGTCAGACACCCAGAGCAGAGTCCCCTCCAGACTCCCAATAGTCCAGAAGCAAGCACCAGTTGAGAGACTTCAGGACACACAAAAACCACCCCCCAGAGTGCAATCCATCCTCAAAGTTGCGTGCTCCTAACTCCAAGTGCTCCAAAATGCACAACTCTTGGCTGAGCTATCTGCGCTGCACCTAGCCTCCCTGGCCCTTTCATCGACCAGCCAGCTGTGCTCTAGGGGTCCCTAACCCCTTGCAACCTCCAAAGAGACTCACCAGACTTACCTTTAATCCATCTTTGAGGTGTGTTTCTAAGTGGTACCTTTCTCCTTTGGCCGCCAGCCCTTCAGCTGCTGCTCCCGCTTGAACCAGGAACCACCCGATTTTCTCTGACTGGCCCATTGGACACTTCAATGACCTCAACCTAAAAATAGAAGATGACATTTGTGAGAGCATTGCCTGATTTTATATGCATTTTTTAAAAAAATTCCTTTGATTTCTATGGTGCTTAATTACGCACAGAAAAGCAACATTTTCTAAACTTTGAAAAATCATAACTAAAAAAGTACTTACCGTATATTGGTGATCTTGGTCTTAAACATTTTATAAAAATCTATATTATTTTTTGTAAATTTGTCTTGATTTATTCTTCCGAGTGTGTGTCCACATTTATTGGTTCTGTGAGTACAACAAATTCTTAGCACATCTCCACAATAGGCCTAACTGCTTGCCCACAATACCACAAAACCAGAGCATTAGCTGGTCAGCTTTTTTCCCTCTGGATACCAAGGTGGGGGTTGTTTGGACTCTCTGCACAGTGCACATCATTTTCGTACACTATACAGAGTGCCAGTCTCCTACAATAAGTCATTCTGTAGCTGTCTCACTGGACGTAATAGAGGCTCTATGCTTTTGTGACCATGTATGTCACTTGCCTTATATGTGGTATACTCTATGCAGAACTTGCCATTGGGGCCTGCAAGTGCATGAGTAATTTACACATTTATGGGTGGTATACTTTATGTACTACTTCACAAAGGGGCCTGCAAGTGCATGAGTAATTTATTCATCTAAAAAATAAATCTCTCTTGTTTTAAGCTCAACGCACCATAGATTATGACATACCAACAGCATATTTCAGAAATGAGTAATGTCTACTAAAGCATGGGTTTGACACTTGACAAACATTGTGTACATGCCATGAGAAGATGTCATTGTGAGACCATAGACAGAATCTGTACTAGTAGGGCAAACCCATAATTATATACTTCATGTTTAACTATTCCTAGCAGTCTTGTACTACACAACTGACTCATTATTAGTTTAAAGAGCATATCTTACCATCTAAGCACACACATGCCTTCCTTGTAATTGAACAACACCTACCCTAAAGAGTATCTAATACATTGTGTGTGTTTTTCCCTTTCAATTCTGAGTTTTGTACTCCTCTCTTAAAATGGAATAAATTGGTGTACAAGTCCCAGGATTCAAAGAAAAACATTCTTTGTGAGCAACACATCATGTTTTGACATGTAAAGATTTTACATCTTCTAATACATTTTTAAGTATAAATTTAACATTAAGTGTGCAGTTCTTTTCTAGCAATTAGAGCATGCAGTAAAGCAGCACATGCACAATATGCAGTTCCATGGCAACAGTTTGTGAACCAACTTCTCACACAAGTGAGGTGGGTCTCCACATCAGAGCAATTGCATCTTAGTCACCTATTAATAAATGTCTAAAATAACTCACACTTCCACACATATATCATCTCAGGCACTTTCAACACTTTTCAGTATTTATATGATACTCTCTTATAAAGTCCCACTTAGACATCATATGTATTTTTAATCATTTTGTTTCTAAGAATTAAATGTAATTCACATACCTGAAGATTGAGTTTGTTGGTGAAATAGTTTTTTTTTGCTCATCTTAGATAGTTTTAATAGTCTCAGGAATTGTGAAAACTAAGCAGAAGAATGATTCAAGGACCATAATAGTTACAAAATGAGTTGCAGCGGTGTGGTGTACTGTACAGACTGAAAAGCATATCCAAGTCCATATTACAATTTTTTTTTATTTTTAACAGAGCCAATCATAGATGAACTTACTAATCCTTTCAAGACACTACCTAGTTTTATTTGCCTGCATATTCATAGCATCCAATAAATCATGTACTTTAAACCTGGAGCATGCCTCCATTTTAACTCCCTTCTCCTGTCTGCTACTGCTGCTTCACTTCAAAATGACTAAATTGTGGGCCACAGCTATGTCTTTTGGGCTAGAGAGGCTGCTAGAAAGAGTGGTTCTGGCAGAGATATGCATTTGGCTAATGAGGCCATTATTGGATTGGTTTGAGAGAGTTAAAGTGGCATCAATTGCTCCTTTTGATTGAAAGCATTGTGGGTTCCCAACCCCCTGACCTCATGATTGTGTACTGTGGTGGTAATGACCTAGACACACCGACTAAGGTAGGGCTGGAAATCCTAATGAAGGATGCCTTTGCAGAAATGATGTTACATTTCCCTCACACTGTCTTGGAGTACACCCAACATATGCCAAAGGCATAAATGGAAGTGGTCAAATCAGTTCTGGCTACAGACTGACAGTCAGGAAACATGTTAATAAAACTGTTTCTGCGTTCCTCAGAGACCATAATATGGACAGTTTCTACAACAAGAACCTGCACTTTGACATGGATAGTATCTATAGATGTGATGGAGTGCACTTCACAGACTCAGGCAACAGAGTGTTTCTTAGCAACCCAAAACTCTGCATCCAGTCTTATATGTACCTGTCACATACTCACAATGAACTCAAAGGCTCTTCTCAGAGCCACCCTATTTCCCAAAATTGTTCTTCATTTTGTTTATTAGAATACTTTTTTTAATGTTTTAAAATATTTGTGATGACATCACGATTTTTGTGACGTAGTGATGACTATGCAAAATAAAAGCAGGCATTCAATAGACACTAGCCCATTCAAAACTCATAACTAAATATATAAGGAATTTTCTACATCACACTAGGTACATCACTTTCTAAATAATTCTATAAACACATGTATGGCTCTCTGAGCATGTCTGTGACCGCGTGTATGAGACTTTGAGTGGGTCTGTCAGTGGATGCATAACTGTCTCAGAAGCTCTTTCAGAGGATGTGTGAGAGTTTGTAACTGGGTGTATGACTCCCTCAGATAATTGACTGGTTCCCTCTTTCCCCATATAGACAACAATAACAGCAGAGGTCTGTCCAAAAGAACATCCTCCATATACTCTAAGTCAACCTCCTGTTGGGCAATGTCGGTTGAGGCTGAAGCAGGCAGGCAAAAAACACTTTAGAAACCTATTTTCCTTGACCCATAGGGCTACACTAGGAGTATAACCCCAGAGACCAGCGCTGTAGGTGGAAATTGCCACCCCTATTGCCTTTATAAATGTCTACTACCTCACTATCAGTCTTCCCTTTAATTTGATGCCTGAACTAACTTGAAATATCATGTAATAGCAACTGATAGTTGGATACAGTCTGCTTCCAACACTCCTACTCCTTTTAAACAGAGTAGGGGTTTTTCTCAATCTCTGGCCACTGAAATAAGGGCTTGAACGAGACTAGAAAGAGAGAGGCAGAGACATTATGTGTCTGTGGTCAATGTAATTTAGAAAGATGCTTTGAAAAAAAATACCATGTTGCTATAAAGGTTACTCAGCCCACCTATTTTGAGCTTAAAATCAACTCTGGAACCAATAGGCTGCATGGATTTTTTTAAATTACTAAAACAGTCTGCAAACAACACTTTAATTCAGATGAACAGACTGACTTTTACCCTAAGGTCCTCACAATAAGTTATATTGGCTTGCTCAGGCTTACTGGGGATATGTGCTTTCCCAAGGTTTAATTCCATGTCTTAAGAAGAATATGAAAAGCCATATGGAACAGTACATCAAGGCCCTGTGTCGATCCAATGTCCACCCTTGGTTCTTGTGATGATAGTGCGAATAGTAAACCCAGTTTTCAATATTTAGTCCCAAACTAAATTCCGTGATTGTTCAACCTGTCTGGAGTCTGACTGAAGTTGTTCCACTGTTAAAAAATCAAAAACATCAGCAGACCCATACCTACAATCCAATTTTAGACCTTCTTCACCCTTGTCTGCAGCACCTATCATGCTGGAAAAGCTGATTAATAAAGCTGATTAATAGCCAGCTCTCAGGTTATCTTGAGCAGGTTTGGTTACTGCATTCCAGTCAGCTGGGTTTTCGCCCCTTACATAGCACCAAGACGTTGTTTATAATAGTGTCAGTTTCCATCAAGTTGACATTGGGCCAAGGGTGAAACACTGCCTTTATTTTACTTGATCTATAAAGGGCATTTGATACCATCTCTCATGCCATCTTTCTAGAATGCCTCATGGACATCAGAGTTGGGACCGGATACTGCAATGGATTAAGTCGTTTTTGGAACACAGAGGACGGCAGTATGGATGGAACTTTTTCCTCTGCCACCAACTTTTTCAACTTTGGGATGCCACAGGGCTCCTCTCTTTATCATTTATAAGGCTTATATGGCCACCTTGGCCCCATTGTTTGAGTCTTTTGGATTTAAGGTGGTCTACTACACAGATGACACACAGCTGATCCTTCTATTTGAGAATGGATTATCTGCAGCTCATGATTCTTTCAGAGCTTGTTTAGTGTCTGTTTTTGACTGGTTGCGCATCAGCAGCCTGAAATGCAATTTGGACAAAACCAACATTTTACTGTTTGGTTTTTTTTTTAGTGCTGGGAAAACTGGTTGCCTGACACCTTGCCCCCACCTCCTAAATCAGCTACACTTGCCATGAACCCGGGGGCAGGGGTCAAATTTTACACCAAGTTTCTTCCCAGTTCCAGGAGCCTCTGGTGGTACCCTCATGCTTTCCATAGCTCCATGCTTAAAAAAAAAAAATCTACTGCTTCTGCGCTCTCACAAGACAGTGGTCCATGCATTTATCGTCTTGAGATTAGACTATGTAAATGTTTGTTTATGGGTCTTCCAGGCAGAATCTTGGTATAACAGGGTCAGTGCTTTTGTGGTTTACTTCTTTTTTCACACCATCATTCCCAGTTGCTGAGAATATTCGAGTTTAAGTCATTGCTTAAACAGATCTTCTCAGGAGTACCTCAATACTCTGTGGTAAGGCCCTGCCTGTTCAATGTACATTTGGCACTTTTGGTACAGGTATAGAATGCATGGACTATTACAATGGCCTCCGAGTAGGCACTGCTGAATATCTGATTCATCAACTACAACTTATGCAGAACACAGCTATTTGGCTGATTTTAGAACTATCAAGCGATCCTCCCATTTCCCAACATTTGGACATACTGCACTGTCTTCCTATAGGCAAAAGAGGCACATTTAAAGCACTTTGTGTCACAAAACTATGGCCCAGATTTATGAAAAGTGGTGCTGCACCGCTTTTCTTGCACCCCTTAGTGCACCCCGCTATTGCCATCATGTGTATACCATATTTAAAAATGATTCCTCTTTCTCCATCTATTCAGCAGCAACCGAAGTTACTAATGTTCAGGAAACAGAGACCTATATATTCTCTCATTAGTGGAGACATTCAGGTTATTCTGTCAAATCAATCAGTTACCTGGTTTGTGCATATGGGAGGCTTTTCAATTTTTGATCTCCCAAGCACATGGCAACCTCTGAGGAAGTAGCTGTTTTTCATTGTATAAATACAGAATCCAGTCAAATCAAATATTTTTGCAACTGGGCCACTGGACAATAGACAGTGCCTGCAGCCACAGTTAGATGCACCCAAGCCCCATTTCCCACTTGTTCAGTTTTTGAATGTTTTATTCTAAATCTCAGGGAGTCCACTGACACGACTATGTCCATGGTACAAACCAACCTGGAGGCCGCAACCAACTCAGATACCTTCAAAGCTCCGAAGAATACGAGGGAGTAGGGCAGCCTAAAGAGTAGGGTGTATGGTTCTGTACTGCATTGGACATACATTTGGCAGTATTTCAATGACAGGTGATAGGCACTCCAATCCTCTAATAGCACTCCTAACCTTACTGCCTTAATCAGGTCCCTCATGTCCCTTACACCGGCAAAGAAAGTGAATGCTGACAACTGCCTCCTTACCAGTGCCACAGACTTGCCTATTCCCTCTGCTTCATTAAGAACTGTAATACTTCCAAGGCATTGAACTTTTTCCTCTCTACGAACTGCTGCAAAGGTAGCACCATATACTCTCCCTGCTGCCTGTTAGTCCTTGATGCAAGCAAGGCTGTAATCACTTTGGGACAATGGGCCCCCAAGCATGCAAAAGTCCAGGGGGACTTCTGTCACCAACTTGTCTGCGTTTGGCAATAGTGCTCTGATCTATACCAACTTAAAATGGGGCAAGGCAGCACCTACTGTTTTCTTCACCCCTGAGGCATGCTTGGCAGTAAAATGCCCATTAGAAGTGAGCCACCTATGGATTCAAGCTTTGATTAACCTAAAAAACAAGGGATATTTTGCATTCTGGTTGTTGATAACTTACTGTGAACATGTTATCTGAGCAGAATCCTCTTGTTAGCCAGGAGCGTCCCCCAGGTCTGCAGCACTACCACTTTGGGAAGAGCTCAAGGAAAATGACACTCTTAGTGATAACAGATGCCACCCACCATGAGAGCTAGTGTTGCATACACCACTTAATACCAAAGATTGGCCCCAAGCATACTCTCCCTGCTGCTAGTTTGAAGAGGGCAAAATCTGAGTTGGGCTGTGCCTGCTGTTGCCACTTGACTGTACAGTTAAAGTGCTCAAGGAACTCCTTCCAAATAGTTAGATCCTTCTTGATCTCACAAGAGGTATGGTGATATTTGACTTGAAGGCCCAACATAGTTCTAGCAAAGTGTTTGGAAAGCATCCTCTCTATTGGAAGAACCTTCAGTAAAAAATTCAGTCACCACACCAAAACCTGCAGTTGTTGAAGTGTGACCTTTTCTCACAGCCAAACACACCTCGAGGAACTCCTGAAGACCAAAAACCTTGTATTAAGTGACCTGCAAACCCTGCTACTGAGTCTGTTTCTATACTGAGGAAAGACAGTGTAGCTGCCTGTCCTTCAGTTTTGCCCTCTGCTAGTGGCACCCCTTATGCTTACGTTAGTTCAAATAACCCCTGGAGGGCCTACCCACAAGCTTGGGAACCTGGAGGCCCGGTGAACATTATTTCATCCAAATAGTGCACTATGTCACCTCAGGATAATAAGTCCTTCAAGGCCCACTCTAGAAAGTGACTAAACGCTTCAAAGTGTGAGCACACCACAGTGCAGTCAATAGGCTTGCACAGATCTAAATAGTAACGTCCATCATAAGTGAAGCCCCGGAGGTGCATATCTGTGGAGTATACTGGCATCAGGCAAAACAACACCTCCATGTCTGATTTTGTCATTATCACTCCCAGCTCCAGCTTTTGAAGCTTACATATTGCCTCATCAAAGGAAGTGTACTGGACGGTGGCCAAGTCTTGTTGTAGACCATAATTTACAAACTGACCGGCTGGAAAGGACAGGGTGTGGATCAAGCAAAACTTGCTTGACTCTTTCTTTGGAACTAGCCCAAGTGATGAGCAGACCAAGTAATCTAGTAGCAGGGTATCAAACAGGCCTTCTACCCTGCCAGCCTGCACTTCTTTGAGTATCTTCTCACTTGCGACATCTAGCTGATGTGCAACTGACTGCTGATTCCAAGGAAGGCGAGAGATGTAAATGCTTCAGATGGGATAGAGAAAGCATCCCTAAAACCATAATATAGTGTGAGTCTTGTTTGTGCTTACATTTTCCCAGCAAGTGTGCAAATATGTGCAAGATTTTGGGTGATGAGACTTTGCACATACCGGCATTAGTGTGCTCTTGTTGCAGGCTGCGTCTTTGAATTTCCGTGCTTCTTGAAACACTTTGGGCCTCATTTACTAGATTTTGCTACAGGGCAGTGCAGCAGGACACTTTGCTGCACTGCCCTGCATCAAAAGGAAAGGGCAGGAGTTTGCCATATTAATGATATATGGTGCATTTCTGTCCCTTCTGTCTGTGCGGGTGCACATCGATGCCTAACATCAAGACACACTCTTGCACCACTGTGCAAGCGTGTCTGCATTATTGGCATTATTGTTTTTGTGCAGGACAATACATCTTCCTGCAGAAACACGATCAATTGAGCTGTTTTCCTAATCTATGTATGGTGCAGAATGCAGCACACATAGAGGAAAAAAATGAGGCGAGGCACACAGTTTTGACAAATTCCCAGGTTTACAGGTCCTTGTAATTCTGGTAATGTGTCAAAACCCACTGGTGTTGCGTGGGAAAACCCACTGCTATGCCCATGGAACGCCTCCTTGATGAAGAGTAAGGCAATGCAGCACTTTGTGCTGCCTTGCCTTAGCCCACAGCTATGAGGCCATGCAAAGCCAGATATGATTGAAAGGCGATCAGACCGTCATGAAATGTGATGCTCCGGCGGCACTGGCCTCTTGTAAATGAGGCCCTTGGTTTCTAGCTGCTCATGGGTTCCACAGAGCGAACACAAGCGCTTGAGTTTGCAAACATCTCCTATAAGACACTATTTTTATTGAATTGCCTGGCTTAAAACTGTCCATCCACAGACTTCACCTTGAAAATGACCATCAGAACATTGGCCAACCTGACACTGCTCACTCTAACCTTTCCAGTCCTGGTCTTAGATACAATAACACTTTACAGGGGCACAGGGGGTAATGATGACCGTTTCACTGCACATCCTGATGCTCACACCCTCACACAGCTCTCACACTCTGGCAGAGTCCACTCAAACACTGCCCTCTATGACAGTTCATTTTTGGATAATGCAACGAACCTTGACACTGCAAATTCTGACACTGCCAACTTGGTTTGGGACTAGATGTATAATGGCAAGGGAGACACCAGAACCTGCAGTTTGTGTCCCTTACTCCCCTCCCCTGGACAAAGGAGGGAACGCCTCAGCCCTGATACTCCCCACTGAGTTCAAAGTATAGGGCTGCTCACCACGGTGGGTCAATTATATCCAAAACCATCATTATGCTCAGCCTGTACCGTTTTGAGATTCAAATTATTGTAATCATTTGAGTGTTTCGTATAGCTTCAAGAAAATATTACTAACTGCTGCTATAAAACATTTGATTGTGAGAATAAAGTAAGCGACTTAAATGTCAAGTGTTTCATCAATTGTTTTAGGAGATGGAAACACAATTTCTGTGATATTTATGAAATTATGTTTGGGGTTTTGTTGTAAAATAATGTGTTGACACTTTGTATCTGATTACAATTGGCCTGTAAAATGGTGATCCATGTACAAACACTTATTTGAACAGGGATTACAATTATAGATGGTGCAATGTTTATTTCACTGTTGGTTAAAGGGTGCAATAAAGTTTGCATCCTCCATCCTCTATTGAATTTGATAGGTCAAACCTGCTGAAATTTAACAGGGGGAAAGGCCTGGCATCAGCGAGACACATGGATTTTGCGCACTAAGTATGTATTTTAAGTATGTTATTGCTCCTGATAAATTCTGGCCCCCATGTTGTTGGATTTTACCTGTTGTGATAAATTCTGTCTAGTACTTTCATATTCAGGTTGTAGGAATGCTCATTCCCCTCCTTGCTGCAACACCGTAGACCCTAATTAAGATGGAACTAGCCCTTGCCAGGCCCCTGGAGTTAGTAATTCTGGAGTGTTAGAAATGGGGTCTTTGGTTGGCAGTCAGGTTACCCCTGTCCAAGCAAGGACCCTCACTCTAGTCAGGGTGAAGGAGAATCACCCTCAGCTAACCCCTGCTTACCTCCTTGGTAGCTTGGCACGAGCAGTAGGCTTAACTTCAGAGTGCTAGGTGTAAAGTATTTGTACCAACACACACAGTAACTTAATGACAATACTACAAAATGACACAACACAGGTTTAGAAAAATAGGAAATATTTATCTAAACAAAACAAGACCAAAATGACAAAAATCCACAATACACAAGTCCTGATATCAATTAAAAAGCAAAAAGAGTCTTCATGTAGTTTTAAACACACACTAACACTGTTAGTGTGAAAATGTACCTTGGGTGCGTCAAAAATAACCCCGCACGGGTCAGTGTGTGTCAAAAGGGCTTGCGATGTGTTGATTTCACTCATGAGCGAGACCCTGCGTCGTTTCTCCTTTTGTCGGGTCGGGCGCGTCGTTTCTTCTCTCCGCAGGAGAGCGATTCATCGATCCGGTCAGCACTCTCGGGTCCGGGCAGGGCTTGCGTTGTTTTTACATGCCCAGTGGCGTTTGTGTCGCAAATCCAGCCACACGACCCAAAAACCATGCAGCGCGGGTTACGATCTCGCAAGCCTCCATCAACGATGTTGCAAGTTGTTCCTCCAGCTCCATGCATCGATTTTTTGTCGCATTGCCGGCGAGGGTCGATTTTCAGCCGCGAAGCCGGCGGTGCATCGTTTCTTCAGCTGCAGATCAGAGTTGCGTCAATCTTTTCCCCGCACAGCATTCTGTGCGTGTATTTCTTCCTCTTAGGCTGCCAGCTTCTCCTTTCAGGGTCCCAGGAACTGGGTGGGCACCACAGGGCAGAGTAGGAGTCTCTCCAGAGACTCCAGGTGCTGGCAGAGAGAAGTCTTTGCTGTCCCTGAGACTTCAAACAACAAGAGGCAAGCTCTAAATCAAGCCCTTTGAGATCTTCACAAGATGGAAGGCATACAAAGTCCAGTCTTTGCCCTCTTACTCTGGCAGAAGCAGCAGCTGCAGTATAGCTCCACAAAGCTCAGTCACAGGCAGGGCAGCTCTTCTTCCTCAGCTCTTCAGCTCTTCTCCAGGCAGAGGTTCCTCTTGGTTTCCAGAAGTGCCCTTCTTATACCCATTTTCTCCTTTGAAGTAGGCCTACTTCAAAGCAAAGTCATTCTTGATTGTGAAATCCTGCCTTGCCCAGGCCATGCCCCCGACACACACCAGGGGGTTGGAGACAGCATTGTGTGAGGGCAGGCACAGCACAGCCCTTTCAGGTGTGAGTGACCACTCCTCCCCTCCCTCCTAGCACAGATGGCTCATCAGGAAATGCAGACTACACCCCAGCTCCCTTTGTGTCACTGTCTAGTGTGAGGTGCAACCAGCCCAACTGTCAAACTGACCCAGACAGGGAATCCACAAACAGGCAGAGTCACAGAAATAGTATAGGCAAGAAAATGCTCACTTTCTAAAAGTGGCATTTTAAAACACACAGGGGGTCATTACGACCCTGGCGGCCGGCGGTAAGTTGGCGGTAACACCGCCAACAGGCTGGCGGTGTTCCACCAGCAATTATGACCGTGGCGGAAAAGCCACGGCCATACCGCCGGCCCCTCCACTTTCCCGCCAGGATTGCGCCTGGCGGTCATAATCCCCAGGGCAGCGGTGCATGCACCGCTGCCCTGGGGATTATGAGTCCCCGACCGCCAGCCTGTCCGTGGCGGTACACACCGCCATTGAAAGGCTGTCGGTAAGGGGACTTGGGGTGCCCCTGGGGGCCCCTGCACTGCCCATGCACTTGGCATGGGCAGTGCAGGGGCCCTCAGGCATAGCCCCGTCGCACATTTCACTGCCCGAATTTCGGGCAGTGAAATGCGCGACGGGTGCTACTGCACCCGCTGCACATCAGCATTGCCGCCGGCTCTATTATGAGCCGGCAGCAATGCTGATGTGACATTTCCGCTGGCCTGGTGGAAATGTCATAATAGGGAGCCAGGAATACCGCCGGCAATGGCGGTATTCTGTCCCCCGCGGCCTCGGCGGTCTTTCGTCGTAATGACCCCCACAATCTTGAAATCAACTTTACTAAAAGATGTATTTTTAAATTGTGAACTCAGAGACCCCAAACTCCACATGTCCATCCGCTCCCAAAGGGAATCTACACTTTAATCGTATTTAAAGGTAGCCCCCATGTTAACCTATGAGAGGGACAGGCCTTGCAACAGTGAAAAGTGAATTTAGCAATATTTCACTGTCAGGACATATAAAACACATTACTATGGGGGTCATTCCGACCCCGGCGGGCGGCGGAAGCCGCCCGCCTGGCGGGAACCGCCAAAAGACCGTACCGCGGTCAAATGACCGCGGCGGTCATTCTGACTTTCCCGCTGGGCCGGCGGGCAACCGCCAGAAGGCCGCCCGCCGGCCCAGCGGGAAAGCCCCTTCAACAATGAAGCCGGCTCTGAATGGAGCCGGCGGAGTTGAATGGGTGCGACAGGTGCAGTAGCACCCGTCGCGATTTACACTGAAAATCTTTATGGGGCCCTGTTAGGGGGCCCCTGCACTGCCCATGCCAGTGGCATGAGCAGTGCAGGCCCCCCCAGGGGCCCCACGACACCCGTTCCTGCCATCCTGTTCCTGCCGGTAATTACTGCCAGGAACAGGCTGGCGGGAAGGGGGTTGGAATCCCATGGCGGCGCTGCAAGCAGCGCCGCCATGGCGGATTCCCTGGGCCAGGGGTAAACCGGCGGGAAACCGCTGGTTCCCCTTTTCTGACCGCGGCTTTACCGCCGCAGTCAGAATGGCCCTGGAAGCACCGCCAGCCTGTTGGCGGTGCTTCCACGGTCGCCGGCCCTGGCGGTCATGGACTGCCAGGGTCGGAATGACCCCCTATATGTCCTACCTTAACCATACACAGCATCCTGCCCTTGGGGCTACCTAGGGCCTACCTTATGGGTGCCTTACTTGTAAGAAAAGGGAAGGTTTAGGCCTCGCAAGTGGGTACACTTGCCAAGTCGAATTTACAGTTAAAACTGCACACACAGACACTGCAGTGGCAGCTCTGAGACATGATTACAGAGCTACTTATGTGGGTGGGCACCTCTAGTGCACTCTGCTAGGGACTTACTAGTAAATCAAATATGCCAATCATGGATGAACTAATTACATACACGTTTTGTAGAGGAGCACTTGCACTTTAGCACTGGTTAGCAGTGGTAAAGTGCCCAGAGGAACAAAAACAGCAAAAACAGAGTCCAGCACACATCAACAACCTGGGAAACAAAGGCAAAAAGTTAAGGGAGACCACGCCAAGGATGAAAAGTCTAACATGGAGGCATGTGTAACTTCAGGAGAAACACTCAATATTAGGCGGCTTTGTGGTATGAAATGCTGGAATAAATGTTTAAGTTCCAAATTCTACCTTGGTTCATCCAATGTTTTACTCAGAGAGCTAGGTGGCTGTCCATTAGTGTTTTACTTCCAGTTGAGATCTCTGGTTGAAACATCATGATTTTTCGTCTTTCTAACGGTGATATCTCCTGTTATTGGCCCTCTTGGGTTCCTGTGGGGCACTCATAATGTTGCCTTTAGCATCAAGATATATCTCATACTTGGACTGCTTAAATTACAGAGTTATTTAAATGAACAAATGTGGAGACTGTTAGACTGTTTCATTTAGTCTGCCTTTGTCTTTATTTGCTGCAATATAATACATCATGTTTAATTCAACACCACTCTTTGGTCTTCTGCTATGATAAACCTCCAAACCTGTTTTCGAGCACACATAAAGATTATATTATACATTCAAATTTACATTACATAGCCAAATAGAAATATCAACCAATTTGCATGCTCAGAACAAGTATACTACTTAACACAATAAAAGATATAATGATCAAAACAGTAATGCTACCAAAAGGCCGAAATAGTTGGATTTGTCAATGCTACATTTTAAGACCTTGCTGATCGATTACCAATGTAATTGACAAATGAGCAATTTCAAAGTACTATTGCCTTCTCGCTCATGATATACATTAAGATTGACAACTGACATTATCCTGGGACATGCTGGTGCCTGGAAAAAAGCGTTGTGGAATAAACATTCTAATCCATGTGGGTGGGACAAGCACTGTTAATTGCTCTGAGGAGAATGCTATGTCATGTGTGTTTGTAAGCACGCAATCATGCACAAAGGGATCCTGGTGCTGAGTAGGTGTGTTTGTGTCTACCTCTGGCTGTAATAAGATGGTTAATTGAAAAGCCTGGTCTTTAGCCTTTTAAGGATTTCAGGAAGAGAGGGGGAGGCTCAGATGTGGAGAGGGAGGTCATTTTAAACTTTAGGAGTGATGTAGTAGAATGCTCGTCCTCCTAATATGGTTCTGTGAATGAGTAGAATTTTGGCATGTAGGAGTATTGAATGTGTATGTGAGAGAAGGTTGAAATGAGTGTACTTATGAATTGGAATCTCAAACAAACGGGGGGGACCGGGAGGTTATATGGTCCAGTGTCCAAACTGTAATCAAATATATAAGGTACACAGTTCCAAAAAATTCTAAGGGACCACTGGTCTCAGGAGCGAGAGCCCTCAAGCATCATAATCGATGACTAGTATCATCATCGGAAATGCTCCACACCAGGCTGGTGCTGCAATGCCTGGTGGACACCCCAAGCGGGGGACTCTAGACCATATTATTATGACTGGTAAAATCTACTGTACAGCATTTAAGCATCTTTGACTGGCATTGCAGCACCAGCCTGGTGTGGAGCATTTCCCGATGATGATACTAGTCATCGATTGTGATGCTTGAGGGCTCTCTCTCTTGAGACCAGTGGTCCCTTAGAATTTTTTGGAACTGTGTACCTTATATATTTGACTTATGAATTGGAAGCCAGTGTAGTTCCCTGAAGTGTGGTGTGATGTGAGTTCTATGTGGGTGGTTGGGGAGGAGTCTGGTTGCTGAGTTCTGGATGGTCTGTATTCTTCTAATGAATTGCTTGGTGATTCTGGTGTAGAGTGTGTTCCCACAGTCAAACTTGCTGATGACTAGGGTGTGTGTGACAGTGTTTCTTGTGTTGCTTTAGCACCATTTGAAGATCTTCCTAAGCATCTTCAGAGTGTGGAAACATGATGCATTGATGGCATTGCCTTGTACAATCACGTCCAGTTTGCAGTTGAATATTATTCCAAGGATCCTAGCGAGGATTGTGAGTGTGGGTCTGAGTTTGGCAGGCCACCAGTTGGAGTCCCAAAGTGAGGTGTTCTTGCTGGCACCTGATGAGAATGGGATGTGAGACTGTGTCAAATGCTGCAGATAGGCCATGGATTTTCCTTTTCTGTTGCTTGTAATGTTTAATTTTCAAATGTTGCCTCTGTTGTCTTTGTTGTGGAGCTCTGGATATAGCTCAGGGAGCAAAAACAATGGTATAGTTGACTCCAGGTTTTCTTTATGCTGAACAATTTGGGCCTGATTTAAGAAAAGTGGTGCTGCATCCAATACAGCGCCACTTTTCTTGTGCCCCTTAGCACCCTTCTAACGTCACCAAGAGTGTACAGTATTTAATGTACGGCGCACCATGGTGGTAGTTAGGAAACTAGCATCAACATTTTTTATGCTAGTTTGGCTCATTGCAGGATTAGAGTTAAAAATGTTGACGCTAATCCTACAAAGCCCATAGAGGCCCATTGAAAACATTGGTGTGCCTCTTTCTAATGCCTTCTTCAGTGCAGACGTTAAAAATGCCACTAAAAATATCGCAAAGAAATCTTTAAGATCTTCTAGTGGAGAAATGCCCCCCTTGCATACATTATGCCTGGCACAGGCATAACGTGGCCCAAAGGGGTTACAAAGTGGCACAATGCATGCATTGCACCACTTTGTAAATCTGGTGTGACAATTTTGGCCTCGTTGGGCCACATAAGCATCAAAAAATATTACGCTAATGTGGCGCAAGGAGGCTGTAGGCCTTCTTAAATCAGGGCCTTTGAGTTTCAGACCTGTGTGTGTTTGACTATGCTTCAACCAATCTGTATGTGCTAGGCTTTGGGGTGTGTAGTTCATGTTTGGAAGTGCTGACACAGTAGATTGTTTCCATTGATGAAAAGCTCTCCATCAACCCAGGGTTGAACATAGGTTCTTGAGTATGCTACTGCACCACTCCTTCACTGAATAGAAACGTAGCTCCAGATATTTTGGGTGTGTTATTTTGTAGTGAGAGATCAACATGTTTTCCCACTGATTCTGTCATCATCCAAAACTTATTCTAACCAGTCTGATCAGCATGACCTCCACTAACTTCCCTTTATAAAGCATCACTACACTTCAAAGTATTTTCTTTCCGAAAAAAAACACTTCCAACATAACAAAAATGCTACTTTGGATAGTAAATGAACGCACCAAATCTGACTTTTGATCAAATTGTTCCTTACAAATGTGTTCTCAGTCCATTCACAGAAGTTAATTGAAAGCTTATAAGGACCTGTGGTTTCAGATCCATATGACCACTCAAGGTACCAAGCAGAAGATAACCGATGCTCTAAGGAGGGACCACTCTTCAAGCCTGAATTGTCAAAAGAAATATAAAGCGGGTAGGAATAATTATTACACCAAACCCATATCAAGAATAGGCTGTGAATCCGACCATCCAGCTGTAGGTGTTTCAAAATCTACCAATACAAGTTGAGAGGAAACATTTGTAAAAAACATATTTAATAAGGATCTTAAGCAATCAGTTCACAAACCAAAGCTGCCTTGAGCCTCCAAAGTTTCTCAGTAGGACCATATTGACATGCAATATAGACTCATACATTTATGGAATGTGGTTGAAGTACATAAACATGACTCTGAGATACTCTAAAGAACATGCAAAATTACCTAAAGAATGTCTAGGTGTGTGCCCCATCATTTAAATCACAGAAACTAGCAAGTGGATTTATGACCCTTTGGGGACAAATGTAGCATGCAAAGTAAAATAAGTGAATCTCATTAACTGAATCTCACACAAGTAAGCTTGCGTAAAATGGCTTTGAGTGTTAGCTGCCAATGCCCACCCTTTACATTAAGGTGCTCTACTACTCCTGTGGAAAGGGACTTGGGCTGTTTTTTCTTGGCTGTGTCTACAGACAGAGCAAGTGGGAAAGCTATCTAACTCAGTCATTCATTTGTGTATAGGTAGTATGCCTTAGTTGGACCTTTAATAAATTGTCTGCTGCCTTTGTCATTCTGTAATCCTTCACTGAAAGTCTGCAGTGTTTTAGTGTATTCACACTGCAGGTAAATGATGCATCCAAGTAACAGCTCTTCATTGGGTGAAACTGGAGAGACATCTAATATACCTTTCACCCAGTAAACAAAGGTCTAGAGGGCATGTATAATATTAATAATTTGAACACTTGTGCACTGCTTTGTGTACTTTCAGTATGGTTGTATTTCTGTAAGTCAGCCCTTAATTAGATCTGGGCTTTGAAATACTTTTCTGGGCCAAGTTAATTACTGTTTTGGCCATGAGGAAGATCAGATTTTTCCCCACACAATTTCACAAGGCAGTAAGAGCAGGAATTACCAGCAAACTAAAAAAAATATAAGCTATTCCAGCAATATTCACCAAGGGCATTATACACACGGAAGATAGTGGGTACAGAAGAGGTGGTCTCCACAATCCTTGGGAGTTTGTACCTCTAAAGTGACACATGGAGCAAGAAGACTGAGAACAGATCCCGTAAGCCTCAGGAGATCACCAGTATTTGGCAGGCAGAATGACTATTTTCCTAAATTAACAGTCTTGAAGAATACCTAGAAGCTCTTTGCAAGGTCACAGGCCAGGAAGAAACACATTGACCACTCTCCCATTGTTACTCCCCCTCTCTATTTTAACCTATCCTTTAGGGGCACCAGAATAAAACTAGTTTGGCCCACAAAGAGGTAGTCTATCCTACCCTCCACTCATCCCGCACTTTGCATACCTCGCTCTCACCATTGAGTCTTATAGGACCTGTATTATAAAACAACACTTCAAAGAGCTCCTTCCATATTTAAGGAGGTTGTAGCCCTCACCAGGAACTATTGGCCCTAGTGCAAAAAGGAACCTGATGCCACCTAAGGGTGGGTGAAGACTACCACCTAAGCCAAGGAATTGACTAGCAGTAGAAGACAATTCCTCCCTAAAGGATGATCTCAGATGAGATCGTGAGTAACTCAATTCTGCTTTATATTGCATTGTGGGAGCGGTACACTATTGGTCAGTCTAAATAGTCCCATAAGACTCTCTTTGTGATTTGCAAGCTGTAAATAGTGCTCAGAGTACTGTGAAGTAAGCCGAGTAGATGGTGACCACTGCAGCTCTGGAGGGAGGAAGTACTGGCAGCGAAGACAAACTAACAAGAAGGTAATGAGAAAGGTAACAAAATACCCCAGGCAAGCAATCAGAGTGACTGTGGGGAATTGCACAAGAGAAAAAACAACAAAGGGATGAGGATGACTCAAACCAGGTGAGGACTGATATAAGGGCTCACAACTGCTGTTTTAGACAAAGAGGCACAGTGCTAGTTGAGTCTAGATACCCAGTTGCCAATATCGACCCAGATGTGTGTTTGAGTGTCCAGGTTCTATAGTGGCTGGGCCTGTGTACCTCAGTCTGGGAAATGTAGTTTTACATAAAACACAGTGTATTTTCTGTTGTCCTGTATGTCATCTGTTCCATATTTGATGTGCTCTTGGTTTCTTTGGTCTAACTGCGACTTTTAATCTGGCATCATGCCAGGATCTCAAAGTAGCAGGTCCTGAGACCTGTGCGGTCACTGAAGCTTGTGAGAGGCTGGTGGGTGCTAGCCTTGCATGAGAAGCCTAACCAACAGGCTGTGAGGAGCTAATGGACGGGAGGTCAGGCCCCAAGCTCTCTCTTAATGGAGGAAGAGCAGTGGAGAAAGACGATCCTAGAAGATCCAAACAATTTAGAGGCAAGGAAGCAAGCCATAAACACTCCTGGTGGATAGAGCCCTCCACCGGGAGCAATAAGCTGAAACCCCCATGCACATCATCCCAGTTGGGCCGGTGCAAGGCTTACCCTCATGGGGGAAGCTGTCTTGTGGGTCCCCAGTGACACTGGGCCTGCAAAGACTTCTAATTACACTTCATATTTTTAAAATACCCTTGGGATTCATGTGCTAAAAAAGTAGACTTGGTTCCCAGTTAAGGGCTCCAAACGTCGGAGGCCCCAGGACAACAGTGGTAAGGGACCCTAGGTTCTACAATTGGGGTCCACTACCCTCTGTCTGTCCTGAGTCCCTCATAGCCAGATTCCTGACAATCCATCAGGCAGTAGAACTTTGCTGTGTGTTCCATTGTGCAGTGATGCACTCTTTTTACTTTGAATGCTCATCCCGTCTTAGCAGAAATAATACCTCTATGGTCTGTGATCTTAAGGATGTGTATCATGTGGAGTGGTTGAATGTATGCACTGTATTTTGCTTGGGTACCTTTTTCTTTGTCTGGTTTCCACAGTGCTGTGTTAGACTTGTAGCATATTACGGTGTCCTTCGCAACTGTGCCTTGTAGGAGCTACGTCTTATAAATAGCATGCATTTTAGACCAGTGTGAATAGTTTGTGTAATCACCTTATATTTCCTTATAAAATGTGCCCCTTGCATAATCTGTGTATCATGCATTGGAAGAGTTTATGAATCACTACCATTGCATATTGTTGGCCCTACTCACATAAAACGTTGAAAGTGTATTCAATAGGCTTTTTCGAATTCTCGAAAAATTCTAGAAGTACTACTGAGAACATGTGAAGCTCGTAGATTTTTAGAAACAGTCATTATTTATTGATATGTTTCCTTGGTAAATTGTACGTTTTGTGGAAAAGTCACTCAGAAATGCATTTGTCATGTTAATCCTTTTTTGATGCTTCCGAAAAAATGTATATGTCCTATGGCAACAAACTGTGTTCTAGACTCACACCAATGTTTTGACTGATTCCCTCGACTGTCCCACCCAGAAAAGAGATTTACTCCAGACTTTGAAGGGAACATATCTCTGTTTGCTTTTAAGGTTCTAATCCTCGATCCAAAAAAAAAGTTGGTGAATAACTATAAAACGGATAATCTTTGGTGGCTAACATACATTTGCAGTTGTCCCCGCTTTAGAACGTTCTTAATCTCCGCCCTCACCCCTACAAGCACATTTCCTGATTTGCAGCTTCCTCCACACTGATGAAAGTTCCTGTGTAAGTAAATCCATCTACCATTGCACACATCTCTAAATCAGTACTGTGGATTTGCACTGACAATCAAAGTTGGCAACACAACTACACGACCCTGTAATGAGAAAAAAAAGGTTTATTGTTGGACTTTTGCTTATGCAGGGTCATCCCCAGTCTTTTTCGCCTCCTGCCTCCTATGTTTTTCTGACATGTTGCTGTTGGCTTTTCAACTCTGAGCACTTTACCACTGCTAACCAGTGCTAAAGTGCATATGCTCTCCTGTTTAAATTGTATGTAAGTGGTTTATCCATGATTGGCATATTTGATTTACTAGTAAGTCCCTAGTAATGTGCACTAGAGGTGCCAGGGCCTGTAAATCAAATGCTACTAGTGGGCCTGCAGCACTGGTTGTGCCACCCACATAAGTAGCTCTGTAATCATGTCTCAGACCTGCCCCTGCAGTGTCTGTATGTGTATTTTTACACTGTAAATTCGACTTGGCAAGTGTACCCACTTGCCAGGCCTAAACCTTCCCTTTCCTTACAGGTAAGGCACCCCTAAGGTAGGCCCTAGGTAGCCCCAAGGGCAGGGTGCAGTGTATGGATAAGGTAGGACATATAGTAATATGGTTTATATGTCCTAACAGTGAAATACTGCCAATTTCGTTTTCACTGTTGCAAGGTCTGTCTCTCTCTCATAGGATAATATGGGGGCTACCTTTAAATATGATTAAAGTGTAGATTCCCCTAGAGAGTAGATGGACATGTGGAGTTTGGGATCCCTGAACTCACAATTTAAAAATACATCTTTTAGTAAAGTTGATTTTGAGATTGTGCGTTTGGAAATGCCACTTTTAGAAAGTGAGCATTTTCTTGCTTAAACCATTCTGTGACTCTGCCTGGTTTGTGGATTCCCTGTCTGGGTCAGTTTGACAGTTGGGTTGTTTTTCACCTCACACCAGACAGTGACACAAAGGGAGCTGGGGTGTGATCTGCATTTCCTGATTAGCCATCTCTGCTAGGAGGGAGGGGTGGAGTGGTCACTCTCATCTGAAAGGACTGTGCCTGCCTCTGACAATGCTGTCTCCAACCCCCTGGTGTGTGTCTGAGGCCTTGCCTGGGCAAGGCAGGATTTCACAAGAAGGTGTGAGTCCCCTTTGAAGGAAGGTGACTTCAAAGACTAAAATGGGTATAAGAAGGGCACCCAAACTTACAAACTTTAGAAACACTTCTGGAATCAAGAGGAACCTCTGCCTGGAGAAGAGCTGATCGCTGAGGAACAAGTGCTGCCCTGCCTGTGACTGTGCTTTGTGGAGCTTTCCTGCAGTGCTACTTCTGCCTTAGTAAGAGGGCAAAGACTGGACTTTGTGTGCCTTCCATCTTGAAGAAGAAATCTCCAAGGGCTTGATGTAGAGCTTGCCTCCTGTTGTTGAAGTCTCAGGGATAGCAAAGACTTCTTCCTGCCAGCACCTGGAGTCTCTGGAGAGACCCCTACTCTGCTCTGTGGTGCCCTTCCAGTTCCTGGGACCCTGAAAGGAGAGGCTGGCAGCCTAAGGACAAAAATACACGCACCGAGCGCCGTGCGGAGAAAAGATCGACGCGAATCCGATCGCGGCTGAGAAAACGACGCGACGCCGGCTCCGCAGCTGAGAAACGACGCCGCAGGAAACGCGACCGGAGAATCGACGCCCGGAGCAGGAGAAACGACGCGCAGCATCGCTGACGAAGGCTGAGAGATCGCAACCTGCGCCGCGGGACTTTCGGACCGTCGCGTGGCTGGCTGTTTCGACGCGCATCGCCGTGCCGAGTTGTTTTCGACGCATATAACCGTGCAGGGTTATTTTCGACGCACACCGCCCGTGCAGGGTTATTTTTGACGCAAACCAGGTACATTTTCACGCTAGCAGCGCTAGTGTGGTGTTACAACTACCTAAAGACTCTTTTTATTTTAAACCTTTAAAAAATCATAACTTGACTTGTGTATGTTGGATTTTTGTCGTTTTGGTCTTGTTTTGTCTAGATAAATATTTCCTATTTTTCTAAACTGGTGTTGTGTCATTTTGTAGTGTTTTCATTAAGTTACTGTGTGTGTTGGTACAAATACTTTACGCCCAGCACTCTGAGGTTAAGCCTACTGCTCTGCCAAGCTACCAAGGGGGTAAGCAGGGGTTAGCTGAGGGTGATTCTCTTTTATCCTAACTAGAGTGAGGGTCCTTGCTTGAACAGGGGGTAACCTGACTGTCAACCAAAGACCCCATTTCTAACATTGGTGACCAGCGACGGGATTGGACTTGTATTTGTACTTGACATACAGTAATTAAGTGTACACTACTGTTTTGATCTCAGACCACTACGTGACCACATACTACTTGTTTGGTGATCTTTTGATTTTTCTCTTAAGGACTCTTTTTTTTCTACTTCCATGATTTTGCTGATCCCTTGACTGATTCTTTTTACTTCATTGGGAAATTATTTTTTTCTGCCTTTTGGAACTTTGCACTTGTGACCATCATGTCTCAATCTGGAGATGCAACAGCTGGAGCTGTGTTTGAAATGGAGAAACTGAAGGAGTACTCAGTTGCTCAATTGAAACAGTTCCTTAAAGATCTTGACTGTCCCACTGAGAGCTCCACCGGGGAGGGGGAGCTGCAACAGGCACAGAGGGCCTGGGTGACAATCAAGAAGGCTGGAAGGCACACAGAGGAGGAGAATATGGGGGGGGAAGTGCAGAGGATACACAGTGGTGTAGTGGAGGAACCTGTTACGCCTGGGGGGAGGGTCCCCAGGAGGGGTGGCAGGGTGTCACCCAAGGGTCTGACTCCTGAAGAGTTACAGGACAGACAGGCAGAGAGGAAGTACCAATGGGAGCTGAAAAAGCTCGATTGGGGGTTGGAAGAGTTGGAAGAAAGGAGGAGGAACTTAGAGATTAAAAAAATGATTTATGCTTACGAGCTTAAATTGAAAGAGCTGGAAGTCATGAGGGCTGAGTCCAGCTGGAATGGTGGCAGCAACAATTGTATATCCAGTGATGCTGCAGAAGTGCACATGCCCAGAGAGGTGGTGCCCTACTTGAAGGAGGGAGTTAACACACGCCAGGAGGTTCAGGGGTATGAGGTAGCTCCAGTGATGCACAGGGTCCCTGAGGTGGATTGGGGAACTGGCATGGGGAGTCATATTCCTACTGGTGGGAGGGACACTCTACTGACTCTAAGTGAGAGTGACAGGGAGAGGGGTTCCCCCCAGGTAGAAGTCCTGGTTATGGAGTGTGAAAACATCCCAGAAGAGTGTGGGTTGAGTGTCAGGGACAGTCAGGTACTGTCTCACCAGTCTCAGGAGGGTGATGTGGGGTGCTTTGTCAAAGCAGAGTCACTGGATGGTTGGGTGAAGGGTACTTTGGTTAATTCATGTGAGGGGCTGAGTGATGTAATTGCTGGAGAGCATATGTCTAGTCCTTATTTTCCAGAGCTATGCCAACACCAGGTGGAGTGTGAGTTCTCTGACCCCAGGGAGCTTACAATGGAGGCAGACTTCTGGGTGAGTACCAGAGAGTCTGAAGAGGCATTTGGGGGTGCTCCTGAGAGGAGTGGTCTAGGTAGTTCCCAACCAAGTGAGGTAGGGAAGGATTGTAGTGTCCCAGGTAGGTCCCAGTGTAGTGGGATGGGTGAGGGACCCCATGTCCAGTCTCAGAGGAGAGGGAATGGGGATGGGTTGAGGCCCAAGGTGCCCGAGATCCGGTCCCAGGTCCTGGAGGGTTCCCTGCGGGAACACCAGGAGGGGAGCCTAGCCTGTACCATAGGGCCATCTGTTGAGGGAGACCCCACAGTGTCAGGAGAACTTGGGGGGGCGGCTGTAGCCAGCGTCCCACCAGTTCTGGTGTCTGGCAGTACCACTCCTAGTGAGGGGGTGCAGAAGTCCAGACAGAGGGTTGAGAGGGGGTTGCGGACCCCAGTGGAGAACCTGGAGGGTCAGGGGTCAGCTCTGAGAGCAGAGCCCCCCATGAATGACCTTGGTGAGACCATTTCTGGGTTGGGGGGAATCCAGACTCTGTCAGATGGGCAGAGGTCAGGAGACCTGCGCCAGCCAGACTCTTGTGTGGCCCTTCGGGACAGTGTGTCCCTTGAGGGGGGTAAGTGTGCCCCCCTGGAAGTCCTGGTGTGCCAGGCAATGGTTCAACCGCAGGGTGGTGACTCTGGGTTGAATGATCAGGTTCAGGGGGTAAACTCTGACCTGATGGGGGGTAAGTGTGCTCCCAAGGAAGTCCTGGTGTGCCAGGCAGTGGTTCAACCGCAGGGTGGTGACCCTGGGTTGGATGACCAGGTTCAGAGGGTAAACTCTGACCTGGTAGGGGGTAGGTATGCCCCCCAAGAAGTCCTGGTTTGCCAGGCAGTGATCCAGTCTGTGGGTACAGGCCCTGGATTGGGAGGCCAGGTTAAGGGTGTCCCCCCTGACCTGGAGGAAGGGGCTACTGCTAACAGTGCCCCTACCATGTTGTCTTCTGGGGGGGCCGCTCCTAGTTGGGTGGTTCAGGACCCCAGAAGAGAGGGCAGGGGGAGGGAAGCCTCACCCCTGGCCCTGGTCCAACCTGAAGGTACAGACCCCAGGTTGGAGGATCAGTTGCAGGTTAACATCCCTGCACTGATGGAAGAATTGTGCAGGACTGCTTCTACAAGCACCCTGACAGTTTTTGACTCTGGGGGTGCCGCTTCTGCGGGGAGGGTACAGAGCCCCAGAGGGGAGGACCAGGGTCAGGTTAACATCCCTGACCTGGTGGAAGAGAGAGTGGTCAAAGGGTGCCAGGCACCTGGGGCTACCACCCCCCACTCTCCACAGTCACAGTGGTTAGAGAGGCCTGAGGTCGGGCTCTCATCCCGGACAGTTGTCTGGGGCCACTGTGGCTTGCTGTCCTGGTGGACAGAGTTGCCCCTGGGGGGGGAGGACGAGAGTCACACCCCGGGGGTGGAGTGGGCAACACCACTGTGTTGGCCCTGGTGGTACTATCTGCCCATTGCAATTCATCTGTGAGCAAAGTAAAGTTAGGTGCTGCACAGATGGTGTCTGTAGATGTGGAGAAGGGTTCCCCATGGGTTAGCTTAGTGGGCCCTGAGAGTATGGACAGAGGGATCCAACTGGAGTCAGGAAGGCGTAGAACTGGAACATGCCCCTGCTGTTGTGGGCCTGGGTCCCTGTTCTATCGCCCCAATCAGGGAAGTACATCAAGGTATTGATTGTTCTCCCCTGGCTTTAGGCTGGTAGGGGGTCGTGTTGGACTTTTGCTTATGCAGGGTCATCCCCAGTCTTTTTCGCCTCCTGCCTCCTATGTTTTTCTGACATGTTGCTGTTGGCTTTTCAACTCTGAGCACTTTACCACTGCTAACCAGTGCTAAAGTGCATATGCTCTCCTGTTTAAATTGTATGTAAGTGGTTTATCCATGATTGGCATATTTGATTTACTAGTAAGTCCCTAGTAATGTGCACTAGAGGTGCCAGGGCCTGTAAATCAAATGCTACTAGTGGGCCTGCAGCACTGGTTGTGCCACCCACATAAGTAGCTCTGTAATCATGTCTCAGACCTGCCCCTGCAGTGTCTGTATGTGTATTTTTACACTGTAAATTCGACTTGGCAAGTGTACCCACTTGCCAGGCCTAAACCTTCCCTTTCCTTACAGGTAAGGCACCCCTAAGGTAGGCCCTAGGTAGCCCCAAGGGCAGGGTGCAGTGTATGGATAAGGTAGGACATATAGTAATATGGTTTATATGTCCTAACAGTGAAATACTGCCAATTTCGTTTTCACTGTTGCAAGGTCTGTCTCTCTCTCATAGGATAATATGGGGGCTACCTTTAAATATGATTAAAGTGTAGATTCCCCTAGAGAGTAGAGGGACATGTGGAGTTTGGGATCCCTGAACTCACAATTTAAAAATACATCTTTTAGTAAAGTTGATTTTGAGATTGTGCGTTTGGAAATGCCACTTTTAGAAAGTGAGCATTTTCTTGCTTAAACCATTCTGTGACTCTGCCTGGTTTGTGGATTCCCTGTCTGGGTCAGTTTGACAGTTGGGTTGTTTTTCACCTCACACCAGACAGTGACACAAAGGGAGCTGGGGTGTGATCTGCATTTCCTGATTAGCCATCTCTGCTAGGAGGGAGGGGTGGAGTGGTCACTCTCATCTGAAAGGACTGTGCCTGCCTCTGACAATGCTGTCTCCAACCCCCTGGTGTGTGTCTGAGGCCTTGCCTGGGCAAGGCAGGATTTCACAAGAAGGTGTGAGTCCCCTTTGAAGGAAGGTGACTTCAAAGACTAAAATGGGTATAAGAAGGGCACCCAAACTTACAAACTTTAGAAACACTTCTGGAATCAAGAGGAACCTCTGCCTGGAGAAGAGCTGATCGCTGAGGAACAAGTGCTGCCCTGCCTGTGACTGTGCTTTGTGGAGCTTTCCTGCAGTGCTGCTTCTGCCTGAGTAAGAGGGCAAAGACTGGACTTTGTGTGCCTTCCATCTTGAAGAAGAAATCTCCAAGGGCTTGATGTAGAGCTTGCCTCCTGTTGTTGAAGTCTCAGGGATAGCAAAGACTTCTTCCTGCCAGCACCTGGAGTCTCTGGAGAGACCCCTACTCTGCTCTGTGGTGCCCTTCCAGTTCCTGGGACCCTGAAAGGAGAGGCTGGCAGCCTAAGGACAAAAATACACGCACCGAGCGCCGTGCGGAGAAAAGATCGACGCGAATCCGATCGCGGCTGAGAAAACGACGCGACGCCGGCTCCGCAGCTGAGAAACGACGCCGCAGGAAACGCGACCGGAGAATCGACGCCCGGAGCAGGAGAAACGACGCGCAGCATCGCTGACGAAGGCTGAGAGATCGCAACCTGCGCCGCGGGACTTTCGGACCGTCGAGTGGCTGGCTGTTTCGACGCGCATCGCCGTGCCGAGTTGTTTTCGACGCATATAACCGTGCAGGGTTATTTTCGACGCACACCGCCCGTGCGGGGTTATTTTTGACGCAAACCAGGTACATTTTCACGCTAGCAGCGCTAGTGTGGTGTTACAACTACCTAAAGACTCTTTTTATTTTAAACCTTTAAAAAATCATAACTTGACTTGTGTATGTTGGATTTTTGTCGTTTTGGTCTTGTTTTGTCTAGATAAATATTTCCTATTTTTCTAAACTGGTGTTGTGTCATTTTGTAGTGTTTTCATTAAGTTACTGTGTGTGTTGGTACAAATACTTTACGCCCAGCACTCTGAGGTTAAGCCTACTGCTCTGCCAAGCTACCAAGGGGGTAAGCAGGGGTTAGCTGAGGGTGATTCTCTTTTATCCTAACTAGAGTGAGGGTCCTTGCTTGAACAGGGGGTAACCTGACTGTCAACCAAAGACCCCATTTCTAACATTTATGAAATTGGTTCTGTTTCTTTGAGGCCGTGTAAAGGTGCACATTTCACCTTTTGCTACTTCCTCTGGACGTCTTTTCTTTGCTTATCTGGTCCTGCTTGTATAGAAAAGCATGACTTTGGTGCCTGGTACTTTGCTGCCCCATTACGTTTTTAAATAGTTCTCCTAAGCATCCATGCGTCTGTGTATCAAGTCATAGGTTACCTTTCTCTCCCACTTACCTATAAGTAACCTCGTTGGTTTCCTGGCGTTCATGTGTGGGTTAGAGCCCTGGTTTGAACGTTTTTTGTGTTCACAACAATTATTAAATCAGGATTCGCCTCATTGAATTCAAAGCGGCATATATGATGACAAATCGCGCACCAGCGATACTGTAAGTAGAGACAAAGTTGAAGGATTGCAGCGGGAGGTGTCAACATCAGATAGCGCTCTCTGTTCCACTGGCTATGAGTGTTTTCCTCCAATCATATGTGCGCATGCAAATGTAGTGCAACCGGTCTGGAGTAAAAGGCAAACATAAAAAGCCGAGGGCTCAGTCAGGCCAAAGATTCCCAGGCTTGTCTAATACAAGGCTGTGTTTCATCTGTGTTCCAGGCGAAAGTCTAAACATGTCAACTGAAAGCAAGAAAAAGCAAAGCCCGGACCAGAAGAATGCGCCATCAAAAGCGCCTGCGCCTCTCAGCGACCTGAAGATCAAATACACAAAGGTGAGTTCTGCATGTTCACCACTCACTAGACACCTGTCTCGTTTGCTTTCCAGAATAAACGGACTCGTGCGCAACCTCCCCACTCACATCTAACCTGTTCGAATACAAATGTATTGCTTAACGGGTTTTATGACTTTCTAACATTTTTTGCGAACTTTGCTCCTTATAACGTTTTTTTTTTTTCTGGGGAAATCAGTGAGACCACGTTATCACTGTGTTTTCGAGTATTGCAAACTGTTCTTGTAGAAACACGGCTCTTGTATAAGCATGTTCGACTGCCTACGAAATGAAAGTGAAGCTGGTTCGTCTGTCATTACTTCGCCGCTCAACCGTCGCTCGTGTTTGAGAAAATAAAACTGAAGAAACTATGCGGCGCACTGATACTTTAAACACACTGGGGAAATGGCTCTACCATACGATGAATGTCAGCTGCATAATCACGGTGGCCTATCTTGAACTGCAGCCTTTGCAGCCCGTAAGTACGATGCGTGAACTGACGTGTAAGTACCAGAACCAAGGGGCAAATTAGTAACTACATGCATTACCCAGATGTTAATATCCAGTGAAAGCAATGCTAGTAGCACTGACTGCCAACACCAAACAGGAAAAAACAGAAAAGACCAGTGACAATGAAATGCAATCTCAAGAACAGCGACTGCCCCCGGTTGTTTGCTGTCTGCTTTGTAGCAGTCACATGCTAACATACTTATCTGGGAACTTTGAACAGGTAGCTCGTAACTAGCCTCAGAGCTTTAGACTTTATTCTAGAATGCTCAGTGGAGCAGAGGGAATCATATTTAGATTGGGTGGAAAGCACGACCGCTTGCCCCATACTAATGGACTACGATAGTGTACTTTACCAGAGCCGGTATTTTCAATAACGCGTTATGGCCCTCCATGAGTGCACAGTAATCCGAGACTTCTCATGGCTCTGCGAGAACGTGGCAACTGGGGAGGCGCTCTGCCAGAGATGGAGGTCAAGCACGAACAATATCCTGCTAAATATGCTGACCTGCTGGTCAGTCAATTCACAAAACTCTGCGGTTTTGAACATATACATATTTGTGTTTTGTTAATCTGCACACACGCTGACAACACCTGCATATGTTTTCTATTTCATTGCAGGAGTCGGGGCTGGGCGTGATGCCAACTGCCACTTGGCCCCGCCTTCCCTGCTCCGATCGTTTTGAGCATTCACAATCCACCGACTTGAACAGTTCGAATGTCAAAAAACGCCTCTCGTGACAAGGAAAGATTCTGAATTGGAGAGCTCTTTTGCTTAAAAATAATGGGCCCGATTCACAAAGGGTAAACTTTTCCTTTTGGTCTAAACTGAGACCATAAGACTACGTTTATGATTTTCGGTATTCACAAAGGGCATTTGCAATCTTTACGTCTGTACTCAGGACAGAGATTCCACTCTAAGTGCAAAGTGTACTCTCTGCACCAAGAGTGTACTGTTGTCACTCTTAAAGTGTATTCTCCGCACTCGGCAGAGATACGCCCAAGTGCGAAGAATACACTTGTGGTGCGGAGAGTACATTCGGGTGTGAAGAGTACAGTCTGTGTGCGTGGAGCACACTCTGCACTCGGGGTGAATCTTTGCCCTAGGTGCAGGCATAAAGATACAACTCGTAAATGCCCTTTGTGAATACCAAAAGGCGGAAACTTGGACTTTTGGTCTAAGTTTGGTCCAAAAGTTTAAGTTTACCTTTGTGAATTGCGCCAACGTAGTGGACAGTGTTTCCCCACACCTCTGTCTATCACCAGACTGAGGAGTGGGCATGGTTCTGTCTTGTTAACAAACCACAAATTGTGCCCAATCACCATGACTGTTAGCATTTATAATCATAACCTGCCATCCAATACACTTCTAATCATGTCTCAGAGGGTTCATATTAACTAATTCACCCAATTCAGCACCATAGAAATAATTGCCTGATTTGCAATTGGCGAGATGTATTAAGTGATAAAATGACCTCTTTGATAGGTACAGTGTACATTAAATAATGGTAAAAATGGCTGCATTGCAGGTAAAAAAAGTGTTATAATTTCATGGCACAAAAATCAACTTACTGATGTAGGGTTTTAAAACGTGTGCTATATATAGTATTATTTTACAAAAAATATTTTCATGGCCAAGATTAGCAAGTCTACTTTATAAAAAATGACAGGTTTCCAAAACAATTTCTCAAAGTAAAAGGTCATGGGAATTGGTCACAAAATGTGCGAAACAAAGTTTATGAGGATTCCCAAAGCTATGATTGAAACGGTTAACAATTTCCCTATTTAGAAATTTAAGTTGATAGAAGTCCAATCTGGTAACCAAAGATAACATCTATCACACTAAGTTAGCTTTGGCAAATAGGATTGGGGGGCAATGGGGATCTTTGCCATTGCTGCAAGGTTAAATATGTAGAGTCTATGCAAATACTATATCAGGCAGTGAATTCCAATACCTTTAAAGCAGGGATTTTCAAGCTGTGTCAACAATGCCCTTCTGCAAGCGTAAGAAAACACATTCTTGCTAAGAATGTTGGGGCACCTCAGACATCTTATGAATGCTCCGTTCACCAAGAGCACTGTTACCCTATGTTCAGTATAGCATTAAGCTTAATCAACAATGAAATTCTGAATAGGAGTTACAGTGTTGGAGGCTGGTTATTAGTAGAGGTAAATGCACACCTACCACTAGCAGTAATGCCCCCAAGCCAATGTATGGTCCAGTCAAGGTCTCAGAACATTAGCCATCTGGCCTAATCCCTGGTTGCTTGGCAACAAGTAGGCAGGCTTACACTAGGAGACAGGTATGGAAACCATTAACCCCTTCGCTGCCAGGCCTTTTCCCCCTCCTGTGCCAGGCCTTTTTTTGCCTATTTGGGGCAGTTCGCGCTTAGGCCCTCATAACTTTTTGTCCACATAAGCTAACCAAGCCAAATTTGCGTCCTTTTTTTCCAACATCCTAGGGATTCTAGATGTACCCAGACTTTGTGGGTTCCCTTGAAGGAGGCCAAGAAATTGGCCAAAATACAGTGAAAATTTCGTTTTTTTCAAAACAATTGGAAAAAGTGGCTGCAGAAGAAGGCTTGTGGATTTCCCCCTGAAAATGGCATCAACAAAGGGTTTGCAGTGCTAAACTCAGCAGCTTCCTAGCTTTCAGGAACAGGCAGACTTGAATCAGAAAACCCAATTTTTCAACACAATTTTGGCATTTTACTGGGGCATACCCCATTTTTGCAATTTTTTGTGCTTTCAGCCTCCTTCCAGTCAGTGACAGGAATGGGCATGAAACCAATGCTGGATCCCAGAAACCTAAACATTTCTGAAAAGTAGACAAAATTCTGAATTCAGCAAGGGGTCATTTGTGTAGATCCTACAAGGGTTTCCTACAGAAAATAACAGCTGAAAAAGAAAAATATTGAAATTGAGGTGAAAAAAACATAAATTTTTCTCTACGTTTTACTCTGTAACTTTTCCCTGCAATGTCAGATTATGGAAAGCAATATACTGTTACGTCTGCTGGACTCCTCTGGTTGCGGGGATATATAGGGCTTGTAGGTTCATCAAGACCCCGAGGAACCCAGAGCCAATAAATGAGCTGCACCCTGCAGTGCGTTTTCATTCTATACCGGGTATACAGCAATTCATTTGCTGAAATATAAAGAGTAAAAAATTGCTATCAAGAAAACCTTTGCATTTCCAAAAAGGGCACAAGATAAGGTGCTGAGGAGCAGTGGTTATTTGCACATCTCTGAATTCCGGGGTGACCATACAAGCATGTGAATTATAGGGAATTTCTCAAATAGATGTCTTTTTTACACACTCTCCTATATTTGGAAGGAAAAAATTTAGAGAAAGACAAGGGGCAATAGCACTTGTTTTGCTAATCTATGTTCCCCCAAGTCTCCCGATAAAAATGATACCTCACTTGTGTGGGTAGGCCTAGCGCCCG
The DNA here is from genome assembly GCF_031143425.1 of Pleurodeles waltl. NCBI lineage: Eukaryota > Metazoa > Chordata > Amphibia > Caudata > Salamandridae > Pleurodeles > Pleurodeles waltl. Next base: position 837,953,289 of record NC_090436.1, on the reverse strand, counting down.
CGACAGGAAACGCCCCAAAGCGCATCGTGGACACATCCAAAATTTTGGGAGAAAACAGAGGTGTTTTTTGCGAAGTGCCTACCTGTAGATTTTGGCCTCTAGCTCAGCCGGCACCTAGGGAAACCTACCAAACCTGTGCATTTCTGAAAACTAGAGACCTAGGGGAATCCAAGGAGGGGTGACTTGCGGGGCTCGGACCAGGTTCTGTTACCCAGAATCCTTTGCAAACCTCAAAAGTTGGCTAAAAAAACACATGTTCCTCACATTTCTGTGGCAGAAAGTTCTGGAATCTGAGAGGAGCTACAAATTTCCTTCCACCCAGCGTTCCCCCAAGTCTCCCGATAAAAATGATACCTCACTTGCGTGGGTAGGCCTAGCGCCGGCGACAGGAAACACCCCAAAGCGCAACGTGGACACATCCTAAATTTTGGAAAAAAACAGAGGTGTTTTTTGCGAAGTGCCTACCTGTAGATTTTGGCCTCTAGCTCAGCCGGCACCTAGGGAAACCTACCAAACCTGTGCATTTCTGAAAACTAGAGACCTAGGGGAATCCAAGGAGGGGTGACTTGTGGGGCTCGGACCAGGTTCTGTTACCCAGAATCCTTTGCAAACCTCAAAATTTGGCTAAAAAAACACATGTTCCTCACATTTCTGTGGCAGAAAGTTCTGGAATCTGAGAGGAGCTACAAATTTCCTTCCACCCAGCGTTCCCCCAAGTCTCCCGATAAAAATGATACCTCACTTGCGTGGGTAGGCCTAGCGCCCGCAACAGGAAACGCCCCAAAACGCAACGTGGACACATCCCATTTTTTGAAAGAAAACAGTGCCTACCTGTGGATTTTGGCCTGTAGCTCACCCGGCACCTAGGGAAACCTACCAAACCTGTGCATTTCTGAAAACTAGAGACCTAGGGGAATCCAAGATGGGGTGACTTGCGGGGCTCGGACCAGGTTCTGTTACCCAGAATCCTTTGCAAACCTCAAAATGTGGCTAAAAAAACACATGTTCCTCACATTTCTGTGGCAGAAAGTTCTGGAATCTGAGAGGAGCTACAAATTTCCTTCCACCCAGCGTTCCCCCAAGTCTCCTGATAAAAATGATACCTCACTTGCGTGGGTAGGCCTAGCGCCGGCGACAGGAAACACCCCAAAGCACAACGTGGACACATCCTAAATTTTGGGAGAAAACAGAGGTGTTTTTTGCGAAGTGCCTACCTGTAGATTTTGGCCTCTAGCTCAGCCGGCACCTAGGGAAACCTACCAAACCTGTGCATTTCTGAAAACTAGAGACCTAGGGGAATCCAAGGAGGGGTGACTTGCAGGGCTCGGACCAGGTTCTGTTACCCAGAATCCTTTGCAAACCTCAAAATTTGGCTAAAAAAACACATGTTCCTCACATTTCTGTGGCAGAAAGTTCTGGAATCTGAGAGGAGCTACAAATTTCCTTCCACCCAGCGTTCCCCCAAGTCTCCCGATAAAAATGATACCTCACTTGCGTGGGTAGGCCTAGCGCCGGCGACAGGAAACACCCCAAAGCACAACGTGGACACATCCTAAATTTTGGGAGAAAACAGAGGTGTTTTTTGCGAAGTGCCTACCTGTAGATTTTGGCCTCTAGCTCAGCCGGCACCTAGGGAAACCTACCAAACCTGTGCATTTCTGAAAACTAGAGACCTAGGGGAATCCAAGGAGGGGTGACTTGCGGGGCTCGGACCAGGTTCTGTTACCCAGAAACCTTTGCAAACCTCAAAATTTGGCTAAAAAAACACATGCTCCTCACATTTTTGTGGCAGAAAGTTCTGGAATCTAAGAGGAGCTACAAATTTCCTTGCACCCAGCGTTCCCCCAAGTCTCCAGATAAAAATGATACCTCACTTGCGTGGGTAGGCCTAGCGCCCGCAACAGGAAACGCCCCAAAACGCAACGTGGACACATCCCATTTTTTGAAAGAAAACAGTGCCTACCTGTGGATTTTGGCCTGTAGCTCACCCGGCACCTAGGGAAACCTACCAAACCTGTGCATTTCTGAAAACTAGAGACCTAGGGGAATCCAAGATGGGGTGACTTGCGGGGCTCGGACCAGGTTCTGTTACCCAGAATCCTTTGCAAACCTCAAAATGTGGCTAAAAAAACACATGTTCCTCACATTTCTGTGGCAGAAAGTTCTGGAATCTGAGAGGAGCCACAAATTTCCTTCCACCCAGCGTTCCCCTAAGTCTCTCAATAAAAATGGTACCTCACTTCTGTGGGTAGGCCTAGCGCCCACGAAAGGAAATGGCCCAAAACACAACGTGGACAGAACATATTTTTTCACAGAAAACAGAGGTGTTTTTTGCAAAGTGCCTACCTGTGGAGTTTGGCCTCTAGCTCAGCCGGCCCCGGGAGGGGGGGGGGCAGAAATGCCCTAAAATAAATTTGCCCCCCCCCAGCCACCCCCGGACGGACCCTTGCCTAAGGGGTCGCTCCCCCTGCGTGACATTGGCGCCAAAAAACAAATCCCAGGTGCCTAGTGGTTTCTGCCCCCTTGGGGGCAGATTGACCTAAAATCTGCCAATCTGCACCCAAGGGGGGCAGAAATGGCCTCAATACAATTTGCCCCCCAGGGGAGCGACCCTTGCCTGATGGGTCGCTCCCCATCTCGAAAAAAACAAACAAAAAAAAAAAGAAAACACAACAAAAAAATTTGCCCTGGTGCCTAGAGGGTTCTGCCCCCGCTGGGGGCAGTGCGGCCTAGTAATAGGGGGGGCAGAAATGGCCTAAAATAAATTTGTCCCCCCCCGGCCCCCACCCCCCCCGGGAGCAACCCTTGCCTACGGGGTCGCTCCCCCTGCGTGACATTGGCGCCAAAAAACAAATCCCCGGTGCCTAGTGGTTTCTGCCCCCTTGGGGGCAGATTGACCTAAAATCGGCCAATCTGCCCCCAGGGGGGCAGAAATGGCCTAAATACAATTTGCCCCCCAAGGGGAGCGACCCTTGCCTGATGGGTCGCTCCCCATCTCTAAAAAAACAAACAAACAAACAAAAACAAAATTGCCCTGGCGCCTAGAGGTTTCTGCCCCCCCCCCCGGGGGCAGATCAGCCTAATATTAGGCTGATCTGCCCCCGGGGGGGCAGAAATGGCCTAAAATAAATTTGCCCCCCCCAACCCCCACCCCACCCCGGAGCGACCCTTGCCTACGGGGTCGCTCCTCCTGCGTGACATTGGCGCCACAAAACAAATCCCCGGTGCCTAGTGGTTTCTGCCCCCTTTGGGGCAGATTGACCTAAAATCGGCCAATCTGCCCCCAGGGGGGCAGAAATGGTCTAAATACAATTTGCCCCCCAGGGGAGCGACCCTTGCCTGATGGGTCGCTCCCCATCTCTAAAAAAAGAAACAACAAAAAAAAAAAACACAACAAAAAAAATTTGCCCTGGCGCCTAGAGGTTTCTGCCCCCCCTGGGGGCAGATCGGCCTAATAATAGGTTGCCCTCCCCCCCAGGGAGCGACCCTTGCCTAAGGGGTCGCTCCCTTTGCGTGAAATTCACGCAAAGAAAAAATTCCCTGGTGTCTAGTGGTTTCTACCCCCCTTGGGGGCAGATTGGCCTCATCAAAATAGGCCAATCTGCCCCCAAGGGGGGCAGAAATGGCCAAAATATAATTTTCCCCCAAGGGGAGCGACCATTGCCTAAGGGGTCGCTCCCCACCCAAAAAAAAAGAAATGAAACATAAAAAAAAAAAAAAAAAAAATGGTCCCTGATGCCTAGAGGTTTCTGCCCCCCCTGGGGGCTGATCGGCCTAATAAGGCCGATCTGCCCCCAGGGGGGGCAGAAAAGGCCTTCTCAAAAAAATGCCCCCCCTGGGAGCGACCCTTGCCCAAGGGGTCGCTCCCTTTTGTCTGTTTCAATAAAAAAAAAAAATCCCTGGTGTCTAGTGGGGTTTCAAAAGCCGGATTCCAAGCAATCCGGCTTTTGAAACCCTCGGAGGGACTTCAAAGGGAAGGAAATACTTTTCCTTCCCTTTGAAGCCCCTCCGGGCCTCCCAGAGCTTCCAGCGCGACTAGGGAGGCCCCTGTGACAAATCAGCGCGCGCTCTCGCGCTGACGTCACAGGGGGGGGTAGGGGGGGTCAGGGGTGGAAGGGGAAGGTCTTCCCCTTCCATCCCGACTTGGGGGGGAAGGGGGGTGCACGGGGGGCGCGCTAGCGCGCCCCCAAGTTCCCCTGTGCCTAGGACGAGATGATCTCGTCCAAGGCACAGGGGAACTGTAGCCTTGGACGAGATCATCTCGTCCAAGGCACAGAAGGGGTTAAAATACACCAGTACAATAAATAAGTAAGACACAACACATAATAAAAACAGAAAATATATCTATATTTAAAATGACACCAAAATGACAAAAATTCAATATAGGAAACCGGAGTTATGAATTTTTAAAGATTAAATTAAAAATCTGCTTTGTAGTGCTTAGAAATCAATAGCGCCAACAGGGGTAATCTGGTCGTGCTTCACTGGGACAAAGTCAAAGTTTGAGGCCATCCTTGATGGAGCCCTGCCCTGATACACTGAGCAGGAGGCCTCAATCAAAATTTTACCTTTACACTTGTAAACCTTTCTAGAGTTCTTCTCTCGTGACGTTGTGCGGTCCTCCTCAGTAAGCTGATTTTGATGCAACGTCGTCGAACTGCTTTTTCGAGAGGCACCGATCAAATCCTCGCAGTCAGGAGTAGGAGCAGGAGGACCCTGAAATCCTGGCCAGGTTGCTGTTGAAAATACTTGGCTTGACTCACAATGGCGTGGCGGTCCACTTATGGAGCTTTTTCCAAAAGTTGCACCAAACTTCTCCAAAATTCTGGAACCTGAAGTTCCTCATGAGTGTTCACAGTGTACAAAACACAAAGCCAAGGGTCTAGAAGCTCTGAGATGGTCATTGGAAGTTTAGGACTCCAGCTCCAACAATGCACAATGCCAAATCCTTAAAAGTCCACTGGACACACTCCAAGCTGGGGATTTTTGTGATAGTTGGTGCAGGGAAGCTCTGTTAGCCTGTAGGAAGTCCACCCCTGAGTCCTTTTTAAAGCAAGGCAAAGTCCTTAGGGCTGTTCCAGTGTGCAGCATGAGCAGTACTTCAGAGTGCAGTCTTTTGGGTTGCAGACCAGGGTTCCAACAGGGCAGTCCTTCTTCTTCTTGTGATTTCAGGCAGCAGCTCTGAGTTGCAATGCAGCTCAGTCACATTTATTCAATCAGCTTCCGGGACAAGCAGGGGTGCACCCCTGTCCAGTGATTTGGAGGGTGCCATCCAAAAGCATGACAGCTTCCTCCAAGTGCGGCATTTTCTTGTCCCACAAAGCACTGAACTTTAAAGTCCAAGTTGGATGATTTATCCCCAGAGGAGCAAGACCTGGTTAAATCAACCTTCTGGTGTGGTTCATTTCAATTAACACTACCCATCTGGACATCTCTAAATTATTTTCCTGGGCCTGCTATCTGTCTGTGTGGTGCAGGGTGAGAGGACAGGCCTGGCTGGCATTCCTTTCTATCATGCTTCCTTTGAGGCCCAGTTTGATTTAGTCAGCCCCCTTCCTAGCCTAGTCTCTGCAGCTGCAGACATACCCCATCAGATAAATTCTGCTCAGTGCAGGCTCCTCATCACCTCATCAAAGCAGCATGGCTAATCTTGTTAAGGCTGACCAATCAGGAGAGGCCACTAGCAGGCTGGATTTTAGCTTGCATGATAGAATGTCCTATAACTTCTTTTCTGTATTAGTTATGATAAATTCAACAGTGGCATATTGTTGGATTTATCATTACCAATCCTTTGAGTCCTTTCATGACACATGTATTTCCTTCCTAGCAATATTGATACTTATGGTAAATATTCCAATGTTACCCTATGGATCTAAGTATCATACATGAGGAAAAAAGAAAAGTGCAGTGTTACCCTGACCAGGGCATGTAAAACATCTTTGGCAATGTCCCTGCTTATAATTACATGGCACCCCACCCCTGGGGCACATAGGGGAGCCCTTATGTGGCATATGTAAAATAAGGTACATTATCACTTTGGAAAAACCTTTATTTCCAAAATCGAATTTGCACACATTTTACTTTTTAAAGACAGTCTGCAAGGCAGAACTGCCTTTAAAAATGACAGCGGGCGACACAGAAGTGCACAATCCAGTGTAGGAAATCTAATGGGCCTCTAACCTTCTCTGCCCTATAATATACTAGGGACTTATAAGCAGTTTGAATCCCCCTTTCCCTATTACCTGCTAGAGACTTACAAGTGTCTGCCATTGCAAATTGTAATTTTACCATATACCTTTTATTCAGAGCAACGGCCCTGGGCCTATTTATCAGAGCCCGGGCATAGTCAAGGTCATTTACCACCAGTATTAGCAAGAAACACTTAGGGCCATATGTACGAACACATTTTCCCATTGACACAGAATGGGAAAAACCCTTTGCTACATCTGGCCCTTACTCACATGCAGGCATTGACTAAACTCACAATGGGGTTCTACACTGTAATAATATGTTTCCCAGGTTCTGAAGCATATTTTTATGTGGAAAGATTCTCTTGAGGAGGGTTCTATTACCTAAAGCATGTGGTGCATTCTAGCCTTTTATGAATCCCAAACTATGCTCCCTTTTCACAAAGGTAAATTTACACATGTCGATTTGCTTGAGGGTAAATGTGCACTTACTTTTTGTCGAAACTACTTCTTTTGGCTATTCACCATTTTCTGATTGTAAAGTAAATCCAATGCATAGCCTTATATCACCACCCCTTGAATTTAGGGGTTGGAGACAAATGTATGAGTGTAAAGTCACACAGTCACACAGGAAATTGTTTCTCTGACCTACTAGCTGTGTCAACATAAATCTTTTTATCATGTTTTGATCGGTGAATTATTACATTAACGTGTCATTGATGTAACATTGTTTTTATGGTTCTTATTTTGTACTTAAAATATTCTATTATTGGTTTTGACATCTGGGTATTGCTCATTAAAACATTGGAATGGTAAGAATTCAACTAAATAAAATTGAATCACAGAGAGCCAATAAAGGCTGAAATACACAGTGGCACATACATTCCAATGCTGTGTTCCTCCCTGGTTAATTAGAGCATTTTAGAGTCAGTTGGTAGAATCTTGTAATAGTATTATCACATTTGTGCCTCAGCATTTATCAATTATTAAGGCATATGACTTGGCTAGAATGCCTTTGACTGGTGCAGCCATTGGCACCAGACTATTATGCTGTTATCTAACCTGGCATTCACTTCATTGACATTGGAAGTATGACAGAATGGAATGACTATGCAAAAATCTTACTGCCTGACCTTTGCTTCACACCAGGATCTCAGCAATTAATGACTAACTCACTGAGCTCTATGAGAGCTTGTAGTGTTTCAATACTACGATTTAATAAGTAAGAGATGCAAGCAAGAAACATGTCTCAGCCAGTGAAACTGAGCTGCTGCCATACAGTTTGATCACTAGATTGCCTGGTGAGACTAAGTAAGAACTTTATCTTACTCTGGTCAATAAACTAGGTACCATTCAATTAGGTGATGAAAAAAGTACTATTTACAATGCTCAAATATGAAATACTGTGATATGAAGTGCTTTGAAAGAAGAGACTGGATATCTTATATGTTTACACATATTTCAGTGGAGGTATTCTACAGATCTGTCATAGCCTACAAAATAGATTCAACCATTTGAAATCAATGGTACGATTGCAATTTTTAAGAACTGGGTCTTGATATACCTTATTAACACTGTAGAATGGGAAATACATAGTCCAGTCAGCAAAGCATCTGCCATGGAGGCAGAAGACACGAGGACTTCCAGTCTTTGCTTCACTCATAATACACTATGCCATTTTGTACGCATTTTGCCTACGTGTGCTTCACTAAACTTGACAATAGACACTATCTGAAAATATAAATCTCCACTGGAAAATAAAACTGTCATATACTAGTTCTGTTCAACAGAGTGAAGACAACGTGTAACGAAAACACAGTTACCGATGAACTTTCTAAATAAGACATGAAAGCACACAGAGAATCGGAGCATTTAATTACAGAACATTTCTAAGCAATATCAATATTTTGCAACAAAAAATGATAAGACACAAGGGCACATTCACAAAGGTAAATCTATACATGTAAATTTATTCATGTGTAAATCTACTCCTGGACCTAAGTGTAAATGTACACTTTTGTGCAATTCGCCATTCTCAGTGGAAATGCACACCTAAATGTATACTTAAGTTTCTCCAGCCTCTTAGTTCAGGTTGAAGAGACAGCTAAGACTACATTTATGAGTATAAATTTGATGCTAATATAGAGTATATTATATATTAAAACATCATCAAACATGTTTAAATATGAATTTTAAATGTAAAATTATTTACAATATGTATATAAATCTGGAAATATTAAACACATTATTCCAGTGTATTAACTCATTAAATCATATGTCCATTCAGTAATGAATCCGTCAAAATATATTTATTTAATAAATTCATAATATTATTAACAATACTTTACAAATATATTTCAGTAACACTTTTATTTTTATGTATTATGTATTAAATCTTGTTAAAAATTATGTGTTTTGTTCATTTACTTTATTTTACATCGTTTAACAAATATAAACAAATATAAACACTTTAATTTTAATGGAATTATACTTTAACATGTGAGGTTAAAGAGGGGGAAGGGACAAAGAATAGGAATAGGTATAAAAAAATGATACCCTTGAGGACTGTGTGATTACAGGGTCATACCCCCGCCTTGATAATAAGGCAGCAATATATGCTCATATTAACTACCCAAATGTGATTATGCCAAATTACATGCTTTGTTGCTGGTCCACATTTTCAGGGAATGGACAAGCAGTATAACATATTCCAGGACATTTTATTAGCGCTGATGAAAACCTTGGCAGAAACATATCCACTATGCAGAGGCTGTAGGGGCATTAATTCTCACAAACACCCAAACGTACACATTTTTAACCATACCAATGGTACCATATATTAAAGGAAAACCTAAGTAACCTAGAGGTATTTTATTCTGTAAGACCCCTGTTAGGAAATATTGAAAGTGCTCCCAGGAACATGGTTGAGCACATCCTTGTTAATAGATACCAGGATGTGACCTGATGATAAAGCATGCCATTAAGAGTATGTTAGGGTCAGCAAGAAAAGTCAATGATTTCTGAGTTGTGTTTCATGGAAAGGTTCATATTGGTGATAAGGATTATAGGATACCTATATGTGTTATATGTTGATGAGGTAGACAGTATCTTGTATCCCACAGAAAAATCTCTTTCCCCTTATCTGCAATAAAAACCTTTGGTTTGATCTGGAACATCAGGTGTATGACTATCCTGAAAATCTGTTGCCGCCAGTCCTCACCGACTACCACTTCACACCCCTTTTGGAAGTTGGTAAATAAATACAAAAAGTCAAATGAAAGAAAAAGAAGAAATACTTAGCAGTTTCTTATTTTATTCATCAGATTTTAGCAGGAGTTATCCCTCACTTTTTCTGCTAGCCTAGAAGCGTGGACAGCACTCTACTTCATGTTCTGAAAGTACCACAACAGTGTCCACACAGTTCTGATTTTGTGTTGGTTATTAACCGTTTGAAGGGAGGACCATAAATATATTTACCCTTCATTTACTCTCTTAAGCAGTTGGGCAGCAACACTATGCTATTCAGCACCAGTGACTCTCTAAAGTTATAAATCCCAAGGAACCAGTTTGGGACAGATTTTCCCTGTTCTGGGAATGGAATCCCTCCCCTAATTATGCACCTATATGCTTAATGCCTTCATGATTGCAGAAAAGTCACATTTTCATGGGGCCCCTTCTCAAGGACCCCAAAACTAAGGATGAATAACAGAAAGTAGGATGGAGCAGTCGCTGTTACTTTTCTGTTGATGGTAGCCATCCTACATCTTTCACTCCCTGCCTCTTACCAGAAGATGTTCATGATTATTCAAAGTTAACCATAACAACTGGCACACTGAAGGTGAAATCTATCCATCACTAGTTCAAGCACCTTTTTATGTTCATAAACTTTATTACAACTAAACAAAGCACATATTGTAGACGAGCATTCACACTCACTAATCAAGCACTGTCAAACCAATTGATCTGGCCCTGCCAAGAGTCTAATGGTATTTTTACCAGGACTGGGCAGTATGCTGCCAAATTCTGTGGAGTTACATAAAGACACAGCAAGGTTCTGTGGAGTTTCACCAGCTGGCATAAACCAGCACGCGTCTTTGATTTTCAGCACCAAGAGTTCACTCTGCACTGAGAAATCAGCATGAACGGCAACACACACTGAGCCAGAGGACACTTCTGCTCGAGTTGGGCTTGCTGCTGCTTGAGTAGATTTTCCACTCAAGTGGCAGCCTTCCCAATGCGATAGGTCACAACCGCTCTCGGCCCCTTGCATTGGAGGAATAGTGCCGGATTAGCTATTAGTGCCTGAACATTGTGCTAGGGGATTCCAATACTCGGTCATGCTTGCCAACTCACTGTTAGCAAGCTGCAAACAAGAAAAAAGCAATATGCAAAGAAAAAATTAGTAAACATAAAAAACCCAAAGAAGTGGAACAGCAGCCCAGGCTCAACTTCCCTAGCCCTGAAGTGGACTGCTTTATAATGGACTTTGTTCATATGGGAAGGCAAAATGGCATTACATACAGTACACAAAATGCAATGGATGAAATGGGATGATACATTGCTCATGCTCTTTGCTTTCGTGAGTCTGAGCAAAATGTGAGTGGTACTTAAATGGATTAATATTGTGAATTTAGCTATTCTATTGCTAGATCAGATCTGAAGCAGGTTTTAAAATGAGGGTGTAGGAAGCAGTTTGCTTTCTTAATAGTTGCATTCAGTGCTATCATAGTGTTATGAGAGCTCGGCGTTGTGCATTGAAATACGTGTACATTTGACATTTCAGTTGGTGCGTCTTGGCCATGCCAGAAAATATAACAAAACTCCTTAAAGTACGCATTACATGTGAGGATAAAAACTTGACTTTGATCGATGCAATATAAAACAATTTTTGCAAATATAAAACATGTACAAATAGGGAATGAGCCAACAAACCAGGCACACCTCCCCTGCACCTATATGTACAAGTTTCTGGCAGCTGTGCATCTTTGATCAGAAAAAGTGCCATAACTCACAGTGCATGTTAGACAGTGAATGAAGTAGGTTGCAAGCTGTGGTGGCCAGATGAAAAAAATAAATGCCGCAAGAACAGACAAGCATAAGAGACCAGTAGTTGAAAATGGCTGACCAAAATCCAGTGAATTCGCCCATGTACTTTTACTATGATTTTTGTTGGAAACATGAGGCTGTGCAGACAGTTGATGCTATCTCTAGGCAATGCTTAAAAAGAGATTTGGCTGAAGTTTCAACCCTGCCCTATTGACTTCAATCAGCGTCCTTTAGCTTTACATGGTTAATGGTGTGTTTTTGTGATAGAGTATTCTGAACCTTACTGTTGCTGACCAAAGAATGTTGAAGAGGAGTGCCTATTTGTCTTCTGTTCTTGAACTTGTGTATAACAGGTGCTTGGTAGAGGAAAATTGGGTTGGCGCTCATCCCTGTAGGATTGGAGGGTATTTATTATGAATTCTATTCTCTATTCTCTTCCAAAATCCAATTGGTCTTAAGTGGATATATGTTTTGGACGTGGGGTATACAACACACATTGGCAAAGCCAGCAGGTCTCACCTATAAATGGTCAAGCATTTGGCTTTGCCAATGACCACTTAGGATGTGATATTAAAAGTAAATAGTGAAAAAAGTAAATGGCTTAGTAGTACTTTGTAGCTGACAGGCCTTCATTAAAAAAAGTAAAATGAAAAATAAAACATTTAGGGGGTTATTCTAACTTTGGAGGAGGTGTTAATCTGTCCCAAAAGTGATGGAAAAGTGACGGATTTACCACCAGCCGTATTACGAGTCCATTATATCCTATGGAACTCGTAATACGGCTGGTGGTATATCCGTCACTTTACCGTCACTTTTGGGACGGATTAACACTCCTCCAAAGTTAGAATAACCCCCTTAGAAACTAGATCGGTAAAAAGAAATTATTGAGCTAAGGACTAGTAAATAAAGAGCCTGTGCTGTGAGTGTTAAATAAATAAAAAAGGGATGGGGTAGTAAAAGGGGGTGGTAGAAACAGAAGATAATACAATGGGCAGTGATGTTAGTAGAAACAAGTGGATTGGGGAGAGACCAAAGGAAGATATACACTCCCATGGAGCACTAAAATGGAAAGGTAATAGAGTATCCTTCCAATTAGAACATCTTTAGACCAAAATGCTCCTGGGAAGGAAATGCGCATAAATAGGGAAGAAAGCCACTGAATCAAGAGTGGATACAAGAGATGTACAACAAACCACCCAATCACGAGCAAGGGGCTTATCCAAAGCCCTCTGTTAATATGTGTGATGTATTGAAAATAATTAGTCTCGAAAGAACAGCTAAAACGGTCTGTTGAGAAACCTAATAAGATGATGGTTTTATGAAATTGGATTGTTGGTTGACTGGAGTGTAAAGTCTGGCCAAGAGGCAACCACAATCCTTGTCGGGATAAGACACAACCAAACCTCAAATTAACCTGTGGTCAACCCCTTGGTAGCTTAGCACAGAGCAGTCAGGCGTAACCTAGAGGCAATGTGTAAAGCATTTATGCAACACTTCAAACAGTAACACAGTGATTTCACACTACAAAAGAAGTCCAGAGCAGAGTTTGACAAATAGGGCAGATATTATTAAATAAAATAAGACCAAAATGACAGGCATCTAATCAGTAGAACTGACGTTATGAATTTAAAAAAGATAAGCTGCAATATCACACCTAAAAGCAAAAAGTGTCAATCAAGGACATCTGGTCACTCTGGACTGAGTCAAAGTCAAAAGTTCAAGCCGACAGTGATAGACCATGGGTCGGATGCAGTCTCAGATTAGTTCCGCTGAAGTTTTACCTTCTCAAGTTTTGTGGTAAGAGTCCTGTTCATGTCTACAAAGTTTGCTGGGAGCAAGGAGAGCATCACTGGCAATGGTTGACGTGACATGAAGAGCAGGTCCGGCATCGCAGACTGGCAGGCTGGAGCCTTGCATTGGTGATCCACACACGCAGATGATGCTTGATGTGCGAGGAAATATATGTTAGAAATTGGGTCTTTGGTTGACAGTCAGGTTGCCCCCTGTCCAAGCAAGGACCCTCACTTTAGTCAGGGCCAAGGAGAAACACCTGGTGAACCCCCGCTGACCTCCTGGGTATCTTGGCACGAGCAGAAGGGCTTAACCCAGACACAAGGTGTAAAGTATGTGTACCAACACACAGTAATACAGTGAAACACTACAAAATGGACACCACACAGGTTTAGAAAAATAGTAAATATTTTTCTAAATAAAACAAGACCAAATACAATAACAATCCACAATACACAAGTAAAAATATGACTTTTGCAATTAAAAACACAAAAATAGAGCTTAGAGGCACAAATGCTGCAATCTGATGCTAAAGGGGCTTTGTGACAGTCGTTTTCCACAATGCGAAGCCACTGGCGCCATTTATGGAGTCACATGGACCCCCCAGGTACAGTACCTTAGCAAAACGTGTGGAGACCGGTGACTGGGGTCGGGGAGCAAAGCATTGCTGGATCTGATGCTGCATCGGTTCCGATGCTGCGGGGCGAAGAAGCAGAGGTATCATAAAGAGGCAATGGGTCCTTGCTGGGGAGCGGTGGAGGTGAGGCGGTGTCGGTTGCAAGGAGTTGGTCCCTGGGCACCTCGGCAAAGCCAAAGTCCGGCGAAGTCCCAATGCTGCGGGGCAACCTCACAGGAATGCAGTCACATCACAGAGTCACAGGCGCTATGATGGATTCGGGTGTCATGAACGTCAGGCGTACAACATTCCAACTCACGAGTTTGTTGACTTAAGCGGCTGCAGTGATGTTGGGCCAACATTGACGGTGGGTTCGTCGTGCCTTGGCGAGGTCCTTGGATCCAGGTGTAAGCAGCATTGCAGGCTTCATGTAGTGGCATCTTTAGCGAAGTCACACATAGTCGCCCGACTTCGTTTCACAGGATTTTCACCAGAAATTCTCTTCTAGGGGCCCAGGAACTGGAATGGCATCCTCTGGCAAGGTAGAGTCCACAGCATGCAGACTCAGATACTGGTTGGTGAAGGCTTTGAGGTCCCTGAGGCTTCAAAAACAGGAGACAAGCTCAGTCCAGGCCCTTGGAGATATCTCTCAAGCAGGAATGCACAACAAAGTTCAATCTTTGTTTCTCTTTCACAGGCAGAAGCAGCTACAGCAGGATAGCTCAACAAAGCACAGTCACAGGCAGGGGCAGCACTCTTCCCCAGCTCTTAAGCTCTTTTCCTGGCAGAGGTTCCTTTTGAATCCTTGAAGTAATCTCAAGTCTGGGGTTTTGGGTCCACTACTTATACCCCTTACTGCCTTTAAAGTTGTAAAGAAAAGTCTCTGTTGCCCTTTCAGGTGAAAGTGACCACTTCTCTCTCCCGCCTAGCCCAGATGGCCCATCAGGATATGCAGATTACACCCCAGCACCCATTGTGTCATTGTCTCGTGGAGGTGCACAAACAGCCTGTCAGTCTCAACAAGACATGGAATCCACAAACAGTCAGAGCCACAGAATGGTATAAGCAAGAAAATGCCCACTTTCTAAAAGTGGCATTTTCAAACTCACAACTAAAAACCACCTTCACGAAAAGATGTATTTTTAAATGGTGAGTCCAGAGACCCCAAACTTCATATCCCTATCTGCTCTCAAAGGGAAACTGCACTTTAAGGATCTTTAAAGGCTGCTCCCATGTTAACCTATGAGAGAGATATGCCTTGCAACAGTGAGAAACAAATTTGGCAGCATTTCACCGTTAGGACATGTAAAAACACACAAGTACATGTCCTACCTTTAACATACACTGAACCCTGACCATGGGGCTACCTAGGGCCTAACTAGGGATGCCTTAAATTTATGAAAAGGGATGGTTTAGGCTTGGCAAGTCAGTGCACTTGGCAAGTCGAATTGGAAGTTTAAAAACTGCACACAGAGACACTGCAGTGGCAGATCTGAGACATGTTTACAGGGCTGCTCATGTGGGCGGCACAATCAGTGCTGTAGGCCCACTAGTAGCATTTGATTTACAGGCCCTACGCACCTCTAGGGCACTTCACTAGGGACTTACTAGTGAATCAAATATGCAAAGTGCAAGAGCTCCCTATGTGAAATTGTATGTATAATTGGCTTTTCACATAGGGAGCTCTCGCACTTTAGCCCTGGTCAGCAGTGGTAAAGTGCCCAGAGTGACAAAAACAGCACACACAGAGTCCAACACACAGCAACAACCTGGGAAGTAGAGGCAAATAGTCAGGGGAGACCACGGCAAGGATGCAAAGTCTAATAACAGACTTTGGCAAAAAGAACAGATGATGGACGAAAGGCTGATCAATGCAAACATTCACCTCCAGTCACAAAGATCTGGGTTTGTTCAATTGTTTATTTGCCCACCACGCCACCCCATTTTGGACCCAGCTATATGCAAATCAGTCGTGACACTGCTCCCAGGGGAAAAGTCCAGTCCAAACTGCCAAGTCCGGTCCAACCTAGACCTGGAATCAAGCTTCCTGGGAATGGTTTCAGGGTGTCATCAGCCAGGCTAGATTGAATCCTGTGGTGCAGTGAGCATGGGACCCATGCATTTCTGGGCATACTCTTCCTACCTAGGATGACAAAAGCTAAAAGAACAGGTGATGGATGGAATGCTGAACAATGCAACAATCCATCCCCAGTCACAAAGATCTGGGTTTAATCCATTCTCTTTGCTTACCATGCCACCCAGTTTGTACCCAGTCACATGCAAATCAGTCTTGACCCTGTTCTTTATGGGAACAGTCCAACCCAAACTTCCAGGTGAGGTTCTCCCTGGAGGGGAATCAAGCATCCCCGGGACCGGTCTCAGGGTATCACCCCACATCAGCGAGGCTAGCTTGAATCCTGTGGAGCAGTGAGCACAGGACCCACGTCTGGCATACCCTTCCCACTTAGGGAGACAAAAGCAAGAAGAACAGATGGTGGACAGAATGATGAACAATTCAAACATTTACACCCAGTCACAAGATCTGGATTTAATCCATCATTTTGCAACTTGTGGAGGCTCGCACTGATTTTCCGTGTTTACCAGTAGTAAAAAATGTATTTAAGAATTTTTCACCACCAAAACTTGTACATTTTAAACGTACATGTCCTACTTTTTAAATACATTCCATCTGCCCTCAGGACTGTCCAGGGCCTATCCGCAGGGTGACATATGTATTAACAAGCATTTAAAATGCAACGGATCTCGCATTGGCTTGAATTAGAGCTATTAGCGTTGTAAACTCCTAACCGGACAGTTCTTGCCACACAAATTACAAGAAAAAAACACGGCATGATCGCGCTATGTAAAATGCAGTGCGATCGCACTGAAATCGAAAACGGAAAAATTAGCGCGATTGCGCTATGTAAACACGCTGTGTTGAAAATAAAAAGATAAATTAGTCGAGAAACCATGCTGAAAACATAGAGCTTCTAATGGTTTCAGTTGTTTACTGGTGCTATGTAGGTGGGCTAAACACAGGAAAAGGCATGACGTATGCATGCCTTTCACAAATGAAAGAAAGCGGATTTTAAAAGGCAACCCCAAAAACCAATGAAAATGACATGGGTGTGGTTAGAAGCCCTGAGAGATTACTGCATGGGACGGAGCACTTTGCGCTTGCCCATAAAAAGGAAAGTTTAGGATTGCAAGAGGGTTACTTCACCTGGTCACACTGGCAGTTTAGAAACTGCACACACAAGCTTTGCAGTGGCAGGACTGAGTCATGTTTGAAGGGATACTTAAGTAGGTGGTACAATCTTAGCTACAATCAGTGTTGCAGGCCCACTAGTTGCATTTAATTTATAGAGCCTGGGCACATGTGCGCTTTACAATGGACTTATAAGTACATTAAATATGGTAATTGAGAATAAGCCCATATTACCATGTTTAGAGGAGAGAGCACAAGTGCTTTAACACTTGTTAGTAGTGGAGAAGTGCTCAGAGTCTTAAGGCTAACAAAAATGAATTTAGCAAAAATAGGAGGAGGAAGGCAAAACGTTTGGGGATTACCCTGCAGAAAGGTGTCTCTCTCACCAGGTTATTTTACCAGAACTCCTTGTAAACCTTTAACTTTGACTACAAAAAGACATTCTCCTCACATTTCTGTGATGGAAAGTTCTGCAGTCTGCACAGAGCCATAAACCTTCTTCCACCCAGCATTCTCCTAGGGCTTCTGATGAAAATGGTAGCTCACTTGGATTGGTAAGCCTAGTGCGACAGGAAACAGCCCAAAACACAACATAGATACATCAAATTCTTTCATACAAGACTGACCCGGTTTTTGAAAAGTGGGTAGCTGTGTTTTTTCAGCCCTACCTCAGCTGGAATCCAGGCAAACCTAGCAAACCTGTACATTTTTTTAAACTAGACAGCCAGAGAAATCCAGGATGGGGTGGCTTGTGTGGCTCTCACCAGGTTGCTTAACCCAGAATCCCTTGCAAGCCTCAAACTTTGACTAAAAACACAATCTCCTCACATTTCTGTGTTGGATAGTTCTGGAATCTGCACAGAGCCACACACATCCTTTCACCCAGCACTCTTCTAAGGCTTCTGATGAAAATGGTACCTCACTTGTATGGGTCAGCATAGTGCCTGCAACAGGGAACGGCCTGAAACACAACATGGATACATCAGATTTTTCCACGCAAAACTGACCTGTTTTTTCCGAAGTGGGTAGCTGTGTTTTTTCGGGCTGTACCTCAAAGGGCACCTAGTGAAACCAAGCAAACCTGCACATTTTTTAAAACTAGACAGCTAGGGCAATCAAGGATGGTGTGACATGTGTAGCTCTCACCAGGCCCTATTACCGAGAATCCCATGCAAACCGAAAAATTGTCTAAAATTCACATGTATCTCACATTTCTGTGATGGAAAGTTCTGGAATCTGAGGGGAGTCACAAATTTCTCATCACCCAGCATTCCTCTCAGTCTCCTGACAAAAATGATACCTCACTTGTATAGGTGGGCCAAGTGCCTGTGACAGGGAAGGGCCAAAAATGTGTTGAAATTGAGGGGAACTGAAGCAGTCCTCACAGGGCAGTTTCTTTTCATATGTTTTTAGTCTGACTCTGCTTTCGGCAGCTACACAAGTGGGGCAGAGTTTTTATCTGTACAGATGGGGCAATGCTGAGTAGTAGGAATTTTTGGGATTTCTGTGGAGTCTGGAAGTTTCTATCACATAAATGTAGGGAAAGTGTGCAATTTCAGGCAAAGTTAGAGGTTTGCAGGGTATTATACAGAAGAAAATGGTGTGGGGAGCATGGTAAGCACACAACCCATAGACTCCCCCAGATGATTAGTTTTCAGAGGTGTCTGGGTCTGGTAGGTTTTTGCAGATGGCAGTGTACCCAAGTCAAAAAAAAGTGTATCAGCAGTGGAACAGTATTGGGAGTTAGCCAAGCTCTCTTGGCCAATATTTAAAATCAAAACCCAAAAGAGTCAAATGTCCTCTCCCTTGCTGTTGGGATGAGATGCATTAGTCCACAGGGGGGCCAGAAAGACTATTGAACCCTTCAGTTGAGGGACATAACTATGCCCATGGTGGTGGGAGCCCCACCCTCTATTTTCTTTTAAATGCTTCTCAGGCGTCTAGTGGGCTTTGTGCACCCTGGGGGAAGATTGGGATTATTACACCCATCTGCCCCCCAGGGTGCACGGAAAGTCCACTAGACACCAGAGAAGCATTTGTTTTTCCAAAACATCAAGGGGCAGAAAGACTGTGCCCATTTATTTGGAGGGTTGGGGGCATTGACATGCCTATTCTGGACAGCCCCTACCCCTATACTACCCCAAAACAAATCCCTTGTACCTAGTAGGCTTTCTGCTCCCTGTGCTGATTTTCTGTGGGGGAAGGTGTGGGTGCATTGCAATGCCCATTCTGGGCACACCCCACCCCTAGATGATTAAAAACATCCCTGTTGGGCAGATCAGTGGCTATCGCTCCAGGGGGCAGAAAGACTGTGCCTATTTCTGGGAGGGGTAGGGGCATTACAATGCCCATTCTGGACAGCCCCACCCCTAAATGTACATAAAAATGAATCCCTGGTTCCTAGTGGGCTTTTTGCTCTCCCCACCCCCGAGGGACAAAAAGATTGTGCCTATTTCTGGAAGGGGACTACTGAATATGCGTACAAACTTAAGGAGGAACAAAAGTCTTTGCCTAAGGGGTCTCTCCCCCTCCCTGGTTTCTAGTGGGTGGATCCCAACTTTGGGGCCACCCTCTTGTGATGATTCCCAAACAGGGATCCACTAGGGAGGTGGTATCATTAGGAAGGTGGGATTTTTACCTTTCCAATGATACATCTCCCATCTGCCTTGGTGCTTGGGGGGCTGAGATAGCCCCACAAGCACTGAGGCAGAGAAAGTGAAATGAGCCGATTAGCTAATTTCACTTTCGGTTTCAGTGAAATGATGTCAGCGTACCTCACATGATGATCATCACTGAACACTGAACAAAAGAAACAGCCTCAGAAGATATGGAAGATTTCCCCTATCTCCTGAGACTGTTTCTTTCAGCAGGTAGTTCATCTGGTGCCTGCACCAGACATATTGACTGCCAGTGCTGTGTGCCCGAATGACTGGGAGCCATCTGATGCACATGAGCAATGTACTGTGGTGTCGGGTGGATGGACACACAGAAAGGGTTAAGAGCTTATTAAGTCTAACAGAGCCTCATGATATTACTCATTGAAAATACAACATCATGTAAATGAATTGGGGTTAGACTAATAATTCCCACTGACAATAGAATGCCTCTGAAAAGAGTAAATTAAAACAAAAATTAGGCAAAGGTGCTAGAAATGGTACTGGATAAAATATTGCTGGCAATCATAACTTGTCCTAAATATTGTTTGGACAAATATCAAACATTTTGTGTTAATAATGGAAAATCTGAATTCAATGGAACAATGTTTTTGTAAACAATGCTTAGAATATGATAATTATGGCATTCAGTTCTTTGTGTGCATGTGAAATACAACTAAAGATCACAATAGTTAAGGATACAAAACCAAAAAAGTCCTTTGATTGTATGGTGCCGATAGGTTGCGGATTATTGTGCCTTCAAGATGCATAATGTTAATTACCCAGTAAAACTGCATTTTAAGGTTTACTCAACAGTCACTTTTGATTTTTTTTAAATACAATGGCATCAAACTATTAGGTAAAACTTTCTTTTATACTAAGGGCAACCAAATTCATTGTATTATTCCTGTAGAAGTGTCTCTATTATGAAAACCTGTGTGTGTAAGAATGTGAGAAATGGGCTAGTTGAGACACAGCCCCAATCCATCCCTCAGTGGTATTGGTTTCCGATAAGTATTCACAAACCAATTTATAGTCCATTTGAGAAATGAGTAGCTTAAAAGTCCTAAACCAAGTAAAGTTAAAAAAACAATCTTTTACCAAAATCAATGATAAAGTGTTTCAGCAATATATCAATGTGGATTGCAGAAACAACATTGATTAAAGGTGCAATATCTAAAATGTGATAAATGAAGCAACAAAAACGTAATTCCTTTATCCAAGATGTTCAAGTTTGGCCAGCGCTCTTTGAATATTCTTTCTCGAGTGGGGAGCACCCCAGAAAAAAGCCTCTTCAGACATGCAAGAATGGCTATGCAACTGTCTGTTACATTGATTTGATGGTCTTCTCAGATGTTCGGGTAATGTTTCATAACATTTCCAGAAGGTAGCACTGTTCAGACATCCTTAGCAAGGACTGTACAAATATACACATCTGTTCTGTCCTTCACAAGATCTAATTTGTCAGCAAATAATTGCTCTAACTACCAGTGTTCCTAAATTGTGAACCATTGTGGCTCTCTTGAAACAGTTTAGCTGCATTTCCTTTCTGAGCATTTTTTCTTCTCTGCAACTCTTCACTTTGCATGAGTTGAATCATCAGTGCCCTCAAGAATCTATACTTTAAAAGGGAAGAGTCTATGGGGGTGATTTTAACCTTGGCGGACGGCGGAGGCCGTCCGCCAAGGTACCGCCGTGAAATGACCGCACCGCGGTCAAAAGACCGCGGCGGCCATTTAAACATTTCCGCTGGGCCGGCGGGCGCTCTCCGAAAGAGCGCCCGCCGGCCCAGCAGAAATGCCCCTGCAACGAGGACGCCGGCTCAGAATTGAGCCGGCGTAGTTGCAGGGGTGCGACGGGTGAAGTTGCACCCGTCGCGTATTTCAGTGTCTGCAAAGCAGACACTGAAATACTTTGCGGGGCCCCCAGGGGCCCCGCGGCACTCCCTACCGCCATCCTGTTCATGGCGGGTTTCCCGCCATGAACAGGATGGCGGTAGGGGGTGTCTGAATCCCCATGGCGGCGGAGCGCGCTCCGCCGCCATGGAGGATTCAATGGGGCAGCGGTAAACCGGCGGGAGACCGCCGGTTTACCCTTTCTGACCGTGGCTGAACCGCCGCGGTCAGAATGCCCTCGGGAGCACCGCCAGCCTGTTGGCGGTGCTCCCGTGGTCGGTGACCCTGGCGGTCACCGGCCGCCAGGGTCAGAATGACCCCCTATGTTCCTACCATTAATGAAGGTTGATCCCATCTTGGTCAAAGTAATCTTAAATGGCCACTCTTCCACGGTTATAGAGGACTCTGTCCCTGAGGATCCACTTAAGAAAAAGTGCATGTGGCACTCTATAAATCACACAGAGGAGTGAATTACACTGGGATGTATGCCACTTACACCTAAAAATCGTTTGCTAAGGTCTTACAGGACTAGTCTTTGTCACTTCAGAAGAGTATGTATTATGTACCACTGCCAAGTAGCATTGAGAGTTAGAGGCAGCTTTTGGACATTTCATCAGTTTAGAAGCTCTTCATTTTTTTTAGCAAAAGTACATAATTTAAATCACAGGGGGCCTGGTAATATTAATATCCTAATTTGATTTTTATTATAGTTGTCTTTAAGCTGACTTGGTAAGACATTCTTCCCCCAGTGTCAAACAGTTTAGGATCAAACAGTTGAGCCTCACCACTAGTGGAGTCTATTTTGTTCAGTTGATACAGGATGATATATGTGTGGTGTAGGAAGTGAAAATGAAGTAGCTTGAATTTCTGATTGCAGGACACTGTGAGTACAGGGAGGTTGCACTCTCCCAATCAGAATATGAGATTGGTAGTCCCAGCTCCCTCTCCCAGGCCTCACATGCCGCACACTGTTTGTGGTGCTTGTTCCCCTTGAGGTTTTTATAGAAAAGAGTGATGAAGTGTCGCCCAACCCCCAACCATTTAGGCCCTCCAGAACCTTGGAAGTCTCTCTAATTTGGCATAGTACGAGAAGTGAGCTATGTCCTAGGCCTCCTGGAAGGAGATACAAATTTCCCCATGGTAAATATCACCTGCAAGTTAACATCCTCCTGCTCTCCATTATTCCATTGATATATTGTCTTCTATGCCCATAAAGGGAGCTAGATCCCACAACAGTAGTTCCATGCTGTTGGGGGCTCGATGCAGGACTTTCTGAATCCCCTTCGCCCTAAACATGTACCATAAGGTTGGCTAAATATGGGATTGGCTGGTCCAATCTGCACTCATACATCAACAACGCAGGCAAGGTGTCTCCCCGTCAGAGTCCCCAGCAGTCACTTCTCCCAGTTATTTGAGTCCATCAACCACTTAGCTGCATGTTCCAGATGTGCAGCGAAATAATACAACAGTGAGTCTGAAACCGCCGGACCACTCTCCTCCAGATCCCTTTTGAGTACTGCCAATCCCTGCCCAAAGAAGAGAGATTAAAAGTCCATCCGATCTGCGAAAGGTCCGATTCCACAACGGTAATAGGGAATTCTGGACCCTATACAAACAGCGTGGCAGAAACACTATTTTCGCTATAGCCACCAACCTATTACAGAAAGGGGAAACCTATTACAGAATCTGATGTAATGTTCGAGTCTCAACAGGACCCTATCCACATTCCTGCTCTGGTGTGGGCCTGTGTGTGCGTGACCCAGAGCCCTAAGTACCTGCACCCAGCAGAGACCCACATTTGGCAAATGGTTTAATTACAGTCCAATCAGGGCACCCAGAGGTGACAATAGTGACTTGTGGGTATTAACCTTAAGGCCTGAAACTCATAGAAGGTGCTCATCATCTTCAGCAGGAGTGGAATTGACTCCATGGGGGAATATACACCCACTAACACATCATACTCGTACAATGAAACCACATGTGTGTCAGGGTGAAAGGGGGCACACCTGATGAGTACCCCCGCCTACTGTCCGTGATTCTGAAAGTTCACTCACACCATAATACATATGGTGCTTTGAGTATATAGGAGCTGAATCCAGGCACAGAAATTGGGAGCGAATCCCATGCCTGCAATATTATCATTAAGTATCCCAATTCTACTGTGTCAAATCCCTTTTCCAGGTCAAGGGAGACCAAAGCCATCTCCCCTTCTCTGTGCAAGGCACTCTTTAACACGTGAGTTATCCCATGGAGATTATGAGTGGTATTTGAGCTGGTATGACATCTCATTGGTCCTCGTATACCAATTTCCGTATCTCTCTCTGCAATCTGGTCGCTAGCATTTTGCAAAGCACTTTAAGATCTGTGTTGAGCATAGTAAGGGGCTTGTAGGAGGAAAGATCCTCCAGGTCTCCCCTAGGCTTCAGCATTAGGTAGACTATCTCTTCTCATCTGGTTGGCGGAAAGAGTCTTTTCCCTTCGCCTCATTAAAGTTTTCCAGTACTTTTTCCTTGAGACTAGCAGAGTAGGCCTGATAAAACTCCACTGGTAACCTGTTCCCTGCTAGAGACTTGGATCTATTGAGTGCCCTCAAAGCTTTGGTCAGCTCCTCTATGGAGAGGTCCTCCTCTAGTTCCTGTATGAGGTCTGGCTGCAACTGGGGGACCCCAATTCTAGTCAAATAACCATCCACCTCCTCCTCAGAACCTTTTGGGCCCACCCGATATACCACTTTGAAATCTCCAAAAGGGCAAGTTATATCCGTGAGGAGGTCAGCGAGTATACGCAATGACCTGAACCCACTTGGTCTTTCCCCCCCCAAGCCAATCCCAGGAGTGTGGAGGAATGATCTGAGAGCACTCGACCTAAGTGTGTCACCGCAGTCAGCAAAGAGATGTCTAGCCCTCCCACCAGAAATCATTCTCACCTGCTGTAAGTATTATGGGTCTACGAATGGCAGGTAAATTCTCACCCCTTCGGCTGTAGTGTTTGTCAACCATCTATCAGGCCGAGACTCTGCATCACCCCTTTGAGTGAGCCCACCATCAATGGCTTAATACCGTCTTTGGACAGGTGCTAGGACCTCTTTTCATCTAGGAGGCAGCTAAAGTCACCTGCCTAAATTATGGGAGCTTCTATACTGTCCCCCAGCAGGTCCTGAAGACCCTTGAAGAAATGCCAATCTTCCACATTTGGATCATATGAATTGAGTATTGTTAGAAATGGGGTCTCTAGTTGGCAGAGAAGGGACCACAATCCTAGTCAGGGTAAATCACAACACAATCCAAATTATCCAGTGCTCACCCTCTGGTAGCTTGGCACTGAGCAGTCAGGCTTAACTTAGAAGGCAATCTGTAAAGTATTTGTGCAATAAATCATACAGTAACACAGTGAAAACACCACAAAAATACTGCACATTTAGAAAAGTAGATAAGATTTATCTGAATAAAACAAGGTCAAAACGACAAAGATCCAATAAGCACAAGTTGAAATATCACTTTTAAAAGAGTCTCAATCCTTAGAGATAAACACTTGTATCTTTGTTACACACAGTACCTGGTATGCATAAAAAATAACAACACATGGAGAACCCAGAGGAGGAGATGCGTGGAAAAATAAGGTGTTGCATTGGATTTTCAGACAGGGCACAGACGATGCGTCATTTCTTTTCATGCTGCACTGGTTTGCGTTGTTTTTCAGCGCGCAGTCTTGGTTCCTCACTGCGATGCGGGGATATTTTGACGCTCAGGGACAATAAGTTGAAAATCCTTGACAAGCTGGAAGAAGGAATAGGCAGTGCGTCGATCCGGTAGGCGATGCGTCAAATGTTCTGTCACAAGGTAGGTGCTGCATCAAGTTTCCTGTCAGGAAGTCGGGGCTGCATCATTCCAATCGTTGTGCAGTGAGTTCTGCAGGTGTTGTGTCAATTTTTCAATGCACAAGGAATTTCTTGAAGAGGTAAAGTCTTTGTTGGCCCTGAGACTTCAGAAACTGGAGGCAAACTCAATCCAAGCTCTTGGAGAGCACTTTTGGGGAAGGCACAGTACTTCTAGCAAAGTCAGAGGCCAGCAGGGCAGCAGGGGAACAGCAGGGCAGCAGTCCCTCTCAGAAAAGCAGTCCAGATCAGTCCTTTGGGCAGCCATGCAGCTCCTCTGACAGGGTGCAGGTGTAGGTCCAGAAGTGTCTGAGTTGGTGGGGTCAGAGACCCAGTGTATATACCCAAAATGCCTGTGAAGTGGGGGAGACTTCAAAGAGTGGTTTTGAAGAGCACAAGTTCCTCTTTCAGCCCAGTCTTGTCTGCCAGGATCCCAGTAGGGGGGGTTACCGGTCCATTGTTTGATGGCGGCCACTGGCCTTTGAAATGTAAGTGACAGGCCCTCCACCCTTCCAGCCCAGGAAGACCCAATCAGTATGCAAATGAATGCAGAGGTGGCTGAATGTTCTGTGTGTGTGGTTGTCTGGGTGAAATGCACAAGGGAGCTGTCAACCAGCTGGTACTTTTAAATGCCAAGTCAAAGTGGCAGTGAAACCGCACACTCAGGCATTGCAATGGCAGGCCTGAGACATGGCTAAGGAGCTACTTATGTGGGTGGCACAATCAGTGCTGCTGGCCCACTAGTAGCATTTAATTTATAGGCCCTAGGCACATGTAGTGCACTTTACTAGGAACTTAGTACAAAAAGTGTTCTTTTCGCCCATTCTGGGAACCCCAGCAGGTGCACATTATTGCACGCAATCTCCCCTCTGTGTCCTCCAAATCGAGCCTCCAGGGCACTGGACCTAAAAGTGATAGACACAACCTGTTTTTTCAGCGTGGTCCCAAGGCCATGCAACTCTGCAATAGAACCCTTAATCTTGTCTGAGACTTTATGGAGGTCCGTTCCCAGCAGGTTCACCTTCAGGGCAACTGACTCAATCTTGCGCCCCAGAGCAGCACTAGATCCCTGGATGGCCGCAAGCATCTTTGCCCTGGTAGGTTTTACATTAGCAGAATTTGGGGCCAATTCTCCCCTACTTGGAGAGTGGAGTGCTACTTAGCGGGAACAGGAGTGGTTTAGAGCTCCACTGTGTTCCCCTGGGGGACCTCATTTAATTACGCCGCATGAGGAGACAGAAGAGATCCATAAACTTCTACTGCACCTCTCTAAGTCAACAACCGGGCCCCATGTCCTGATCAGTGCCCACGTGTCAATGGCAGCCCGGGACCCTATAGGTAGTTTTTCAGCCTCCAGAAGCACTCTGGTTGCAGGCCCTCTGACATGTGCAGTTGATAGTTATGTTGCGAGAGATATTTCTGAGCCAGGAGACCCCTGCGTCCCCAATCAGCTGTCAGGGTGTATAAACTGTGAGAATGCACTCTGGCTCTCCTCCAGTATTTCCTCCAGACCCCATGGGTGGCACCTGTAGACAGTAATGTTTCCCTGAGATTCCCGTCAACGTACCTGGGTTCAAAGAATGGGGTACCCCAGGGTGCTGTATCTCAGGGTCCCCACCTCTTCCACAAACCTGGAGTGCTTCCACCTTCAGGCACCAGGGCTCCCCCTCTTCCGGCCTACTCCAGGTCTGTAGGAAAATTCAGGTGCGTGCAATTCAGGCCACCCCAGCCGGAGAAGAGGCATGAATGCTGCAGATTATAGTCCACCGCCTCTGAGGATGGGAGGCTGCAATATGGTGCATACCCTGCTGAACCAGTGTAGTCCATCACTACACGCCACCCCACAAGTAGAGGCAGCTCCTGGCACTTGTGGCTCACTCTCCCAGCAGAGTACGCCTCCAGGCGGCATCAAGGCAGGTGCTCAATGCTTATTGGGTCATACAATCATGGGAGTCATGGTCACCACATCTGATGCAGAGGCCCTCCAGCGCGCATCCTTCAGGCCCTCCACACAGCTGTTCACTCATCTGCTACCATGGGCACCCATAGCAGTCTGTTCAGCAGATTTGTCAGCAGCAGAACACTGAGACAGTTGTGAGCCACCGTAAGATGGTGAGTGGCTGTTAAATTAAGGCAGGATTTTATGGGATGTTACAGGGTCGGCCGGGAGCTTTCTAGGAGCACGCCTCGTGGGCCACCTTGCATTGCCCCTATAGCAATTGACACTGCTGTTTCATATACAGGCGCTCTTGTATTACTACCAAATGTAATTCCAGTCATAAACAAAACACAAAAGAATGGAGGCTAGTTTATCCTTACCGTGATAGAAACTTGTCTCTCGCAGATCACAATGGAAGCTGGAGGTCAACATTGAACTTAATGCAGCATCTTGCCAGCAAAAACACAGATCGATGTGTGGCAATATCAGGTTAGATGAGGTGTGCCTAACTCAAGCTATCATACTGCTGATGCCAATACAAAGCTCTAAAGCAAAATTACTCTTTCCAAATCTAAATTGAATCCTGGAGGCCAGTGCCCCTCAAAACAAGAAAGGATAGGCCAGATTAGCAGTTGTTGGTGTTGTAATCAAGTGAAGGAGCATGGCGGATGCGTTGGCTTAACGCTTTGTGCCCCTCACCCTATTACCCAGAGCAAATCCGGGTCGAGAGCTGGCACTGAGAGACAAAAAGGTTGCTCGTACAATCCAATGGCTCTCTAGTTGCTCCAAATGCAATTTCTGAATGGTGCACTGCCTGGAAGCAGCTTGCAGCCCTGACATCACTGCAGCTGCACCGCAACCATCATGGTGGCCACATGGCCTTCACTGCCAACTGCTGGGGCCCCATGAGAGGTAACTGCTCCCTCCAGCTACAGCCCGCTCTCACTGAGAGATGCTACCTGCCACCCAAGTTGATCTGGTGGGGGAGCAGAGCCACGGGGTGATTTCCTCCATCCCGGTGGCCTAGCAATTCCCTCCCCCTCTCGGGGATCGGATTGCAGCCCAGGCGGGCCTCCCACCTGAGGGCGGTCTACCTCTGCCACTCCTGCAGCCATACTTGTCTGGGTGGGATCGCCTGCGGGTGACGGGACCTAGTGCTCCTGTAAAAACCCCTCATGGGACACCTTGCCTGCCTGACATTTTGCAGTCGCTGGACACTACCTGGAGGTCCCTGAGCCATGGGCCTTCATCTGCAGATTGCCTGTGGTGCATGACATGAGAAGGGGGACTGCAAGTTGGGCCTTTCTCCCCTTACTCTCGATTTCATGGCCCAATGCTGGGACCCCCAATATCCACGTTTTTTCTCTGGGGGGACACAATGGCTGCTGCCCAAATGCCACGACGCTCTGACAGGCAGCCACCTCATCCTCTACCACCCACTACTGCTCCTTCCCTTGAGAGCCGCTACCTGCTACCCCATCCAGCCCTAGTGATGTTGTGAGGCTGCTGGAGCAGCAGTGGTGGACCAGAGGACTCACCCTTGAAGAACAGACAACACACCAGTCTGGACCACCACAAGACTCTCAAGCCAGCACCCACCCTGGGGCTGCGCTCCCCAGTTTAAGGACACCTCTCAGGTTGTGAACACCTCCAGGCAGCTTGCCTTGCGTGGCACCGAACACTCTCCAGCTGTTGACTTAGAAGACTTGCACCCTGGACCAGCTTCTGTGGATTGCCTGGAGGGGCGGATATGGGGAGAGAGACTGTGCGCTGGAATTTTGCCATACCCTCTTTCAGACTTATGCACCCGCCTCTGGGGACCCACACAACAGTGAGTCAGACTTTGGGAAGGGGTCTCCCTGGCTGCCATGACCACCTGCTCCCCATGCCTCAGGCCCCATTCAGAGGCCTACCCACCCCTAGTGGCACAAAGGAATTTCCCAAATATCAAAGCTCCTGGGAGATTTAAGATGCTGAGTGGGGTACCCAGCTTCTATTATTCCTTAGGGGCCACCCCAGGCATCAATGGTGGCACCTCTGTCTGTGGTGTGAGGTTGGAAGTGCCTGAGGATGACAAAGTATACGTCAACTCAACTACAATAGCACCGCTCGCTGCTTTTAACAGGAGCTTCCTATAAACCTGCTACATGGATTCTCTGCACCGCTCACCCACCGACATTGGCACATGAATCCACTGGTCTGATCTTATCAAAAAGGAGCATTCAGAAACCTCATGAACATATAATACCAATCAAAAGGGCTATATCCAAATTCATCACTAGCGCCATGGAAATACCTGAAGACCTTTACATCAACACACAAAGCCACGTCTGCTGACCCCCCTCGACAATCCCAGACACTCTCTATCAGTCTTCCTCTGCCAACCTCCCACAGCCACCACAGGACCCTCTAGATCAAATACATCATCGGAAACCCATGAATATCCATAGATACACCACTGGGGACACTAGTGACTGAACTTACCTTCCTTAGAGACGATCAACGGAAACCCAAGGAGCATGTGGCAGACGGTAAGAAGAATCTAGCTGCTCTACAACTACAGACCTCAGACAACTTTCAAGCCATCAGAGACCTGCAGGAACAAGTCTGCACCCTTGAAAACTGAATGGATGATGCTAAGGGTTGCTTCCTTAGAAGCAATGTGCTCCTTATTGGCCTGCTGGAGGAAGTGGAGGGGACACATCACCTCTATTCCTAGAAACTTGACCCATCCTAGATCTCACTACCTTCTACTCCCTGGGTTAAGCCTACCAAGTGCCAGCCCACTGGGGCCCCCAAGGATACCCCCTCGACCCATGCTGGTGAAACTCTCACATTACATTGCCATCTTACGGGCTGCACATCTGAAGGGTCCCCTCATGCTTGAGAGTGCCCATATGATGATCTTCCCCGATTACACATTCACAGTATAACACCAGTGCTAACACATTCCTGGAAGCCAAGAAACATGTCTGGCAACTAGGAGTCCAAGAATCCCTGCTGTTCCCAGCCTGCCTCAAGACTATGCACCAAGGAGAGACTCACTTATTTTCAGAACCAAAAGAAGTATGGAACTGGATGGGTACCTCTTTGCTGGTCCCCCCTCCAGGTCACAGACAACTGCCGGGCCTAAGAGAAAATGCTCAACCCCATCCCCAAGAACTCTCCCTCACATTGCCATGGGGCTGACCTTGACCACAGCCCCAAACCTTTAACAGATCTTAAGGAATTGCTGTGAAGCACTGGAGGCTGCTGCACAATTGAACTCCGAGGTGGCCCTTTCCGACGTGGACAGCAGCCCTCCTATTTCTTCCTCAGATGGAGATTCAGATTAGTCCCAGGGATCCACTCAACCACCAGTCTCCCTCCATCTAGTGACCCCCCAAATGGCAAAAACAATAATTTAGGGACTCCACTCCTCCCCACTGACCACATAACTGCCCCATCTCACGCAGAGAGACATGGCACACAACATTTACTTATACACTGTTGACTTTTAGGGTTTTACACAACACACACACACCTGCTGACCTACTAGCTGTGAACCTCTTTCCCCTTCAAGCTCTCAGGTTGCCAGGCTTTGACACCTCTCGCCATAACCTACAGGGTGGTTAGCTCTCCCACCCCATTGGCCTGGCTCCCAGGCATATTACAATTTGTTAACACCGTTCAGTAGTTTGGGCGTTTTGCTTATTGCAGAAGGCTCAATATGTTTCTACCTGACCTGCCTTGCACCACCCTTCCCTGCCTACACAGAGGTCAATTATCCTGGTCCTCCCACATACCTCCTGAACAAACCTACAACTCGCCATCCCGACAATGACATGTAATTCCACCACTCGCTTCCTTACCTTTAACATCAAAGGTATGCACACCGCTGAAAACGCTACTCTGTCTACTCCTACATCAAACACCATCATACACCTACAGTTTTCCTACTGGAAACTCTGACATCTGCCTAATTGCCTCAACTCTAAGAGCACTGGCGAGGCTCTATTTCTGCATCCACTTACTCAGCCTACGCCAGGGGATCCCTAGTTTGGATTCGCCCCATAGCTCCTTTCCACACCCCTGATGTAATCACTAGCAAGGTAGGCAGGTTTGTCTTCATTAATGGGCATCCAAATGTCACCCCAGTACTAATCGGAAGCATATATGGACAAAATGTAGATCAGGACACCTTCTGGACCTCATTATCCACAATCCTAGCCCAAAAACCCCAACTTCCCTGGATACTGAGGGGAGACTACAATTGTGTCCTGGATATTGACCTAGACCATTCTCATCCACCACCCCGCTCCCTTCCCACTTCACTTGCATCTAAGTTCACAGAATGGGCACAAAGTTGGCCGTTCATAGACACCTTGAGGTCCCTCAATCCTTTGGCTCAAGTTTATTCCTTTTACTCCTCACACCATGATTTGTATGTGCTTCTAGACCACATTTTTTGTTCTCACTCCCTTACCTCTACGTTCATACAAGGCGATGAAGCATATATAGGTAGGGTGGTTTCTGACCGTGATGCCCTTGTCTTAGATATTCCTTGGGGCACCACTCACCCTCTAACCCCACGTCATCTCCCAGGCAAATGTCTGGACGACCCCATATTCTGGGAAAGTCAGGTCAACCATATCACAAGCAAGGTTTGGCCCTGAGGCAGTGATCACGACATTCTCAGACCCCCTCCCCTGCCAATGATTGACTCAACCACTCAGACGGATATGGACACTCTCATTACCACAGATGATGTGACACAGGTAATCAGGACTTTGCCAAGAATAAAACTCCTGGCTTAGATGACATACCCGATAGAATACTACAACACATTTACTGACACCCTTGCCCCCATCCTAACAGCAATGCACAATGAGGCCCTTCGGCTCTGCCATCTGCCATCCTCACTCAAGGAATCCCTCCTGGTCTCGATCCCCAAATTGGACTGAGACACTTCAGGTGTATCATCCTACCGCCTCATCACCATACTAGGGGCAGATTACAAAATTATGGAAAGTTCTTACCCACAAGATATGCACAGGTCTTACTGATCTTTTACACCTGGACCAGAATGGATTTGTGCCGGGAAGAAGTACATCTCATAACCTTCGCCGGCTGTTTCATGTACAAGACTAAGCCCAGGAAAGGTTTCACCACTCGGTCTGTCTGATCCTTGACCTGGAAAAGGCCTTTGACACCCTGGAGTGGCCCTAACTTTTCCGTGTCCTTAAACAGGAAGGTGTAGGTCCCCACCTACTGGCTTACACACGGTGGCTCCTATATTCTGAGCTGCTGTCCCGGGTGCAGTTGGGTGTAATTATTTCTGATATGCTTGAGATTAAACGCAGCAGACGACAGGGATGCCCCCCTCTCATCACTACTTTTTGCAGTAGCTGTAGAACTCCTGTTAGCCCT
Organism: Pleurodeles waltl; assembly: GCF_031143425.1. Taxonomy (NCBI): domain Eukaryota; kingdom Metazoa; phylum Chordata; class Amphibia; order Caudata; family Salamandridae; genus Pleurodeles; species Pleurodeles waltl. The sequence continues at coordinate 837,920,669 of NC_090436.1, read as the reverse complement.
ACTTAAATTGAGCAGAGACCAGTGGAGTATACCCCTCTCAGACAGGGCACATGCAGTGTCACTCTATGGGGATGACCTTCTCCTATGCCTGTGGAATGTCTGAATTGCCTCAATCTTATGTGCTCTGCAGTCCTTCGCGGAGATTTCAGGTCTCTGAGTGAACTGGAGCAAAGAATCAATTCATCCACTCTAAGCTACCCTGCCTCCACCAGACCTGACCATAGAAGCCACCCCGCCTTCAATGGACTGCTTCCACAGTGTATTATTTGGGCATCTGCCTATTTCACTTCCCCACGGATCTATACGAGAGAAACCTATGTCCAGTTCTCGCTTCGCTCAAATTCCAGGTCTCGTTCTGGACTAAACTGCCTCTAGCTACCACGGGCCGTATTGCACTATCCAAAATGATAATGATATCCCGGCTTCCTCTACTTCATTACTAATCTCTTGGTGCCCCCCCAAGATGTTCTTCAAGGAACTAGATTCCTTACTCATTGAACTGATTTGGGTTGGAGGACGACGGAGAGTCGCTCTGAAGACACTACATCTACCAACCGGGAAAGGTGGGCTGAGTGCACCCTCCTTCAAACTGTATTTTCTAGCTGCCCAACTACAGTAGGTGACTAGGTGGCTTGACAGGCCATCTCTCTCTGAGTCACATCCATTAGGTGTCTCCTTCTTTCAGGCCCCCCTGCAAGCCTGCCTTGTTCCCTGCAAGTAAATGTAGCCCGCAAATGTATTCGTCATCTCACCTCTCTCACAAAATGCCCCCCATGTACCTCTAGTTTCCCCCTGCTGGGTTTCCCAAGCTACCCAGGCACTTACACTACCAGCGTCCTACAGAACTGGCACAATAGTTCGATAATTACAGTCAGGGACTTGTTTTCGGATAGCCATCACCCCCCATTCCCTCAACTTCAGACAGATTAAGGCCTGCCTCTAGGTCAATTTCTCACCTGGTACCACCTACACCACACCATTTTTTTGTTTATGGGGAACCTGAGATGAAGAACCACCCACTCACACAGTACTGCACACTCTGCTAACCATGAGGAGCGGACACCGCCTCATTAACTGTTGGTGCAAAGGCCTTTGGAGCCACACTAATATATCACTCTCTCCTCTCTGGGCCACATGGAGAGAAAACGTGGGGAGGGGGGTTTCATGACAAGTAATGGGCTAGGGTGCTGGAATTTCCACACAATGTTTCCAGGAATGCGTGCTTTAAAAACATATGATTCCACATACACCATAGAGCATATCTCACCCCATCACAACTCAACAAATACTTCCCCATGGCAAATCTGGCCTGTCCTCGCTGCCATGCGGTAGATGTCGACCTTCACCAAATGCTTTGGACATGTCCGTCCCTATCGACCAGAGTCCATTGGACCCTGAGCAAGATCACAGAACTCATTAACCTCAACCCCTGGAAGGCCTGTGCTCTGGGAGTCTTTAAACATCAGAAGAGCCGGGTTGTCTGCACTCACATTGCTACCTTAGCTATCATACTAGTTAAACGCACACAAGTACTACACTGGAAGCCTTCCCAGGCACCCCTGTTGGAGGCCTTGCTCGAGGCAATCTGAAAGTGGGGGACGGCAAAAGGTGCTGGATTCTAGTAGGAAGAGGCCCAGCACATTCACTGACGACCCATATCCCCATCACGGGACAATATGCGAACAGAATTTAACTACCGTACAGCCCCCCCACCCATGGCACACAATCTACCCCTGCAAACACACGCCCCGTGTCAATAAATCCATTGACTGTGTAGACTTTCTAGCATCTCTGTTTGTCTAACCTTGCCTTCACACAATGCCCCACTTCCGCATACCATCCAGTCCATGCTGGGGCTTGCTGGGTGTGCCCAGGCCTGGTCTGCTGCACCTCACTACTCCATAACACTACCTGGACTTGCTGTGGTATCCCTAGCCCCCCTTAAACCCAATAGTTACCTCAGCGTTGTTACTGTTGCATATATATGTAATCATTTGCTTTTTTCCACCCTTATTATAACAAATTAAATGTCTCAGACCCCACACACAAGACTGTATACTAACACCTACTACTGTCAAGGATATTAATTGGGAGATGCTCGTATGGAATCCTTTTTTTTACCTCCCCCACCCTTTCTTCTTAAAATCAATAAACAGGATGTTTTAAAAAAATGATAGACCAGAGTAGCATATGAGTTTATCACTTCCACGTTTGATCTTTTGCTGCTAAAATGTATTGGTTTATTATTTTGACTTCTGCAGACATTTTTGTGTAATTAATTGATAGTTCCATTGTTGAAGGTTGTTTCTTTTAAAATATGCAAAGCATCTACCAGCCGTGTTTCATCTTTCTGCTTAGAGGCAATGCCTAAGGCTGCTGGAAACCTTCTCTTATTCTGTGCTGTCAGTAAAACACCTGGGACACTATCTAATGTTTACTTTTACTTGTATGCAGCTCAAAGACACAGGATCACTTACTGAACCCATTCAGACATGCCTCCACTGTTGACACAGTTGTCAAATGCATATTCAGAGATGCTTGCAAATGATTTGGTCAAGAGATTTGCAGTAAAGGCTCTGTTCATATACCCAATTCTACAGTAGGGTTTCTGCAACTTTCAAGGCACGACAATCTAAAACATTTTCAAAAACCTAGACAGATCTTCACCCCTATTGATATGGAAATGCCCAGATTAAAGTTGCTATAGGAAAAACAAGTATTTGCAGTGCAATATGTCTCACATTTACTTGAGTAGGAGCTATTAGCATTGTAAATAGATAACTGCACATTTTTTTGCCACATTAATAATTCAACCCTGCTGCATATTTTGCTAATTTCTGCCACGTGATTCTAGTGGCCCTGCATATAGCTAAAGGGTTAGTAGGCCTACTGGAATATTTTTTAAACAATGCCCTTAAAACACAAACTACTCCCTGTTGCAAAATATATATACTTGGCAGTTAGTACAGGCAACATTGTCCACGGGGCAATGATTAAATAATTGTACTCCAAGAATGCTTGCTTACTGGATCACTGTCCCTTTATGGCAGTCTATGGACAAAATGCCTGTGATTTTTCACACGCTTCAGGAGAACCACCTCATATATATTTGTTAATGATCCTCAGTCAGTCTTGAACTAAAATATTAGTTTTAAAATATTAAGCGTTGTGCAACATAATCAACTGTAAGCTCCCCTCAAGGTTAATTTGATAAATACACACACACACACAGCTCAAGTTTCACAGACTCAAACGTGTAGTTCATCTAGTCAGTTTCTGCTTTGTATTTGCAGCTTGTATCACGTTATAAAAATAAAAGTACATGTCCCAGAATGAACGTGTGTGCTACAAAGAATATGTCCTAAGCAGATCAGAGTGCATATAATGTAAAAATGTCAAAAAAAACTCTGGAGATAAATATTCTTTTTGGAGAGAGAATGTACTTGTGTCTAATGGAAGTTTGGACTCATTATAAGGTAGCTCAGAGGGTTAATGTTCTTTCTGGAGGGAGAACATACTTTTATCTAGTGGAAGCTTGGACTCATTTAAGGTAGCACAGAGGGTTAACTTGCCTGCTGCAAAGTACGAGTACTCAGCAAATTACAAAGTGTATGTAATATAAAAATGTCAAAATAACTTTGACGATTCATGTTCTTTCTGGAGAAAGAACGTACTTTTGTCTAGTGAAAGCTCTGAGTCATCATAAGGTAGCGCAAAGGGTTATTATGCCTGTTGAAAATAATGTGTACTAGGCAGATCACAGAGTGCATATAATGTAAAAATGTAAAAATAACTCTGGTGATTAATGTTCCTTCTGGAGAGAGAACATACTTTTGTTTAGTTAATGGAATCTTTGACTCGTTATAAGGTAGCACAGAGAGTTAATGTTCTTTCTGGAGAGAGAACATACTTTTGTCTAGTGGAAGCTTGGAGTCATCATAAGGTAGCGCAGAAATTTAATGTGCCTTGTGCAAAGAACATGTACTAGGCAAATCACAAAGTGCATGTAAAGTAAAAATGTAAAAACAACTCTGGTGATTTCTGCTCTTTCTGGAGAGAACATACTGTTGGCTAGTTAAAGCTTGGAGTCATCACAAGGTAGTGCACAGTGTTAATATGCCTGCTGCACAGAATGTGTACTAAGCAGATCAGAGTGCATATAAGGTAAAAACTATACCACTGATCGAGTACGGGCTCTGAGCATTGTGAGTGCCATGGAAGCCACACAGCGCAGACAAAAGAAAAAAGTAGTTTGCCCGTGCTGAAGTATATCGGCAATTGTGCAATTATTCCTGTAACAGGGTCGATCTCCAAGGCAGAAACCAAACCACCCCAAGGCAGTACAAAAGTAATGCATTTACCAATGATATCAAGATAATTTTTGAAAGGCAAACCCAGGAATGAATAAAAGTGATGGACATAAGGTGGGAGTTAAAAGCCCAGAATATTTACAACAGGTCAAAGCGCTTGCACTCTCGACCTAACAAGAATTTCCAAATCTCCTATTTCGGCCCTTAGTGTACCAGTACATATGGACGCAAGAATGAATCAATGCTGTCTGTAGGCAGTAGGACATTATGGGGGTCATTCTGACCCTGGCGGTCTTGGACCGCCAGGGCGCAGAATGACAGAAGCACCGCCAACAAGCTGGCGGTGCTTCCAAGCCCATTCTGACCGCAGCGGTAAAGCTGCGGTTGGAAAACCAGGGCTGGCGGTTTCCTGCTGTTTTTGCCCCGGCTGGGCGAATCCGCCAGGGCAGCGCTGCAAGCAGCGCTGCCCTGGGGATTCTGACCCCCTTACCGCCAGCCTGTTTCTGGCGGTTTTCACTGCCAGGAAGAGACTGGCGGTAAGGGGTGTCCTGGGGTCCCCTAACAGGGCCCCGGCCAGCTTTTCACTGTCTGCCTAGCAGACAGTGAAAAGCGCGACGGGTGCAACTGCACCCGTCGCACGGCCGCAACACCGCCGGCTCCATTCGGAGCCGGCTTCTGTGTTGCGGCCTCATTCCCGCTGGGCCGGCGGGCGCTAACTTGGTTAGCGCCCGCCGGCCCAGCGGGAATGTTGGAATGCCGGCAGCGGTCTTTTGGCCGCATGGCGGCCGATTGGCGGTTCCCGTCTGGCGGGCGGCAGGGCCTATATCTATTGTTTCTGCCTATACTTCTGTACTAAACCATTTGTTTAGCTATTGCTAGGTAAATGAGAGCAAGACCTGTGTTGTAATACATTACTACATTAATATTCTACATTTAAAAACATTTCGATTTTGATTTGATACAGCCATTCCAGTGCTATGAAAACGAGCATCTAAACATAGAAAAGGGCCTGTAAGCTTAGCTAATATCACATCTGTAAAAAATATATTATTTATTAATTTACTCAGACATAAAACCAGTATATGGTGTCTCCATGAGACACTCATAAATTTTGATACATTCCCAGATTCACCATAGGTGGTAGACCTGGGAATGAGCTAAAACTGCTACATCTCGCAAGGTGAGGCACAACTAGAAGAAATATGTCAGTTTTTCCGCATTGTTTCCTCGAGGAAATGGTCTCAGGGGATTGTTTCGTGCGGGGAGGTACCCCTGCACAAAATCAATCCTGCCTACAACATAGGCACCTTTGCACCCTGGGGCAAGAGTACATGCGTTGGCGCTAGACAGAACATTGTGTGCCAATGCTGGGAAAATACAGGAATACAATGTATAATATTAAATACAGTGCATTCCCGACCTTTCCCTGTCATGCAGCGCAGAGCAACAAGGTGACTTGCTGCCCTGTGTAACTATTTGATAACTATGCCCAAAAATATCTTTGACACCTGGCATCAATTTATTAGCTATTTCACCCAAGGCAGTCCTATTTATTTAAGATTAGGGGTGGGCCAAATTATACCTTCACTGATGAAATCAGGATTCTTTGCAGTCAAAGAAGATGAGCCTTACTTCACACAATTTAATCTGTGGGAAAGTTCAAATTCATCTGACCCCTAATTAGGGAAGCTGGATGTCATGAAAAGTTAGACAGAACTCCCAGTTGCAGGAGATTAGTTTAATTTGTGCCACACCTGGTTGCCCGTAGCTGAAAGGGTTAGGGAGAAACACAAAAAACACTGCTGGGCAGCAGCAAACATCCCATTCCCTGCTGCCACTCGTGCATCTGGTAGCAGCGGATCAGATGTACAGTCTTTTGAATATAGTCAACAGCAGCTGAACTGCGAGCCTGCAAATCTGAGGACCAGCTGGATTATTCCAGCTGTTGTCCTATGTCCCTTTTTTTGCCTTTTTTTAAAAATGTGACCTTCTTCCAACATTTTGAAGCTATAGAGTTTTTTAAAATGGCAGTGATTTGAAAAATATTTGGTTTTACAATGTCATACACCTCTTTTTAAAACTAAATATTGGAAAACACACTAGGGATTCTAGCCATAATTAGACAGGGAGATTTGCTTGGTAGGGACATGCAGTAACTGTTTTCTGAGGAGGGGCGGCACCTTTGGTATTGGGAAAGAGCATCACCCCACTGGCATTCCAGAAGCAGAAAAATAAAACAATAGTTTTCTATTGTTTTATTTTTCTGCTTCTGGCACAGCAGTCCAAGGAGGGGCGAGGATGGGCCACAGGAGGTGGGAGGAGGGAGGAGGGAGGAGGGGAGAGTGCACTAAGTGCACATGTGTGTTTAGCAGGCCGCCTGAGGCCGGCCAAACACACATGCACACTTAGGTTTCTCCAACCTGGCTGCATACACAGCCGGGGTGGAGAAACTGCACATACCCCATTCTTGTGTCTGAGAGGCAGTGACTGCTGCTCAGACTAATCCTGACGCTGCTCATATGCTATGTACAGCATGTAAGCAGCACCAGGATTGCTGAGGAGCCTGTGATGGTGTCCCAGCAGTGAATGCTGGGACACCAGAAGAGGACTGAGGCGGCAGGTGGCGGCAGGTGATGGCAGTGACGGAAAGAGGTAAGTTATTTTTTATATCATTTTTTATGCCCTCTCAGACCCCCCATCTCTCACCCCTCCCCCGATTTTTGCGGTGGCGGCTGTTGTTTTTGAGGGTTTAACTTTAGATGGTGCAAAGTCATCCACACATGCATTTTGTTCAAGCAGAAAATCCCAGGGTGGGAGCTAAGGAGCAAGACAGCAAAGCCCCAAGGCAGACAACAGGCCGAGATGCACTATAAATGACAATTCAAAGGGGCGGTGGTTAGATTGGACCCCTTTGGGAACAGGCAGAGTGGCGAAATTGTTATGCAGGCCTCCTTCATCCATTCTCACCATATGGACCAATAATGTCACCACCAAACTTTCCTAACATGGATTCTTCCCATAGATTGCACCCTCCCCCCCACATACACACACACTCTATCCTGCTAGCAACGCTCCATATTGGTTTCTTTTGTTTTTATTGATATGCTTTGCACCATACCATTTTTTGTAAAAATATTTCCATTAATGTATCTGAGGAGGTGAAAGTGTTAATAACATTAAGTTCTTTCCCAAAACCAGAAGAAATCATTTAATAATTAAAATTGTTTACCAACAGTCTTGCATGTTAGTTTTCTGATTTGGCAGAACCACAATCAGTAACACTAATCTTAATACTCTAATCAACAAATTATAAATCCCTAAAGGCAAAGTAAACGTTTCAATTTTAAATGTCGATATTTTATTTGAAAAACAATTAAATAATGCGCCTCTGACATCAGCCACTACAACTACAGAAACATGTACTGTTGTTTCCTTACAATTAAGATATAATCACATTTAATATAATTTCAAGTTTACCAACATTTTTGTCCTTCGCAGATATTTATAAACCACGAGTGGCATGACTCAGCCAGTGGTAAGAAGTTTCCTGTTTACAACCCTGCCAATGGAGAAAAGATTTGTGAAGTGGAAGAAGGTGACAAGGTAAAACGGGTTTTGTAAAATACATTTATAGTTTCATTACTGTTGTGTCTTGACTTCTAGTGTTTTGAAATATCATGGGAGTTTTGGAAACCCCAATTCACGGACACAAAGGATATTGTTATTTTGTGCTATAAAAAAGCTTCTCATCTCCATTCTTCAGGAGAATCAAGAGGAGGGCAAGCCAGACACAACCAAATGGCCTCAGATAAGGAGCTAAAGAAACCAAAAGTACTCTAGAGGAGGAAACTACGTAGGACAGAACCTTATGATTTTGATTTGATATCTTTTCTGTCATTATTTGATGTCCCAACCATACACACAGGGCCAAATGTCAGTTTTGCTTCTAGACTATTCAATTGGAAGAACGCTGAACCTTCATCTTCTCAGGGATGTCGTGCTCTCATGGGGCACCCTACTCACAAGTGAGGAAACAATTCCTCACAAGTGGGCTCTCCTATGTGATAGGAAGGTTTTATGTCTCAGAATTTATGTGTAAGGACCTGGCCAACACCAATGACTTAATTTTGGTTGCAGTTGACACAAAAAGAAAACTACATGCTAACAGGTCAACCCTGCAAGAAATTAGACATGTGTCAGCCAACAACAATAAGCCCAAACAAGAGTCTGGGGTTTTCCTAGGGACTGGAGCCCATACATAGACATTCCAGAGACTGATAAACTGCTTGCTTCTATGCTGCTCCCACTGAAGGACGCCTTACAATTTCCTTGCTATTTGATCCTAGCAATATTAAAATTTGATAACATTGCCACACCTGGTGGCCTTCACCCGCACTGTGCAGGTGTGGATTATAAAAAAAACTGATGTATCACATACAAATTAGCAATAACCAACACAGCAGCACAACAGGGGCTCTATTAAAAATAGTGGCTAATTTTTGCGTCTCTTGGGCACTATAGTATTGCAGAAGGGGCAGCAGATGCTAGTGCCGCCCCTTCCGCAATACTGATAGTGCTGTCTTCAGAGGGCATGCCCTAATTTGCATTGGGGCATGGCCCCATGCAAATCAGAGTATCACTTTGCCTTTCTGTCCCGTGCCCTATTATGGATGTGGGTGCAGAGGCAAACAGGCCTTTAGGAGGCCCCAAGTTAGTGCTACTCCGAGGGCGTTCACTCTGGAGGGAGGAAAGCTGGTCTCATGGACAGCCGCCAGGCACCCTCGTACAGGCGGCTGCAGTCACTCCCTGCATCCTCCTGTAGTCAGATTTCTGCAACCTCTTTCACAAACAGGTGGCTGCTGCTTGCAGTCTGAAATAAGGAGAAACTTGGAAGCAGCTGCTCCTTACTTTACTCTATGTAGGGCATTTAATCTGGGGGTGTCCTGGGGGCAGCACATTTATGATAAAAAGACTGTACCTTTTAAAAGTTGCACAATGGCACCAACTGACGTAGTGTGCGCTGTGTAAAATACAGGCCCTGGTTGAATACCTAACCTCCTTAGGCAGTTAACATGAAGCAGAGATATGACCAGATTCAAAATGTGCAAAAGAAAAGAAACAAATATAAAGTCAAACCTTCATTCTTTGTGCTTGGAGGCTATGTAACAGACTCTCCTCAGATCAGGCTTGCATAACACTCCTGTAATTCAGAAAAAAATTAAAGATCCTACCCTACAAGAGCCACGTTATTAACTGTGGATTCAGAGCCCCCTGGTTTGTATTGATTTAGCCTGTCTTCTCTTCCTACTGCTTCCTTCCTATGTCCACGTAAAAAAACATACCTACATGTTCAAATATACATTCTACGAAGTATAAACTTGTTCCTGGCCAGGCAAAAAAAAATTGCTTTTACATAATCTCATCCATGTAATCACTCCAGACAAACAGCAGTTAGCCTTCCAAGGGAAATGTGGAAGATTGGTTTAAGAAAATAATTGAACCTCTTGCTAAATAGAACCAAAACCAGGTTCATTTTCTGCCCAATGAGCTGTAAAATCATGTCTAATGAGGACTGTTATTAACTGATCTTCCAACAGAACTTTTCAAATGTGATGAATTATTCAGAAGTTGTAAACATAGTATGGAACAGCAACAGCAAAGGAATCACATAAACAGCCACATGGTTTCTTGAATGTAATCTAAATGTACGGGAGGTTGTGAAAAAATCATTTTGATTCTTCTTCTTAAATTTATTTTGAAGTCACAGAAAGTACAAAAGCTCACACAGCTTGTTTGACTCATTTTTTCTTTAGAGCAAATAAAATAGTAATAGAGATTAAAAGACACTCTAACCTTGGCTTAAATAATTGGTTCCTTATGAAAGGAGCCTAAATTTAGTAACTCCTTTAGAGACTCAAACATGGGCAGTAGGTGACATTTTCATTTATATTCTAAAAGCTTAAGGTTGAGACAAGATGCACTGACACATATTTTAAAAGTGCTCATGTTTTCATTTCTGGTATACACCATTGTGCACACAAGGTTAACAATGTGCTAGCAAGACTTAAATGATGTTGAAGTATATTTTAAACATTACAGAAACTGCTAGTAGTCAAACAAATTTAATGTGATAGGTGTGATATATGAGTTTGGATAAGATTACTCATAGAAATATATACACTCCTTTGTCATACCTAAGGTGAAGTTTGCAATTTGCTTTGAAATGTTTTACCTATTCTGATGATGTATTATTAATGCTAAATTTACAATTATGCATCTTATGTGTGTTTTATTAACAGATATATTAATGCATCCATACTTTTGTGTTAGGCCTTCAGACCTCCTATTGCAGTCATGTAAAAGTGGTGACTCATTCGTCTTTCTCTAATATCAATTGTTCCATTCTTATGAATAGTAAAGGGTTCCTTTGTTTAACTTTACAAGCCTTATTTCTAAATGGCCTTGGTTCTTTTCACATGGGACTAAGACAAGTCCATTCTATACCCTGGGAAGAATTCATCTTGTTGCAACCTAATAGAAAAGTGTAATTCACTGTTAGATTCAGACTGAAGAAGAAGATGACTTTAGATCAAACCTGAAAAAACTTTGCAATGTTTCAACTCCAATTTGTGTTTAGACTCTGATTGGATATTGCCCCTTATGTGTGATGTGGGACCACTGAACTGTTGAATTGGAAATGTTTGTGTACTTTACTATACGGATGGACTTTGTAAGTTTCAGTTAGTTGTCCTCTGGTCATCCCTAACAACTGTTCTCTGTGCACCTCATGTTCTGCACTTCCCTGATGGAGCTTCTAATGGACTTTGCTGATGATCTGCATGCTTTGCTGACAAAGATCCCTTGAATGCTGACCCTAGGAGAGGTATATCTCCCTGTTAATGTTATTTTCCTTGACATGCCCTTTTTCTAATAGAAGCTAGTATGCTGACACCTACCTGTTTTATTTAGTTTCTCTAAGCCCGAGATTGATAGTTTTCCAAATTATTTTTGTCTCCTTTTGTCTCTTGTCCACATGTGTTAGTCCGTTCCCACACATGCATGTCCTAATTTGGTTAGATGTAGGGGTAACTCATGTCCAAACCTGATTCTTGATCTCTGTTTAATTTGAATTGTCAAATGTCAATACATTCTGATTTGAGATATGTTTTTACTGCCCAGATTATAACTTACTTGATACCTATTATTCTTCTTGAAAACTTGGATGATGCTAAATAGATTAAATTTGTTTCGCCCTTTTGGGCAACCATTGGTTTCGATTTATCTTTACAACTTGACTTTGTGCACAGTTTATGTGACTTTAGGTCTGTGGATGTAAAACAAGGCCTTGAAACTTTTACTGAATGGAGTTTACTCTTGTTGCCACATTGGTCTTGGTGTTTACATTTTTTGAGGTAACTTTGAAATTATTGCGTATAGTTAACTTCAGTGAAGCGTTTTGATTTCTATGAAGGATGAAAAAACACATTAACAATGGAACTATGAAAACGTTCAAAGTATTTCAAACATGTACATTCCACTTAAATGTGAGGAAAGTACAGCACACTTTAGATAATTGATCATTAATTGAATAATGGATTAATAATTAATTGTTAATTACACTAAATTACCTCTCTAACCTACACCTCTATGAACCCATAAGCCCACCCCTTAAACATAACATATATATGTAATTATTACACTATTTACATAATGAATCACGTAAATAATTAATATTACATCAATAATTAATTTTGTATTTATTTCTTAACTTCCCATCCTATACTTCTAAACCACACCTAAAATATAACTAAATTAAATCAGTATTACATATTTTACATAGTTAATACCTATCACATAATTATTTACAATTAGTAATTAGTTAATTAATAATTAGATTTGCTTCATTAACTTCCTACCCTGCCCCCCTACAAACCCAACCCGACACAACACTATAAATTACTGTTTATTTCTAAGTCACTTGAAATTACAAGCTATGTTTAGGGAATTAATAACAATCACATAAACAGTGACAAATATAATAAATATATGAATTAAAACACAATAAAATAATTAAAAAACAATAGTTTTACAACAATATTATTGAAATGATATTAAAAAAACAATAACTTTAAAAACAAAATTGCTTATTTTTAAAAAAACAATATTCTTCACAACTATATAATTGTGTCTCCTGATATTTCCAACTTGATATTTTGCCCAAACACCTCATCTGTGCACTGGAGTGGAGGCCTATTGGCCCACCTGTGTAAAGCTCTGCTACTATGCGCTAAGCCTGATCCTACCACTAACATCCTAAGTGTGTGTTGTACATTTTGGGGTGTAAGGCCTGCATGGCTTGTATGAATGAACAAAAGTCAAAGATGCCTTTAGGCTCCATTTTGGACACCCCAAACCTGGCCTGTCTGCATACGATGAAGAGAAGGGGTTTTTCCCATGCAGTGGAAGTGCACTGCTGACATTTCCTGAAGCTGGGGAGAGGAGACCAAGACTCGTATGAGAGGAGAGCAAAAAAGCTTCTTTAGTATTATTGTTAGTCAGTTTTTTAGAGGAGCTGCTGACTTTTCTTCCTGTAGCACTGCTATTTGGTAGACGGCATGGTGAAGGGTGGGACTATAGTCTCTGTTGTTCAGTGTGAATGGGACCACTTAGTTGAGGCCAGATTTATGTCTTCTCCTCATCACTCATCAGTGTGGCTGATGACAGCCAGGTGTCGGAAGCTCTGTTTGTGTGACTTTGTTATGGGTGCTCCAGGCGTGAGACCTTGTTTGGAATGCAGTCTGAAAAGGACATTTGAAAGGAAAGCCAACTAATACCAGACCAGAAAATGCAGCCCTTGAATCTGCATCTTCTGTTTGCAATGAATATATAAAATTGGGAATCAATGACCCACTTGTGTGTAATAAATTGTGTTTTTGGTTGAGAAGAGTAGAAGCCTCACTCAAGCAACAACCACAACCACAATCCTTGTCATGGTGAATCACAAAAGCCTCTACTTTAACTTGCGCTTAACCATCTGGTAGCTTGGCACAAAAGAAGACAGGCTTAACTTAGACAGAATCTGTAAACAAACAATAATAAAGTGAAAATACAACACAGGAAAAATCCCAAGCCATTTTAGTAGAATAGAGTCAATTTTAATAAAGATGATACCCAAACAACAAAAATTCAAAGTGATAGAACTGGAAATATTGAATTTCAAAGTTTTAGTGTACATAGCGCCAAGAAGCAAAAAACACCACTCATTGATATCTCACCATGCTAGACTAGAGGAAAATCACATGTTTAGGCTGCCACAAATGGAACACAGGCCAGTTACAGCGACCGGGTTAGTCCACCTGAAACGGTCCCTTCTTAGGGAGGAGGCTTTTGATGTGAAGAGCCGGTCAAGTGTCACAAACGGTCGTCACTTTAGTATGAAGACCGAGGAAGCTTAGGAAATCTAAAACAGTTGCAGATCATTTCTGAGATACATGTGCTGTTGACATGGATAGATTTATCTTGCATGCATCATTGAGCTGTGATATTATAATATTTTCAATTGTGTGCTTCCGCATGGCACTCCCCCCAAAATGATCAGACCAAGTGTACATAACATCTAATGCAACATTTAGGGCTTTATTCTGATTTTGGCGGATGGAAAAGCCCATCTGCAAAAATTCAGACGGGGAGGTTGCTGCCATTGTGGCTGCCTCCCCGCCGGGCCCATTACGAGTTTCTTGCTGGATCAGCAGGTGGAAACCACATGCCAAGTACATGGGTCCCCTTGGGGCCCCGTAACCATTCGCCACCAGCAGTGCTACTGCTATGAAATCGCTGGCGGAGAACGAAGTCCTAATCCCGGATTAGGACCACCATGACCACCAGACCACAGGGAGAACTAATCCTGGCTGTGCTGGCAGTCCGACCGCTGCACGACCACCACGGTCGTAATATGGCACTCAGACCGTCGAATAGGAGGCGGTCTGACCCGCCCCTGCAATCTGGCGGTCATGAGACCGCCAGGTTCGTAATCAGGCCCTTAGTCCTGTCAACATGCTGTCACAAACAACCATAAAGCAGTGTTTTCCATAAACCAATAACAAGTACTATCAGATTTTGTGGTTGGAGTGGTTCACAGCTAGGAGATATATTTCAATGCCACATCAGTCGGCAATGGGGAGAAAGAGTTAGAAGTAAGAACTGTAGTTGTGAATGGTGCTAATGCCAGAGACGATATTGAGCAGAAGTGTCACTGGTGCCATCCTTGTTTTCCCTTTCACTGACCCATAACGTGTTTTGCTAAGGATGACACTTTCCAGTGCCGATGTAATTAATTAGATTTAATAAGACAAAAGCACAAAAAATCACCAACAAAATCATCTGGGTAGCAGCAGTTAGATAGAACAACTGACCAATAACCCACAAGGTTCAAGAGAACACTCAAGACACATTTCAAATACGATAAAGCATTGCACTGCCTAGGTATGACACAACTCTATAAAGTTTCTTCAAAGGCATGACTGAGCTGGACTCCAGTTTCTGAAGTCTCAGGAATATCAAAGAATTCACCTGCATCTTGCTACCAGTACCTGGGCTGCTGTGAGCCCTGTTCTTAATTTTTGAATATTCATAACTTGACTTGTGTATGTTAAATTCTTTTTGTTTCGGTCTTGTTTGTCTTAGATAAATATTGGCTGTTTTTCTAAACTGGTGTGGAGTTCTTTTGTGATGTTTTCACTGTGTTGCTATGTTTGTGCAAAAATCCTTTACACATTGCCTCTTTAGTTTAGCCTGACTGCTCTGTGTCAAGCTACCCGAAGGTGAACACAGGTAAACTTTTAATGCATATCTCACTTGCCCTAACTAGGATTGTTGTCCCTTCTTGGACAGAGTGCAAATCTCTGCCAGCTAGAGACTCAGGGGGTCATTCTGACCCTGGTGGTCCATGACCGCCATGGCGGAGGGCGGCGGAAGCACCGCCAACAGGCTGGCGGTGCTTCCTGGGCTATTCTGACCGCGGCGGTAAAGCCGCGGTCAGAAAAGGGGAACCGGCAGTTTCCCGCCGGTTTTCCCTTGTCCCAGGGAACCCGCCATGGTGGCGCTGCTTGCAGCACCGCCATGGGGATTCCGACCCCCTTCCCGCTAGCCTGTTTCTGGCGGTGTCCACCGCCAGAACCAGGATGGCGGGAACGGGTGCCGTGGGTGGTAACTCATTCACAAAAGGGAAGGGGTCCCCATGGGACCCCTTCCCCTTTGTGAATGCCCAAAAAAATGTTTTTTCAGAGCAGGCAGTAGTCCTATGGACCACTGCCTACTCTGAAAAAAACGAAACCAAATGGTTTCAGAAGTTTTTCTTTTTGCAGCTTGTTTTCCTTTAAGGAAAACGGGCTGCAAAAAGAAAAAAAAAAACTGCTTTATTAAAAAAGCAGTCACAGACATGGTAGTCTGCTGTCTCCAGCAGGCCACCATCCCTGTGAGTGCATGGACTCGCTATGGGGTCGCAAACTGCGACCCACCTCATTAATATTCATGAGGTGGGTCTTTGCAAACCCCATAGCGAGTCGCAGAAGGTGTCTGAGACACCTTTCTGCATTTCGTTTTGCGAGTTGCAATTTGCGAGTCGCTATGACTCGCAAATTGCAAGTCACAAATTTCTACCTACCTACATCTGGCCCCAAGTCTTTTACCAGCGGGCAAATTCTGAAATTTACTGTTTTTCCTACTATGCGTACATGTGTTCTAATCGTCAATGATAAACTAAATAAACACAACTCAATATGTACACATTATAGCCACTAAAACTGACAGACTGCTGGCATGGTTAGTGAACAGGGTGAAGCCCCACACGTATATAGTGTCCCTACAGGGGAAGGGCTGGGTGACCTTGATAGCTAGAGACCAAATAAACAATGGCTGCCACGTCTAGATGAAGGAGGGATTCGCCCAAAATCTCAAGATGTTCGAGGATATCTTAGGGCATTTCCTTAAGGGGACACTGTTGGTGAGGCTCATGGCTGCACAGAGGCTTAGCCTTGATAGCTGATAGGCTGCCGTCTGCATTATGTCAGGCATTATCTGACTCATTCCTTGAAACCCTCTTAGGGGTTTTCATAGAGGCATGGGAATGCTTCCCCGACTATGAGGGAAGCAATGATGTTCTTGATACCCAAAAGGGGCAGGGAACTGCCACATCACAATTCCTATAGGCCATTGTCAATGCTAAATATGGATGTCAAACTGTTTTGTAAGGTCTTGGCCAATAGGCTCCTGTGGGTTGTCTGTGAACTGGTCCACCCCGACCAGATGGCTTTGATCCCATTTAGAAGCACATTGTACAGTATTAGGCAACTGTCCCACGTCATGCATACGGTCTCAGGATACTGGGATTATCTTGCTGTTGCACCATGGATCTGGAGCGTGCTTTGACACAATGGGCTTGAGCTACATATTGATGCACTGAATGGGTTTTGATCCATGGTTTATTGGAAGGGTTAAGCTTTTGTAAACTAAACCGGGGGCCAGAGTACGAACTGGGAGTAAAGTTTCTGAAACCTACTGATTAGGCATGGGGACCCTACAGGTTGTCTCCAGTTCCCAGTCCTGTTTGCTATTGTGGTGGAACTGCTGACCTGTCACGTATTCACTACACTAGGACCATGGGGCCTTCAGACAGCAAACATGACACACATAGTATCAATGTATGCAGGCAACACATTAATCTTGCTACGGGTTCTGGTGCATTCCTGATGAAGGTGCTATAAGACTGAAGAGAAGTATCAGGGCTGCGAACAAACAGATATAAATCCAAGCTATTCCCACTAGGTTAACTGGGATGTGAGGGGGTTGCCCTACTGGAGTGCCTTGGGCTTGGAACATTATTCAATATTTGGAGATTTAGGTGATCCGAGTCAAACAGGAGCAAAACAACCTGAACGTAAGGAGAGTGATAGACGGACTGAAGAGGCCAGTTGACTTTTAGGAAGTGCCCCCATTGTCTATGATGGGGAGAGTAACCCCTACAAAAATGGTGTTCTAGTTAAGGTGCTTGTATGTCCTGCAGAATGTGATGTGCCCGGTGCCAGAGTCTACGCTTGCCCAGTTGTAGAGGCTGCTGACCGACCTGGTGTGGGCAGATAAGAAAAGACGAGTGAGTTTGTCCACGCTGAAACTCCCAGGGGAGAAAGGTGTGTTGGGGCTCCCCAGACGTGTTCCTTTACCAAGCTGCCCTGCAGGTACAACATACGGTGCACTGGCTGGATGAAGGCCACAATTTGAAAACACTGCTTTTGGCTGCTATACACAGCCCCTACCACTCCCTGAGGTGTTGTTGATAACGGTGAAAGTTCCAGGAGGCTTCCCATACCTGACTGGGCAGTTGGTGACTGTATGGTTCAGGGTGGTCAGCAGGGTCTTCCGCTGATCCCCCTTTGAAGAAGACCTTCCCCTGTGGGCACTGACACATTTTTACAATCTGAATAAAGACACCCCCTGTGCAGTATGGTGCACAGGGGATGTGTTAAACTCAGGAACCTATACCTTAATGATTGTTTTGTGACCTTTGCCCAGGACCAATAGTTTTTTAAATTGGGACCAGGACAATTTTTACACTTTGCCAAGGTAACGCATGCCGTGTGCACGATCTGGCCCTCATTCCCTGCCAAACCTCAAGAACATGTCATAGTTAGGCAACTGCTGGAAATGGCGGGTGTATACTGTTATTAACTCACTAATATGTGGCCCTAGTGCCGGAAAGTGGGGAAAGCGTAGGCTGGGCCCGGGAGAATTGATACAGTGACTGCCTTGATGACTTGACAATGACAGACTAAGAAAAAGGTTGTGCACAAGTTAAACATTTGTCACTCAATGCACCTTTTAAGCTCATACACTTTCACTACCTACAAAGGACCTTCAGGCCCCACAGCTTACCAACATTTTATCCAGCAATGCCCATGGTGTGCGACCGCTGCAGCCAGGTTGCGGCTTTGTCCATTTGATGTGGGGCTGTTCACATTTAGGAGTATTTTGAAGAGACACATTTCTGCCCCTAACATGGATTACAGGACTGGCAATGGAGGTCCCTGTCAAGCTGTGCCTCTTGGGCAGTGTTCCAAGGTGGCAGCAATAAAAAAGGTAGTGGTGTTTGCTTGACACCTGATAGCCATACACTGGGTGGCACCACGGGCACCAGTGGTGGCGCAGTGGAAAGGGAACTGGCCCATATACGCCCTGATAGGGCTTTCTCAGGGTGTCCCTGTTGCAGAGTTCTCTGGGACGTTCCTTTTTTTCTGGTGTGGGACCCACTTCTGGTTCCACTGGGGTTGTTCCATGGTCCCTGTGGGCTGTGGCTCTTGTTTGTTTGCTCTGGTGTTGATGTGGTCTTTTGGGCCGCTGGTCCTTCCTTTTTGCTGCTCTTCCTTTTCTTGGTCATGGGCTATGTAGGAGAAAGGGGGGTTGCTGCTGTGTTTTTTGGTCTGTCTTTCCTTTTCTATGGTGGTAGCCTTTGTGTCGGTTCCCTCTAGGCTATTAGTTCCCTGCTTGGGCTTCTCTTTGTCCCTTATCTTCTCCGTCCTCTACTGTGCTTCCATTTGTTGGACTTAAGGGTTATCTAGTCTGTTTCCTTCTCTGTTGTTCTGGGTTGTTTGGAGGTCGCCCTTTGGAGTGCTGCTTTTATTGGGGTGGCCTCCTTCTTGGAGCTGTGTTTTTACTTTGAAGGCTGGGTTCTCGGGTTGGGAATTCTCACTTGTAATTGAATGGGACAAGGACAGAAGGGACCTGGAAGTAATGCCTTATTACTTACCGATAATCTTCATTACTCCTGGTCCTGTTGTCCTCGTCCCATTCATTACACCCCTCCCTCCCTCCTTTCCTCACGGATGTCCGGCCTTCATTGTGGGGCTTGGTAGAGGCGGAATGCTGGGTAAGTATGCCTTATGTACTCCCAGTGGGAGGGGGTGAGAGGGTAGGGTTCCCAGTATTCATTGTTCTTTTTTATGTCAGTGAGATAGGTTTTTTCACCTGTAATGAGTGGGATGAAGACAGGAGAGACTTGGAGATAACCCCTAATAGTCAGGGATATAGAGACTGGGACTGTGATGGAAGGTTGGCTTGAGGAAACCTCATAGACTTTCCACGTAGATGAGCATTTAAAGCCTATCTGAAAGGGAATAGGGTAGGGAGTTCTGGGTAGTGCACAGCACAATTATTACAATTACAATAAAGAGGAACATATCCAGCCAGATATGTAGTTACAGAATACTTTAATAAACATTTTAAGTCAGACATGTAGTTCCATAAAACTATAATACTAACTCAATTATATATAACTATATTTACAATATTAGTAGTGAGTTAAATCATAGAACGGAGATGATGCGATACACAATGCACTATAAACAAATAGCCTTAAACCACATAGCAATACATTCATGGTCCCAAGCTATGAACACTTATGTTTTCAAACATTTTATGATTGTGAATTTCCACACCAATTTGCAACAAAAAGAACAAAACCAAAACAATGCAGTTACGGAACCACTGAAAGGGTTACACAATGTTTGCATACAATGGATGATCATGATCACTAGCTGACCACAAAGAGTACACTTCAAAATTCAGTACTCTCCAACTTGTAGCCCAGATTGTTGAGTCACTTTGCTACGAGTTTGTAGCATTTGCAGTAGCATTTGCAAACACCGTAAATAAGACTTGAACAATGCAAAAGCAATGGGAAATAATCAACAGTGTGCCTGGTGGCTTTTAAATGAAAAAGACAGTTCAAGGGGTGTGTTTCTTGGCTCCAGGAAAGTAAGCCCAATTCTTGGACTCAAAGCTAATTGTTTATGTCACCACAATGAAGTATCTTGCTACTTATGGGTCCAAAATAGTCTGGTCAGGGACCATGGAAAGAGCCCACAGGTGCCCTTCCTGGCCCCAGAGACATACTCACCCACCCCCACCCACACCAGGAAGACACCTAAGAATGGGGGGACCCCTCCCAGGTAAGTAGAGTTAGGTATGGGTGAGTATTAATTTTAATTTTATGAAGTGCCATAAGTCCCCTGGGCATGGCCATTGGGCTGGGATGCATGACTCCTGTCTTAACTGATACAGAAGTCATGTCCAAGGGTTCTAACATCAGAAAATGATGCTAGTCTGCGCAGAGACATTTTTTTTGCCTCTGGCCGTAGTAGCGTCATTCTTTGGTGCTAAACCCCATTTTCCCCCTACGCCTCCCCCACCTGGCTAGCGTCCTTTTCTATGACACTTGCCGGGCCTTACTGCCGGCTAGTGTCATACCATAAATATGATGCCCACCCGACGTCTTGGTATGGCACTAGCTAGCGGTAAACGTTTTGGCGTTAGCGCAGTTCTGCATCAAAAAGTTTAAATATGGGCCTGAGTGTGATTGGCAGGAATTATCTCACCTGCTTGTTTAGTTATAGGTTTCCTTTGACATCTCTTATCTGGTCTCTGGTGAGGGGTAGAAAGGGCTTGAAGGTGCAGTATCTGCATTTCCGACTCCATGGGCTGACTACTCAGTACTATGCTGGCAAGCTCAGGCAGCAGCAATATCAACTGCAGGATAGGCCAGTAGACCTTCAACAGGGGCCCCCAGGCTTTAGCATCCTGCTCTGTAAGCAGCAACAGCAGCAGGATCCAAACAGACTCTGGTCCAGGCGATGTTCAATATCTATAGTGAAAGCACAGCATATATATGCAAGTTTGGGTAGATGGGGAAGTAACACTTTCAGTTACAGTCAATGCATCATCCTATTTCAAGGTTCCAGACAATCGGACTGGAAAGGGGCATCATTTCCATTGGTGCAGTGGGTGCAATGTCACCACAACCCAGAACCCTAATTAGTGCTGTTTTTTATCACAATTCAAACTGCAACCAGGGGACATTTTATTCCTTTCACGAGGGCCTGTTATACAGGCCACACTAATGAGACTAGGTCTTAGCTTTACTGCCCAGAAATGAGCCTAGGAAGACCATCTCCTGAATATACAGTGCAGAGACAAATTGCATACAACAAGATGGGTCTCCAGTGGTTTGTTCTAGAGGGAAACCATGTGTTTCTCCCCCAGGAGGCCTTAAAAAACAAATAACAACAAAGGTAAAAGAAGCGGGCAACAATCATCTTCTGGCATTCTAACAATGTTGTCAATCGGCCAGGATTTACCTTAACAACAGGTATGCTGCTAGCGTTCATAAAGCATTTACTGTACCCCATTTTCTGAAGATCTCAAAGGATATTGCAAAAGTTATACTTATGAACATATTTGACAGTAAACAAAACATTAATGAGTCCCCACTGTATCAAGCCACTGGATTTAATTTACCTGATGATGGCAGTCGGCAGCTTTCTTGTGTGTAGTTTTCCACCCCAAAGCTATCACTATGGTGTTAGTCAGGTTTGTGCATAGGGCATCTGTCTAGTCTGCCCCTGTAGACTACAGAGTGAGGTGGCCAATTTAGATTATTCGTTCTCAAGCTGTACAAAAGTGTGACTGTGGAGAACATGGATTCACAGTTATAGGGGTCCCAAACATTTTCTAGAAAGCAAAGCATTGCTAAAAAAACAATAGGTCTGGTGTTAGCCACCAGACTTTAGGCAAATCGTGTTTTGTTTTGTCATGGTTATTATTTGGGAAGCTGCATGGCCCTCATCAATCTAAAAACATTGACTAAAGGCAAAATGTTTTTGGTCTCACACATTACAGTAGTAGTTACTGGTACTTAAGGGAACAACTTTGTGCGTTTGTGATTGTGCTCCTTGTAAAATGGTGGCATGCTGTAACTCACAGTGATGTAAGTCAATGATTGAAGTGGGCTGGCCCTTTGCCCCTTGATCCATGCTGGAGTGCCTAACCAAAGAATAATGACTGACGTCTGGCTGAAATTTCCTATAAGTAGCTTTAGCTATGCACTTAATTTTCGTAAAATCACAATGTCTTGGCTAACACTAGACCTAAGTCTAACTGCCAGCTTCTTGCCATTGCTAGTCTTTTTTCTTTCTCACCAATAGATAGAGAAGGTTGTACGACGGAATGCCGACTGACAAAACAACGGGTGCCTAAACAACGAGGTCGGAACACCGACCTCGTTGTTACTACTAATGCCTTTACCACGAATGCCTTAACAACGATATTTCGTTGTGAAGGCATTCCTGGTAAAGTCATTAGTAACAGGCACCCATTGATCCTGCATGCCTCACCCCACCCCCCCAACCCCACCCCAAAACCTAAAACCCCCGACCCCCAACCCCCTTCCCAAAAACAAAAACGCCCCACCCCCCCCAAACCCACCCCAAAACCTAAAACCCCCGACCCCCCACCCCCTCCCCAAAACCAAAAACGCCCCACCCCCCCCAACCCCACCCCAAAACCTAAAACCCCGACCCCCACCCCCTCCCCAAAACCAAAAACACCCCACCCCCCAACCCCACCCCAAAACCTAAAACCCCGACCCCCAACCCCCTACCCAAAACCTAAAACGCCCCACCCACCAACCCCACCCCAAAACCTAAAACCCCGACCCCCCACCCCCTCCCCAAAACCTAAAATGCCCCACCCCCCCAACCCCACCCCAAAACCTAAAACCCCCGACCCCCCACCCCCCTCCCCAAAACCAAAAACGCCCCACCCCCCAACCCCACCCCAAAACCTAAAACCCCCAACCCCCCACCCCCTCCCCAAAACCTAAAACCCCCCACTTACCTGAGTCGTCGCCTCGTCATCTGCGTCATCCTCCTCAGCCGACTCCCTTGTTTGTACCTTAACCATGCATGTTCGTTGTTCAGGACATGCGTAGTTAAGGCACAAAATAACGAAGTCGTGGTTAAAGAAAGCGTTGTTCCGCTTTCGTTAACCAGGACTTCGTTATAAAAAAGTCGGCATAAAGGATGTTTCCCGATAGAGAAGCCTTCAAAGACCTATCAATAGATTCTTGTGAAGACTGATAGAGAGGGTTGCAAAGACTGATAGAGAGGCTTGCAAAGATAGATAGATAGATAGATAGATAGATAGATAGATAGATAGATAGATAGATAGATAGATAGATGGATAGATCACCATTCAGGTAATATATGAGCAGTCTAGCAGCAGAGCAGGGATCTGAAATGTGGGGAAATAAACAGTTTTAACCGTTATGTAAATTGGGATTTTGGAACAACAGATCTGTGCTCGGACAATACTCAAGGAGGTGAAAAGAAATGTGACAGATACATATTCCTGAACAGTTCTCTGTGGACTAGGGGTTAACTGAAATGTAAGTTTGTGATCTATGCCATTTATTCCAGGTTACATTTGCTTAATGCCCTTGTTTCCAAAGTGATTTGCTATCAGTTTGTGTAAACAAAGGAACGGATGGACAGGCTGATACACACTGAAATAGATAGATGGATAGATAGATAGATAGATAGATAGATAGATAGATAGATAGATAGATAGATAGATAGATAGATAGATAGATAGATAGATAGCGCCCGACCTAAGGGCAACTGTAAGGGACTAAGTATAAGTGGTAGAGGTTGAGCAGCTGCAGAGTTTGCACAGGGCATTGACTTGCTACACGTATATTTTTCATGCCACATCTCTCTGTGTTTGCAGGTAAAGATTTTAATTAGTTACATGTTATTTACATTTGTTGCATTATTTTCTTAACTGAAAGCTGGCAAGTTAAATGCACCCTAACTTCTTTAAATTTATAAGGCACATATCTTGAACTCGTCCTTTATTCACTTTGCAGGAAGATGTTGACAAGGCTGTTAAAGCAGCAAGAGAAGCATTTCAGCTTGGTTCACCCTGGCGGAGAATGGATGCTTCAGAAAGAGGAAGGATCTTGAATAAACTGGCTGACTTAATGGAGAGAGACCGCATGATTTTAAGTGTAAGTAACATCTAATCACTTTTCATATACTATACAAAACTAATATGCAAATATGTAGCTCACAAAATATTCACTGATACTAATATTCTTCACTAATAGTTTGTAGATGATTACACGTTCCTGAAATGGGTCATTATCTGCTACTCTAGTAACATGAAATTAACCCATGCACTAGTACAGTGTGCATAATAGTACAATACATTTATTGCAGAATCACATTGTTTTCTCACACAAATCCCCATCTTGCACAATTTGACATTTGCAGCAACACTCTTTCTATGATGAACGTGACTTATGTATCAAAGGGTCTTTCCTAAAGCACCTGTATTAGTTACTCTACTGATGCACTCTGAATTAACATTGCAACATGATGTGGCAGAAGTTAACACACTTCATAAAATAACTTTTAAAGTCCAATGAGTCCCAGTTGTTTGTTTTGGTTTGATTTAATTCCTTTATTATTTTATTGTTATACACAGTGTTGGAAAATGGCTTATTGGTAAGGGCAGGTAAGTACCTACAGTTAGCAATAGGGCACTAACCACCACTTAGGACCAGTCAGGTCTTGATAAATTAAACTCAGCTCAACCCTTGCTAGCTTGGCAACAAGCAACAAGGCTTAATTTAGGAGACAATTGTGTAAAGCATTTAAAAATCACAAAGCAGTAAATAAGTAAAACAAAAAAGACAATAAAAATCCAAAACCAATTTATAAAAATTAATTATATGTTTATATTTAAAATGACACCAAAACGATTAAAATTGGATAAGGGGAACTGAAGGTATGAATTTTTAAAGAATTAAAGTTTTCTAGCGCATAGAAACAAATAGCGCCAATCTGGTCATCTGGTCGCACCGCGCCCGCGGCTAAGTCAAAGTTTAAGGCTGACCGGGATGGAGCCCTGCTTGGCTACAGCAAGCGGGATGCCTTGGTTAAAAGTTTACCTTCGAACTTAGTCATTTTCTTGAAGATTCTCTTCAGTGGGACCAAGTCACCAGTCCAATCCGACCTCCTGGAACTTTTCCTCAGATAGGCCTCGTGGGAGCCCTTGGTGGAGTATTTTACCTTCAGACGTAGTCATTTTTTCAAGATGAAAATCCTTTGACTGGGGTAAACTTGAATCTTGATCCGACGTCCTTGGGGCCCACTTCAGATACACTGCTTGGGAGGTCCCAGTCAACTTTCTACGTCGTGGTTGAGGCACACCGGCTAGAGGTGCCGTGGGGGGTCGGTCCCTTTATGGAGCTTTTTTCCAAAAGTTCTTCAAACTTCTCCAAACATCTGGATCTTCTTCCAGATGTTCTTTTAAGGTTCTATTGGTGTCCACAGCTCACTCCAAGGTTCCAGTAGCTCTGACATGCTCCTTGAGAGAGCAGAGTACAACTCCCAGAATGCACCTGGTGCAGACACCAAAGTGGTCAGCTGGACAGTTTCTTCAGGAGTTGGTGCAGGGGACTCCGGTTATCAGTCTTTCACCTGTAGTAAACGGGAAGTCCCTCCTTGAACCAGTTGAAGCCAGGCAAATTCCTTCTTGTGGTGAAGCCCAAGCGTGCAGCTAGTGCAGCCTTCCAGAGTACAGTGTCCAGGTGCAGATCAGGGGTCCAGCAGGGCAGTCCTTCTTCTCCTGTAGTTCTTCCTTGTAGGGATCTGGGAGGTATCTGAGGTATGGGTGAAGGTCTGCCAGTTTTATCCTTGCTCCTGGGTGAAACACGGGGGGGCTGGCTATCCAATTAGGTGCAGGGTCCTTCCCCCTGTGATGACCACTTCCTGGGAAGTGTGGCAAAAATCAATCCCAGGGAGCAATATTCCGCAAAAATCCATCTTGGCTGAAAGTGATTTTTGGAGGTTACATTTGGCTGAGCCCACCCACTGGTGTGGCTAAAAATCTTAAACACACCCTTTTCCTGCCCTCTCCTAATCTAATGAGGGTCGCACCTAATTGTCTGGGTTTTAAGGATGTGAGTGAGGTACTTGGTTGCTCCAAATGTCCTTCCCTGCCTTTGAAGACCAGTTCTCCATCTGCTGGGGGAAGTTTTCTTCCCCAGGCACATTCCTTCGTGCTCAGCCCAGGCTACTTGACACCTCATCTAGGCAGCCTGGCCAGGCTGCCAGAGGCTGGTCAATCAGAGCACAGCACTACAGGCCTGAAGTTGACAACTTTTTAGGTAGAGTTTAAAACTCTTTACCTGCACAAGTTATATTAAATCCAACAATTGTAAGTTGTGGGATTTATTATAACAATGACTTTGATACCAAACTTAATGTATCTCACACATATTTTATAAATTAAAATAAAGTCTCCCCATTCTCCCCATTCTAGCCTACGGAGGCCATTCAGTACAATTAGGGAAAAATGAATGTGGCTTATAAATCTATTTGTATAAGGTCCCTGCGTATGGTTACATGGCACCCAGCCCTAGAAGCACATAGGGCACACCTTAGGGGTGACTTATATGTAAAACTATGGTAGTTTAAGACTTTGGAACTACTTTTAATTCCAAAGTCGAATTTGCATGTAAATTTAATTTAAAAGCAGCCAGCAAGGCAGGCTTGCCCTTAAAATGACTCAGGGCACCTCAGCTTTGCACCTATGGGTACGCCACCTATGGTGGGGTTCCTAAGCCTACATGTCGTACCCTATACTAGGGACTTATGCGTAGGTTGACTTAGCCATTTATAAGTAGCATAATTGGCATACTCATTTTATACAGAGCACAGGCCCTGGGACTGGTTAGCAGTAGCCAGGGCACCATCAGAGTCAGGAAAACACCAGCAAAAAGTAAATAATGGGGGCAAAAAGTTAGGGGGCCTTTGCAATCAGCCCTGTTTTCTCACACACACCTTACTCATTCTCATCAATTCATATCACAGCTAATATCCCAAATGTAGTAATAGAAGAGCAGGATGAAAACAAAACAAACAAAAAAAATACTACCACTCTTTGAACTTTGAAAGTTACTTTGTTAAGTGTATTACCTCCTGACACAAGTTATTTTTGTTCTCTCATAAGAATGCAACAATAATGGTATGTCATCTGCAATGGGGAGAGGTGGGCAAGTCAGACATACTAAGAACGCCCCTCCGTCTATTAACTTCTCACCCCATGGCCTCATCCATTTATAAAATACTTACCAGAACTCCAGAAAACAGGGATAAATCAGAAGTTGAATTACAATGGTAACGTGATTTCCAGACTTCATGGACTACTTACCTTTGGAGTAAATTATGGTTGAAAATACTCAAAACTTCAAGATCCCTATCCACTACTCAAACTCTATTTTTTATCTATAGCAGACATATGTTTCCCCCAGCTAATTTACATAACTTCAGCCCAGACTCCATATCCGATTGTTGGTCATATAAAGCTACTTCTGCAGATGTATACCATATTCTTTTTACTTGCCCGCATACTTTCAGTTTTCGTTGAAGGTATGGTCTCAAATCAATGCTATTTTTTGTACATCCATACCATTTTCCCTTTTTGAATATTTTTTTGGGAAGTCTTTCAGAAATTTGGTAAATATTGATTGTAAAACTATAAAACTGTACCTACTTATTGCAATTGTCTTTCAGCAAATTCCCAAAAAATCTGGAAAGATTCTTCAAAAATGTATTTTCAATCAATGGTATAGTATATGTTATATCACCAACAAGATAGAGCACATGCTACTCCAATCACACTTCTTATTAAAAGAGATAGTATTTGATCACCTGTTACTATCTTTTTGGATAATTGTGCCCAAACTTCAAAGCAACATCATTCTCTTTTGGAAGAAGTTTCCAAACTGCCGTAAGTTTACTAATATGCATTTTCTTTATGAGTACTCTTCTATAAAAGTTTATTGATGATATGCTTTAAATGCCTTGATATGTATGCATTGTTGCTCCTCACTCGCCTCTTCCCTTTCTTCTAATGGATGTTCTGACATCTTCCCATATCCCTCCCCCTCTCTTTCTTTCTTTTCTCTCTTTCCTATAATATAAAATATATATATGCAACATCTTTTAGTCCAATAAGGCACTGTATATATTTATAATAAATTTGGCAGTTTATTTTACGATTTCAGTTTTTAATGTCACTATGTAATCCTTGTTGCAATTTTCTTTAATAAACTTCGTTTTTCATACTTAAAGACAGCCCTAGAAGGTGGGTATCTAGCCTTTATTGCATGTGCTAAGCAGATAATTCCACATTGATTTCAGGGCCATAGCTTCAAGGGATGGGGATGTTATGCCCTCTATAAATGTATTTTCTAGTAGATAGTTGGGTACAGGTGCTTCCAGACAGTTATGGGGAGGTGTCTGTCGGATTTCATCCAGAAATTGTCGCGCCGCACGGTGCGGCGCGAGCCGAGAGCTCGACTTCGGCCGGGCGTTCGGCTCGGGCCGCGCACCGCGTTATTAAGACGCGGAGCGCCCCCAGCCTCTCCTGCGCGTTTCGAGGCCCCAGATTTGCTTGGGGCCTCGTTCTTCCTTCTGCCTTTCACTGTCCCAGGGGTCTCTGAACCCTCTTACCTGTTTTTCTTCGTTTTCTTTGTCCTTTCTTCTGTTTGCAGTCTGTTGTGTGCCTTTCTTTATGTCTTTTCCTCCTTCCCAGATTCCTGTGCTTTCCCAGCATTCCTTGTTCCCTATTCTCTATGGTTCCTCTACTATTCTGTTCTATATATTGTTTCCCTATCTAAGATGGTGTCCTTTTACTTCCTGTGGGTCACTTCCTGTTTGTTGGTATATAAGGGCTGTGTTTTTCCTCTTTCCTTGCGCTGCAACACTTTCTGCTCAGTTGGTGTCTTCGCTCCTGATTTCCTTGCCTTTTGGTTTTGGACTCAGCATTCTGTATTTTCTGATTTTTGCTCCTTTTGGATTCCTGTTTGTTGTTCTTGTTTTTCTCCAGGACTTTTCCTGTTTGGAGGTTTTTCCCCTTGGAAGGGGTTTTTCCCTCTGGCGCTACTTTCTGAAGGGCACGGTCTGTTCTTGGTGTCTCCATTGCCTACAGCACCGTGGCTACCAGAAAGAGTCGCCCCTTTTTGGGCCAAAGCCGAACATTGAAGATTCACGCCACCAGATCTGCAAATTCCAGGCGCAAGCAGCACGTGAGTCGTGACAGATTGCAGCGCCTAACCATTCCGACGTCCTCAAACACCATGGATAATACAGTGGCGGCTGCTGCAGATCCGGAGCAATCTCTGTTAACCACGATTCAGCAACAAGCCCAGGAGTTGCAACAACTACGTAATGAAAATGCTGCATTACGACAGGCTTTGGCCCTCCGCACCAGTGATGTTCCGACAATCTCCGCTTCTACCCCTTGTTTCTCTGGTGAACCAACCAAGCTTCGCGAGTTCTTGGATGCTTTAACGGTGTATTTCGCCTTCCGACCTACTCAATTCTCCCACGACAGGACCAAGGTGGGTTATCTTATCAGTGCCTTATCCGGCCCAGCCTTGGCCTGGGCAACCCCGATGGTGTCCTCCGACGACCCTGTATTGTCAGACTATTCCGCCTTTGTGAGTCGCTTCAAACAAATGTTTAGCCGTCCTGGATTGGAAGCCTCCGCTGAAGAAGCCTTGTGCGACATCCAACAAGGCTCCCAAGACGTCCTGCAATATATAACCCGTTTTCGTCAGCTGGCGGCAGAGACCACTTGGGTGGAACGTACTCTGGTAACATTATTTCGTAGAGGACTCAAAGAAGAAATAAAGGATGAACTAGTGCATTCTACCAGAGCGGAAGATCTTCGTGGCCTGATGGATCAAGCACTGTCCATCGAATATCGTCTTCAGGAACGGAGATCGGAAAAGAAAAGGAGTAGAGGGTTTACCCAACCAAGTAGCTCCCGTGCATACCTGCAGCGTTCCGAGGAACCTCGCACTCCTGCTAGAGACATCGAAGGGGAACCCATGCAGGTGGATACTACCCGAGGTCCACTCTCTGCTAGTGAACGAGAAGACAGACGCAAGAGAGGGTTGTGCCTGTATTGTGGTTCTGCTGGTCACATACTCCGTACCTGTCCAGTACGTCCGTCCAGACCTTCGGGAAACGCCACCTCCCGTCCTCTGTAAGAAGGGAGGGGACGGGATCTACAGCTATACCTTCCATCAGCTCCTTTAATGACAATACAACTGCCTTGTTCATCTTTCCTGTCCTGTTACAACTTCCTGACGGTCGTCAAGAAAAGACTATGGCATTACTAGACTGTGGTGCTAGTGGTATATACATGGACAAGACATACTGGAAGCAATCAGAGGGGCCCAACGTTTTACTAAATTGGATTTACGAGGAGCCTACCACCTTTTACGCATAAGAGAAGGCGACGAATGGAAGACAGCATTCAGGACCCCATTTGGCCATTTTGAATATAGGGTTATGCCGTTTGGTCTTACTAACGCCCCGGCAATCTTCCAGAGATTTATGGACTCAGTGTTTTCAGACCTACTTAATCAGACAGTCGTGATCTACCTAGATGACATTCTTATTTATTCTAGAAATCCTGAACTCCATACTTCCCATGTGAAACAAGTTCTTCAAAGACTTCGTGATCATCAACTATTTTGCAAACCAGAGAAATGTGAGTTCGACATAACGGAAGTCAAATATCTGGGCTATCATTTAAGTCCCACCGGCATAGCTATGGACCAAGAAAAGGTACAAGCTATCCTAGAGTGGCCTTCTCCTTCTACCATAAAAGAGACACAATGTTTCCTAGGTTTAGCAAACTTCTATCGACAATTCATTCTAGACTTTGCCAGTCAGACTAGCCACATAACTCACACCTTAAAGAAGGACAATTTAAAGAAGGGATTTGTCTGGACTGAGGCTGCTGAAGCAGCCTTTCAAAGCTTAAAGAGAGCCTTCACCCAAGCCCCCATCTTAAGACATCCAGATACCACCAAGCAATTTATAGTAGTAACTGATGCTTCTGAGAGAGCCATCGGAGCTGTCTTACTCCAACGACAAGAGGATGATGGCCTTGAACATCCTGTTTTCTATTTGTCTCATATCCTTTCCACAGCTGAACAACATTATTCCGTACTTGAAAGGGAATTATTGGCTCTGAAAACAGCCTGCCTTGAGTGGAGGCAGTTTCTGATGGGTTCCAAGGAACCATTTGAGGTGAGGACAGACCACCGTAATTTACAATGTTTAAGAAATTTTGTATGCCAGAATAGTCGTCAGGCCCGCTGGGCCTTTTTCTTCAGTCAGTACGATTTTTATATTACATATATTCCAGGATCCCAAAACATTCTGGCTGATGCTCTGTCTCGCCGATATCCAGAGTGTTCTCCTTCCTCATCCCAGTATCTTCTAGAACCCAGTAAGATCATTGGAGTGGCTCAGTCTTTCCTGGAAGAAGTACAACAAGAATACGCCAACCTATCGGACCATGACATAGAAGAACTAAGACCATTATTGTACAAGAAACAAGGATATTTTTATTACCAAGACCTGATATTCCTCCCTACAAACAAGGTGCAAAAGAAAGCATTACAAATGTGCCATGATTCCCCTGTAGCTGGTCACAGAGGCATCAAAGCCACACAAGAATTACTTTCACGATTTTTTTGGTGGCCTACCTGGAAACTGGATGTGGAAAGATACGTTCAGGCCTGTCCCATATGTGCCCAAGTCAAAATACCTCACACCAGACCGGCAGGATTACTACAACCTTTGCCTGTTCCATCGGCCCCATGGCATACTATCTCTACTGATTTTATGTGTTCGCTCCCACCATCAGCAGGAAACCGGGTTATCATGGTCACAGTGGATTCTTTCACAAAGATGGCTCATTTCACTGGCCTAAAAAAGCTGCCTACTTCCCAAGAACTAGGTCAAATATTCATAGATCATGTCTTCCGTCTCCATGGACTTCCACATACCATAATCTCTGATAGAGGACCTCAGTACATCTCCCGATTTTGGAAGCATTTTTGTAAAACACTGAATATGAATAGAGCCCTGTCTTCAGGGTTCCATCCTCAGACCAACGGACAGACTGAGCGTCTGAACCAAGGACTAGAGCAATATCTTCGATGCTTTTGCAATTCTACCCAAAGTAACTGGAGCACTTACCTCTCTTTAGCTGAATTTTCCTACAATAACTCAGTCCATAGTGCCTCCAAGGTCACTCCCTTTTTCTGTTCCTATGGTTTTCATCCTACCTCTTTCCCTACTTCTCCACAATCCAACTCTCCTCTACCTGCTATTAACTATTTCTCCAAACGCCTTCTCCAACTCCATAAACTAATTCGATCTAATTTGTTACATACCAAGAGGTATATGAAGAAGGCTGCAGACAAGAGACGTACAACCAATCCAAATTATCATCTGCAAGATAAAGTCTGGCTCTCCTCCAAATTCTTGCCCTCACGTCTCTCTCAAAACAAGTTCACACCTCGTTACTATGGGCCTTTCCGTATTCTCCAGTTGGTCAATCCTGTCACTGTCCGTCTTCACTTACCCCATACATGGAAGATCCATCCGGTTTTTCATGTTTCTCAGCTTAAACCTTATGTGCCTGACCCTTACTCACGTCAGTTTCCTTGTCCACCTCCTGTCCTTGTGAATGATGCTCCTGAATATGAAGTGCAGGAAATCTGTGACTCTCGTCTTTTTCATAAACGACTTCAGTATCTGATTCATTGGAAGGGTTATCCTCTCAGTGAATGTTCATGGGAAGATGCCTCTTCCGTTCACGCTCCTCTCCTGACTCAACGCTTTCACTGTTTATTCCCTCTTAAACCTGGGCCTTCGGGAGGGGGACCTACTGTCGCGCCGCGCGGTGCGGCGCGAGCCGAGAGCTCGACTTCGGCCGGGCGTTCGGCTCGGGCCGCGCACCGCGTTATTAAGACGCGGCGCGCCCCCAGCCTCTCCTGCGCGTTTCGAGGCCCCAGATTTGCTTGGGGCCTCGTTCTTCCTTCTGCCTTTCACTGTCCCAGGGGTCTCTGAACCCTCTTACCTGTTTTTCTTCGTTTTCTTTGTCCTTTCTTCTGTTTGCAGTCTGTTGTGTGCCTTTCTTTATGTCTTTTCCTCCTTCCCAGATTCCTGTGCTTTCCCAGCATTCCTTGTTCCCTATTCTCTATGGTTCCTCTACTATTCTGTTCTATATATTGTTTCCCTATCTAAGATGGTGTCCTTTTACTTCCTGTGGGTCACTTCCTGTTTGTTGGTATATAAGGGCTGTGTTTTTCCTCTTTCCTTGCGCTGCAACACTTTCTGCTCAGTTGGTGTCTTCGCTCCTGATTTCCTTGCCTTTTGGTTTTGGACTCAGCATTCTGTATTTTCTGATTTTTGCTCCTTTTGGATTCCTGTTTGTTGTTCTTGTTTTTCTCCAGGACTTTTCCTGTTTGGAGGTTTTTCCCCTTGGAAGGGGTTTTTCCCTCTGGCGCTACTTTCTGAAGGGCACGGTCTGTTCTTGGTGTCTCCATTGCCTACAGCACCGTGGCTACCAGAAAGAGTCGCCCCTTTTTGGGCCAAAGCCGAACATTGAAGATTCACGCCACCAGATCTGCAAATTCCAGGCGCAAGCAGCACGTGAGTCGTGACAGAAATTTGTACATACATGCAGACAAAATCGCACACACTGTCTCCCTCTCTGTTTTAAAAGACTTCCAAAATATTGGGTATTTTTATAAATAATGTGTTTTCTCTCACTTAGTATCCCTACCAATCTCCATTTGTTTCCCTTTCCTCTGCCCCTCTAGCCCCTCTCATGCACCCTGCTTGTGTATAATGTAATGGAAAATGTCTGTGATAAAACAAAATAAGAACATTATTTAATTGATTATTGATGCTATTCATTACCTATCCTCCATCTTACAAAATATGAGATGAAATGCAAATATATACATTTATTATTAATCATAGGATGCAGAGGCGTGGTGGATATGCTACTACAGATATGGCGACTGAAACTAGCAAGGCTCATATAAAATGTGGATTCTGATCTGCTGACTTGTTTATGTTGGACTTGGCTGTGCTATCTCATAGCTTAGTGAATTTGGTATACCGTGAGTACATGTATCAATCTGGGGTGTAGCCTGGCCAGTAAGATTAGGAGGGGTGAGCTTCAGATTTTCCAACAATCATGCTGGCACGTAAAGTTACATTATAAATGTTGACATGTGGTAAGGTTTGGATATGTAAATATACAGATATGGCTCTAGTTGCTTATTAAAATTTGGCCCCTTCGTTTTGTGGCAAACGCTATAGCAAAGGTAAGTACAGGAAAACAATTGGCAATAAAGCCTGAGGATAATTTTTTTGAAATCGATCCTAATTTTGTTCACATGTTTAGGAAGAGGGAGTGTGATTTGACAGTCCAATTACCTCTTTCGAAACTACTGCATACTAGCCCATGCAGTACTCTGTAGGACGATTTATGAGTTCTTGATCTTATCATTGCCCGGTACAACCAAAACAGTCATCAGGACATAGAAATATGTCCTAAACATTTTATATTTATGTTACCTTTGCTTCTCATCTACTCTTGCCCATGATGAAAAGGTAATCCATTATGCTACTGCTAATGATTCTTACTGGAACTGACTGGAGGGCAATATTGAGTTAAACATTGATTCACAGGCAAAGTGTGCTGATAAAAGTATTATCTGCTCGCTGGAGCCAAAACCATCTTCCTCTGATTAATATTCTGATTTTCTTTAAACACTTAGACACAGTTTGCAGACTTGATCTATGGGACTTGTGGGATATCAACATTTCAAACACATACTGCTGTCCTTTGGAATTATTACAACCCACCTTTTAACAAAGAAGGGCAGTGGGTCACTGGAATTACTTAACATATTTAGACAAACAAACGAGAGAAAACTATCATCTGTTCGGGCATGAAGTTTCACCCAGAAAATACTTCCTGCTCCACGATGGAAATTCAGTTCAGTGCACATCATTTTTTCACTTTAATCTTATATACAAAAGATGCTATATGATTGGGTGATAAATTTAGGGGTACCTGACTCAAGTTGCAGTAGGAACTCCATGGAAAAGATTCTAATGCTATTTTAATTAGCAAAGCCAATCAGTCCCACTTTGCTAATGTTGGTTTGCTGCTGGTATTAGCTTTGCCAAGGCTTCTTGAACTGCAGCACTAACATCTCAAAAGCAAATTGCAGAAGACTGCTATTTTGAAGTGTTATTTCGCATAATTCCAAGATGTCCATTTAGACACAACATATGGTCATCAATAAAAAATATAACAATAAGAATATAAAATAACGTTGTGTGTAGCATGGGCGGGGTTGGAAAACATTATTGCGGGACAAAGGGCAGTGGAGAGCAGAGAGAAAAGGCAAGGGGGTAGAAAAGGCGAAGTGAGTTGGGATGATTGGGGAATGGAGTAAGCATGGCGGCAGGGATAGGGAGAGGAAGAATACATGAAGAATGAATAAGAAAGAGAGGAGCTTGGAAATACTGGCGGAAAGAGGGAGGAGTAAAGTAAGGACTGCCTTGCAAAGGAAAAGTAGTTTACTGATATCATCAAAGGAACGATACAACGCATCCAAAGAAAAGGTGATAAAAGCAAAATGCTCCTCTGGGCAGGAAAAATTCACATCATTTGCTTTCAATTAGTTATCCAAAATCCAAATCTGTCATTTCTCGCTTAATTTTAAAGCGAGATGCATCCATATGTCAATTATATTTAAACAAAACCACTCTGAACAACAACAGCCACTCCTGTTCTGATTTTCCAGTGTATTTGCAGTGCATTATTTGTACAGTGAATGCTGCGTAATTAAGTGAAATGGCGTAGTGGTGTAATTTCGCGAATTTCACGTAAGAAGCAGAACACAACATTCCTGAAAGTACACAAATTACACCGGGGTAATTTAAATTTCTCCCAGGCATAATAAGGAGCAGGAATCCGAAGCAGTTGATGATGCCAACCAGTCATGGACAATGGGCAGACCCAGAGTGCACTCTAAGCATACTTTTAAGATACATTTGTTATGATGATGTCTTTGCTATGTCTGTAACCAGATTGCAATAAGAAGTTGCACACGTTCCTGGGTCTGTTGTTAATAAAAATATCAATATTATATTTGGCAATTGTATTTTGTTTTTCAGACCTTAGAATGCCTTGATGGTGGTAAACCGTTTTCTGCTGCCTACTACGCTGATGTGCCTGGTGCCATTAAATCATTGCGGTACTGTGCAGGCTGGGCTGATAAAAATCATGGACGCACTATTCCCTCAGGTGAGTAGCTCTGATGTCAGCTAGCAGGCCACTTTAAAGAAAATAATGTTCACTAGGGTGAATGTTAACTAGGGTGAATGAAAAAGTTTTTGCGATATTGAAGTTGGATGGCAAGGATTTATGTAGGTTTAATGTCCGTTTTCAAAGTTATCTAAATCACTTTTTTGAAAGAATTGACTTTTAATTGGTACAAAATACGTTCCTTGCTCTTTGACCGAGCAACACTATTCTCTAATAAACTGTATCTGATCGTAAATAGTTCTATAAGCAAAGTACATCATTTAATCCAAAGTAAATCATATTGAAAGGCGTATACAGCTGAGATATTTTGACTGCCAAACAATTATTTGTATAGCAAGAATTGCTGTTTCAGAGGCCTGCAGAGTCTGCAGCATTGTGCGCATGACAATCTTGAGCTAGGCTTACATGTTGTTTCCCTTTCTCACTTGGTATGGCCCAAAATCCAAGTAACATGAGTGGGATTAATTTTCCTCCTCACTTTAGGTATTTAAATGTCTGTGCCTAATACATATTTCTAAATCTAGGGCCAGATGTAAGAAGCAGTGACCCCAAAATACTGTTTGCAATTTGCGACCAGTATTTTTGTGACCAATATTTTGTGAACCAACCTATTAATACAAATATCAGAAACTCCAATGTATCAAGGATGCCCAGGGTAGGTAATTACATTTGTCATCAATCCTGAGCTCATAAATGTCTATTGTAGACCCTTTAAGGTTTGTTATGAAGACCCTCTGTGGATATCAAAATTGCCCAACTATCACATCATGTTCAGTCGTGGTACTATAATGAAGGGAAGGCACAATTATAAATCTTGGTATACAGAGTCAAATATAAAGGATCATTCCCTAGAAAGTATTTTCATACATATTCATAAAGTCTGTCACAATGTGAGTAAGGGACACCAGATATATTAGAAAACATCCAACATGTTTGTAAACTTCTTTACCAGTGGATATCAGTAACCTGTGCCAAATATGCACCATTGTTAAGGTGGTGATGTATGATGTTACAGATCAAGACCCAGTTGGACTGGTTTCAGCCATATCAACATATTGATGGAAAGTTGAAATATAGATACATATTGATTTCACTTTTGAGTACATGTCCAACATTTTAGTGCCCTGGCTGAACATTGTGGGATCTCTCCTGAATATCTCTTTCATGATGGAATGAAGTGCTACTTTGAATCTTTTGCGGTAATGTATCGCTCTTGGTTTGATTAACACATCATCCTTGACTTGCTGAATGACGAAAGGAATTGTAAAGTTTTCCTGAACTGGTGCTGCACCTATGCAATTATATGAATTTATAATGTATCTTGGTCTCACAAACATAGAGCATTTCAGATTAGTATAACAAGTTGTAAATAGGCAGAAGTATTAATCATGTAGTGTTGGTAATGGATGTTTGAGTACCAGTCTGGAAAATCATGAACCCTATTGCCCCACACTCAATTTCAACAACAGTAGTGGGTTGCCATGGTTGCAAACAGTAACATCTTTGAACTGACCTCCCTTGGTGTGATGTCATAGCACATAATATTTTACATCATAACCTTACATTATAAAGGTGTCTGCCAAGCCACAGGAATTATGTGGCTTGGTCATACATGTAGGAACTATTCTCCGTTGGTGTAGGTGTTAAGGAGCTATCATCCTGTACAGTTTTATTATCAATTTTCATTCAAATGGAAGATAAAAGAGAATTAATACTTTTGGGAGGTAATACCTTCAACTTCCTATAGTTCAGCATAAATCATGGATCTTCGGCCACGCGCAGCATGAGGTTGGATGCAGTGGGTATGTTTAAAAAAAAAAAAAATCTCTGGAACTGCGCATCCACCCACCGATTGGTCGATCTGCAGATCTGTGCATCTGCAGAGCAGACAAAAAAAAAGAATTAGGCCCTTTTTGGCCCACAAGAGTGCCTTAGGGACCCCTCTATGTGTCCTATGGGGACAGGGCACCTGTATGCTGACCCCTTATGTGTTTTTGCACTCTTCTTTTCCCACTCCTGAGCCGATGCGACAAACAAAATGGTGGCTGCAACTTTTTTGTCAGGTTGCGGCCAGTCAGTCAGGGTCTTGCTTTTCCCCGGATTCCTGGATCCGGACCCAGATCCGCAGGTCTGGATCCAGATACAGAGTAATGAGTTGCTCCTCCTTTGAAGTATAGATATATATCTTTCTGGTGTAGTAATGCAACTGTTCTCTGAAAAACGGATGGTAGGCTTGTTTGTGCCTCTGGAATTAGGGGCATGTTTCTTGGAATATATCTTTGCCACCTTTTGACAAACCTTCATCGAATTTTCCCCCCAAAAGTGTGCCGCTGATTATTGTTCCACATGGAAAGTTTCAGGGGTATCCGTCAAATAGGGAATGAGTAAAATGGGGGATGACTGCCGGCCAAACTGCTGGATGGAAATTTGGCAGAAAGCTAGCATTCGGTACACAGGATGTGCTTTTGGTTATTCGGTGTAAATCTAATAGTTTTTGAGATAGGAAAGGGAAAATACATTTGTATATCCGTGACTGAATAAAAATCTCATGCAATGAAATGCATATATATATATATATATATATATATATATATATATATATATATATACACATATATATATATATGTATATACATATGTGTGTGTGTGTGTGTAAACCAAAGGTTACAGGGAGGTTATAGTTAGGTTCTGAATTTACTTGCAAAAAAAATAGAAAATCAGCAGTTATAGTTAGTGTTATTTTAAGTAACTATAACTTGCAACTTGCAACCTAAGATAACTATAACTCAGGTAGTGGTCCCTGGGGCACGGGGGCCACACAGCTCCCCCACATACTATTGAAATGAAACCCTGGGGATGGGGTAGCAGTCTGGGGCATAAATAAGCCTAGTTGGGGAGACAGCGCTTGTTTTTGCTTAAAAATGTTGCCACAGATTCACGACCCCATTGTGAATTTGTGGGGAAAATGTAAAGATAAGGTACTTTTTTACACTGGTGGGGTCTCTGTGGGAAACCACATCAATGCTTAAGGATCAGAGTGTCCCTACCCTGGCTCCTTTCATTTTTTAATCTTTTTTTATAAGACTTAGCTGAACCTGAGTCCCAAGATGGCTGCCATTATTTCCTTGTTGAAGTGTTGGCAGCCAATCAGATCTCAGCACAAAATCTGGAGGGTTTGTGGAGCCTCGCTGCTCTATATGTACACAAATTTGAATTTTCTTTAATATCTCAACAACTACTGACCTGATTTACACCAATTCACTAAAAGGCCGTTTTCTGGACTGAGAGCTTTCTTTCTGCCAATTTTGGTGCAAATCCATCCAGTGGTTTTGCCATTATTCCTGTTCAAAATCCCCATAGAAATTAACATGGAGAAAACACTTTTTTGGGATCTCCCTTTTTCTCGGTCTCAGCTTGACGGAAACTTTCCAGAGAGCAGTTGACTTGAGAATTGTATTTTTTGGGAAAGGTTTGTAAAGCTTCATCAACCGACGCCAAAGATATAGGCAAGTAAAAAAACACTTTTTCCATAGGAACTAGGACACTAGGTAATAGATAGCCAGATAGCTAGATAGGTAGCTTGAAAGCTAGATAGATAGATAGATAGATAGATAGATAGATAGATAGATAGATAGATAGATAGATAGATAGATAGATAGATAGATAGATAGATAGATAGATAGATAGATCATATACAAACACACACTGTACAGCTGTGCACATTCATACAGTTCTGCCACAAAGGCAAATATTGGCAACGTTTTGGGTGTGTTCTAAGTCTTTGTTGCAAACAACCTTCTGTTACAAATTCTTTATTTGGATAATTACAGCTACTATTATACATAAAATACAAAGAAAAAACTGAAGGAAACTGGTAGCACTCAATTGATATATAC